>NC_091849.1:63826167-64459046 GCF_037783145.1 Equus przewalskii | reverse complement strand
TAAAATACACGCCACTTGTTCTGCAGGAACACACCCGCCACGTTTCTGCAGGACCACCCGTCGACATGCACTTGGCAAGGGTAATGTTACTCCCACCACTCGTCACGGCACTATTTTAACTAAGAAACAGGGCCACGGACTTTAGCCTCTAGTAGGCATAAACAACCAATCTTCTTCCCCAACCCTCGTTCAACGCTATGTTTATTCTACTTAGTTACTGAGTTTCAATCGTATTGCTTAACCCTAACCCTAACCCTAACCCTAACCCTAACCCTAACCCTAACCCTAACCCTAACCCTAACCCTAACCCTAACCCTAACCCTAACCCTAACCCTAACCCTAACCCTAACCCTAACCCTAACCCTAACCCTAACCCTAACCCTAACCCTAACCCTAACCCTAACCCTAACCCTAACCCTAACCCTAACCCTAACCCTAACCCTAACCCTAACCCTAACCCTAACCCTAACCCTAACCCTAACCCTAACCCTAACCCTAACCCTAACCCTAACCCTAACCCTAACCCTAACCCTAACCCTAACCCTAACCCTAACCCTAACCCTAACCCTAACCCTAACCCTAACCCTAACCCTAACCCTAACCCTAACCCTAACCCTAACCCTAACCCTAACCCTAACCCTAACCCTAACCCTAACCCTAACCCTAACCCTAACCCTAACCCTAACCCTAACCCTAACCCTAACCCTAACCCTAACCCTAACCCTAACCCTAACCCTAACCCTAACCCTAACCCTAACCCTAACCCTAACCCTAACCCTAACCCTAACCCTAACCCTAACCCTAACCCTAACCCTAACCCTAACCCTAACCCTAACCCTAACCCTAACCCTAACCCTAACCCTAACCCTAACCCTAACCCTAACCCTAACCCTAACCCTAACCCTAACCCTAACCCTAACCCTAACCCTAACCCTAACCCTAACCCTAACCCTAACCCTAACCCTAACCCTAACCCTAACCCTAACCCTAACCCTAACCCTAACCCTAACCCTAACCCTAACCCTAACCCTAACCCTAACCCTAACCCTAACCCTAACCCTAACCCTAACCCTAACCCTAACCCTAACCCTAACCCTAACCCTAACCCTAACCCTAACCCTAACCCTAACCCTAACCCTAACCCTAACCCTAACCCTAACCCTAACCCTAACCCTAACCCTAACCCTAACCCTAACCCTAACCCTAACCCTAACCCTAACCCTAACCCTAACCCTAACCCTAACCCTAACCCTAACCCTAACCCTAACCCTAACCCTAACCCTAACCCTAACCCTAACCCTAACCCTAACCCTAACCCTAACCCTAACCCTAACCCTAACCCTAACCCTAACCCTAACCCTAACCCTAACCCTAACCCTAACCCTAACCCTAACCCTAACCCTAACCCTAACCCTAACCCTAACCCTAACCCTAACCCTAACCCTAACCCTAACCCTAACCCTAACCCTAACCCTAACCCTAACCCTAACCCTAACCCTAACCCTAACCCTAACCCTAACCCTAACCCTAACCCTAACCCTAACCCTAACCCTAACCCTAACCCTAACCCTAACCCTAACCCTAACCCTAACCCTAACCCTAACCCTAACCCTAACCCTAACCCTAACCCTAACCCTAACCCTAACCCTAACCCTAACCCTAACCCTAACCCTAACCCTAACCCTAACCCTAACCCTAACCCTAACCCTAACCCTAACCCTAACCCTAACCCTAACCCTAACCCTAACCCTAACCCTAACCCTAACCCTAACCCTAACCCTAACCCTAACCCTAACCCTAACCCTAACCCTAACCCTAACCCTAACCCTAACCCTAACCCTAACCCTAACCCTAACCCTAACCCTAACCCTAACCCTAACCCTAACCCTAACCCTAACCCTAACCCTAACCCTAACCCTAACCCTAACCCTAACCCTAACCCTAACCCTAACCCTAACCCTAACCCTAACCCTAACCCTAACCCTAACCCTAACCCTAACCCTAACCCTAACCCTAACCTACAGTAACCCTAACCCTAACCCTAACCCTAACCCTAACCCTAACCCTAACCCTAACCCTAACCCTAACCCTAACCCTAACCCTAACCCTAACCCTAACCCTAACCCTAACCCTAACCCTAACCCTAACCCTAACCCTAACCCTAACCCTAACCCTAACCCTAACCCTAACCCTAACCCTAACCCTAACCCTAACCCTAACCCTAACCCTAACCCTAACCCTAACCCTAACCCTAACCCTAACCCTAACCCTAACCCTAACCCTAACCCTAACCCTAACCCTAACCCTAACCCTAACCCTAACCCTAACCCTAACCCTAACCCTAACCCTAACCCTAACCCTAACCCTAACCCTAACCCTAACCCTAACCCTAACCCTAACCCTAACCCTAACCCTAACCCTAACCCTAACCCTAACCCTAACCCTAACCCTAACCCTAACCCTAACCCTAACCCTAACCCTAACCCTAACCCTAACCCTAACCCTAACCCTAACCCTAACCCTAACCCTAACCCTAACCCTAACCCTAACCCTAACCCTAACCCTAACCCTAACCCTAACCCTAACCCTAACCCTAACCCTAACCCTAACCCTAACCCTAACCCTAACCCTAACCCTAACCCTAACCCTAACCCTAACCCTAACCCTAACCCTAACCCTAACCCTAACCCTAACCCTAACCCTAACCCTAACCCTAACCCTAACCCTAACCCTAACCCTAACCCTAACCCTAACCCTAACCCTAACCCTAACCCTAACCCTAACCCTAACCCTAACCCTAACCCTAACCCTAACCCTAACCCTAACCCTAACCCTAACCCTAACCCTAACCCTAACCCTAACCCTAACCCTAACCCTAACCCTAACCCTAACCCTAACCCTAACCCTAACCCTAACCCTAACCCTAACCCTAACCCTAACCCTAACCCTAACCCTAACCCTAACCCTAACCCTAACCCTAACCCTAACCCTAACCCTAACCCTAACCCTAACCCTAACCCTAACCCTAACCCTAACCCTAACCCTAACCCTAACCCTAACCCTAACCCTAACCCTAACCCTAACCCTAACCCTAACCCTAACCCTAACCCTAACCCTAACCCTAACCCTAACCCTAACCCTAACCCTAACCCTAACCCTAACCCTAACCCTAACCCTAACCCTAACCCTAACCCTAACCCTAACCCTAACCCTAACCCTAACCCTAACCCTAACCCTAACCCTAACCCTAACCCTAACCCTAACCCTAACCCTAACCCTAACCCTAACCCTAACCCTAACCCTAACCCTAACCCTAACCCTAACCCTAACCCTAACCCTAACCCTAACCCTAACCCTAACCCTAACCCTAACCCTAACCCTAACCCTAACCCTAACCCTAACCCTAACCCTAACCCTAACCCTAACCCTAACCCTAACCCTAACCCTAACCCTAACCCTAACCCTAACCCTAACCCTAACCCTAACCCTAACCCTAACCCTAACCCTAACCCTAACCCTAACCCTAACCCTAACCCTAACCCTAACCCTAACCCTAACCCTAACCCTAACCCTAACCCTAACCCTAACCCTAACCCTAACCCTAACCCTAACCCTAACCCTAACCCTAACCCTAACCCTAACCCTAACCCTAACCCTAACCCTAACCCTAACCCTAACCCTAACCCTAACCCTAACCCTAACCCTAACCCTAACCCTAACCCTAACCCTAACCCTAACCCTAACCCTAACCCTAACCCTAACCCTAACCCTAACCCTAACCCTAACCCTAACCCTAACCCTAACCCTAACCCTAACCCTAACCCTAACCCTAACCCTAACCCTAACCCTAACCCTAACCCTAACCCTAACCCTAACCCTAACCCTAACCCTAACCCTAACCCTAACCCTAACCCTAACCCTAACCCTAACCCTAACCCTAACCCTAACCCTAACCCTAACCCTAACCCTAACCCTAACCCTAACCCTAACCCTAACCCTAACCCTAACCCTAACCCTAACCCTAACCCTAACCCTAACCCTAACCCTAACCCTAACCCTAACCCTAACCCTAACCCTAACCCTAACCCTAACCCTAACCCTAACCCTAACCCTAACCCTAACCCTAACCCTAACCCTAACCCTAACCCTAACCCTAACCCTAACCCTAACCCTAACCCTAACCCTAACCCTAACCCTAACCCTAACCCTAACCCTAACCCTAACCCTAACCCTAACCCTAACCCTAACCCTAACCCTAACCCTAACCCTAACCCTAACCCTAACCCTAACCCTAACCCTAACCCTAACCCTAACCCTAACCCTAACCCTAACCCTAACCCTAACCCTAACCCTAACCCTAACCCTAACCCTAACCCTAACCCTAACCCTAACCCTAACCCTAACCCTAACCCTAACCCTAACCCTAACCCTAACCCTAACCCTAACCCTAACCCTAACCCTAACCCTAACCCTAACCCTAACCCTAACCCTAACCCTAACCCTAACCCTAACCCTAACCCTAACCCTAACCCTAACCCTAACCCTAACCCTAACCCTAACCCTAACCCTAACCCTAACCCTAACCCTAACCCTAACCCTAACCCTAACCCTAACCCTAACCCTAACCCTAACCCTAACCCTAACCCTAACCCTAACCCTAACCCTAACCCTAACCCTAACCCTAACCCTAACCCTAACCCTAACCCTAACCCTAACCCTAACCCTAACCCTAACCCTAACCCTAACCCTAACCCTAACCCTAACCCTAACCCTAACCCTAACCCTAACCCTAACCCTAACCCTAACCCTAACCCTAACCCTAACCCTAACCCTAACCCTAACCCTAACCCTAACCCTAACCCTAACCCTAACCCTAACCCTAACCCTAACCCTAACCCTAACCCTAACCCTAACCCTAACCCTAACCCTAACCCTAACCCTAACCCTAACCCTAACCCTAACCCTAACCCTAACCCTAACCCTAACCCTAACCCTAACCCTAACCCTAACCCTAACCCTAACCCTAACCCTAACCCTAACCCTAACCCTAACCCTAACCCTAACCCTAACCCTAACCCTAACCCTAACCCTAACCCTAACCCTAACCCTAACCCTAACCCTAACCCTAACCCTAACCCTAACCCTAACCCTAACCCTAACCCTAACCCTAACCCTAACCCTAACCCTAACCCTAACCCTAACCCTAACCCTAACCCTAACCCTAACCCTAACCCTAACCCTAACCCTAACCCTAACCCTAACCCTAACCCTAACCCTAACCCTAACCCTAACCCTAACCCTAACCCTAACCCTAACCCTAACCCTAACCCTAACCCTAACCCTAACCCTAACCCTAACCCTAACCCTAACCCTAACCCTAACCCTAACCCTAACCCTAACCCTAACCCTAACCCTAACCCTAACCCTAACCCTAACCCTAACCCTAACCCTAACCCTAACCCTAACCCTAACCCTAACCCTAACCCTAACCCTAACCCTAACCCTAACCCTAACCCTAACCCTAACCCTAACCCTAACCCTAACCCTAACCCTAACCCTAACCCTAACCCTAACCCTAACCCTAACCCTAACCCTAACCCTAACCCTAACCCTAACCCTAACCCTAACCCTAACCCTAACCCTAACCCTAACCCTAACCCTAACCCTAACCCTAACCCTAACCCTAACCCTAACCCTAACCCTAACCCTAACCCTAACCCTAACCCTAACCCTAACCCTAACCCTAACCCTAACCCTAACCCTAACCCTAACCCTAACCCTAACCCTAACCCTAACCCTAACCCTAACCCTAACCCTAACCCTAACCCTAACCCTAACCCTAACCCTAACCCTAACCCTAACCCTAACCCTAACCCTAACCCTAACCCTAACCCTAACCCTAACCCTAACCCTAACCCTAACCCTAACCCTAACCCTAACCCTAACCCTAACCCTAACCCTAACCCTAACCCTAACCCTAACCCTAACCCTAACCCTAACCCTAACCCTAACCCTAACCCTAACCCTAACCCTAACCCTAACCCTAACCCTAACCCTAACCCTAACCCTAACCCTAACCCTAACCCTAACCCTAACCCTAACCCTAACCCTAACCCTAACCCTAACCCTAACCCTAACCCTAACCCTAACCCTAACCCTAACCCTAACCCTAACCCTAACCCTAACCCTAACCCTAACCCTAACCCTAACCCTAACCCTAACCCTAACCCTAACCCTAACCCTAACCCTAACCCTAACCCTAACCCTAACCCTAACCCTAACCCTAACCCTAACCCTAACCCTAACCCTAACCCTAACCCTAACCCTAACCCTAACCCTAACCCTAACCCTAACCCTAACCCTAACCCTAACCCTAACCCTAACCCTAACCCTAACCCTAACCCTAACCCTAACCCTAACCCTAACCCTAACCCTAACCCTAACCCTAACCCTAACCCTAACCCTAACCCTAACCCTAACCCTAACCCTAACCCTAACCCTAACCCTAACCCTAACCCTAACCCTAACCCTAACCCTAACCCTAACCCTAACCCTAACCCTAACCCTAACCCTAACCCTAACCCTAACCCTAACCCTAACCCTAACCCTAACCCTAACCCTAACCCTAACCCTAACCCTAACCCTAACCCTAACCCTAACCCTAACCCTAACCCTAACCCTAACCCTAACCCTAACCCTAACCCTAACCCTAACCCTAACCCTAACCCTAACCCTAACCCTAACCCTAACCCTAACCCTAACCCTAACCCTAACCCTAACCCTAACCCTAACCCTAACCCTAACCCTAACCCTAACCCTAACCCTAACCCTAACCCTAACCCTAACCCTAACCCTAACCCTAACCCTAACCCTAACCCTAACCCTAACCCTAACCCTAACCCTAACCCTAACCCTAACCCTAACCCTAACCCTAACCCTAACCCTAACCCTAACCCTAACCCTAACCCTAACCCTAACCCTAACCCTAACCCTAACCCTAACCCTAACCCTAACCCTAACCCTAACCCTAACCCTAACCCTAACCCTAACCCTAACCCTAACCCTAACCCTAACCCTAACCCTAACCCTAACCCTAACCCTAACCCTAACCCTAACCCTAACCCTAACCCTAACCCTAACCCTAACCCTAACCCTAACCCTAACCCTAACCCTAACCCTAACCCTAACCCTAACCCTAACCCTAACCCTAACCCTAACCCTAACCCTAACCCTAACCCTAACCCTAACCCTAACCCTAACCCTAACCCTAACCCTAACCCTAACCCTAACCCTAACCCTAACCCTAACCCTAACCCTAACCCTAACCCTAACCCTAACCCTAACCCTAACCCTAACCCTAACCCTAACCCTAACCCTAACCCTAACCCTAACCCTAACCCTAACCCTAACCCTAACCCTAACCCTAACCCTAACCCTAACCCTAACCCTAACCCTAACCCTAACCCTAACCCTAACCCTAACCCTAACCCTAACCCTAACCCTAACCCTAACCCTAACCCTAACCCTAACCCTAACCCTAACCCTAACCCTAACCCTAACCCTAACCCTAACCCTAACCCTAACCCTAACCCTAACCCTAACCCTAACCCTAACCCTAACCCTAACCCTAACCCTAACCCTAACCCTAACCCTAACCCTAAACCCTAACCCTAACCCTAACCCTAACCCTAACCCTAACCCTAACCCTAACCCTAAACCCTAACCCTAACCCTAACCCTAACCCTAACCCTAACCCTAACCCTAACCCTAACCCTAACCCTAACCCTAAACCCTAACCCTAACCCTAACCCTAACCCTAACCCTAACCCTAACCCTAACCCTAACCCTAACCCTAACCCCAACCCTAACCCTAACCCTAACCCTAACCCTAACCCTAACCCCAACCCTAACCCTAACCCTAACCCTAACCCGAACCCGAACCCCTAACCCTAACCCTAACCCTAACCCGAACCCGAACCCGAACCCTAACCCTAACCCTAACCCGAACCCGAACCCTAACCCGAACCCTAACCCTAACCCTAACCCGAACCCGAACCCTAACCCGAACCCTAACCCTAACCCTAACCCGAACCCGAACCCTAACCCGAACCCTAACCCGAACCCTAACCCTAACCCGAACCCTAACCCTAACCCGAACCCGAACCCTAACCCTAACCCGAACCCTAACCCGAACCCGAACCCGAACCCTAACCCTAACCCTAACCCTAACCCTAACCCTAACCCGAACCCGAACCCGAACCCGAACCCTAACCCGAACCCGAACCCGAACCCTAGCCCGAACCCGAACCCGAACCCTAGCCCTAACCCGAACCCGAACCCTAACCCGAACCCGAACCCTAACCCGAACCCGAACCCTAACCCTAACCCTAACCCTGACCCGAACCCGAACCCGAACCCGAACCCTAGCCCGAACCCGAACCCGAACCCTAGCCCTAACCCGAACCCGAACCCTAACCCGAACCCGAACCCTAACCCGAACCCGAACCCTAACCCTAACCCTAACCCTGACCCTAACCCGAACCCGAACCCTAGCCCTAACCCGAACCCGAACCCGAACCCGAACCCGAACCCTAAACCTAACCCGAACCCGAACCCGAACCCGAACCCGAACCCGAACCCTAACCCTAACCCTAACCCAGAACCCGAACCATAATCCTAACCCATACCATAAACCTAACCCGAACCCTAACCCTAAAGCTAACCCGAACCCGAACCCGAACCTGAACCCGAACCTGACCAGAACAGTTGCCCGAACCCTTACCCTGACCCGAACCCTAGCCCTAACCTGAACCCTTACCTGAACCAGAACAGTAGCCCGAACCCAAACCCTAACCCCAATCCGACCTGGAACCTGAACACTAATCCGAACCGGAACCCAAACCCAAACCCTAACCCCAATCCGACCTGGAACCTGAACACTAATCCGAACCAGAACCCAAACCCAAACCCTAACCCCAATCCGACCTGGAACCCGAACCCGAAACATTACTGAACCAGTACAGTAACCCGAACCTGAACCCAATCCTGAACAGTAACCTGACAAGGAACCCAAACCCGAACTCTAACCCTCAATCCTCACCCCTCACCCTAACCCTCACCCTTTCCTCCTGCTCCTTTTTTTTAAATTAGACTGTTCAACCCAGAAAATGAGGTACAGAATTTGCTTCTAGCTGTCTTGTCAGGACGTTTCGCTGTTCCATTTCTGCTTTGAGGAACAGCTGGCCTCTTCCCCAGTTCTCTTTGTGTGTGGTCCTCCCTGTGTCTCATCGCTCTCCATCTCACTCACTTCCTACTTTCCCCACCTTCCTTGGGCTTATTCACAGTTTACTCAATCCGCCTTCCTCTATTGATATAGATGCAGAAAACATGCATGTTTACAACTGACAGCCATATCTATGCTTAATAGAAGAAATAATACCCAGATAATTACCCTCTGACCAGTTCATAAAGGTTAAACGTGTCTGCCTCTGTTTCTAGTTTGTGAATTACAATTATCTTCAAAGTTGTACATTGACCTCACTCAGGTCGTGACTAGGAGCAGGAGACTGTGGGAGTGGAAAACTTTCCCCGTTTTGCACTCTAGGTTCTCTGGCTGGTCTAATAATTAAAGTACCATAAGATAGATTAGCAGGAAAAAAACAAATTTCATTCATGCAGGAGCCCCCTGAAAACAGGAGACTCCCCAGCAGTCAGGAACCTGAGCCAAGGATGAGGGGCTGGTGGTCCGGAGCTTCAAACAGGAGGCAGACAGACCAGGGAGAAGGGAGAGCAGACGTCTGTCAGATGCTTCCCCTGCGGTGAGATAGGTCTTCCCAACACAAAAGTTGTCTCTGGCAACAGCTCTCTTCCTGGCACAGCCCCCCCATGTAAATTCTTTTAGGCAGTTAAAGGGGAGGAGGAAAGCTCTTCCTGAGTCTGCTGGGCCCCAACTGTCTTCAGCTCAAAACAAGCCACGTGCCAATTGACACATTCTGGGGTGGTGTATTGCACTCCCCCTCAAGAGTAAAAAGCTGGTTGGAAGCCCATGGGTAGAGCTGGGCAGTTCTGAGATCCACTGCACAGCGGTCGCTTGGTTGAGGAGCCCTGATGTCAGCGTTCAGAGCTGGTCCGACTCCCTGGAGGAGAGCCCTGCAGTTTCCTGCCTGGATAGTAAATGCTTGTCTCCAAAGTTCTGGGAGCCAATTAGAAGAAGAAACTTGGGTATGTCAACTTCTAAGAATCAGCAGGAATTTGGTCACTCAATCCTTTTGTTTATAGTGTAGTATCCCCACCTCAACTCTCCCTTCACTTTACTCTCTCCAGAGAATAAACCTACAGTTTCCTGCAGAGTGGAAGGTGGGCCAAGAATGGGGTTGTTTAGGTGGCCATATTTAGCACAGGAGCTGGGCCTTTTCCCGACTTCTTCGAAGTCCTCTTTTGGAGAGGTTGCTTGAGCTCGCCTCCATTCGGAATCAGGCAGAGGCAGTTCGAAACATGGAAAGGTAGGCTTGCAGCAAGAAGACTTGGTGGACCGTGCCTGAGGACTCTTACCTTCCACTGGTATTTTTACCTGGCAGAGGACCAGGAGGAGCACATCTTCAGTCGGTACCCCTTGCCCATGCCCATTACCCCATCCCTCTCTTCCCAGTTTCCAACTTTGTCCTACCCTCAATGCCCATCTGTCCCAGGTCTCTAAACCAGAGCCCCTGCCCCAAGTGCTGGTGGTTACATGTCCCTCCTCCAGCCTCTTCAGCACACAGGCTGCCTTGATGCACACCTTCACCACATGAAGATGTGCATTCAGCTGGAGGGGTGTTCACAGAAACGGTCCAGGCACATCGCTGTCACCTTAGCGGGACCACTGGAGGCAAGATGATGGCTGTTCCACATGATCTGGAGCCCAAGGTAGGCATCCTTGGCTGAATTATGGTTGCGGGCTTGATGGTGAAGTTGTGCAATATCTTGGTTTCTTAAAGAATCGCTTGGTGGCTGGGAATTCAGATGCTCCCCAGAGCCCTGGGGAAGGGAGGGGCCTGGAGCCGCAGCCATTTCATGGGATGCAGTAGGGAGCTACAGGGAGGTGTGGATGGTGCAGCCAGGCAGGCAGGGCTGGGGCGACAACCCTCAATGTCCCCTTGGGGGTTCTGATCTGCCCTGGGGTCCCAGTAGTGAGCCCTGCATCACCAGGGCACTCTCTCCACAGGCAGACCCAGACCAAGGGTGATGTGGGTGTCTCCCCAAGCAAGCGGCTGTACCCGGGGCCCTGCCTTTGCCCACCAGGCTGGGGGGACTGTCTCTCTCAGGCTTCCCCTTACCTGTGGGTTGGTTGTTTTGGATTCCATTAGACGTCACTTTATCAGTAATAAAGGACTAATCTCCCCCGGGCAGTTAAGATGTGAGGGGAGTTTTTGGCTCAGCCCTTGGTGAGCAGGATGTGAAGGACATTGTCGAATTTGCATGTGTCCCCCTCAGGCCCTCTAGGCATGTGCCTCAGAGACTCACCTCCTAAATCTAAGAAAGTGTTCTACAGGCAAAGATATTCAATAAGAAGTGACCCAACGTGCAAAGCCTTTGCTGGGCTGTCCTCTTTCCTTTGGATGAATTACTTGTCCAGGAGTGGCTTCAGGTAGGTCCAGGGCTGAGCTCCAGGGAACCTATGAGGAGCAGCCTGTGCTGCCTCTGAAAGACGCAGCCCAGTAAGGGTACGAGCTCGTCAGGTTGCTCTGGACTTAATGAAAACAGGGGTTTCTAAAAAAGCAGGGGCCCTCCTGGAGGCCCAGATCACCTGGATCTTAGAAGGCAGACAAGTAGAGAGGAAAGGTGCAGGGGTCTAGACGGAGACAGAAAACGGGGTAGTAGGTGGCCAGGCAGCCTGGTGAACGTCAGGGACCCGGCGTTGCCCCATTGCCAGAAGTTTGGTGGTGGGATTGGTGGGGGGTGTAGTTTCTGGGAGCAGAGGATCCTGAAGTCTCTCAGGACATCAATAAATTGACTAGTAAGGCTCCTGGATCTCCATTCCAGGACTTTCCTGAAAGCCAAATCCACATTTGGGTCTCTCTCCCCAAGATTATGTCAAGCTAAGCGTGTCCTCACTTGAACTCTTCTCTTTCAACCTTCTCTCTCCCAGAGCCAGTATCTCACCATGTGGCCTCTGCAGTGCTCTGGGCAAGAGAAGACGTTGTCTTGGACTAGAGAGGAGTGTGGACACGCTAGGAAATGGTCATTTGGAATATAGTTTGAAGCCAGCAAGATTTGCTAATTTCATGGTTTGGGGCCAATTATTAAACAAAAGTTAGATCAGGTTCATGGTAGAAAAACACTCACGAGTCTGAGTGGAAGAAAACTAAATCATACTGTCCTCAAAGGGAATATCATGCTACTTCCTTATTAATAATCTAAAGATTAGTGGCTCATAAAGTAGAGGGAAAATTGGTTTTTGTTGTTAACGACACTTGCAAAAAGCATATTTTCTCCATCAATTAAGTTTCACATCAAGAATTATCAAATCTGCATTCTGCTTCTTGGGGATATAATTCTGATCTTTAAATCCTAGTTGCCAAAGATTTCTGTGTTAGCACGACTCAGACATTAATGTAGGAGTTAATATCTCAAAGACTGGAGCAAGACTACGTGCATTTGAATCCCAGCTCTACTGTCAAATAGCTTTATGATCTTCAGCAAGCCATCGATTTCTCACCGTGTTAGTTTTCCCATCTAATAGTAACTCCCTATACCTCTGTAGGTGTAGCAAATACACACATTTTTTTTCCTACATCCATCACTGTTTTTCTTTAATAGAACTATAGCTTTGTGGGCCTCCTCTCCTTCCCTAGTTCCAAATAGGGAGTTCTTATTGGCTTAAACCAATCAGCACATAGACATGGTGACTGTTACCAGGTTTGGGAATGAGCATGTGACCTATATTAGTCTAATTAGGTGTCAGGAAAGGATTCACGTTCCATGGTTGGGTGGAAGGCTCCCCATCCCCTCCCCTCTCCTGTTAGCTGTGATCAAGGAGGTGTGAGGCACCAGTTGCCACTGGCAGCCATCTTGTTGACAATGAGAGGAACCAGCAATAGTATCCACTGACAAAGAGGACAGCATGGAGAAAGAGCCTGGAACCTGGATGTCACTGAGCAGGTTGGACTCTGCCCGGAGCCACCCTACGTCTGGACTTCAGTGTGTTAGATAATTGAATGTCCTTATGTTTAAGGTTGTTTCAGCCAGGGTTTTCTTATACCTGCAGCATCCTGATACATTACCCTTGGTGATGTCGTGAGGATTAAATGAGACAGCACTTGGGAAGCACTCATTGGCACAGTACTGGGCAGTCACTAAGCACGGATTGTTGTTCTAAAGCCTGGGACCCAAAGACTCTGTAGTTTGGCTCCAGCTATGGGCCTGGCGTTGGTAGGATGTAGGGTAAAGAGAACTGGGGAGGAGGGATGTGGTGTTCCAGGGCTCAGGGCAGCGGATGGAGAACAGACTTCCTTTTTTCTTGCAGCCTTCAGTGAAGTTTGAGAGAAGTCAGTCTTCCCAGGGAACGAGCAAAGTTTAGGTGTGGGTGTCATCTACTGGGTCTGAGCCAATTGTGCTGGGGGATGGAGGAGGGACAGGGGCCCAGGATGCTGAGGCCTAGGTGAGGATGAAAATAGGACTGCTCAGGGGGGTGCTCCTCTTAGTCCTCTGGAAACACCATTACTGGTTATTTGGCATTAATTAATTTCTTACCAGGTACCTTCGGAAAAGTACAAAGACCATCGGGAGAAGTAAGAGGTTAAATCTGACACAGTGTGCATGAGGCTTGATTATCACTCTCCTCTTGATTACGAGGCCTCTGAAGTTACTGGTTGGAAGTTGCTGAAGGCTGAGTAAAAGGCCCAGAGAGACCAGGACACTTTCACTCATTTGACATTACTGAGTGTCTACTGCAAGGCGCGTTGTGAGAAGCCTGACATATGATGTAAGAGAGATGTCCCTGTCCTCAAGTGGATTCGTTCTGGGGCTCCTGAGGTGATGCTCGGGGGTAAATCTGGGCTGGAGATATATGACTGGGGGAGTCACTCTACATTCGTAGTTGAGGTCATAAATGAGACCACCCGGGAGAGAGCGTCAAGGGTGAGGAGAAAGGGAAGAGGCTGATGATGGAATCTGTGGGAATACTGACAGTTAAGTGAGGAAAAGCAGTAAGGGGCTGGGAGAAGTGTCTTAAGTTTACTGAACCAGAGAGGCAGGAGACAAACTGGAAAGCAGCTTTAAGAGAAAGAGCAGGTGCAGTGTCAAAGACAGAAAAGCCAGAAGGGATGCTGATTAAATGTGCCCTGAACCAGCTTCTGGAAGGTCACGGGTGAACTTGCAGAGAAGCTTTTCTGTGGTGCTGCGTGCACATGGGTCTGACTGTCACATGCTGGTTGGTGGTTGGATGCTGTGGAAATGGAAATACTTTGTACAGTTTACAAGTAGTTGGTCTCTAAAGGGAAGGTGAGATGTAGAGTAAGGCAAAGGGAAGGCAGGTTCTCAAGAGTAGCTGGTAACATGAGAGGCTGACTTCTGTTTACGGAGAAACGAGTGGGAGTGAGATCCTGCAGATACAGAGAAGGAGGGATGACAGGGGACGAGCAGGGCCTTGGGGGTCCAGAGCAGAAGAACGTCTTCCCTAAAGGCAAAGAGCTCCCACCACCAAGCCCCATGGCAGCAGCTCTGGTGACAAGAGGTGGTGCTGGAGCATTGCCCAGAGGGCTCGGGGAAGAGGTTCAAGGAACCTCTCTGACCTGGGCTGTGAGGTGTGGTGTCCCCATGGCTCACATGGGGCCAGTGGCACCCAAGCGACAGCAAAGGTAAGGAGTGAGTATGCAATTACTTGGGGCCACAGGGTGGGGCAGGGATTGGCAATCCAGAAGGTAGTCACACCAATGTGAGCAAAGCAGAAGGGAAAGAGAAAGAAGCAAGTAATGGGAAAAGATGAACATCACTGAAGACAAGAAACAAGTGGAGACGTGAAGAGCTGAGGAGTAGGTGTGGCGATGTTGCTGGGAACACCAGAGCCGGGTGTCCATCCCCCAGTGGCCCTGACTGAAAGAAATGAAGTGAATCATGTGAATGAGCAAAGAGAAACATATCATCATAATGTGCCCTTGGGTTTTCCATTTATTTATTTGAATGGAAGATCTTGCCATTCACCAGTGTTGTGGTGCTGTGATTTCCAGGATGGTGTAAGACTCTATAGTTTTCGCATAATATAGCTGATAAACTTCTGCTTTGAAATGTAGTAGAAACTTACGTAATTCGGAATTAGGTAGGCTAGAGAGTGAAGGTTGTTGTAATTAACGAAAGTTTAAATTTTTTTAAAGAAACAATTTTTACTTGCCTCAGATTCTTGAAACAGTTGAAACCAGAGTAATGAAGTGGTGGCCCCGAGGTCTGGGAACACGTCTGCCAACGGTTATGGTGGAAACACTGCTGTGAGTCTATTTTTCTTCTGAATGGTGGAGTCAGAGGCGCTGCCCGAGCAGTTTAAAGGGCTGAGAAGCTGAGGCACTTTCAAGCTGGCCGAGCAAGCGTGCCCCACACACGATTTGTTTTCACTCTCTGGAAGGTGGTAGAATGGACACAGCCCTGTTGGATCTCCCTATAGCCACGGTGGGAGGACCCCTCACGTCATCTCGGACCACATTCCCTGCTCCCTCCTCCTGTCCCAAACAGGCCGTCAGGGCTTCACTGCTTTATGTTCCAGACTTTCACATCTGAGCCTCCTTTCAAATAATTCCACTGGAATTAATCGTGGACACAGCACAAAACTGCTAGTGGAACAGAAGGGCTGTGATCTTTTTAGGGAAGAAGACAAAGACCCCTTTTCAAGCAGAAGCCTCCTCAGGTAAGGAGAGCTGGAGAGGTGCTGAAAGTGGTTCTTCTGTGTCACCAGGGCTGCAGCATCTGGGCACTCACCTCATCCCAATTCCTTATCTCTTGCCTAGCAAACCCTTTATCACAGTTAACACAAAGCTCTCATGCACTGGTATCTGAGCTTTGAGACATCAAAATAAGAAATTTAAGATATATATAATATAATAGATATCAAAATATATATTTGATATAATATCAAATTAATTATTCTTAGGATACCCTCAAAAACATTTGCAAATTTCTCCCCTTCCCAAATTACCAATGATTTCTTCAGCAACATTGCAAAAAGATAATTTTTATATTTCAGCACAAAATCTGTGCACAGTTCGTTTGATTGACTGGGATCAGTGAGTTCAGACCCAACCGGTTAGTTCCAGATAAAAACAGTCACACTAGCTATTTATAGACATATTTTTAATGTTTTACTTTAAAACAAATAATCCCAGTAAAAGAGAGCAAAGGAAATTACATTTTAATGATAGCTTGAAATGGATATGATAGTCCTGATTTACTTGTTTTCAGGAAACAAACAATTGTACTGTCATACATGACTTTTAGAATTGCTCACTTAAATGCACATAATTATATTAAATTGTTTCTCTTACAAAAACACAATCACATCATTTAAGGCAAAAAAATCGGCTTCTGGGGAGATAAGTTAACATTATGATATTTTAAAAATCTGATTGAATGAAGTGCTCCATTAATTTAATTGATCGGGTTTCATCATTTCTTATAGTTTTGCTTTGCAAATGGGCATAAGAATTAGTCACTTTGTGCCTGATTTCCTCCTTTCTATTAGACTGGTTTTACCTGCAAAATAAGGACTTTCAGAATCACAGTCAATGGGAGGTAAGAAAGGCACCTTAGAACAGGAGGTGAAGATTTAAAACTCAATAAAGTGTCCTCTTTAAACAAAACTTGCAACCTACAGATATTAATTCAGTTGAACAAAATGCAAACATTTAGATCAGACACAGCAAAATTTTTGAGTTAACCTCATATAAGGGATGTTTGCAATTAAGTCTTAGCTTGATCACTCTTACAAGTTGAAGAAGGCAGACAAACTTGGACTGAGACAGCATGTGGCTGCTCAGTGCTCCATCAAATTGTGCTTCAAGATGCCACTAGGGACTGACCAATGGGCTTTGCTAAGTGTAAACGGGAGCCCCTCTCAACCCCGTAGAGAACAACACAGCGGACAGAAGCCTATAGTTTCACACAACACAACTATCATTAGCATCTAAGAATTGTTGTGCTGGAGTAAGACAGACACAAATGGTCATGGCTTCAATGTATGAAAGTTTTTCACAACATAGTTTGCCACATTTTGCTATAATTAAGACCTCAGTGATGCATTTAGGTTTTGTTTCTGAATCTTCAGTCTTCAGAATGCTGGATGAACTGTACTGTGTCTGAGGCCTAAAGAGGCCCATGGAGGGGTCCCCAGTACATTCAGAATTCTGCTGCCAGTGGGGTTTGACCCAGGACAGAGCATGTCCGAGAATCAGTGCTACCTGAAAGTCGCTGCCTCCCCCTCTGCCCTCACTCGTACCTGGAGAGAGCCTGAGAGTGCATGGCAGGTGTGTGGCTTCAGTCAGTGGAGTGGTGTGCGTGTGTGTGTGCACCTCTGCAGCCTGCTGGGGAGGGTGTGTCACAACTTCAGGTTGAGTAGAGACATGGATGGATGAAAAATTGCATTTAATAATTTACTAAAATTCTATATTTCAAAAATGAAAATAATTGCTTTAACAGCTTGATAAAATCTTCTTAACTGGAGTGTAAAATTTAGACTATCTTCTATGTGTCTCTAGCAGCCAAGAAGATTTTGAATGATACACTCCAGGGGAGTGTGCTAGAATCCAGGTGGGGTGAGAAGAGAAAGCTTTCAAAATTTCAGTGTTTATCAAAAGTAACAGGATTTTAAAAGGTTGAAAAGTACATTTTGGGTAGAGTGGACGAGTGGCCTACTTGGGGATGAAGGCTGGTTAAGTCCTGGTGGAGTTCAGAAGCAAAATGGTGGCAGGGATGGATAAGCAGTTCACGGAGAAGACAAGTAGCAGGAGAGTCAGGCATGGAGAAACTGGCGCGGCAGAGCTGGGAGGGCTGGTGGCTCTCAGGGCCGCCCCCTGCCTTTGGATAGCAGGTTGATATCCCTGCTCATTCGTCCTGGCTGCTGGAGAAGTCTTCTGGAGGCACCACTATGGGCCAAGGAAAAAGCTCTTCCTCTCTGAAGTCCTCCGTGGCTAGAGTTTAACCGACTTTAAGTTATCTTGCTTCCCCTTGCCTTTTGAATGTCATTCCCTGAGCAGAAGCTCTGACAGTCTGAGACAGCTGGGCTGGTTTCTAATAAGCAGTCAGCACTGCCTGCTTTCTGGTAAGTACATTTTTTATTTTGTTTCTCTTGGTATTTTTGCGGCCATGCTAAATGATTAAGTGTTTTGTTTTTGTTTTTTTTTTCTTCTTCTCCTCAAACCCCCCAGAACATGGTTGCATATTCTAGTTGTTGATTAAGTGTTTTGATTTGCAGACCCTGCCAGTGTTGTCTGGCTTCTCACTGTAAATGTTTACACCAGGAAACTGAACCAATAATTTCAGATTTGAGGCAACACTCTGGGGAGAATAGAAAATGTTCACTACAGTATAAAAAGTAAAGGAAGTTTAGTTTTAGCCTTTCATATGCAAAAAATGAGACACAACAGCAAAAAACATTCAGGACATATTAAAAATAAATACCTTGCAAAACTTTCTGCTTATATATAAGAATAAAGGACAAATAAGAATGGGTAGCTGAATTCCCTGGCAATCTTCATTTTCTAAAAAATTGAGTTGTTTTGTTGTGGCTGATGTCTCCCTCTTGTTGCCTTCGAGGGAAGGCATTTTCCGTGACTTTGCCTGCCTGCCGGTGTTGTGTCTGGATCTTTTCTGGCCTTTCCCGTCTCAGCCTTGCTCACATGTCCCCTCCCTGGGATCCCACCTGTACCTCAGCTGCCCATGCTCCCCTGCGGTGGCAGTGCTGGCAGGCCTGCGGTGGGCCGCTGCAGAGAGGTCAGTCTGCCTGCTACCTTCTGCTGACCGGGTGGCACTGGCTCCTGCAGAAGCTGACCACTTGTGATGTTGACTCAGCCAGCACAGGATATGTTTGCATGAAGTCACACACGTCCAGTAGTCAGTCCATTTGCCCCACTGGCCCTGAACTTAATTATTTGCACATTTTCTAATTGAAGAACATTCTTGTCATAAAAAACAACATGAACATGATGTGCGAAGTTGCTCGCCACAGCGTTGTCACCAAAAGCACACAAACTGACATTCAAATTACATTAATAATAAAATGGTTAAGTAGGAATAGGTTGGCACATATATCTTGAAATAAGCAGCCATTTCTATTATTCGCAAATTCTGCTTTACTCAATACCTTTAGCAGCTGTTGACAGCCATTGTGTTTAAACACACATTATGGCTAATTTTGAAAACGTATTTTGTATTTAACGACACAGCAGAAATGCCTGGAATTTGAAGGTGTTTACTCCCATAATTTCAAAATACACAGTCAAATCTTCTAAAGTACCTGATCGCGACATTTTCGTACACTCCGTAGCATTAGCAGTGTCTGGTTTTCAGGATTTTTAACTCGAGGTACATTACTAAATGAGTAGGTTAACGTTGATGTACCTTGGAATTTCAGCCGTCCCTAAACATGCATTTTCATGCAATTGAAAGATAACAGGCTTATAAACTAACTTTCATGTTCTTCCCAATTCTTGCAATTTCAACTTTTTAGAAGGGCTTTCAAAATAGTTCATGCAATGATATGTAATGGCTAAAGGAACTGCAATGCCTAGAAACAAAGCGAGGAACTTATTTCAGTTTGACAGGAGGCAGGCTGAGGGCATCTGTACTTTCTCGTGCCTTACAAAGGCTCTGAGATGATCGTGACCTTCCAGTCCTTAGAGAGTCTGAGGCAAAAGCAGCTTCCCGGGCAGGCTGGGGCACAGCATCAAAAGCGTCTGTCTCCATCTCCTCGGGACCCAGCTCTTCATCAGTTATAAACAGCTTGGATTCCCTCCATTTGGGATAAAAATCTTGGCTGCCTCTGGAGCCACTTGACTCACTCCCTGAAAGCTGTATATTCAGTTCCTCTGTGGACCTGATCAGGTTTTGCACAGACAAAGATTTGCCCAAGTCCTTGGGCACCATGGGGTGGACAGACAACAAAGTTTCCCCTCCCATGTCAAAGCTTTTCCTCAGAGAACGGTCCTTGGTCAGATTTGACTGTGCAACCTGAATATTTTCCTTGGAGACAGCGAGGCAGGTGGTGACATCAGAAATGCTTTGCTGTAAGCCTGCGGGGTGTGTGTGCAGGGCCTCTGGCCTGGGCAGATGCTTGATGGCTGGGAGAGGAGGTGGGATCTGCAGAGTTGTTGGGGCTGCTGGCTTGGGTGCCACATTTATTTGGCTTGAAATGTTGCTGGCGGCTGCCACTGTGGAGCCATCGCTCTGACTCATTGGCACCTGTGTTGTTTGACTGTGCATAGTAGGGCTAAGCGCGTAGAAAGTCTGAGCACTGAACTCATTTGGGGTGAGAATGAACTGCAGCCCGCGGGGGATGTTAGCACTGGCTGATCTGGATAAGCAGCCACTGTTTTGTGCGGAACTGGACAGCTCTTTGCTGTCCACAGGGCTTTGATAGTCAGACGTCTGTTCACATTCAAAAGGTGGGATCTGGAACGAGGCCAAGGTGAGGGCTGACGCAGAGCCTTTCCGGAGGACCTGTTGATATATGTCTAGCAGGCAGTCCAGCTTGGACTCAATGGACTGCACCTGAAAATGGGGAAAATGGTTACATATGAGCACGGCCTTCAATTCTAGAATCAAAAGATGAGGTCAGGGTGTGTTAATACAGTTAAATACTGAGCATAGAGTCTGACGGGGTCCTGACCCTTAGCACTGTCCTAGAAGGCCCCGCCTAAGGGGTGGGGCCAAGGGAGGACTGAAGGGGAGAGGGGTGCTTTGGCTTTGACATGGGTGCCCCACCTTCAAATTCTTCAAAATAGACACTGATGCTCTCCAAAACCATATCAGAACTGTACCAATGCAGCTTCAAGACTGCCCAGCCCCTCCAGGTGCCTTTCCTAAGCCTCTTCTGTGAAGACATTCCAGGACTCTACTGCGCTCTAGTAAGGAACTCAGCCTCTGAGAAAACTAAGATCTTAAATATCAGTCTAGGTGATTCTGAGTTTAAAAATAAAGGTACAAAACGTTTCAGAATTAATACTTGGAATATTTATGATTGGATCGATGAGAATTTGATCTCTGGAAAATTGTCTTTCTATGAGAAGATATAGCCTCAGGGTTAACAAACATTCAATCTGTCATCATAGCTATAATGAGATTTTTTTTTCTTTTTTAAAGAGTGAAAAGAAAGGAAATGAAAATAACCAAAACGTGAATGAAAAATAAATCTTTGTTATTTTACTGTTGAAAATCTATATTTGCTTCCAGTTCAAGTACTAATTAAAGAGATGAAATTTTCTATTCCTCATACGGAAATCCAAGTGTTTTAGAGAACACTGTCTACATACAAAGAAAATTTAATTTCATTCACCCTTTCTTGATTTTATTCCTTTTTAAATATATTGGTCACTAAAATATATCTGCGATATTGTGATTTATAATAAGAAATATATATTTGGTCTTTGTCCACTGTTCCTGGCTCACAGCTCCAGAAACTTTTGTAGTTTCCTAAGTGATAAAAGCTTGAAGGCATCTCTTATGTTAATAAGGTGACTATTGGGGTGCAACTAAGGATAGGCTGGTTGCCCAGAGAGACAATCATGTGACTAGAAGGTTGCAACTTTGGACCCCACCCCATACCTCCTAGGAGGGGAGAGGGGGCTGGAGGTTGAGTCAATCACCAGTGGTCAATGATTTAATCAATTGTGTCCATGTAATAAAGCCTCCACAAAAAAGCAAAGGAATGAGGTTCCAAGAGTTTCTGGGTTGGTGAACACAAGGAAATTTGGGGAGAGTGGTGTGCCTGGAGAGGGCATGGAAGCTTCCTGTCTTTTCCCCACACCTTGCCCTGTGCATCTCCTCCATCTGGCTGTTCCTGAGTCATTTCCTTTCATAAGAAACCAGTAGTGTAGTGAGTAAACACCTTTCCTGAGTTCTGAGCCACTCCAGCAAATTAATTTAACCCAAGGAGGGGGTCGTGGGAACCTCAGATCTGTAGGTGGTAGATCACAAGCACAGGTGGCAACCTGGGCTTCGAATGGAGTTTGTAATGGTCCCAGCGGGACTGTAGTGTAGGACTGAACCTTTAACTTAGGGGATCTGACACAGTCTCTGGGTAGATAGTCTCAGAATTGAGTTGAATTGTAGGACACCCAGCTGATGTCAAGGAATTGTTTGTTGATTGTGTGGGACACCCCCCGACATATACACACATGTTGTAAATTGGGGCTCAGAACACCTTTTAACATCCAATTGATTAAAAAAGAAATTCTGGCTAAAATGTCAACTAGTATAGTTAGCTGAGTCGTACCTGTTTTTCAACCTTGACCACCCGGCCGAGCATACTGAGGTCATCTGTGGGCTCGTGTTCTGCTGGCATTTTCTCTCGGCTCTTCTTATCTGACGTGATCTGCCCTTTTCCAAGAATTTGATCAACACTATCAGACAAAGAGGAGATCTGATTAGGAGTGCTGAGGTTGGAGATTGCCCTACGCCAGGATGAAGTGTTTTGAAAAGAAAAATTAAATACAATTATATTTAGTTTATAAGATAATATAAAAATGAACTTATTCCAGTTGATGCACTCATTTTCTTAACATAAAAATTACATATAAGATTAAGTTTCTCATTTCTGGTTCTTGATGAAATCACTTATGGGAGATCTTCTGGAGGCAAAATTGTCCTAAACTACAAAGCAATTTGTGTTTCCATATCTGACTAGGCATTTTCTGAATTCACTACTTAAAATACAACAAAATCCTGATTATGATTATTTCATGTTAATAGTACAGATTATTCAATGAGCATTTATTGTACATCTGATATGTAAGATATAAGCAGATAAGGGTGTCTCTGTCCTTTGGAATTCTAGTCAGAGAACATCCACTACATGAGCCAGAAACTCAAGATTAGTTCTGTAAATTCTGTAGAAGTTCAACTTTATAAAAACCTTGGGAGCCATAGATAGTTCTATTAAAGGACTTAGAAGACCCCAGCCACCTATGCAGAGATTGTAACATGACCACAGGAAGAGTTAAAACAATTTCCAAGGAGAATTGATCAGCCTAAATGGGAATTACTTTCTTCTGTTTTGTGTGTTTCGGAACTGCATTATCAGGACTATTGACTCAACCTTCCAGTTTACTTTGTCTGCATGGAAATACAAGCATGACTACCTTCTGCCATGATGTCTAATCTATTAAACTGCAAGCTCTATAAGGACTGGGTCATGATTTTATTAATTTCTGGATGTCCACAGTGTGTGGCACACATTGCAGGCTCAATAGTTATCTGCTGAATGAATGAACAAATGGCGATTTCTATAATTGATCAATGGATGCTTTACTAAGGGCCTCGTATAGGCCTCACACTGGGCTCAGTGTGCTGTGGGCATGCAAACAAATGTTTAAGACCCAGTCTTTATGTTTTAAGAACTGTTCAATCACAAATGCTGGTAATTTGTGCCTGATAGTAAAGCAAATCTCTTAAAAACTGAATTGATTAATATTTTGGCTTTAAGATAAAACAATCAAACACATGAAATGACATACTAAACTCATTTCTTTTAGTCATTCAATCGGATGCTCACTGGAAGGACAGTGTGTGCCTGGAGTGCACATGAGTGGAGGGACAGACCTAGTCTCAGTGTAGAGCCAGGAGGACAGGCGACAACACAAGAGCCCCCGGCTTTTGCGTCTGGACTGGCACAGCTTGCCAAGGCTCTGAACGCTGCTGGAGGTCGGGGAGGGAGAGGTCTGCCTTTGTGGGCCAGACAGGTGAAGTGTAATGAGAGAGGAAGACTAGCTTATTCCTGAAGGATGTTGGGATTTACATGATAACAGAAGAGCAGCAGCAGCAGCGTTTACTGAGCGCTCGGCTTACAGGCACGAACTTACTCAGTGCTCATGATTGTGAGGGAAGCACTAACGTTATTCCCGTTTTTACAGATGATGAAACTGAGACCCTCAAGAGTCGGAGGCTTTTAATGCCTGATTTACATCCTTAAATAAAATCTATGTTAAAAGCAAGTCCAATTCTCCACTAAAAATGAATTAGAAATATGAAATTGAAGAGTTTTCTCTACTACAGAAAAGTTCTTCCCAGATAGTCTTTATGCCTCGTCCTTTACAGCACAGAACTCTTTCATTGCTTACCGTGTTTGAAGGCTTTTAATTCTGCACAGCATGTCGAGGTGGCCAGCAGAATACTGTTCAATGACATCTTTTACATCATATGGACGTAATGTTTCCTTAAACTTCCGTTTTGCAACATGAAATTTCATAATTCTGTAAGAAAAACATTAATCTTTATGACTTTGCTAAAAGAAGTTATTCAAATAGCTTACTATTAAATATAAGAAACTCTGAGAGAGAAAGTTACACATCAAATTATCTCAGGCTCTTATGGAAACGCAGCCTAAAGCCTGAGGTTACAGGGGGCAATGTAAGAACACCTCATGTAAGACACACCTTGAGAGCAGAAAACACACCAGAGAAAGAGACTAAATACTAAATGTTGCACCTTTTTAATGTCCGTTGAAACCCTGAGTTAAAATTAAAGTCAAAATGCAATTCTATCTTTTCCATGTAACCCCAAAAAGCAAAGACATAATACCTAGTAATTCCATCCCTTAAAAAATATAAAAGTTGTTAAAATGGTCTTTTGTGTAACTACATGCATGTTTGAGATGCAGATGTGTCTGCAAAACTCTTATTCTCTCTAGAGAAGTGTACATTTATGTAGAAATTTATGAAAATTTTGCTTCAATAACTATTTCTGCAGAATGCATCTCAGTTAGCTAGCCACGTTTCTTTTGTCTCAAATAGAACACATTCGTCAACTGAGCTGGATATTTAAGCTTGTCGGAAGCAGAGATCTCTTGTCACAGTGTCTCCTTCAACATGGATCCCACGTTTTCCAAACAGTATTTCGTGAACAAATCCCATGATGCCATAAATAGCTAAGCTGCCTAAGACAACCAGTTACTGAAATCACTTGATATAATTTCTGGAGAAAACAAAGAAGAATAACATTTCAGTGAGTCTGTGTAGCCTCATGCAGGTACGTGTTAAAGCTGTCGGTGTTTCCTCACTATTAAATGGTTCACAGACGCTCATTATCACTCATGGGTCCCAGGCTGGGAATCAGCTCTATGAACCAAATTTTATTGTATGTGTTGGAAAGTGGGAGAATTAGGAACAAATGTAGAGTTTAAAAAGAAAATACTCATAACCTATCCTAAGTGATAGCTGATTGCAAGCAATCCAAATTTGTTTATTGGTTAAAAAGCCCCAAACTCTGCCTTGTAATTGTATTATTAACTTCAAATTAATTGTATCCTAACTATTCCTTAATCATTTATCATAATATTCTTATTCTCTCTCTCTACCACATTATCTCTACCAATCTATTCTTTATTCAGGATAGATTTTTTTGTGTGTTTTTTTGTTTGCAAGGACATTTAAGCTAAGTTATTCCATAGAAAGTAAAGGAAATCTGTATTTTCATTTAACCTCTTAGTATCTGGCTTTGGTTCCAAATTCATTTACTAGCATCTAGGTTAGATTGGGGCTCAACCTCCTATATTGAAGAACTGAGAAAAAATAACAAAATAAGTATTCTGTGAAATTTCTGGGCCTGAGTGATTACTTCTGAAATATGTCTCTCCCCACACGAGGCTGTTGGCCATGAGTCGGCCGCGATGGGCTCCTTCTATTCAACAGTCCACCACTTCCACCTCGGCTGCTGCTGTCCCTCCTCCACCCTGTGAGCTCAGAGCTCAGCAGGTTCCCGATCCACAGGAGAAAGAAGCATCTCTTGAATAGGAGGAGCAAGGGCAGAAAGAGAAAAAGAAGAGCTCCTCTAATTGGTTGGTATGGAGAACACAACCAGAAGAACACCTCGCCCTCCTTGCTTATCTTCAGAGCAGCCAGGGGCACCTGGGTGGGCAGGAAGGAAAACCATCTTTATACATCCCAGGGTGGTGTTTTGGTTGTCACCATTTGTGTTTTCAATATTACTACCACTCGTGTGAACGACTTTATATTCTTATCTTCAGCATTTAATAAGATGTTCTTATCTCCCTTTTATATTTAGGGAAACTGAGGTTCCAAGAATTTATGTGATTTGCCCCAAAACAGGCAACCAGTATGAAGCAAAGCCACAATCTCACCCAGATCTGTCTAGTTCTCAGCCCACATCACCTCCTGGTTTCCCACGGCAGTTCACCGATGGTGAACTTTCCCGTGGTGCTGGGAGCCAGCCCACAGGCAGAGTACAAGCTTGGGCACAAGTCGGTGGGTTCCAAATGGCTGAAGCCCAGGTGTCTGTGGCTGGGGCAGGTCAGCCCAGAAGTCGACCCACGTGCTCCAAACTGAGCAGCCTGTTTTGCACTAATGGAGACCTGCCCTCGTTCCTTTGTAAAGTTGCGTGAGTTCTCTACAGTAACCTGTTTCAAAGCTGCAAATTGCTTTTCTATTTTCCTTTCACAAATATTTTAAAAGAAGGAACAATTTGAAGACATTTGCTAGGCAATATTACGCTCTAGCCCTCAGTCATATTTTATGCAGTCTTTAAATAACTCCATTTTTATTTACACCATTTACTATATAAGCTGGCCAAATTAAAAGGAAATCCATGTTTTATAATTTGACCAATCGATATTAAACAGGACACTGGGCATCTTTTGTTTATTTCAGTGTGGCCATATGATGATAGGTATGCAAATTAGAATAGATATTAAACTTCTTAACAGGCTTACCACTTATTTTACACGTCATATTGCTCCTTATGCGGTATTGCTTTCCCTCCAGTGCTTTACTTACAAATTTTCCCACTTTCTTGTGAAACAGTGAAAGTTGAATTAATAAATACCATTTCAATTATTTGGAAAAGAGGAGTATATGCAGTGATGGGCTGGAGCAGATTTGTACTGACTTCAAAGAGCTGACGTTACATATTTGGAATTTTGCATGTTAAACACAGCCATTATAAAAAATTATATAAACTTAAAATAAAATAAATCATATTAAAAACACAGGTAATACATACTCAAAACTCATCACTTCCTAATTATTTCACTACATGTTACACTCTGTGTTCTTGAGTTACACACACTATTGTATCCAGTGGAAATACTATCTAACATTGTAATATTGTACATTGCTCAGTGATGTCACGCTGATAGCTTGAAATCAGCGACAGGAGTATTTACACCATGGAAATTGACCAACGCCACAAAGCAAGGCTTTCCTCTCCAGGAGAGCTGTTTGCTAAGCGTTTATCAGTGTATTACCAAGTGTATAAAGCCAGGTTACCTGTTAAGGATTATGTATACTAAGATGGAGATCAAATAGATTTTCTTATCTGGTCTTGTTGTGGGTTGAAAACAAAAACATTGAAGACATCTGATGTGAGATATAGAAATTCTACATCAAGTAATATGTTTTATAAATGTGGAGGAAATGTTTAAAAGCAGAAGTATTTTTGACATCAATAATTTACATAAAAGATGATGACAGTCACTTTGCTTTTGCTAAGGGCAGACCGAACACGTACCAATGGCTCTCAAATCTGCCCCCTCGTTTCCATCCGCACCACTGCAGCCTTAGAAAGAATACACCGTTCAAAATGCAAATGAGACCATATTACCACCCCTGGAAAAGCCATCATTGTCCTTCCATGGCCTATCGGTAAACATCAAATTCTTGAGCACATCCTATAAGGCTGTTTAAGGACTGACCTCTACCTACTTCTCTCACCTCATCCCTTGCCACTTCCTCCTTGGAACTTGAGGTTCCAACAACAATAAAATATTTGCAGGTCCACAAAAACATCATTCAATCAATTATATACTTAAATTATTTGCACATGCCATTTCCTCTTCCTGAAATCTTACTGTATCTTTAAGACTCAGCTCTTTTACGAGTCTTTTATAAGTCACTTCTTTTATTGAAATTTCTGTGATTCTTCCAAAGCATTTAATCACTTATCTATTATCCTCTATTTTAGTATCTAACACACCACATTATAATTATTTCCTTATGTATCAGCCTCCTCCACCAGACTGGATGAGGTCCTTGAATGCAGAGTCGTGTCTTCTCCCCTTGAAAATCCAAGACTTGGTGCAGAATGTAATGAACACGAGAGGTTTGTTTGTCTAGAAGCTCCACCAGGGAGACTGGGTGGAGATGGAGGAGGCATGCGGTGGAGACAGCCTGGCCTTCTCTCCCCAGATGCGCATCTCTGTTCATTCCTCAGCGCAGCCGGCACCCAGCCCCTCTGGGTTTTCTCATCACAAAGTGCTCATTTCTCAGGGTTCTGTCTTTGCACTCTACCTGAAGTGCTAGCTGTTCCAGATTCAGGTTAAGCATTGACTAGGAAATCTTTCCTGACCCCCACGGAGGTAGATGGTCTTGCTCTGTGCTCTCAGATGCACTTCGAGTAGCCAAACCTGCGGCCTCGTGTCTCACTCACTGAAATTCATCGACGTCAGAGACTGTGCTTTTTACTCTGCCTCTCGTGCAACCTACGGCAAGTACTAGAGGTTCAGTCAACGCTTGCTGAAGAAGTGAATGAGGACTAGCTAGTCCAGCTGCTCAAAGCTGTGCATGCTGTTCTGGGAGAAGGCAGACACTGGCGCAGGTCTTCTAGAAAGAAAGCCTTGGGACAGATCTGAGTTCTTCAGGCACATTTCAGGGAAAGCATAAGCTTTGACTCTCTTCCACGAATACAAAAACTTTCTAAAGTAAAATAAATGTTCATTCATTAACAGTCAAGACCCTGCCTGGCTCACAAAAGAATCATTTAAGTAGAACTGCTTCTGAAAATATAATATTCTTTTTCCTTAGATTATTAACATCATTAGGATCTCACAAAACAAGTAAATCACAAATGAAAAGACATCATTATGAGGAAGTTAGGAGAAAGGCTGGGAGACTGTAAGTCAGGGAATAAATCACACGATAACCCAGAAAGTACCAAATGCAGTGAGAGAGCTAACGGCAAAAGGGACTCGGCCAGGGCGAGGGGGCAGCTTGTTGGGACAGTAATTATGTCGGCCAGATGAACATTATAGTATCAGAGGACCATCAAGAAAACAAGGTAGAAACATGGGCTTAAAGACAAAAGAGTAAAACCTTAGTTTACTGTCCCTGAGAGACTGGCAGAAGACATGTGTGCCAGGTGCACCGTGGGGGAGCGGTGTGAGGCGCGCTCCCCGGGCCCCGCCCCTCAGCTGTGTGATGACCCTTTTCGGGTGAAGACCCTTGGGCATCAGGGTCAGGTGGTTCGACATGTTGAAGTCATTGAGTGACCTCGGCCTCCCTCCCTCCACCAACCCCTCTCACTTCTCCAGAGACTGGACATGATTGTCATGGTTGAAATCAGAAGGCAGAGAGACCAAGCTAAGCCCAGGAAGGCGCCTGCGGGTGGTTAGTCTGTCACCCCGCCCCCCACAGCGTCCCTCGGTTATCCCGTCCACTGGGATGACTAAAACCGCTTGTCTCCACACTGCAACAAACCTGACTTGGGCGCCCAGTGTCCATCTGTGGACACAGAGCTGGGTCATGGGGACGTGAAGACGAGCAGAACACAGATTCACACAAGTAAATCCGAGACCACGTTAGTCTATTCAACCTGTCTCCATCTCAATCTCCTTAAAGGGGATCCTGTGCTCAGGATGCACACTGTCTTTCAACCTGCCACCTTCATTCTCAGAGGGTGCCCTGCAGGAATCAGTCCATGGTTAATGTGGGTCCCCCAGCCCCAATAATTGTCATGTTTTCCTTTTTATCAAGATTCTAGGGGCTCTCTGCTTTCTCTACCACAGCTGTAGGACATACACCTCAATCTCAGTGTAGTCGCCAGTGTTGTTTTAAATGCTTGTATCGCCAGCAAACAACTACACAATCAGCTTTGGAGAATAATTCTAGACCTCAGGAAAGATACAAGGGTGCTGATAATTGAGGAAAGTGTCCAAAAATAGCTTTCAGACTATGACTTTAAAAGGTCTTTCAATTTTTCAATTTTTCCCCCAAGACCATGGCATTTTAGATACAAAGATTTTTAACTACAAGATGATGGGGAGCTGGGGGTTAGAGAGCGCTGGGTTGGCAGGTGGAAGGGTGAGATGATTTCACACTGTGGCTCTTGAGTGGGCTAGCCTGAATGTGACGAATTTCGACTCCAAATGCAGCTGGAAGTACACGCAGAGGGACTTGAAGTCTGGACAAGGGGCATGCAGTCTTTTCTGTAAAGGGCCAGATAGTAAACATTTAATGCTTTAGAGGTCGTGTGGTCTCTGGTGAAACCACTGAGCTCTACCACTGTAGCATGAAAGCAAAATAGCAATACGTAAACAAATGAGTGTAGCAATGTCCCAATAAAATTTCATGTATAAAGCAAGCATCAGGCTGGATTTTGGCCCTGGCTGTGGTTTGCCCACCCCTGATCTAGACAAGAAGAGTGATGAAGAAAGCCTTCAGGCCAGGAATAAGCTAAATCCTGTGGACTGGCCTGAGGAAAAGAAGCAGAAGATCTCAGGGGCCTCTTGCATGCTTATAAAGGAAACTTAATGTGATCTATGTATGGCCTGGTACAAGGAGTGTTTGAGTAAATAGCTCTAGAATAAAATTAGGACCTTTAAAACACATTTAATGACAATAACGCAGGTGGTACTTTACAGCATAATTCTGTGAGAAGGGTGCTACTGTTTTGCAGATAAGGAAATTGAGGTACAGAGAGGTTAAGTAAATTGCCTCAACAGCTAATAAGCCTGGAATGGGAATTTGGACCCAGTCTGGCTCCTGTTTCGGGTTCTTAGTCACAAAGTTCTACTATTCTCTTAATACTAAGTCTTAATATTTTAACACAAAACAATAACAGCAAAAAACATCCTTTGGTGTGATAGGCTCTTTCACATACACATGCCTGGGGGCCAGAGGAAGAGTAGGTTGCACAAGCTGAGAGGCCGTGTGGAACCACTAGAGGGGGGAAAGGCTCATCAAGAACAGGCACTGGCACCTGCTTCTGAAGCTGAAGGAAATCTCACGGTTTCCAAGCAGAAGAAACAAGGAAGCACATAAACTCTGGGTGCAGTGTGTCCACACACACATGCACTTGTCAGGACGTGTCGGTGCCTTTGCTCTGCCGCGTGAGTTGTACAACCTTGCAGAGGTCTTGTTGCCATCCTCCACACCAGGGTGAAACACTGCATGTGATGACGCATGGACAAGAGCCACAGGAGACAGAGGGCAGGGAGGGCTCCGCTACAGGGACTGATGGGCTGGCCGCCGCCGAGCCATGCGCAGGGGGCGCTGCAGAGGCAGCTGATTGCTGTGGAGTCAGCAGCTCTTGCCAGGCTTGGCTGCTCCTTGGGATCAGCTGGGGAACTGATACCGGGGTCCCACCTCCAGAAATGCCGTTTCACTTAACCGAGGGTGTGGTCCAGAGATTTTGTAAAACCCTTCGGGTGATTCTCAAGCACAGCTCACGTTGGGAATACTGAAATGAAGCTGGGATTGGGGTGCTGGTGTGGCAGAATGGTCTCCACACCCCCTGCCCCTCCAAAAAGAAGTGATGGTGGTCTTCTAAGTCCCCCAAATCATAGCCATGAGACCTCCAGTCAAAACCCAGTGCTTCCTGCCTGCTTCCCTGGATGAGGCCTGAAGTTTCACGCAAGAAACAGTTAAAAGTTGCACTGGTTTTACAAAGCGCCAGATGACTGATTCATTCATTCTTTGAGGAAATATTCCTTGAGCACCTACTATGGTGCTAGACTGCTAGGCGTTGAGGAGCAAAGACTTCTAAATGGGACTGGCAGAGCTGAAGAAGCTCCCGGGGATCACTCGGTCTCCTGTCTCGTCCTCTCTACAGTCCTGGTGGAAGGCAACAGTTGCTCTGCCAGGAGCTCTGATGGGATCCAAGAGCCTCATCTGCCAGAGCCTGGAGCTCTTCAGATGAACTTGATGTAGCTGCTTTCCCAAGTGACGCCAAGGGGGAGCCTGACAAGTGGGACTCAAGAATTCATTCATCCATTCACTTGCTCCCCCATTAGACATTTACTGAGTGCCTACTATGTGCCAGACTCTGTGCCAGATGCTCAGGGATATATGGTTGAAGAAATAAACCCTGTTGCTTGAGCGCTTCCAGTCTGTAGGGCAGACAGACCAGCAGGCAGTCATCATGCACTTTGTGGGTGGAAGATGGTGGGAGCACAGGTTGATGCAGGAGTACAGAAGAGGAGGGTTTAACCCGGATTGGGAGGGGTGCTAGGATGCGATTCTGGAGATGACAGTCCTTTGCCCATTTTGCACCCCAGCTATGCAGCTGCGTTACCAAATTTCTCAAGACTGCAGACATGGCCCCTGTGTTCCCTATCTTACGTTTTTGGTGTAGATGTGTGTTTCTCCTCCGACCCCACTTTTTACTTTATGGGGACTAGTTGGGTCGATTTGCTTTACTGGCAGGCATTCCAATCCCCCTTTTTCCCAGTTTGGAATTCGATCCCCTGATTTTTGACTCTGTGAGAAACATAGTGTGTGTCTGCCAAGGAAGCGTCCTAGGGCTCGTTCTTGAGGTGACAAGCCTTTGATCACTGAATCCCTCCCAAGGGGGCCGTCACTCACCTTTTAGAGATTGTTCAAGGGATGGTGGTGATCAGACGGCAAATTCAGCAGACAACTAGGACTAGGAAGCTGGAGAACTTGGGTCACTATTGAAGGCATGTGTATTGCTTATTTGATGATTTATTGTTATTTTCCTGTGAATACGTAAACATGATTCAGTAATACAGATTTGCATCTGTGTACGCAGTATTTAGACTCTGAAAACCCTCCGAAGCTACTTGTAGAGCTGTCCACCTCAGACTCCGCCACCGTTCTTTGATGCCAGATTGCACCACCAGCCAACGACTTCGGAAGCCCAGGAGCTCCTGGAGGCACTGACCAGTCCCATTTTCTGGCTTTGCACTCTCGATAGAGACATGGAAATCAGCTCCACTTGCGTGCGGTCTGGGTATATCCCGCTGCGGGGGCATGCAGGGACCCTGAGGAAAGTTCTGTGGGCTCACTGTTTCCACCACTGGGGGTAAAGCTGTTCTTCTCGTGCTGGCTGTCATTGTGTGTTAAATTCAGGATCTAGAACACTCTCTTGCACATTTTGTTGGGTTTTCGTTTAAGGAGATAAGAGCAGTAAAACCCAAACAAGTATTCAAATGGTTAACTTTCCTCCCAGGACTTTGTGAACGCTGATATGGTAACTAAATTTGGGAATTTTATTTTCCTGAGGGCATAAAACTTGCATAAACTTTAAACTGTTAAATCAATAAGTAAATAAAGTGTCCATATGTGTCAATTGCTCTTGAATATTTTTAGTCATGGCAAAAAATAGGAGATTCAGTTTATATTATAAGCAAATAAAAGGTTAAAAATTAGGTGCTGCAAGGTAAGTTCATCTTCAGTGAAAACACTAGTTTAACACAGCCTCAGAGCAAAATGTGGCCACAATTATCTTCAGAACAGAAACAAACAAAAAGAATATTCCAGGGAATGTATTAGCTGGTTTTAAAAGTATGTGCTAAAGGATCCGTAGCATGCTCCTCCAGCAGCGTCCTTACTGTAACACGTCACAGGCTTGGCTGTCGAGAAGGTCTTCACAGTGATGTACAAACAAGGACCCATCACCTTTGCTAAGACAGCAGAGTCGCCATCAGCAAGATTAAGAACTGGCAACGATTAAACAGCTTGTAGATTTGATAGAAACCCACAACAGCAAACCCGTGCTTCTTGTCTGTGTGTGGAGTGTTCTTGTCTGGAGGACTCAGAGTGGAGAATGCATTTTAGGGGACGGTCGAGAGATGAGTGAGTGCGTGCCTTTCAGAGCAGGAAGCACGCAGGGCAAGAAGCTGGGAAGTGTTGTTACCCACCCAGGGTTACAGTGGCCCGATGGGCCTGCCCCCTCGGACCCCTCTTGTCATCAGTGCTGCTTCTCTTCCGTGATCAGATCGGAACAATTTTAGAAGGGTTGATGAGTCTTTGCTAGTTACAAAGAAATTCATGATCCCTCATCTGTGTTCTTCTTAGAGTGAGAGATTATGATAGATAATTTTGAAAAGTATTCTGTTTACGATCGGGCTTCAAACTTTTCTGCCTCTGTTGAATTTCTCTTCAAAGTCACTGGTGACCTCCCTGTGCCACTTTTGAAGGAGCGTCTCACTCTTTATCTCCTCCACCTCTGGGCCGCGTTTAATGCGGTCGACTGCTGCTCCTGCTGGAAACGCTCTTCCCTGGCTCCTCTCCCACCGTGCTCTCCGGGCGTCCATCTGTCTGGCCTCTTTGAGTCGGTCTCCAGCAGAGACTTCCTCCCTTCTCAGCCCCTTGCATGCTTGTGGGCCTTAGATTCTGTGTTGACCATCTTCTCTCTTTATTCCCACAAGAGCCCTGGAGAGAGACTTCTGTAAACCATCTATTTCTGTGCTGACAACTAAGATTGTCCTCATTCCAGATTTTTCTCCTGGACATCAGACCCAGGGATCCACCTGCCTGCTGAGATCCACTGTGACCACTCAACTCAAAGCTTGTGACAGCACACCATCTACCCCCAAGCTGGCCTCCATCTGACCAGGTACCTAGATGTATGATCCTTGACTCCTCCTGCTTTTCCACACCATCCTCTCCAATCAGTAAATATCCAAATCCTGTCTTTCTTTCTTTGTTTTTTGCTGAGGAAGATTAGCCCTGAGCAAACATCTGTGCCAATCTTCCTCGACGTTATGTGGGACACCACCACAGCATGGCTGATGAGTGCTGTAGGTCTGTGCCCAGGATTCACACCCATGAACCAGGGCCAAAGCGGAGCATGCCGAACTTAACCATTACGCCATGGGGCCAGCCCCCAATCCTATCATTTTTTCCATTTGAAGAGCTTTGAAGTCCATGCCTCACTACTCTTCACCAAGACTGCCTGGCTCAGGCCCCAGCAGATCCAGGTATCGTAACAATAGTCCCCTCTTTCCAATCCGTTTTTCCCACTGTAGCCAGAGCCATCTTCTAAGTTGGAATCAAGCACCAATCTGACAAATCTGCTTCTGTGCTTAAAAGCCTCTGTGCCTCCCTCCTGTTAGGATGGCTCCCACTCCCTCCTGGCCCAGCCTCTCCTCCCCACATCCTCCGGCCCCAGCAACACACAGACTTTCTCGTGCCACCTTTCCCTCTGGGTCTTGATGATTGCAGTTCCCTCTGCCTAAATGTACACCCCTTTAGTAACCTGGCTGTACCTGCACATCTGCCAGAGCTCTGCCTGGATGCCCCTTCCTCCAGAAGCCCTCCTAAAGGCCCCTCCCATACACCCTGGCTTCGGTCATTATGGTAATGCATCGGCACCTGGTTGACTCTTCGGGTATCCAACAGCCCCTCACAGCTCTAGGCAGGGATCCATCCTTCCTGTTAGTGTTTGTCCCTGTGCTGGAGCGGAGCAGAAGCTCGATGCTATTTTGTGAGTGCATGAACTGACCCCAGGGAGGAACTTTAAGGGTCCGTGGTCAGGCCTCTGTGTGGGTCGGGGAGGGAGAGGACGGGGAGCATTCCCTGTTCTCCTACTTCTCGGGCAGGTGTCTGTGAGCTCACCCAGAAGGGGGAGAGGGAGATCCAGCAGGGGCCCTGCCTCATGGGTGGTGGAAAACGCTCTTCCACCTCCGAGGGGCATCACTCCGAGTGACTCCTCAGCGTGCTGGTGAGGGGATGACTTCATGGTAAAAAAGCAAGGGCTTCCTGGGAAGGGGGTGAGGCAGGCAAGACTTTGGGAGTTGGGAGCACACCCTCAAAAGAGAGAAAGAAGTGCTCCTCTCACATGATGCGCCGTGGAAGCAGGTGGTGCTCAGAAAAGAGAGGGTCTGGCCTGAGCAGAGGACAGGCAGTGGAGGCCACAGGCTGGGAAGCACTGAGGAGCCCAGACACCTGCCAGTCGGAGAAGCCAGCATTTCCGTGGTGCTGACCATGTGCCCAGCACTGTCCCAAGTGCTCTGCAAATGTTAATCCACTTAATCCTCACCACAACCCCATGAGGTCGAGACTATTATCACCCTCACGTCACCAGTGAGGAAACGAGGCACAGAGAGGGGATGTGCCTTACTCGAGGTAGCACACAGGCTGCCGTGTTATGTTTTGGATCGCGTCTCCTGAGTAGCTCTAGGGAGGGCGGGGAGTCGGGGCAGAGTTAGCTGGCACTGCCAGGGCGAGGTTGGCTGCAGCTTCAACTAAAGAATTCTTTGAGTTTCACCCCAGACCTGATCTGTTCATTTGAGTCTCTAGAAGGCCGGTTTGGCTCAGAAGTAAAGGTCTGTGCACAGCAGGCACGGCGATTACTGCACAGACAGGAGGAGCGGTGAGAACGCGGCACACTCAATGGCTTCTCCCCATTTCTCTTCAGACAGTGGATGACCTCCCTGGGGTTGTTTTTGGGTGTCTTCACAAGAAGAGCAGGTTGTGCGGTATTCTGATTCATTTCTTGATGACTGACAGAAAACACAGTTGTATAAAACCAGCCAAGAGAGAACACTTGTTGTCGAGGGTCTGTGAAGAGTGGCCTTGATCCTGGACGTGGCAGTTCTGTGAAAGTTCTGGTGAGAGGCAGGTGGGCTTGCACCGGGTGCTCCAGCAGACCGTGCTCGCTCCCCACAGCACGTGCATGCTGCCTTCTGTGCTATCTGAGCACTTGTCTTGCCAGTTTGGTACAGAAAACAAACACAAACATTTGTTTTCTATTTTTAAAAATTATTATTCTAAGACCCGTTTATAAATATAGAGTTGTACTGGATATGACTTTTAAAATTTTTTATTTAAAATAAATGAATATATATTAATTTTTGCATGAAATTCTGCCCAAGATTCACACTTACATAGTGTTTACACAATGCCGACTGCAAGCCTGAAGGTCGGTCAGCATCTCCAGACTCCCAAATGCTCAGGTGCTTGACACTGTGCGGCACATATCCAGATAACTGATGGGCTTATTTTAATTTGAAAATTTTGATATCGTGCCTGAGAAAATATTTTTCAAACAGTGATAGGAAAACTAACGACTTGCCGTGTGTTATGGGCTGAACTGTGTGCCTCCAAAATTCGTACGTTACAGCTGGACCCCCAGGACCTTAGAACATGACTGACTTTGGAGAGATGGCCTTTGAAGAGGTGATTTAGTCAAAAGGAGTCCCTTAGGGCAGGCCCTGATCCAGCCTGACTTGTGTCACTGTAAGAAGGGAAAATTTGCGCACAGACGTGTGCACAGAGGAAGGGCCCCAGGAGGAACCTTGATCCTGGGTGTCAAACCTCCAGACTGTAAGGAAATACATTTCTCTTGGTGAAGGCACCGAGTCTGTGGCGTTTTGCATGGCAGCCCTCGCAACAAATACACATAATACAACAAAAAGTGAGTGTGCAGAATGTTCAAGAGTTGTCAGTTTGCTTGTCAATCTTTTTACTTCTCTGCTAATTAAATTAAAAACTAATTTCTGTGAATTAAAAGGAGGAAAAAAACTAAACATTGTGTTAATAAAATCATTAACAAGATCTAGAACTGTTGTTAAAAATAAGTACAGTCTTCCCTCCCAGAGAGGAGTTCGGAAGCGCATTTCCAGCAACTTTGAGCACTCCCACTAAATGATATTTTGAGAATAATCTGTGGTAATCCTGAGGAACTATGCAAATGTAAGTATTCTTTTGCCTTCTACTATAAAAAATGATGTCATTCATTTAAAAAAAAGTCTCAGAGTGTATTTGGGTGATAGAGTCCAGACAGGTAGAGAGTGGCCTTAACCCTCTCATTGCCTGAGAAACTAGAAAATGACAGACACTTAGGAAATGTTAATAACCAAAAATAAGAATCCCTACTTTGCACTTTGTGAATGTAATAATATTATTTTCCATGCTGTCACCCTTGCAATGGAATACATATTTCTACACATTTTAATTTTAATTTGACTCTTAGGGAAAACTATTGTTATTATAAAAGCTATTGAAAGACAAAAGGCACGTTCAAGTACTTCTATTAAATACTCAAACCACCAAAAAATAGCAAGGGAAATGCCAGAACAAAGTGGCTACTTTAGAGATAATAGTTGGTTCACACTTGCAATCAGTAATATGCATGTGAAAAGTATCTCAGGTGATCTGTAAGGGATGGGCTTGTTTTGGCAAAAAGAATCCAGTCAACAGATGTCCAGTTTATGTATGTATTTAAACTCAGGCAAAGGATACTTCTGCATAAGATTCAGGGACTCATATCTGCAAACTCCTTTTCAGAATTGCTGATTGTTTTGCTTGGTCTTTTAATCACATATGTTTAGAAATTAAGTACTATCATGAGTCCAAGATTTCAATTAAGTTATTAACTATTGCGTGTAGCTGTTATGTTCTTACAGAATCCGACAATTTTAAATGGAACTTAGAAATGATAAAAGCAAAAATCTTCTAAGCAGAATGAGGATATGGGGGAGAAAACATCCCCTCAAGTGTCACAAGACATCAGGCAGAAAGCTTCCAAAATCACCAAAAGGAGAGACATGTAAATAATAAAGTTCTGTTAAAAACAAGGATCAAGAAAGAATTCTGAAAATCGAGGAAGTCTGCAAAGAACTTTACAGAAATCAATCAAGCGTGAAGAGGGAGTTTCAACAAAGCCTATCTGAGGCTGGGGCTGAAGTGCTTAGCCAGCAGAATAAACCTATTTTCCTTTTTTCTTGCAGCTCACAATTCGTTTTATAGGTTGTAAGGTTAAAGCAGAAAGCTTCAGAAGGTCTTGGGAAGTGACACAAACTGGGCTAAGTATGACTTTTAGGGAACCTAATCTGCTCCCATTAGATAAGATTTTACCATCCTTGTTGCAAATCCAGCTGGTCTGCGGGAGAACTGCCCCACCTTCAACTTGGGGTGTTTGACGGGATACAACATGTAAAGAATTTCAAAATGACTTCCAGACCAACAATGTCCAATGGAACTTACTGCAGTGATGGAAATGTACTCCGTCTTCTCTGGCCACTAGCCACCTAGTGAGCATTTTAAATGTGGGTAGTGCCGCTGATGAACTGAACTTTAAATTTTATTTGATTTTAATTAATTCAAATTCAAACAGCTTCATGTGTCCAATGGCTCCAGTTTAGATCCCTTAAACCCCTTTAACTGAGACTACAGGCATCATTTACTACATGTCCTAAGATTTTCTAGGATTAAATATTACCCAAGCTGTCTAGGTTCCCCAGGAGAAGGTGATGATAAAATTGTCCAAATTGGGATACTGTGAGGAGGAGAGGGAGTGTTACTAACAGTGATGACAAGAGGATTATCTGGGACAGCCCAGGGCACATGGAAGGTATGGTGCCCTCATTCATAGGGACTCTTGCTGGAAGTTTCTGTTGGAAAGGAACGAGGCTTTACTTCACTTCTTTATGGTTGTTGTTACAGATAATGTTTAAGCACCTTCTGGAGTACACATTTTCATCATATCATGATTTTCTTTGCCCCTATAAACATTTACCAAAATCTTTACAACTCATTTCTGCTTTCCCAGCGACTCCCAACCATAAAGTAAAGCAATGTGTAACATGATGCTAAATGACGAACTGAAATAGAAGTGAATAATCAACCATACTGATATCTGAGTTTAGGCAAGTGTCTCAATAGCTAAATTGTGTTGGATATTTTAAGCTTTCCTCTGGCTTTTTGGTAAGAGACAGAAAGAGCCAAAAAGATCAGAAATACTTCTTTGCAATACAGTCACTCAGCATTCCCTGGCAGATGCAAATTCTCCCAAAAGAATTAAACTGGGCAGGCTGAGCATGCAGAGTGCATTTAGTCCAGATCCTGAACTCGTGGGGAGTGGATTCTGGAGATATAAGCATAAATTGCTTTGGGTACTCAGCTCTCTGCCATCAGGAGAGGAAGCATATTAAGATCAGCTTTTAACAGTTACATCTTAACAGAATGGGAGCAACTCACTGCAGAGTCCTTCAGGTTTCCCATTTTCAGAGCTCAACTCGTTTCGGAATAATCTAGAAAGCTTTTTCTTGGATACAAAGTACAGAACATGGATTGGAGCATCAAGTCAATAAAAGTAATTTTAAAAATCCAGTTGCATCTGTACACTAAATGTCCTTAAAGCAACAAATACACATGACAAGATGCAATCTCTCCGGCATGGCCTGGCTTTTCAAATCCCACTCACCTTTTGTAACATACTTCATGTTGAACACAGTAGAGTTTTGTATTAAGAAAAGATATTTCAGAATTTAATGGAGATGTGGATGAATAGGAAAAGAGAAAATAATTATTCCAGGAGATTTACCTGCAGGGAAAAGAACTTAGCAACATAGTAATTCAAATAATGAGAGGTAGGTCTCTGAATCATTTTGTCAAAGGTTTTCCACCAACCTGATAGCTCGAATGACAGTTTTAAGTGGTGGGGTGAGGTCTTCCACTGACACATCACACTGGCATCCCTTCTCATCATAAGCATCATCAGTGCCAAGCGTCGTGTCAGCTGCAAGAGAAAATTGCATTAAATACCATCACTGCCAGCAATTTAAAATGTTGCTGCATTTGTCTCACAAAGGAACAGAAGGGACTCACCGAGTAAGCTTATAAATCAAGACATGTTTTCCCAATATTATTCTTTCTCCTTTTTCTACAGCTTCACCAATTTTATGTGATTTGACATGAATGCCTTTCTGAGCTGTTTTCCTTGGGGAAGATGAAGCTGTTGACACACTGTCTTTCCAGTGGCGAGGATGGGTTTGTTTTGGTCCACCCATGCTTTTTCACCAAGTCCTTTTGAAATGAACAGCCAGTGTTTAAATAACAGCTGTTTGGAGTTAGGGAAATAGTCTTTGGACCCTGAACTAACTGGCCTGTGTATATAGAGCTTGAAACCCACAACACTGACCCCATTAGCCCCATGCCCTGAACAAGTGAGTAAGCAATCAGACCCAAGAACACTGACTACTTCTCGGTCACAGGAGGCCCAGGAAAGCGCTGTGTGAGATAATGCAGCCAAAGCTGAGAGTTTCAGATTGGATAAGAAAATCAGTTCCTCACAAACTGAACACATTAACTTTAGGGGTAATTGCAAAGTTTGGAAAAGGGGGCAGGATTACAACAAATACCAAATTAGGAAGAATTTATGAAGTTAATAAAGAACAAGTTCCTATCACGGCAGCTTTGTTTTCACCAATAAAATATTGAACATAGGTTAAAATTCATGAAGTAGAGGATGGGTTAAATAAACATTGGTAGGTTTATATAATGGGGTATTGGAAAACTTTTAAAAATGATGTTGAAGACTAATGACTGGAAAAATGTCGCAATATATTATTAAAGAAAAATAATCTATGTATCTATCTGGGATTTTATTCCTTTTGTTTGGCTATATTTTCTAAAATCTCTACATGAACATATCTCAACCTGGAATAAAATAAGTAAAGTAATAAATGCCCTTGGGAGAGGTGAGAGACACTGAAGGGCGGACACTGCTCTCTGCTGCCTGTGCTCTGCTCGGTGCTCGTCCACTAAGTCACAAAAGGGGGAGTTTGCGTGGGCTGACCTGCTTGGATTCAAACTCCCAAAAGGCTGTTGGAGGTCCACTCACTGGAGTAGTGATTGTATGTGGAAAGTAGTAAGAGTGCCATTTAATTAAGCTGGTGTTTGCCATGTGTTTACTCAGTTCGCTGTGTGCTGGGCGGGGAAGTGGCAGTGGAGGTGGAGAGGACGGAATACATGTAGATGGGTCTACACAGCTCTTCTTCATGGTCCCACTGGCCTTCTTGCCCTCGAGCCTTGTATGACAGAACCACCACCTCACAGTCTCGTAATAATAGCAACCAGTCACTGAAACTCATGCCAGGCACTCAGGTGAAGCTTCTGCATGTCTCAGTTTTCTGACTTATAGCAACTCTACAAGTTGGTGGTGATATGAGGCCTGGTTTTCAGACACAGAAATTGAGGCTCAGAGAAGGTAAGTACATTATCTAGGGCCCAAAGGTGGTAAGTGGAGCGAGTAAGTTGCAGAGCATGTTGTTAAAATCCAGTTCCCTGAGGCTCCAAAGGCCTGGCCCTTACATTGCATTACCCAGTGTCAGGATGCATTCAGGGTTCAACAGTGGGTTAGGTGGTGGCATGCTGAGTGTCAGGAGAGGGCAGGGGAACAGCTCACCACGTGTGCTGCCTGATGGCTGCAGCCCGTCCCTGCTGGGTACATTCAACTTCTCTCCAGAGATGTCTGCCATAATTTAAATGAGAGTACACGGATTAACTCTCGTTTGACAGTTGGTTCTGACTCAGTGTTGACCTAGAGGGAAGCTGGCCCATTTGCTTTATTGACCACCCAAACAACACAGTCCTTTCAGAGCACAGACATCATGCCCAAGGGGAGACGACATTCTCCCAGGAGCTGCTCACAATTTCTTCTTCTGATTTGATCTCAATCTGCTCTGAGTTGGTGTAGCAGGTTGAATAGTGTGCCCCCAAATTCATGTCCACTTAGAACATCAGAATATGCCTTTATTTGGAATAAGGGTCTTTGCATATGTAATTAAGGTAAGATTCCATTTGATATCCTACTGGATTACGGTGGGCCCTAAATCCAAGGAAAGTGTCCTTATAAGACAGAAAAAGAGAGGACATAGGAATACAGAGGAGATGGAAGCAGTAACTGGAGCGACGGTCTACAAGTCAAGAACATCACGAATTGCTGGCCACCACTAGCAGCTGAGAGAGGCAGGGGATGGTTTCTCCCTCAGAGCCTCCAGAAGGAGCCAACCCTGGCAGCACCCTGATTTCCAGTTTCCGGCCTCTTGAACTGTAACAGAATAAATTTCTGTTGTTTCAAGCCACCCAGTTTGTGGTACTTTGTTAAGCATTCCTGGGAAACTAATTCGATTGGGAAAACTTCTTCATGGTTTCCAGTTCTTCACTAGGGCACAATAACGATGATGATAATAATAGTAATAAGTGCATTTCAGGGAAATGTAATTATGTGCCATAAACTTTAATTACTTGCTACAAACCCCATGAAGTGTGTATTATTATTACCCCCTATTTTATGGATTATGAAAGTGAGGCATAGAAAGCTAAGAAGCCCATCCAAGGACACATGGGGAGTAAGCGACAGAACCACAATTTAAACCCAGGCAGTTGGGTTCTGGAGCTGCACCATTAAACCCTGACTCCCTCCAGACTTGCCTCTCTTGCCTCTCTCTTTGCATCTGAATTCCCTTCTCCTGTAGTGGGCTTTCCTAACCATGGCTGAGCACCTGGCTATCTTGATCTCAAGTGAAGTGACCCCCCAACATCGAGAGAGAATCCCATTCGGAGCAGTGTGGTTACCATGGACATGGGCTGAGCCGGTCCATACCCCAAAGGAGACCTGAAAATACACACACCCTGGAACCACGTGGAGGGAGATGAGGGGCTCACATACAGAGCCAAGGCCACTGGCTGTGGTTATGGAGCCCTGTGAGATATCCAGATGTTAGCTCCTCAAAGGAAATATCAAGTAATGTGCTTTATTAGGATTCCCAGGACAGAACTCACAAGAGTGTTTTATGCTGCCCTTCAAAGTAGAAGCGTATGACTGCTTTCTCCCATCTGAGCTCTGAGGAGAGGCACTTCTGACATGGCCTATCTTGTGCCTCAGAAAACCAGGGCGCCCAGGAGAGGTCGCAGGAAGGCAGACCCTGCAACGCCCTGTCAGTGACTCACCTACTTGAAAATACAGCATTGCCAACCATAGCAAAGCGATGCGGGTCCGGACACTTGAACAGCATAGAAGACAGGGGCCTTTCACGGTGAAGTCAACGGAAAGCTGCTCCAGCGGGTGTTTGCCGGCATAATAAGCACGAAAGTAAAGACAGTGAAACTACAGTGCTCACATTGACTTTAAGTGGAACCAGGACAGCTTCCTCCCAGCTGCCCCGTCCTGCACCCTGGTGAGGGCTCTCATCTACCCCCTCTCTTTAGGAACAGGGTTGGGCAGAGGACGGGAGTTCAGTCACTAGGCGAGTTACATCCAAATGCATCTTACTGAGGAATTTTATTATGCCACTTACAACTTGATTGTTCAAGGCATAAATTAAATTCTCAGTCCTTCAAAAAAATTTTTTTGTAGGTTTAGTCAGAGCAAATGAGTAGAAAATACATCTTTTCTGGCATGTGTTGAAGCAAGGGCTGAGTTGGAGAATTCTTCTCCTTATTTCAAAGCCAGGAAAGTAGGGAAAAAATGTAATCTTCTGTTTCATAAGTATCTTGAGATGTCAGTGTTCTTTCTAGTGAGGTTAATATCACATTAAATGTCTTCCCCATGATCCCTAGAGGCTGAAAACCCTCCGTGAATCCTAAGGCACCTGAATGGAGCTAAATTTTGCACCAAGGCTGGCTCGTTGCTCTCTAACCACACGTCTGGATCTCTGCCCTGGTGTTTTGGGAGATGTGGGTTATGAGAACACAAGCTTATGTGAGCACCGATCTGTGCAAAACCTAGTCACAAATGGCAAAATGCCAATGGAATGAGGTGCTCCTGGAAGTCCTGCTCCCTGTGGGCAATCCTCCCAGGGAAGGTGGGCCCACTCCTGAGCTGGGCTGCAGAAACAAAAGTTTAAGATACAGCGCCTTGTCTCCCCAAGCCCTCTTCTGTTTCCTGTTAATCAGTAGTAAGCAATATTTGTTTTCAAATTCTTTGGTCTCATACATTTTGGACAATCTATTTCATAATTTTTGGAAAGGACCACATGGACCTTAGATGATAAAGAGAGGGGAGGAAAGGGGGCCTTCTGGAAAAATTCTGCTATGTCCAAAGACTGATTTCTGCTCCCACTATGGGATTTTGCCATCAGGATGCAGATGTGTGTGAGGAAAGGACTGGCCGTTTCTAGTGCTTCCTCTTGGTTACCTCTTCTTACAGATCAGATTCCTTTTCACTTCTATTTATTTATTTATTTATTTATTTTGGCAAGAAAGATAGGCCCTGAGCTAACATCTGTGCCAGTCTTCCTCTATCTTGTGTGTGAGATGCTGCCACAGCACGGCTTGATGAGCGTGTGTAGGTCCATGCCCAGGATCCAGGCCTGTGAACTCCTCACACTTGAAGTTAACCACTATGCCGCCCGGCCGGCCCCCTTTAACATTCCTTGATGAAGTGACTACAGTGGTTTTCAGCCTTGGCTGCACATTAGAATCACCCGGGGAGTTTTAAAAAATCTCAAAACCCAGCAAGCCCTCAAGACCAATACCATCAGGAAACAGCAGCCTGGAACCAGGCATCAGAGCTTTTTTGAAAGCTCCCCAGAGGAACCCAGGGCAGAGCCAGTAAGTGGAAAAATGACGTCTCCTGGCTCCTTTCAGCCCGAGCTGTGGAGTGTGTCTGACCCACCACGCTTGGCGTTGGGCTAGTCCTCTGTGCTCCCGGGGCATCCCTGGTACATTTTGCACAGGAACAATTTGAGATGATGTAGGTGCTTCACAAGACAATCAGAAAAAACAAAAAAAACACTAAAAATTTCCTGGACAAATTGGTGATCTAGGAACAAGATTTCATCACCTTTTTATGCAACTTGAAGGCCTCAGCTCACAAACCCAGTCATCGCCCTCCCTCCTGAAGCCGGCTCATCTCAGGCTGTGGGTGTACAGTTCTCTCTGAAAAGAGTCACTACTGTTCTTGAACATGCTCACAGACCAAAATGAGGTCCAATGGTCAAATCCCAGCAGAAAACCTTTGTTCTGTCTGTGCAGGAATGATAGCGCCCTGATATTTGTGTCAGTAGAAGGAATTATAATGGAGACAGCTGAGAGCTTTGATCATGAAGACAGAAAATGTTACTACTGAAATAACTAAATTATGATGCAAAGATAAACGCTTGACTAGGAAAAACTGAAGGATATAAAATGGCTTAATATTTATAACAAAAACTTATTTGAATGGATCACAATCCAAAATATAAATGTACAAATAAGTCAGTCAGGAGAAACCACCAGTAGCAAAAAGTGACAGAAAACCATTCAACTATACTAGAGATAAAAAAATAAAAACTAAAATTATGTGAACGCATGGACTTATTTAATTAGCAAAAGAATAATAACTACTACTAACAAATTTGAGGTTCATCTGGTACACTTTGACATTGTTAGTTAAAATGTAAATTGGAACCAAATTTTATAACAATAAAAAAAATTTATGATCAGTAAAATTATAATTTTACACCAGAAAATTATTAAAAATAGTGTTTATTGCATTGTTGCCTATTGTAGAGAAACAGTTAAATAAATTTCAGTGTCCCAAAGTAGGAAATTGTAAATCATAGTAAATCATAGTATTTGACCATGATGGAGTACTACACAGCTAGAAAAAAGATAATTATTAATTGTATATAATAATATAAAAGTATTTTTAAATATTCAGTAAACTTGAAATATGAAACAAAATACTTATGTTGATTCTAACTATGTACAATGATATAATAAAAGAAAATGTAAAAATGAAATTAGTTGTGCTAGGGCATGAGATTATAAGTGACTTGTATTACTTTTAAAATTTCTTAAGGAATTTAAAGATGTTTCTCATCACAAAAATAATATCTGCTTTCTGAAATAGAGTATTTGAAAAATAGAAAAACAGAATGAAGAAAAAAAGAGTCTCCTCAAGTTCCAGAACTTAAAGAAAACCACTATCATAATATGTTTCTTATGGTTAAAGTGTGAGGGCTAGAAGTTCATAATACATTTTAATCTTGGGAATTTAAAATAAGGGTGTAGAGATTCTATTCCATCATGCTGTGGAAAACACACATTAAAATGGCCACTATTAGTGGTGGTAATAACTAACTTATCACATCCTGTCACAATTCTAATCTATTTTCGAAGGGTTCCTTCCTTCTACTGCTGGTTGTATTTCAATGACCTCCCTGCTGTCATTTCCCAGCACCTGGAATGTCACCCTGAAACTGGAGGCTCCGTCTGAGCCAAGTGCTGGTCCAGAGGCAATTCCTCCAGCCCAGCCAGAGGTCAGATGGCTCTTGGGCCTGATGGAGCCGCGCAACTGCATTTCACCAGGTCCTCGGCCAGGGCCTTTCCCTCTGTTCCATTCCACACAGATGGAAGGTGGAGCATCTCTGGTTGCCATGTGAGGGACCTTCATTCTGACGGCTCCTAAGCCCCCTTCAGCCTCGTCCTGGAGCCTTTCCACCTCTGCTCTCGCTGCTCTGCTGCCAACAGTTTTTCGAGGCACCACTTGAGCATCATCACCCCCGGGCACTCTCCCACGGGGTGCTGTCTACACGCCCCCAACCCTGCCAACCCCTCTCCTGTCCTTTCCTTTTTTTTTTTGGCTGGCAATCTCTGGGTGCTGAGTTTGCAGTGGACAGATTATAATATGTATAGGGTGCCACAAAAGCAAGGGGCACCAGAACATGGAGAGACCGTCAGAATGTTTAGAACAAACCGTTTAAATTTCAGCATGCATACAACTTTTGTGCCATTTGAAAACTAGAAGTTTATTTGACAGTCTAGCAATTACTGTTATTTTGAATTATCCAAGCAAAGATGGCGAGGTGTGGAGGGCAGCACAACAGAGCTGACAGCCCTAGGACCGGCTCTGCCATCACAAGCCCATCACGAGTCTGCCGCCTGGATGAAGGTGGAGACAGACTCGGCCCCGTCTCCCCGTCTGTGGACACATCTCCTACGACTGTTACTGTGTAGTTTGTCTCCAAGCCCCTTTACAATCTGGACAGTGAGCTCTGTGAGGCAGAGACCGGTCTGTTCATGATGGAACGCTGCTGGGGCAAAGAGGACACTCAGCGCACCTGTGCTGCAAGAGGCGAAAGTGCCCGGCACCGTGACAGCCATTCCTTTGACCGCAATAACGTCTGGATGTAGGGTTTCTGAAACACATGCGCTCTGCGACTGGGTGGACAGCCCTCACTGTATTCTTGTTCACTTGATGAGTCGTCTCCTGAAGTTACGTGACGAGGATCTTCACTGGAGAAGTTGTCCACTGAGAGGTCATGGTGGCCCCAGTTTCTCAACTTTGTGTTCAGAGACAGCAGATTCAGGCCTTTGCCTGGAGCACTTTGTGACATGGAGTCATGGGCCCTTTATTTTATTAATGATAGCTGAAATTTATTCAGTCCTTGTATGGGAGGTGGTTTACAAATAGGAACTGTAATTTAAAATGTAATACTCCCAGAGTGGAAACATGATGCTCATTTTATAGATGAAGAAACTGCAGCTAGGCAAGGTTAAATGGCCCGCCCGAGATTTGGGGTTATCAAGGGCAGAGCAATCCTTTTAAAACTGAGCCCATGTCTTTCTGCTTGCAACTCTCCAGCAGCTCCCCATTTCCTCCAGAGAGAAAGCCCAAGATTTTACAAGACCTACACGTCCCTGTATGTCTGCTCCTTCCCCCACTTCCTGTCACTCTTCTCCCTCCAGGCCCCCTTCTCTGACTCCAGGTCTCCTAGTTGTCCTAGAAGGAGCCAGGCACCCTCTCCTTAGGCTCCCTTCAGGGACCGTTCCTCTCTGTCAGCCTTGAGGCTCCTTCACTGCTTCGAGTCTCTGTCCAATAGCAGTTTTCCAAGAAAACCACCTGAACCACTCTATTTAGGGTTACATACATCCTCCTCCACCAATCTTATCTCTTACCCTGCTCTCCTTTTTCTTTTTTCCGAAGGACTTGTCATCTTGGAACATACTGAACAACTGACTTGTTTGTGTTCATTGCTTTATCTTCCCCACTAGGCTGCGAGCTCCACAAAGACCAGGATCTTGTTCTCTGTTGTGTCTCAAGCACCTAGAATGGTGTGCTAAGCTTTTCTGAGGGAACCAATCAGGGTGAGAGGGGCCCCACTCCACTCTCTCTGTGCATCTTATGATTATGTGGGGGAGGGGAAATTTCCCTCCTTCCCCTCTTGGTTCTAATGGCTGGTCAAATAATTAAAATGAAATAAGGTAGACTAACAGGAGAAAATCAAATTTAATACATGTGCATAGAGAATTCACATAAGCATGAAGAATTCCAAAGACCATCAGGTACAATGAGACATAAGTGTCATCCTAAACTAAGGAGAAGGAAGTAGAGGTCTGGGACATTGAAGAGAGGGAAAGCAATTTGCAGGAGGATGAAGAGAGCTCTTCTGCAGTGAACAAGAGTTTGCTGGGCTGCACGCTGGGCCACAGCAGGGCCTCCATCAAACAGGCCTCATGGGTCCCCACGTCACACTCCTGCTGTCTATGATCCTTCCTGGAACAGGCCGCCGTCTTCACGTTCTTTAGGCAGTTTAGGGGAAGTTCACAACTTCTTCCTGAGCCTTCCAGGCCTTGACTGTTTCACTGTTTTCAGCTGGAAGCGATCGTGTGCCTGAGAGCACCTCTTGGGGAAACTTGCTCCCAAGCCCTGCAGTCACAAAGCGTAACTCACTGGCTCACATCTACATTTGGGCCTTATTGCTTCTTCTTGTACTGTGGCTTTTTTTTTTTTTTTTGGTGATCTTTCATGACTAGGTATAATTCAAGATCCTACCATGAAAAACAATCCAATTTTCCTCATAATATTTAATTTTTATAGGATTTTAAAATAAGATTTTCCCCCAGCGGCCCATAAAAATATTTCAGAAGCAAAGGAAGTTTAAAGTAAAAGAATGAATAACTTCTACAGTAGAACTCAAGAAATATTTGTTGAACAAATATTGGATGCTGCACTTTGACTTTTAGGTTGAGATGGAAGCCTGTAGGTCCACTTTAAATTCTTGGATTTATAAGTTTATAATTGGATAGCAGAATTTTAACGTTAGTACAAAAACCAAGAGGACTCTGTGTCTTTCTCTCTAGCTGTCTGTGTCATTCATGGCAGCATAATAAGGCAATCCAGACTGTTGCGCGAGCAGAAACGGAACCGTATCGCACTGACGCACTGGAACTTCACAGGCCACTGTCAGATGTTTTGCTCCCTTGTGCTTTTCCAAACTTGACCTTTATCCCGGCACACTATACTGCTGGCACCTTAGGGACAAATTGTGAACTCTCAGTCACATGACCATTGTTTACTCAATTCTGAATCTCAGGAGATTTGAAGTATGTAGATTATAAGTGAGTTCTTGTTAAGAATTAGCAAATTATTTCTTTGAACTCTCATGAAAATAAAAGATAATGCTACAAGGAAATTTTTGATGCATCTGTGAACATATCCTATTAAATTTTTAGGCTATAGAATTAAAATTATACAGTATTTGAAAATACTTCTGAATAATAGGCAAAAACTTGTTTTTATTGAAAAAGTCTAAGTATGCATAACTGCAACATATAGTGCTTTCATAAGAAAATATCTTCTTGAGTTTTTTAGCTTTAAAAGTTTTAGTTTTTAAAACAATATTCTAGTTAAAGAGCTAATTTTAATATTTTGAGCAGGTAATTATATTTTCTTGTATATTTTTACCAAGGTAGATGCAATGTGTATAGCAAACGTAGTTAGCACACTTGAAGATTACAGATTGATAGAGATTGCATAACTTAGCTGTGCTTGCTGTTTATTTTATTTTTTGGTCTCATGACATTCTTGACATAGAACAGAAAATTTGGGACCCAGAGTAAATAGTCCTAGTACTTAAAACAGAAATGAAGAGATAATTCAAATACATTATCAGAGGAACTACAGCTTACCTTTTTTCTCTAGAAAGAGTTAGATCTAGAATTCCCTGTAAATACCACATTCTGACAGAATGGCCCTGTATCCCTTCACAATTCCCTCAGCTCCACAGGAGACCTTCACAGAGAAGAGAAAATATGGCAGCATTTGACTGGATTTGACTACTTTGTTGTTGGCAAGGCCTAGCAGCAGTTTTCAATTTTTTTTATTCCATCGATAATAAGAAATATATTTAATATTGCAACACAGCACACACACACATAATTAAGACAAATGTTTCTTTCTGGGTTAAGATGGTAGATTGAACATACACATCTAATCTTGATCCTTCTGAAAGACCACTAAAACTATAGTGATGAGACACTTTTTAAGAAGACATAAGCCCATTAAAGGATAGAACAGGAGAGGAGGCAGCAACAACATAATTTGGGAAGTGGGAAAGCAGAGGGACAAGTTAGATAACTGATCCCGATGCAGACACTGGGGAAAGCTGAGAAATGACCAAATTTACACTTCAGAAAACTCAAAAGCTCAGTAATTGGCAGCAGACCTGCCTCAGGGCATCACAAAGACCAGGGAGGTTCCCTGCAATCTGCCCCAGACCCTCAGGCACACGCTCCTCCTTTTCCAGCAAGAGACTGTCTGGAAGTCTTTGGACCAGGGGACACCAGGCACAGTTGAAGGATGGGCATTATGCCAAAAACCAGGGTATCAAGTGGCCATAGGTGGCCTGGACCTTGAGGACCCACTAGCACCAACCCGTCACCATCATGACAATGGCCATAGGACCTTTACTCTCCAGGCCGGTGTTTAGATAAGTGCTGTTCGGGGAATCTGACCAACCCAAGAGAAAAGAGCTAAAGATACTGACACCAGAAATTCCCCAAGAAATGGCTGACCCAGATCAACCGATGACGAAGATGAAAGCTGATCAGCACAAACCAAATGCTCAGAAATCCCAGTCACCCTCATCTCCCACACTTCATTGTGAGGAGACATCCAAGGTGTACTAAATACCTGAGGACACCTTCCAGCACAAAGACAGAGACCAGAGCGAGCTAGAATGAAACAGAAACTAATTGAATACAATTTCAAAATACTGTCATCAGTATTTTCACAGAGATAAGGCAAGACCCATGAAACAAAATGGAAGCTAAAATAAAGAGAGCCTTAGTAAACAACAACAAAGAACCTTAGAAATGATATGGAATGAAAAATCTCAATAAGCAGTTTAAACAATAAAGTTGGCCTAAACTCCTAGAAAACAGAGCAAAAGACAGAGGTAGAAAATGGGAAAGGAAAGATAAGAAAATCAGAAGTTCAGTCCACAAGTCCAACCTCTAAATAATTTCTATAAGGTATGATTTCTATAAAAGTTTCTATAAGAATTTCTATAAGAGACAAAAGAGAAAACAAAAGGAGAAGATCATTAAAAAAAATCAAGAAAATATTCCAGAACAGGGCTGGCCTGGTGGTACAGTGGTCAAGTTCGTGTGCTCTGCTGCAGTAGCCCAGGGTTCGCCAGTTCATCAAGCCTGCACAGAAGAACTAGAAGGACTTACAACTAGGATATCCAACTATGTACTGGGGCTTCGGAGAGAAAAAAATTCCAGAATAGAAGGTCATGAATTACCACTACGAAATGACTCCTTGAGTATCCACTAGAGTGGATAAAAATACACCCATACCAAGGAATATCATGAAAATTCAGACTACTGGGACAAAAGGTGGATTCTCCAAGCTCCCAAAGACAACACAACAGCAACAACATACCACTGGTCACGCAGCATCCGAGTGGCTCTGGACACAGCACATGAGGGTGAAAAGCTTTCAACATTCCAAAGGGACATTATATCCAGCCTAAAATTTGATACCAAGCCAAACTATCAAGCATCATGAGGATGGAAAAAAGCCATTTTCAAACATGCAAGTCTCAAAAAACTTTGCTTTCCTTGTCCCCTTTCTCCAAAATGTACTGGAAGATGTACCTCATCAAAATGGGAAAGTAAACCAAGAGCAAGGAAGACCCAGGCACAGGAGACACAGGAGGATCACAGGATAACGATGACAGAGGACAGGGCGCTAGAGGGAGAGAGCAAGGGGCTCAGGTGGCACTAGTGTGACCAAGGGACAGGCTCATTGACGGCTGCTAGCATCGTGCCCTCCGTTCTCATACCATCTTTTTACCTGAAAAAATGTTGGAGTTTTACTTTTCTGAAATAAGAAATTAAACCAAGAAAGACAAAAGCATGAGACCCTATAAACGGAGAATCCAACACTGAAGAAAATCAAAAGGAGTGCAAAGGAAAATGGCCATGGAGCAGGTTAGCGAGCAGCCCACGTGGCTGAAAGGAGGATGGGTTTCCAGAACATTTCTCAAAAGTCTCACAAGGAATGGATCAACTATCTGATGCAGTTGACCTTGTGGGAAATTTTACCAAGAGATTATTAGAAAATGTGGGAAGAATTATGAAAGCAGCAACGACACACAGGGCATTCATTTACCACAGGAAAAGCAAAAAGTAAGAAACAACAGTGGTACAATACAATACACAGGCGTAGTGTGAACTCTGAATTTTGACTTCTCAGAAAATTACAAAACCTGGATTGGAAGGAGGAGGGTCTGCAGAAGGGAACCTGAACAGAGAGCAGGACTTTCCTTTACTAGAACGTAGACAGAAATGCTCAAACTGATCAATCACGGGTCTGCCTGCACTCATGCTATTGAAAAAATACGAAAATGTGTAAATATCAGAAGAAACAACCATAAAATAACAATGGCAGCTCTGGAAAGGAGGCCTAGGGGTAGAGTAGGAGAGTTGAGGTGGGACTTACTATATTCTCACATAAAGGGCTTATTTATTTGTTTGACTTATTTATTTTATTATTGCAAATTAATTTTTCAATTTTGTAAGTTGTAATAATAAATTAAAATTGTAATTGTTGATTCACATTCACTGAAAGAAACAATCCTGAGATCCTGTGTACCCTCTACTCAATTTCCCCAGTGGTGGCATCTTGCAAAGGGTGTAATACAAGAACACAACCAGGACACCAGCAAGGATAGAGTTGGGAGCAGAGCATTTCCATCACTGTGAGCAGCTCTCACCTTGTCCCTTTAGAGACACGCCCATCTAATCCCCTCCCCAGGACTCTTGGCATCCACTAATCTCTGATCTCCATTTCTATAATTTCATCATTTCAAGAATGTCACATGAGGGAAATCATATAGTATGTAACCTTTTGAGACTGGTTTGTTTTCACTCAGCATAATTCCCTCGCGATTCATCCGAGTTGTTCCACATACCAATAGCGTATTCACCTTTATTGCTGAATAGCATGCCATGTTACAGATGTACCACAGTCTTCCTAACCATTCACCCATTGAAGGACATCTGGGCTGTTTCTAGTTTTTGGTTATTATGGACAGTTGTGTACAAGTTCATATGAATATAAATTTCATTCCTCTGGGATAAATGCTCAAGAATACAATTGCTTGGTCAGATAGTAACTGCATCGTTTATAAGAAGCATCAAACTGTTTTCCAGAGAGGCTGTACTTTCTACAGGCCCATCAGCAATGTCTGAGTGACCCAGCACCTCTGAATCCCTCCCAGCATTTTGTGTTGTCTCTCGTTTTTATCTCAGTCATCAAGAGGTATGTGGTGACATGCCCTAGCTTTTCCTGTGGCTGGTGATAGTAAACGTCTTTTCATGCACTGATTTGTCATCTTTGGTGAAATGTCTGTTTGTGTCTTTTGCCCGGTTTCTGGCTCAATTGTTGGTTTTTGCTGTTGAGTTTGAGAGTTCTGTATGTATTCTAGATACTAGTCTTTTGTTGGATACGTGGTTTGTAAATACTTTCTCAGTCTGCAGCTTTTCTTTTCATCCTCTTAACAGGGTAGTTTGCAGAGCAAAAGTTTTAAATTTTGATGAAGTCCATGTTATCAATTTTCCCTTTGTGGATTTTGCATTTGGCTTAGTTCTAGATCCCAAAGATTTTCTGTTGTTTTTCGTAAAGGTTTTGTGGCTTCACGTTGTACATTTAAGTCCGCAATTCATTTTGTGTTAATCTTTATTATTTGACTTCTAAAACTAAGCATATGTATTACTTTGGTAAAATAAAAATTCTTTGAAAAATATCGAAAATGCTCATGAAACAATACTGGCTTTTAGTACTTGTCACACATTCTATTTCCTATGTTTCTCTACTCCGTTGCATCTTACCCCATCCCCTCCCATCTCAGCCCCTAACTCCCCACCTCACCTTGTTTCACTGCATTAAAAAATGCTAATCAGGGGCCGGCCCGGCGGCGCAGCGGTTAAGTTCACAAATTCCGCTTCTCAGAGGCCCGGGGTTCGCCGGTTCAGATCCGGGTGTGGACATGGCACCGCTTGACAAGTCATGCTGTGGTCGGCGTCCCACATACAAAGTAGAGGAAGATGGGCACGGATGTTAGCTCAGGGCCAATCTTCCTCAACAAAAAGAGGAGAACTGGCAGTAGTTAGCACAGGGCTAATCTTCCTCAAAAAAAAAATGATAATCATAACTTATTAATCTGATATCATCACATTCTATGTAGTTCAAAAAGAGCCAAGATGTAGTCTTTCCTGCCTGGTGCACAAACCTCGTTTTTACTTCTCTTCAATATTTCTTCCTTTCCAACTTCATCATCAATTCTATCTCAGATGTTTAAAAATATCACCCCCAGCTCTTTGACATGAAAGATAAACTCTTTTTTGTCCTGAGGTTTCTTACCCGCTCCCTTTTCACGTGCTTCTCTACCAGGTGGCACGCAGAAATGCACATGGTCTGCAACTCACTTAACTACAATGCTAACGTGTGAGACAGCACACCGCCGATCCATGCTAGCTGAGATTGTTGAAGTCTGGGCAAATGAGAGGTTCTTTCACCACTTTCTCCTCACAGTTCTGTTCCTTTCTATAGTCACCTCAGAAACAGAACACCAGCTCCTTATTCTTCACAAGACTACATTCTGGTAACTTCCTAAAATACTACTTATCTCAACTTTCAGTGCAAGCTCCTAGACATGGTTGCTTCTTTCGAGGCAGGTGAAATGTGCTGTGCGCAGCACCTTCCAATCAGGGAGTGCGGTTGCTGGGGGCTTCAGTCAGAACAGCAGCCTCACCGTGTTCACCAACACCTTAACCAGCACTCTTGCGATTTGGCAAACTTGATTTTTCTTACGTTTGCTCTCAAGCTGGCTAATTAGCAACAATCAGAAGTGCTAATTCACACTAACGGGGGTCTATCATGTAAGACACACTGATCTCCAGCATTTTCTCTCTAAGATCAAAGATCCCACTTACACTGGTTGAGTAGATAGTTCATGCATTATCAGCATCTTATATCATGTTAATTATAATACGAATTTCTCTAAGATTCTCTAGTAACCTTATTTACTGGCTAGCAGAAATGTTGGCAAAATTTCATGGAATAGTACCTGACAATTAAAAGGAGTCTTTCTGTTTTGAGGGACGATATAAAGCACTAGAGAGTTTTCAAAAACAGTTAGTAAAGTCTTTACTGCTAAAATTCTTGAGCACACTATAATAATGGCTAAGTAACTGCCCACAAGGTAAAAAAGGAAAAAATACTCTAAAAGATTCTTTCTTCTTTTTAACTGCATATGTTACTAAATTCATTATCTTTATTCAGATGGGAACACTGGAGTATCTTTTTGTGTGTTCTTTTAAGATTATTACACCTATAAAGTGATACAAGAGTTTCATTATCTTCTTCTTCTTTTTTTTTGGTGAGGAAGATTTGCCCTGGGTTAACACCTGTGCCAATCCTCCTCTGTTTTTTGTATGTGGGATGACTCCACAGCGTGGCTGATGAGTAGAGTAGGTCTGTGCTGGAGATCCAAACCCACAAACCTGGGCTGCCAAAGCAGAGTGTACGGAATTTTAACCACTCATTCACAGAGCCGGGTCCATTCATTATCTTCTTAAAAGTCACTCAAATATCCACTGTATTGAATACCTCAGCATTCAGTGATTCAGCAATAAACACTGTTAATAATATCACACTCTGTGCTTCACCGATGCATCTCATTTGTGTGAGGTCTTTTTATAATCCCAAAGCAATTTTTATTAATAAGGTGTAACGAACCGACTCCTGAATAACTAAATGTTAAATCACTTATTTGTTTACATCTGTGCATTGTTAGTTTTTTCACAATAAGTACTTTCTAAGCAACTATTCTATGTCAGACACCGTGCTGTCATAGAGTAAACAATGCCTCTTTTCCAGAACAAATGAACCACTTCTGTGACCTCAGTAAAGGCAATGATCCCTGACAAATAGTAATAGCATGAGGTATAATAAAGATAACTTTATTCTTTCTGTGATTATATAAATTATTCAAGAGGAGGACTCCTAAATTTTAGTCTAAGGAATAAAGGAATAAAGTTTGTATGAACACATAACTTTTAAACTTCCATTTACCACAGATAGAAATTGTCATCAAGTATTGGAAGAAGGGAAGATGAAAACATGCACATTAATCAAGCCTAGGACTTTAACTCATTAAAATGAATACAGATATTACCATTAATGAATTAGTAAGTAATAACAATGCATTCAACTTATGGAGCACCAGTGCTGTGCTGGGCATTGTGAAGGACTTACACATATTATATCTCATTATCACACAGGCAGCCCTGTCAGGCAGGTATTATTCCTGCTGAGAGACAGAGAGAGAGGGAGAGAGAGAGGTAGGGAGAGACAGAGAGAGGGAGAGAGGCAGAGAGAGAGAAAGAGAGAGGGAGGGAGGGAGGGAGACAGAGGGAGATAGAGAGAGAGAGAGGGAGGGAGAGAGAGAGATGGAGAGTGGGAGAGAGGGAGAGGGAGGGAGAGAGAAAGGCAGGGAGGAAGAGAGAGAAAGAGAGAGAGGGAGAGAGAGAGAGAGGGAGAGAGGGAGGGAGAGTGGGGGAGGGAGAGAGGGAAGGAGAGAGAGAAAGAGAGAGAGGGAGAGAGGGAATGCAGTGCAGGGAGGGGAAGTCATTTGCCTTATCTCACCCATGGGAGTTGGGGAACTAGGATTTGAAAGAAGTTCTGTTTTATTCCAAAATTGTTTTTCTAACGACTGTGTCAGATTAATTCAACTTTCATAAAAAATTCCTTGAGAACTCACCATACTCAAGGAACTAGGAGTCTTCTCAATTGAAAACAAAGACAAAAAACTCTTAGCTTTGTGAAAACATTCCTTTTACTCTTACACACAAGCCGACCTTTGTGGACTTTTGCGGTCCGCTAGTAAATCATCTAAGTGTTTGCAATCAAAGCTGGGTAAATTCATAGTCTAGCAGGACTGCCTTTATTAGAACAAACGTTCGAGTAATCCTAGCAAAGCCCAAGTGCACGCAGATGATGCGGATGGTCGTTGGTCTGCGCCTGACAGCATCATCTCAGACAGCCTCCTGGCACAGGAAAATGATTGAACTGGGTCAGATTAGAAGAGATCCATAGATTGCTCTTGCCTGTCTAGACTAAGACCGACAGTACTTCATCTTAGGCAGAGACGTTCTGAATCAGTGACAAAGTGACTGAAAAGAACTTATTTAATCCTATCTCCAAAAGGATGAGATCCGTCTTCTTTGAATCATACTCAGGGACTTCTGACCTCAATCAAAGCAGTGGTGGTTTACAACAGCCTGACAGACCGCAGAATCACAAATCGCATTACTCATTCATCAAATCTGTTGGGGAATTTGAAATCTCATAAATTTGTTCTCAACTTTCCCTTCTTATTAGGCTGGCAGTGATACTGCCAGGAAAGGCGAGTGTGTGAACCTGGATGCCTTGTGGACCAGGTTGGCCAGAGACAGTTTAAGTGTTGCTTTCAAAAACACGACAGGAACCACTAATGCATTCCCTTAACTGACACTTGAAGGGATGGGGAGAACATTGGTAGTGTGTAATGACAAAGCAGCCTGGCTCAAGCAGCTCTGCCATAATAATTGAAAAAGCAGATAAGAAATCATTTGACTAATGCTAAACTCACAGCTGATTTATACTAATTTCATTCGTTATTCGTGTGTGATGTGACTCGTGAAAGGAAACATGCTAAGCAGCACGGTGGAACACAGGCTCTCTGGAATTACACCCACATGCAATTTCAAAGCCCAACTCCAGCATTCAGACTGAGCCACATGGGCAAGTTACTTACATTTTATGGGTTCTGATTTTCTTATCTGCAAAATGACTGTATGGGTATTGAATGAACCAATAGATAAAAAATGCCTTGTCAATGCCTGGCATTTATTAGGTGCTAACAAGGCTATTTTCCTTCTTATGCTCTGGAAGTGAAGGAACCCACAGCGAGGAACACAAAATGAATCAGACACTAACACTGTGTTCATAGAACCAACAGGATACGGCAAATAATAACAGCGAATAAGCTGTGAGTGACAGGGGTGGTAGACGGAAGTACAGCCACAAGCCTTGCAGCTCCTCACCTTCCCACCTTTGCATGTGGGCTGTCCTCGTGATTTCCTCTGACCAAGGGGATGCAGGGACGTTACCCTGTGAGAGTCCGAGCCTTAACAGACCTTGCGGGTTCCACTCCCACCACCACCTTGTGAACCATCCCAACCTGCTGGAAGCAGAGAGACCACCTGGAGCAGAGAAGAGTCAGCCCAGCTGAGCCTCCTTAGGCCAGTCAGTCCCAGGAGACCAGAAGGGGCTCACAGCTGTGGGAGTGAGTCCAGCCCAACAGAACTGCAGGCCAAATGAATGGTTGCTGTTTTAAGCCACTAAATCTGGGGGAAGGGAAGAGTTTTGCTGTGACAGATAACTGAGACAAATGTGAGAAGACATGAGATGATGACACTTTTCAACCGAAACACCAAATCCTGGGAGCAGAGGTTCAAAACAGTTTTTGGAAAGATCGGTCACTGACTGACTGACAACAGCGTGGTGGTACTAGTTGCTGCTGTATTACAATCATGAAAGAGGCAAACCTCTCACCAGGGGGAATTAAGGGTTTCGTGTGTAAATGAATCTTTGTAACTGGAGGCGCAGAGATTTTAGTTTTCCCTAGGCAATAGTCTTCTGAGGTTTCCATATTTTTGGCATCCAGGAACTGTTGTTATGCATTGTGCATGGCAACAGAAGAAAAAGATGGCAAGAGAAGAACAGCTGGGAAAATTTAGACGTTGAAAATAAAATGAAAGGAATTCGGGGCAACGTAAGTGAGTTCCATGCTGCAGAGAGCAGGGAGCAGAGCCGTGCGCCTTCTCCTGTGTCAGTGTCCACTGCCGATGAAGTGCCTGGCCTTCTCTGAGCTTTTTTCCTTCTTTACCAAGCAGAGCACACCACGACAGCAATTTAATACAGTTTTAAAATTGTGTCATAGCCCTTTCTCTTTGTGAAGCAGATAACCAAGTGTGCCCTTGAAGGAAATAATTTGAGATATACGAATTAATAATCACCACGCAGCTGAAAAGTGCTTCTCCTAAATATTGGCTAAACTCTGTGATTTGGGTGATGGCTAACTTTGGGCCTATTTTGTGTGAATTTCAGAGGTCACGACAGGTCATTTCTGAGAAGTGTGAAGTCTGAAAAGTAGGAAGACGCCTCTCGTCCCTGCCAGTGCCAATTGCTCCTGTATCAGGGGCAGAGGTGGAGCGGACAGACCAGAGGCAAGTTCCCTGAGGGGGCAGTCGTCACGTCCACTCCCTCTGACCCCTGTGGTGTCCAGGACAATGCTGGCCCTGAACAGCACCTGGAACACTTGCTGAGTTGAGTCGAAATCCACCAGCTGAGGGCTTATCCAAATTCTGTGAGTGCTCCACTGTGGAGCACACACGTACACCTCATAATGATGGAGGGGGGCACACTTGACACACCTCTCAGGACACTAAGGGCTGCAGCTGAGAGTGAAAAGGGAGAGAGTGGGACTCATGGGAGGTAAGAACCAACAGGAAGCACTTTGCGTCAAAAAGAGGTGAAACCAAGGTCGGGAGAGAAAATATATTCCTGGTGTTCCCCAGCCAACCTTCCCCTGGATTTTTAAGTTGTAATTGCTGGGGAGGATAAGAAGTAATGGTTAAGGGAGAGCCATAAAAGCAGTTACAGAGACCCGGTGTTGGAAGAAGATGTTTTCAGAGTTTTCTGGCTTGATCTCCTTAGGAGCCCAGAAGCCCCGGAATGTTGATCATCCAAGTTGGGTTTGAAGGCTTCCAGTGAGGGGCTCTATCCGCTGGTGTGGGGTCTCTAATTGCTAGACTGTCATGATATCGAGCTAAAAACTGGTATTGCATACTTGGCCCTGCTTCTGCTCTTTGAAGTGACCAAGAGCATCCCTTCAAACTCCTGAAGCAGCTGAAGATGGGCAGTGCTGCAGAAGAAAGCACTGGGGCTGAGGCCAGAGCACTGGTCTGCTTCTGACTGGCTGGTTTCTTGCTCCCTCATTTTCTCTTATTTTTTGTTACCCAAACCATATGCTCAATACTTTGTACCTATTAATTTTGAAAGGCTGCACTGAGAATGGAATATAATATTCTCGTTACGATGCGACCAAGGTTGAGGGCCAGGACGTGATTTTTCTTTTGAAATATAATACATAGTATACTGCAGAGAAATGGTTAGACCAGACGTCACAAACCCACATGGCTTTAGAGGTGGGCAGGTAAAGGAAACATTTGAAAGGGATGGAGAGCTGGTGGTTGGTGTTTCTGGAAAGACAACGGAGAGTGGTGGAAATCTACCACTTGAAAGACATACGTAACTTAAGGTGTGTGTGGTAGCTGGCCACCAAGATGGTCCCCATGACAGCCACCTCCTGGCACTCACTCCTTGGGATGGTCCCTGGCTGTACTGTGACCAGGGTTGGTCTGTGTGACCCTAGCCTATGGAGGAAGTGATGGTACATCACTTCTGAGGTTGGATTATCAAAGATTGCAGCTCCTGTCTTGGGGACTCTGTTCCTCTCTTGATTGTGTGCTTTCTCTGCCAGCTGCATGTCATAAAGACATTCAGGTAACCAATGGAGTGGCCAATGTAGTGAGGAAATGAAGCTTGCCAGAAAAATGCTTGATGAGCTTGGAAGTGGATCCTCCATGGTTGATCTTGAGATGACTCTGGGCCCAGAGAGAGACTGAGACCCCATCGGGGACTCTGAGCCAAGATCTCAGCGAAGCTGTTGCTGGATTCTTGACCACAGAAGCTGTGAGGTTACAGGATGTGTTGTTTTAAACAACCAAGTTTGGGGCAAATTGTAATGTAACAATAGATAACTAACAGCACATTCTGCTTCGTTTTAAAGCACCAGTGTACACATGCACACACACTTTCCCATGCTGGTGAAATAAAATTCAGAGCTCCAGTTTACACCCCTGGATTTCTCAATAAAACCTGGGTCTGTGGAAGCCAGGAAGATATGGCTTGAGGTTGCACTCAGAGACCATTTGGCAGCTCCAGTTCGGCTGGAGGGAGGAGGTGGAATCCATTCACAGCTCATATCTTAGGCAGGGGAGCTATTATCCACCAAGGGAAGAAAATATAACTTTACCTATCTCTGTAGGGTGACAAGAAACATTGAGGCAGAACCTGGAGAAATCTGGAGGGAAATCCTGTTCTGTAATACAAAGAGTACTTGAAATAGAATAGAAAGCCAGGGGGCCTCTATTCCAATCAAAGTAGAAATGCTTTTCCCCAGTAATCAAAAACTTGGAAAAGGCATTTCACAAAAAGTATTAGAAAAAGCAGCCCTTACCAGAAATACAATAAATACTTAGTCACTTAGAGCCTATAACCAGAGACTGAGAGGTCTCCTCCCCCACCTACCATAGTACTAAGAACTTTGGAGCACAGAAATAGACTTTAAGGATACACAGGACTAAAGTATGTCTTTGAATGAAGAAATGACTCACTGAATGAATGAGGAACCAGCACAAATAAGGAAAGAAGAAATCTATGTTCCAGAATTGAGACAATTCCTCCAGGTACTGGTTTTCACCAATTCCTTAGTGAAGAACAACTGAAAATATGTTTCAAAATCCTACTGAATACCTTCTGTAGGCTTTTGCATACAACCATGCTAACAATTAAGTTGGGTATAGAGTGAACTATGGAGTGTTAATTTCCAGGGCTTAGATCCAGCCATTCGCAAGAAACCCTTGTGTTCTACCGTGCATGGAGACCCTCAGGTCTTGCTACCGACAGAGCTCACAGGAGGGGGCTCAGGAGGCATCCTCTGCCAGGAATGTACAAACAGGTTAACCTGAGGCCCTAAAAAAATCTGCTTTAACAAGAGTTATTTCTGCCAACACAGTACAGAGACATTATCAAGCAATTTCAGAAAGTGCCAAAAAGCATCAGATATTGTGGAAAATTATAATCAAAGTCTGGCTGAAGCTGGGCCATCAATACGGAAAATCAGGAAAAATGTTAAGTGCAGTGCAGTGCTTGGCATTTTGTGGAAACACTGAAAATGTCAACTGAGGAGACGGAGGAGAACATGAAGGAAGAAGATGACGTTGGAAGACACGTGTAGAAGAAGATTAGGGTAAGACGAAAGGCCCAGGTGCATAAGTGAATCGAATGTAAAGTGTGGAGAGCTGTGATTTACACTGTTTGGAAGAAAGTGCCCGCTGTCGGCAGGAGTCCGTGAATTCAGGATAGCCATCAAAGCCACTGCCCTGAGATTCTTCCTTTCTGTCAGTTTTCTCCTGGGTCTTATACTGATAATTTCAGACTAGAGCCTTAGGAGACTGGTGGCCCTGGGACCCAGAAGACAGAGATCAAAGAAGAAAGGAAGGAGATGGACTTACTACTTTATTCACATCTCACACCGTGAATCCTGACTGGTGACTGCCACTGCCCATTCTCCTCCCCAGTGGTCGTTTCACACATGAGACTCAATTCTGCAAAATAAGACATGAATGGACAGATTTCCTCACTTTAAGAAGAGATACTAACATGGTCCCCTTTCTGCCTCTCTGAGTGTTGTATCTGGATATGGTCCTTGGGGCTGCTGTAGTCATCTTGCTCTGAGCCTGCGGAGGAGGCGGGCACGCAGATGAGCAGAGTCAAAAGATGACTCAAGAGAATCACAGAGAAGTTAAGCCAGGGCCCTGATGTTCCTTGCCTGGAGCTGTCCTACGTCTTTTATGTGGTATTATACTTTTCATTATTGTTCATGGTATTTGAATCTGCTTCTTTTGTGCCCTGAAGCCAAATGCATTCCTAGCTGGTACACTGCCTGAGAGGAGAAAGGAACATAGAAGAGAAGTGAGGAGAGAAGAGACATTAGCAGTGCCTAGAACAAGGGAGCTGGCCTCAAGGGTCCCCCACGATTGGTAGGTATTCTGAATCTTCCGTCTACCCAGCCTCCATTCAGGTGAACCCCACACACCTCCTGCAACAGGGCCATGCTAGCCCTTCTCACAACATCTGGGAGGATGTACTTCTCATAGCAGCCAGCATGAGCCCTGAGGATTGCCCAGCAGAACTGGTACATTCCCTTTAAGCAGAAACAATGTTAAACATGTTAAAGCATGCAGGTTAAACAAGTACGTGGGACAGATTTTTCTAAGTACTATAGGGTAGAGCTACCTCAAGCTGCCTCCTTATCCTTCTGTCAAGACTGTTGTATTCTTCAAGTACAATTCTGAAAGGCATTCCCAAGTCGAGTGTGGTCCAGCAAGTATAACCCACCTTGACAGCAAACTCATCACCAAAAATCTGGGCTTTCCCTAGCTCTACCCGGGTCTCATTCTAGTGGTATTTGGCTGCTCAGGGTTCCTTTTACTTTCAGTCTACCGCTTTCCATTTGCCCATCTATGGTCAACAGCTGTCTGGCTCCTGACACTACCTTTGCATCTTGAAACAGGCCTCAAGTGACCTCACCATTTGCCTGTCTACTGGGTAGATAGACACAGACCAGTGGGCTATATCTTGAGTCTCTTCCAAGAAACTTGACCAAAACAGAGAAGGGTCATTTAAAGGCCAGTTCCTCAATTTTCCTAATCTTCCAGCTCTGGCAGTCTTTGAAGATGATGTCGCTCAGAGATTTGGCAGCTGGGTTTGGGAGAAAGACAGGATGAGATAGAGGTGAGGCCAAATGGTCTACATGGGAAAGACATCTGAGCAATTGAAGATGGAAGAATGAAAGCAGTGGAGGGGGGAGTGGCAGGGAAAAAGAAGAAATGAAAGATGCTTAAAGGGAAATGGACATGGCATCTGGGAGCACATCGAGCACGTGTCCTGCAGGAGGACTGTGCAGCGAGACTGCGGGGGATTTGGTGGCTCCCTTACTCGCATCTGTTAGACTTGAGGAACGTTACTCAGTTTCAAGTCTCAGTTTCCTCGTCCATAAAGTGGGGATAATAATGTACCTACTTCATAGAGACATTAGAAGAATTAAATGAAATAATAGAAGTAAAGTGCTAGAACAATGCCTGCCACAGAGAAGGATGCAATAAATAGTTTTTCTATTCTTCTTCTTCTTCTTCTTATATATTGAGATAAAAATAGCTGTATCCTACCTAATTTCTTTTCATTTTATTTTTAAAATAAATATTGTATATATTTAAAGTACATGAATTGCATATATTTAAAGTGTACGATTTGACACATATACATATACATACAGAATTGAAATTGTGGTATAATTATACAATGGAATATTATTCATCCTTAAAAAGGAAAGACATCCTGTCATTTGCAACCACATGGATAAAGTTGGAGGACATTATGCTCAGTGAGATAAGCCAGAAACAGAAGGAAAGAAACTGCACAATTGCACTTATATGTGGAATCTAAAAAAAGTCTTACCTAATTTTTAAAATTATATGAAGAATCTTAAATACTATTGATGGACTAACGGGACATTTCTGCCTCTTATTATTGGATTTATAAACTAAAAATACTATGCATATCATATTGGTCAAAATAAATTTGCTATGGCCACACGACACCAGTCGCTTACGACTTACTTTCTTCCTTTTGCCATTTGTAAATTTCTGGCTACAACATCTGCCTGTTACTTTCCACTTCTCTGGTACACATGGATGTGGAATATGAGGAGACAGTTGTGCCCTTTTTAAGTGTAAAACATAAATGTCATCAAAAAGTTTAGCAAAGAAAAATAAGATGGGATATTTAATAACTTTTTCTAAGAGTCATTAAACTATAACAATAATACCATCTGTAGTAAAGCGTGTCAGTTTTGGCAGGAATTATTAAAATTTATAGATTAACTCCAAATTTCTTTTGTTTTCCTAATATAGTATCTGTCAATTGCAGGCCCATTATTTTCCAAATGTAATTTAGTTACTAACTTAAAGGCCAACCTGAATTTTCATTACTCATCCCCTCTCCCTGAGCTGTTAATGGCAGTGAAATGCCTAAAATATGTAGAAAGAGAGAGAAATAGAAGAAAAGAGCCCCAGAAGTGGGTGTGCAAAAGATTTGGAATAATGAGAGTTGGCTGTAGCGTTATATATTATTTTCTATGGGTAGTAAGTGGATTTTACAAATACTTAAAACCTGGAGAGGCACTATAAAGAAAAGTGTATAATTGAAATCTATATTTACTTCATAGCTACTTCAGTTTTTTTCCTATAAAAAGAGAACTTCCGTCTTCCCAAGACCTAATGCTGAGTTAAATCAGAGGTAGAGATTCTAGACTACGGATAAATTGAGGAGTTGGGAGTCATGGGCAGCCAACAAAGCTACTTGAACAGAACAGCCATCAGGGCTCTAACACTGGAGACTCAGAGCCAGTTGAGATGAGCATCAACCAGGGAAAAGCAATTCCTTTCTATCCAAGCTGAACTGCACTGGTGCGAAATGATGTAGAGAATGGATGGCAGGAGACCTTTTCACTTTATGACTTGCCAGAGAAAAGGACTTTTGTTTCTATCCATCTGACCTCCGAGACATCTTTGCAGTAACTGAAAATACTGTGATGGATAGTGTCAACTCTAGGAGTCTTTGAAAAACGCTTTCCCTCCGGCCAAACATATGAGAAGAATTCATTTCCATCTTTAGAATCCAGATTCTATGAATTTTATATTTAGGTGTGCTCAGCCAACCATAAGGACCTCACAGCACAGAGTCGAATGCTTTTGGAAGCCCACATGGAAGAGTACGGGCCCCCTGTGGGTAATGCATGCATTTCTAGCACAGTGTGAACCCAGGGCTAGGGCTGAAGATATGTGTGCACCCAAGCTTGCTCAGGGACACTATGACCGGGTGAGAAGGAGCTCTGTTATGGGCTCAATTGTATCCCCCCAAAATTCGTATGCCGAGTCCCAATCTCTAGGACCTCAGAATGTGACTCTATTTGGAGATATGTCTTTAAAGAAATAACTAAGTTAAAACGAGGTCGTTAGGCTGATCCCTAATCCAATGTGACTGTGGTCCTTGTAAAAAGAGGAGATCTGGACACAGACGTGCATGGGGGAAGATGAAGCGAAGACACAGGGAGAATCTGGCCATCTCTAAGCTAAGGAGATCTTGGACTTCTAGCCTCCAGAACTATGAGAAAACAAATCTCTGTTATTTAAGCCACGTGGTCTGTGGACTTCGTTATAGCACCCCTACAGCCTAATACAGCTCTGTGTGTAACAGGAGCCATTAACCCTCATGAGACAACCCATGAACTCAATGAAGGCTCTCCCAGCACTTGGACCAGGTCTTCCTTCTACCACTTGGGAGAACATCAGCCCAAGGAGACAGGTGGTGACCACCAGTCAGACCAAGGGCCTCGTGAGCTGGGGAAGGGAGGAGGTAGCACGTGAAAAGGACTAATTTTTTACTAGAAAGTCCTCTTTTGCTTTCTTATTACAAAAGTTTTACATGTTCATTGTAGAAGTAATAGGAAATACAGATGAACAAAACAAAGAAACAAAGTATAACTATGACCTCACCACTTGAAGGCAACTGTTTACACATTTTTGTAAATCTTTCCAAAACTTTTCCTGTAAATACATGAATTTACACACACACATGCATAAGGCAAAAATGGAAAAACTTATTTTTTGTGATCTTTCCATGTCAATAATTTTTAATTTATGGCATCATTTCTAATGTCTGATATCATTTCATTATATCAATTATATCCTAGAATGGAATTGGTGGGTGGGATGTGTCCCAACTTAGGCATATGTAAAGGCTTTTGATATATGTTGCCAAATTGCCTTCCAAAAGTGATGCATCTACTTATAGTCAGAAAGTCTATTTTGAGTAAAACCTAAAGCCCTGTAACTGGTAACTCTTGACTCAACTGTTCACAGGCTTTCAGCCAAATTCCTCAGAAGGAGAGTGTGGAAAACAGAGGACGCTGAAAATCTGTGATGCCAGTGACTCAGGACATCAGGACACCTGACAGGGAGTGTCCAGTGCTGGTGGAGGGGCTCTTCCTACCTGAGCTCCGCGGCAGGTGGGGGAAGCCTGCAGCCAGTGAGAGGCGAGCTGCGGCTCCACCAGGAGGGGCCACATCAGGTCAGCCGTGGGCGTCTGCTCGGAAAGCACGGCGTCCATGGGGTTGTGGAGAATGAAGAATTGTGAAGAGGGGACTTAACACAGGAGAGATACCCAAGGATCTCTGAATGGGTGGGAGGATTTTCACCTCAGGGAGCCTGGGGTTACTAGATTGTGACCCCTGGGCGTTAATTTGTCCCTCAGGCTTTCAGAGCCTGGGAAAACACAGGTTATGCTGGGGAATGAGGACAGAAGGGCTGACAGCCTTTGCAGTTTTTGTGCATTAATGGAAGATGCTATTTGATTTTGGTTCTGTGCCCAGTATGAGAGCTCCCAGCGGACATACTTAAAAGGAAAGCCAAGTTAATCTTAAATGGAAAACAAAATGTTTTGTTTTATAAACATGAAAATTATGTGGCACTCAATAAAACATGTTGGCAAGTAAACTTCTGCCACATGATATGATAAATAAAAGATTAAATCTTCTTGGGAGAAGAATGTGAATTCCACCTATCAATAGATACGAACTGTCAACAGGACTCTTTCCCTGGAAGACAAGCAGTGGTCTCTGATTTAGTGGTGACGGCCCAGTGGGAAGAGAACCACACTGTCCCTCCGTGTGGACTGTCATCCGGGAGGTGGTGGTGCCCTCTGCTGTTTCCAGACGTCTACAGAGCGCCTGGCTGCCTCGGGCCCTGATCTTAATATGGACCTCATATGAGAAACGATAACGTACTGTGGGTACCAGTGAAGAATTAGCAACCTTGTGTTTTACTCTGAAATGCAGGTTTAGCTGCCAGAGCTGCTTCCAGAAGTAAACTCATGTTCTGTGCATTTGCCCAAATCAATGAGTAAATTTCCAATAAAACAAACACACACCCTTTCCCTGGCGGCTTCCTTCTATCTGCGGGGGCACCCGGAGAACTGACTGCTCACACCTCACTCGCACGCCCACCAGGGTGAAAGGTAACGGACTACAGGCTTACCGTCTATCACTGGTTTGGGCTGCGAACTCTTGAGGCGCAGCGAGGGCCGGAAGCGGGTGCGGTCGTTGAAGCTCCAGCTCTTCTGCACTTTGGTGGGGCTGCCCTCGGCCGTGACGTCCGTGCTCGGGGACCTCCTGTCGCCTACTGAGGCCTGTCTGCTCTTAATGCTCTGGCCCCTCGGGCTGGCCATGCGCACTCGCTCCTTAAAACTGAGCTTCTGACTGTGAACAACAGAAGCACGATTATTCCATTTCAAGCAATTTCTTCTGCTCCACTTGGGTATATACTTTGATGAAACTGTTTATGGTCACATATTTCAGTAGACAGAATATTTTCAGAAAGTAGGAGCATAGCAATATATTTTCCCTTATTGAAAATTTGAGCTGTGCTTAATCTCTCTGCTTGCATTCCTTGGAAGTTGCTCTCCTTCTACAGGTATGCACACCCTTTCAAATTCATCATAGAAGGGACTGAGCTCGAGTACAGTACTTTGTGCACAGTTACACCAGAAATAACCAAGAACTGATTTGCTTTAGAAACAGATTTTAGCTTTAACCTCAACTTTTGAGACTTTAAAAAAAGTTATTTTTTGTTTGAGAGCATATCTCTTTATAATTTCCGAACATTCCTACAGGAAAACAGGGAGGACAGTTCCACATCCGTACAGATAGACATTCTGCATGCATTTTCTATTCCGAGCAAGATTATCATATCCATGAATTCATGCAATCTCATAGCAGTTGGAAGCACTGCACACATAATTTTAAACATACAACACTTAACACCACATTTCTTTTAGGCTTCCATTCATTCTTATGAGACCAAAACAATACAAGTTAGACAGCCTCAACACGTAATGAATGAGATGACTGATTAATGCAATGAGATGCTGTGTTGACTATCACAATCTCCTACTATTAAACAGGTTATTGATTTGCTGTGGCAGCTACTGGTAAACTGTATCTGTTCAGACACTGAGCTCTCAGATGCCAGCTGGGACTGAACCGTTGTGGGTTGATAAAGGAAGCATTAACAACAACAAAATCCCAAGTGCATCCTCCATGCTTCCCTAACCGAGAGACACGGGGTGATGTGGTGGGAAGGGCAGGTTGCAATCAGACACTTGGGTTTTGGAGTCCTCATCTCTAACATGGAGATAAAAATAGCAATATAGCTACGAGATTTTTGTGGGAATCGAATGAACTGTAAGAAGCTTTCTGAGCCCATTTTGTTTGTGTTCTTGTTTCATTTATAAACTACTGTGTTACTCATTAGAAATGACACCGCTGTCCAGTGAGAGGCCCAGGTCTCCTCAGGGCCTGAAGAAGCGAAGGGCGGTGGGCCTGAAGGAGCCACTGGGAGCAGCTACTCTGAGAGGCTGAGACCTGTGGTCACCCTGCCTCGCAGGGCACGAGGGCAGTGTTCTCATGGACTTGGATTGTCTGAGACCAAGGGGAGCCTGGTCTTTTCCACTTATCGCCATGTCCACTGTCCCCAACTGCAGCATGCCAACAGCAAATATGTTTAGTGGATGTGTGTTTTGTAGCTAACAAGAAACAGTAACATTTATTTTTCCATGCCCAATTGCTTAACAAATGATATTGTAAGAAGACACCACATTTTATGTGTGTTTACGTGAAAACAAATCAGATGAACTATGGTGATCAGGAAGTCCTGGTAACAATAGACAAGCTGACCATGCATCTGACACACCCTCTGAAATGCAGACACAGCCGCGTCCAGCGCCGTCAGCTGAAGGCACATGCAAGGAACAGGCTGGGCGGTTTTGCGATGGAGTCAGGTGGGCTCAAGAGTCTTTAAAACAACCCCATCAGCCGAAGGCTTTCTCTGAACTTGACAGACTGTGGTTACATTCAACAGCAGCAACAGTAACATCAGAAAACTGCGTCTTTTTGTCCTTGGGCTAGGTTCTCCATGTCATCCCAAAGCCTTCAAATTATTTAAGCAAATCCTCAAAGGGACAGTGCCCAAAGTGTCTACTCTTCTCTAGCTTTTCTTTTTAATTGTAAAAATTTCAGCTCTCTTTTCAGTTTCAGTCAGTCTGTTCCACCACTGAGGTGCGTGACGGTCTGGCTCAGGACTATGTGCTCCCTCTGCACCTTCTTTTAGACTAACGGCCGGCTTAAGTTGCCATCACTGTAAGTACAGTGTTCTCACTATGCTTCATCTTCTGGAACTAACAGATGCCAATTACTACAGAAGGCTGAGTTTAGTCAATATCAAATTATCTTCTCAAACTTTTAAGATGTATCTTTTTCTTAGGCCAACTAAACAAATAGGAAACTGATAAATGCCTCGTAAAACCATTTAATATGAAATTCAATTTTTCCTTTTTAAAAATTTCGATTATTAAAAAAGTAAAAACATCTAAAGTAAGTATCAGCATCAAATCCACCATGGCTTATTTACAATAACAAAATATTTGGAAACAATTGCTCCTATAAATATTTCTAAAAATTGCCCCTATGGAACATTTTGATATTATCTCTAAGAATTAATGGAAAGTGGAAATAATATTATTCTCTGAATCTTAGTACCATTTAAAGTGCTTAAAATTGATATTAATGAGTCCTAGGTATAATTTCCCCTTTTGTCCTTGTAAACTACAGGAATATTTGCCAATGTCTAATAAATTAAAAAAATTATCAAGAACAATTTTAAAGTCAACTCAACATATTACACACTAAATTAGAAAAAAAATGTAATGTTTTCACTCTCTCTTTTGACAAAATTGTGTGAAAGTTAAGAATAAGATCCTAATCTAGAACTTTTAACCAGGCAAAGTTCTCTTTTCCAAGGCAAAGATATGTTCTTGTGTCCTTTTACAAAAATCGCACTTTTATTGGTTTATCTACTTCATTTTCCATTTGGAAATCAACAGAGCATCTTGATTAGATGACTATTTAACTGATTAGGTGGCTGTTATTGAAAACACATTGATTAAAAATATGGACACTTCACTGGCCTATTGAAGCTTTAATTACTTTCCTGCCTTTTTTGTGACTTCTATAAACATGATTGTTGAGGAAGATTTGTGTAACAGTGTTTATAGGAAGAATGCCAAGGATTATGCCCAGGAGACCAACAAGGAGAAAGTAACCAAAGGTTGCTGTGGTTACAGATTGCAGAGTCTTTCGTTGGCTGCAGTCCCACACCCCCAGCTGAGGACTGTCCTCAGGGAGCTGACAACCACTCTGCGAGGGAACTCTTCCCTCTCCAGGGGCTGGAGGTACAAGTTACTCCAAGGGCGGGAGTGCAGTCGCTCCTGGATGGTCCCTGCCTCCCTGCCAGGGAACTGTGCGGCATCATTATAACTCCACAGCAATCCTCCTGGACTTGGAGTGCTGTAGTCATTGTTATACTTAATTAGGGTTTTAGCCCTTCTTAGGATGAGTGTTCTACAAATTCTCGCCTCAGGCATAATATAGCAACTGATCCACAATCTAGTTCGTGCAGCAGCTCAGCAGTCGTCCCACCACGAGGAGGCGCCAAGGGGCTGGCTGCCAGCGCTGTGGGAGCCTGCCTGTCTGTCCCCAAGAGAGTGTCAAAGCAGGCACAGGCAACACAGAGAATCCGAGCGGGTTGGAACCTCATTCAAGAAGTCCTCAGAAGAGGGAGGCTCTGAGCAAGGCTCAGGAGGCTGGTGTGTAACCTGCTCATGCACCTGAGGTTAGTTGGCATTCTCACAGCTCATGTCAACAGCCGGATGCTGGGTACCTCTGCTTCCACGAGGTGCACACTCGGAGGAGCTTCTGTCTACTACTACAGCACTCACTAGGAGTGAGGGAGACAGACGGCACATTACTACGCGTTGCACCACCAGGAAAGTGCTCAGGGATTTCAGGGATTTCTTTCTTTTTTAGAAAAACAAAGCCATTTGTCTTCACCGTTTTTCAGATATAAGTATACAGACTATTTAAGCAGGAAGGACTAACTATGTAGATTAATTGTGCTCCTGAAATATATCCAGTGCTCATAATGGTTAGGTTGAAATAATTATATTTGAAATAGGCATTAAAAATGATGGTAGTCCATGTGTTAGAATCTGATTCATATGAAATAAGAATATAAATACTTTAGAAGATAGGAACCCTTGTAATAAATAGCAATGCAACATAGTATAAATAATTGAGGAACAAAATATTTCATAACTTTGAAAAATAAATACTTACAGGTATCAATGAAGTTGATAAAATTAATTACTTTGAAATAAAAAAAATAAATTCTTGATTTGTATGAAACACCTGCAGTTATAGTTAATATACATAACCAATTGTCAGATAGAACCCATGTTCAAAAAGACAAGAAAAGAGTCTAGGTTGCTAGTTTGTTAAAAAAGTTTCTTATTTTAAGTCTTATGATGTGTTTTTAAAAGACTAAATACTTTCTCTCTATCCATAAATATGAACAGAAGAAAAGACAATTTTGAAAAGATTGTTTTGAAACAATCTAACATTTTGCCAATAAGGACACAAGTTGACTATGCTGAAAAAAAACTCTAGGCTTACTGAGTTTAGTTTAACAACACATGCAGATCGTTCAATGCACACAGAAGAGAGAAAATATAAGTAACGGAAAATAAACGCAGAAGAAACAGAAGCACACACAGTGTTCTAGAGTTCTCTTCCAAAGCCACACGTCTCCTCAGAACCTAAGAAAGCCAACCATGTGGGCACAGTCTGAACGACACCCTCAGTGGATCACAGCATAAGAGGGTAGCTCAATAAAAGAACACGGTTTACGCTCTAAGTTTTAAGACATGCATCTTCACAACAGCCTCACGAGTGTTTGTTAGAGCAGCTTTGGATAGTCTACTGAGAAGTCCAACAGGGCCTATTAATGCCTCATAAACTGCGATCGAGGCAGTTTAACTAGGAAGCAGGCATGTAGCCAACAACTGTTGACTAAGGAGACAGGGTAAGCAGAGGCAGTGAGATTCACAGACAATCCCCAAACCTCAATGGAATGATCTATTCTTGTAGCAATAAAAATGGAACAGGCAGGAAGAAGCAGGAGCCTCTGGTACCATTGTGATGATTGACTCACAAATCCTTGATGGGCAAGTGACCCCCTTGTCCAGGAGGAAGGGAGGAGGACACACGTCCTCCAGGCGAGAATACTGGCCTCATCTGGCTGGACAGGTTTACAGCCAAATTCTGTTCTCTGAAAGTGACAATTTATACCAAAACAGAGAAAAACTGTCCAGTTTACAAACTGAGTTGAAAAATTACTTAATAGGATGATTAATTGGAATAAAATCAATAAACACATTCACCACCACATATAAGATTAGAACTGTTTCAGTGGTAAGACAGAGAAAAACAAATGAATAATTAAACGGTGGTACATAAGTTGTATTTAGGGTCTCAGCAGAGAAAGAACAGAGCAGGCCCACATGAGACTAGCAGTAATTTGTGCCTGACTCCATATCAAAGGAAGTTAGAGAACCCTTGTTTTCACTGTCATTCACATGAGCTCCTCTTGAGACTGGTAGTTTGTATTTTTAAACAAAATTTTGGATCTGTCACAAACAATGCAAAACCATCTCAGAACTGGATGTTTTCCTTTGTGGTCTAAGACATTGTAGACAAATTTTATTTAAATGTACCCTAACCTTAGTGTGGAAAGATGAACTCTTCTCTTTAACAAGCATAAACCAGCGGAGGGAACCTAGTTAACCAAGGGTGCATAGAATATGTGTGTAATGCCTCACTCCGCTCTACAGAGAGGAAGCCTCTGTGCGTGGCCCCATCACAGCTGTGGCCCTCTCACTCTGAGCAGCAAGTGCCAGGACCAGGAGAGGGGTGTTGGCTGCTGTGTCGAACTCATCTACACTTGGGTTACGCCCAGTGCTTAGCACACTAGAAACCGTGAGGAAGGACACAGGAGAGCCCAGGCTCTGAGGCATCTGGAAGATATCAGGGTTGGCTGAAGCGTGTCTATTCTCCTTATCTAAATTACCGTCAATAACCCCGCAGCCCCAAACAGTCAAGGGCTCTGCACTTGAGCTGTGTTAATCAGTCCATTTGAAATTGGGTCAAGCATTAGTCAATGATATTCTGGACTCGGATCTGCTCTCTTCTAAGGAAGAATCCTCAATATAAAACGCATTTTCATTTGGGCATATTTTGCTTGACTAAGTGCGATTTTTTTATTTCCTAAGATGGTACATTGCTATTGTTATTACAGGGGTCTTTATGCATTTATTATGCAGTATTACAACTTTCCTTGCCTATGGAACCCAACAAGGTGAAAGCTAGGGTAATATTAAAATGGGAGCTTCAGTTTATTTCCTTCAGATTATTGAAATGTTCTCAATTTTTCATTTTTCTCTTCTTACATTTTTCCTCTTTCCCATTTTTGTTGGTGTTTTCTCTCTCTTTACATAAACTCCTTGAGGTCAGGGACATTTTACTACACTAGCCTAGAATTATCTACTGAGCACATTCTCTGTCATAGCTTCACGCAGGGTGATGTGACACAGAATTGGGGGACAGAAGACCTAAGTGCATGAAGTATGAAGCGTTAAGTAGGGCATACATGCTAAGTAGTAATGCAGGACATGCTACAAGGTGGTTTTTGTCAAATGTCCAATGACCATAGAGAAGCAAAAAATCTCTGCGTGTGACTCTCTAAGTCAATAACTTAGCTCAGCCATTCTGTATATGTTCAAACCTACAGGTGAGTTACCTTTGACTCAGTCACAAGCATGCAGAATAAATCTTAATGTTTTAGGTATATGTGAGCATGAAGAATTTAAAAAACTTGGTTGGTAGTCTTCTTGCATGTTGACAGTTGACTAGTTCATTTTTGGACTGAGAGCAGAAGTTTGATAATTACACTTAAGTTCTGTCTTTGCTTTCTGCCTTGCTAACATAAGGAAAATTGCTGCGCAGTATCATGTCAGCCCAGGTGCCCCTCACTCAGGACTGCCATAGAGGTTACACTTAAGCAAGCACCCCACATGATCACACACTTTCCCTGTAGGTGTCAACAGCTCTGTTCTGGAGGGTGAAGCCAAGACAGGTGATCTTACTCTCAGGTGGCTGCGGAGTTCAGGCCAAAGACAATCTCTGCCCTTAGGATTTGGAGACAAATCCCTCTTTGAGATAATTTGTAAATGGATAGCTCCCAAGACAAGGAAAGCTTTCCAAATATCATCAAAGAGAAGAAAATATCTTGTAACGGCTGTGATTTATTCTGTGTAACCTTTGTTCAAAGAAGGTTGTCACAACAGCAGGATGGTGGGACCTGCTATGTCTCTGTGTCCACCAAACAAGAGAGGGCTCTTTAATGCCATCCGCGGTGGCTTACCTACCCCCGGGGGTGCTTGATGTGGAACATCCCACCACATGCACAACCCATCGTGAGTGAACACGTCTAGGTTTTGATTTGCGAATCCCTTTGTGTTAATTAATACAATACAGAAATGGATGCCCAGAGCCCCATCACCTGAAGTGAACTTCAGAGCTAGTGTTAGTGCCGTATAAATATATTATGAGAACACAAGTGAAAGGAACCATCCCCAGATCCACACTGGCCCCCACCCAGGGGCCACCTCTGGGCAGGAGGGTGCCTCTGCTTCCCCATCACTGAGACAGTGGCAACAGCAGGAGAAAGCCTGTGTCCCTCACTCCCCTCAGGCATCTGGGAGCCTCCTGCTGCTTCTGTCTCTGCTCCTTCCCACACTCTTGGCTCTGTCCTCCAGGGCTTTGCTCCCAAACCCAGACCTTGAGAACTCACTAACACAGATTAAAATGTTCTTTCACTTCCTATTCCATCTAGATAGAACTCTCTGCTACTTAATCTGATCAAGCTTTCTCCTCTAAGGCATGAAACAACGACCATAAGTTATTTGGTGAGGTTTCTGAGAGAGCTATCTTTGGAAGATAGGATGGGGTGGAAGGATTCGCCTATTGAATCAGGTCACCTGTCTAAACCTCAGTGCTCGCTGAGCTGGAGACGTCACAGGAAGGTTGTTCTCACCTCCTCTACACAGCGTTCCTTTTACCTAAAAACAATTTCTCACTCTAAAAGAAGGGTCCTACTGATGGGGAGTGTATCTTATACTAAGTCCTAGGATCTGAATACTTGGTAAGACTTCTGTCTGGGAAAATGGTAGCAAGGAATAACCAAGACCATGATTATTATTTTCCTCCCAGAATGTCCCATGCTCTGCAGACTGTAAAAAGCAGAGAGTGAGTTAGGGAAAGACACTAGTGCTCCCAAGGGGAGAAAAATCAATAAAACAGCAAGATTTGCAGGCAATCTTGTGAAAGGTCATTTTTAATCATCTTGTATTTGTCGATTGGTTTTATTCACATGAGACACATTTAAAACATCTGTTAGGCATCAGATTTATAAACAAACATATAGCAGAAGAGAAATCACAAACCTGCTTGATGTTTCCCCTTGTTCTTTCCTTCAGGTGCGTGCAGACAGAAGAAAAATGATGATAAACTGGTGAGTATATTTATTGCACTTCACAACAGCCAAGTTGGAGATTGGGGAACCAAGTATCTTAAGTAGTTCTTTTCAAGCAAGATCCAAAGAAGCAATATTCCTTATAATAAATGTACCTAACTTCTTAACATAAACTCTTTGTGGCATAGACCTGAGCCAGCACAACACTTACTGGACAAAACCAATCCTGCCCACATGTAACCAAAAGCCACACACTTCATGAGCCAAAGTTAAGAATGGCTGAGACAGCAGGGCTCTGAGCTGACCAGCATCAGCAGAGTCCGGCATGGTGCTGTCTTCCCGCTAGCTGCAGCCCCTGTGCCTAGGCAGACTTTTGGGCCCCTTAATCTGACTCGTTGGTGTGTGACTGTGGCCTTGTACTTCTAGCACTTGCCCAGGCAGATTTCCTTTCATATCATATAAAGCATGAATTCTCTTGAAGTGAATCAGACACATAGAAAATTGATCAGAACTGTGTTAGCCTGGTGTTGGGCAGAGTTTTTAATAACTCATTTTAGCAAATTCAGGTCTATGTAACACGGTGAAGGGTCCCCACTCTTTGAAAATGGGCTTAGTGGCCCTTGGGCAGGCACCTCACCATCTTGTGCATCTTGGTTTTCTTATGAATAAATCAAAGGCATTGGATTAGGTAATCTCTAAATTCTGACTTCTGAAGGTACCACATGACATCCTTGGAGCTTGACAACTCCCCGTGGCTTCATAAATGTCTGACTCATTCTCTAAAATAGCATATTTACCTGTGTCTCAGCCTTTGCATAGCTTTCACTCCCTTTGAGAAGACAATCCAAAAAAATGTTCCTTTATAAATCCTCTGTTATTAAAACAAAATTTTGAAACAGCAACTGTCAAGACCTCTAAAGTGTAGTAAGAGACAAACCGGAATGGGAAGGAGACAGTAAGAAACGTGGGCCCACCCCTGCAGGTTTGGGCAGCTGAGCCACGCCCCTCACCCTGCCCTCGCTCCACAGAGGTCGCTTCCCCTCCACTGACTCCCTATGATGAGGTTGTCTCTAGAACTGTTGCAAACCATCACTGGTGTTTTGTGACACAACAATAACACTGATGATGGCAGTAGTGGCAGTGATAATGTGTGGATGGTGTAGTCTCTTGCTGGCCAGCTCCTCAGAGCTGCAGCCCCTAGAGCTCCCCAATTCCTCCCCTGTTTGTTCTCTCTTTAGCACTTATCATCACCTAATCTATTGTACGTTTTACTTATTTATCTTTATTGTCTCTTCTCAGCACTCCCTCAGGCCTGAGAGTCTAACCTGTGTATTTTTATCTTCCACTACTGCCTTCCCTGTGTCTGGAACAGTGTCTTGCATATAGCCTGTGCTCAGCGAATACTTGTTGAAGGAATGTGTGAATGAACGAATGATCTTCCTCTCAAGACACTCTTAAACCCTAACCATTGTAAGGAAATACATTGTGTAAATAAAAAGAAGTTTTTGTCCATTTCTTACTATGTCACTCTGCACCCTGTAAGCCAGTGAGTTATAAATGTAAAATATCCCTCTAAGTCATTGTAAATTATTCTACTCACAAACCTACACACTTGGCTAAAGCAGAGGTTCTGAACTGACTTCAGGGAGTTTGTGAATACATTAAAATTGGAGGCAAGTTTTGACATTTTATGCATTGAATATGATTTTTGAGGAAGAGTCAATTGCCATCATGTCCTCAATGGTTTAATGGAGAAAAATAATAACAACAATTACAGATTCAGGAGTGCGATCTGAAACAGTGAAGTGCAACTGGATGGAGAGATATTAGGACGTTCGGGTTCCCATGAACTTTGCCAGGGACTGCTGTGTCATTCTGGACAAACACCTGTTATTCAGCAAATGGGGCTGAGACTCAGAGGTTAATGAGGGGTGGAAGGGGAGGAGAGTGAGGGGGACGGTTGGCAGCCACAGTGAAACCCCATGAATGCAGGTGTTTGCACGACTTCTCCTCCCCCACCACCCTCACTTAAAACAGGGAAAGTATTGGGGAAAAGAGAGAAATTATGTGAGTAAAATAATAGCTCATAATCTGGGAGAATTGACTCATTATTAAATTGTTTTTCCAAGCTTCAGAGCTACTTTTAATCCCAGAAGGGGCAAGTGGGAAGCCGAAGAATCACCTATGAAAACAGACCGCTACTTCTGTCATTGGGTTTTCCTACTGCCCTTTCTCTAGCACATTTGTCCAGCAACTTCAATGAAGACGAGAAACACAGTTCCTACATGATTCCCATTTTTGATTCATACCCCCAAGGAATAGGTGGCACCAGAGTTATATTCCTTTTTTGTTTTTTAATACTACAACTTGGAAAGATCTAATACTCAATAAATGGAATTTAACTAAATTTTAAGATCTAAGTGAAGAGAGGTTGTCATCACACATTCCCTCAAAGGCCTCCATGCTTCCATCCTTGTGCAGACTCCATCCCCTCTGAAATCCTGGGGCTCTGTGAATGTCTCTGTCACAGGTGGTGACAAAGTCTTGACCACAACTTCTAGGAGACATGTCCCACTAGAGCTTAGAAGGCATCTTGCCTGCTCTTGTCCTTCACTTTATGGCCAGGAAAACTGAGGCCCAGGGCAGGACAGGGAAGTGATGCCATAGATCCCGTCGGGTGAGGATGGATCTGCAGCTTACCAACAGTGTGCATTCTGCTGCATCACAAACCTCCTTTCAGACTGCGACTCCCGGGAACAAGCCATGCAGTTTGCCTGGATGGCTTCTCCTCCACATCAGCAAGAAAGAGCTTTCTCTGATGAGTCACAGCAGTTAAGTGCTTGAAGCCCCTGAAGCCACCAGGATTAAGGTTCTGCTGGGTTATGAAGGGAAACAGCAGGTACTCTGGAATCCTATGTCAGATAAGCCATTTGCTAGCTTCTGAACAATCAGAGGAACTGAGCCTGTGGCCAAGCAGGGCGACTGGCAGAGGCCTTCCCTTGATTCCTTGCTTTAGTTGTTTCATTGAGGATTTCTTTAGTTGGATGGTGACTATAGTTTAATATGTGCTCTGATCGTTGAACTGGAATCCATGATTCCAGCACTAACAGTTTTGTTGGAAGTTAAAGTTCATTGTGGTCACAATCAGGACTGTTCCTAATTTTTCTGGTTCTCCTCTCCTTCCAGGAACACACAAGGATTGAACTTCCCCACCCTCTTGAGTCTAGGCATGGCCAGGTGATTGGCTTTGGCCAGTGAAACGTGAATGCGAGTAATATCATGTTTACATTTTGCATGATAACTGCACATTTAACCTGGTTGGCCCCAGGGCCTCACTGTAAGCTGTGGTCCTGCTAGGACTCTAGCTCTTCTCTTGCTGGGCTACTGGTGTTAGTTTGATCTGCAAGGGAAAGCTCAAGGCCCATCCTCTGAGGGGATCCAGATGAGAATGGACTTTAAGGGACTTCAAAATAGTTATTTAACAAAGATCTATTGCTCTCAAAGCATGCCCCGCTTGGGGTCAAGGGATATATGAAGTTTAAACGATCATTGTTTTTCGGGAACTGTGGTGCTTACCTTCAGAATTCTGGTGCGTTTTATGAAATGAGATATTAGAAAACCAGCATGAAGTAGTAGAAATAGATCTCTATAAAAGTTTACACTCCTTTAATCTGTAAACCCAGGCTCTGGATGGTGAGGAATGATACTGAGTCCATGTGGTTTTGTGCCTGAGTTGCTACTGAGAAGGCTTGAATCTTTCAAAGAGCAACAGAGAATAAGACAAGCCAAACATAGACACTTTTTTGTATGGTTTGTTTTACAAATTTGAAGAGACTCAGCTACAGCACCAACTGTCACACTGATACCTACTTGGTAGGGCTACAGGTGTGCAAGGCCTTCAAATGCGGCTTCCAGGTTGCAATGGAAACAGATTTCTCGTCAGCTGCGTAACTACGCCAAACACACTGCATGGGGCATACACGGCGACATAAAAAAGAAAAGCAAAGAGAGGGAGATAGAATGAAATGAAATGGCGATTATGAAGTCAATGCATGTTAAGAATCTCCGCTTGTCATACTGAGCCCTTATAAAGCCCCACAGGGTGAGGAAGACTACTAGACATTGTCCGCCGGCTATTAAACACAGCGTCATGTCACATCAGTGGAACTGCTTTTCATAACAACTCACATCAAAGAACAAAAGTACCAAAAAATATAGCATAAAGCAATTTTTGAACTGGTTAGGGAAAGGTATGACATTACCCAAGGCCAACTATCTGAGCATGCACATGCATCCCGGCAGCCAACTGCACGTCTTTAATCACTATTGGAAAAGCGAGAGGCAAAGGACCCTGAACATCCACAATGCACCTAGAAAATTAGCCAGTAAACCAGCTGGTAAACTAATGCCCACAGGGTATGTTAATGATTTACTGAAATTCCCTGAAGCTGAACTATGCAATCCTTCTAATGCTAGAAATGAAGATATTGATAACAAAAAGCAGGACTAAAACAAGATTGGGGAGAATGCATTGTCTAGGAATATAATTGGAAAGCACGTAAGGATTCAATGCCATGGTCTAAGAATATGTTTACAGTTCTTTGATATAAAATATAAGCTCTGTCTACTTCGTATAATTATACCTGACATATATAATACAAAGTATTTTCATATAATCCTCACAATCACAGTGAGGGTTAAGATCCCCCCTTTTAGAGGAGAAAATAAAGGTTCAGATAAAGGAAGAGGTTTACAGAAGGTTGGTAAAGTCGAGACACTATCTCAGGTTGCCTGGTTCTAGGTCCTGGAATCCCCCCACTGTCCTTTGCTGACTGTTATTGGAAGAACTTCTGAACTGTCTACTTGAGAGACTGCCTGAACTTGCTTTCCATATGGATTTTAGTGAATTTCTTCCTTTGTAATATGTCTGCAAACATCTCTAATGACCAAGTGTTTACTCCAGTCTCCTGAGAGGAAAGACTTTTATTATAATTCGTAAATCAGAGCATTCTGGTCTATGTGGCAAGTTCATTGAAAGGGGTCATATCTCTAGTACATGACCATCCTTCATGATTTTGAACCTACATGAAGAAAACAGTGATCTAATAATACTCCCTTTCCTGAGAATATTATTGAAAAAAATGTGTGCTGAACAAAAAGAGTCAAAAATTGACATAACTTCTTTGGAAAACTGTTTGCCAGTAGCTAATAAAGCTGAACATATACGTAGCCCATGATAGAGCTACACACTCCTACATATATACTCAACAGACTTGCTCACACATTCCTCACATGATATGTACTATAATGCTCCAAACAGCACTAATCTTAACAAACAAAAGCTGGAAATACTCAAGCACCCATCAACAGTAGAATAAATAGATAAGTTGTGGGTATGAACACGTAGACAGGTACACAGTAAAAGCACACTGTAACTACACTCAACGGTACGGATGAATTTTACATGAATAAAGTTGAAGGAGAGAAACAAGACACACAAGAGGACACACTGTGTGATTCCGTTTCCATAAAGTACAAAAAACAAGGAAAACTGATTTTTGGAAGGCAGCAGTGTGGTTCCCCTTGGGGATAGTGGTTGAGAATGTACATGGGAGGTACTGGCCATGCTCTTTCTCTATCTGGGTGCTGGCCACACATGGTGCTCATTTCTCTCAGAATCCGCACTCTATTCTGTATGCACATTGTATTTCAGTAAAACGTTCAAGAAATGATATAAAAAACTGGAAAAATATACAGTGAAACCTGAGGATTTTTTATATCATTAGGGAAGGTTTAAGAAATAGAAGCACAGCTCCTTGCCTGGAGACTTGCTCACACAGCTCATGTTGATTTATTCAACAAATTGGTGAAAACTTATACTAAGCATCTTGGCATCTTTTAGAGAATAAAGCAATTATCATTGTACCGTCTTCAAATGTTGGTTTTTGCAAATATTGTACAAACAATTTCCAGAGTGATCTAGAGTAATCAATGACAGCGCACAGATTCATCAATGCAGCCCCTTCTCTAGGGAGGCCCGAGAACTTCCGACACTGTGACGGCATAGGTGGCTACCTTGATTAAGCAGTTTTCATAGAAGGCATCATATACATGTGAACTCACATACCTTTGAAAGCAAGACTTATGTAGAACTAGAAGCATACAGCAGCTCTGTGCATTATTAGAAAATGAAATCAGTGAGAAAAAAAAGTCCCAAACAATAATACAACAAAAAATGGGACTAAGGCATTACCTGCCAATGTTATAAAGAATTGGGGGCAAAAAAGCCACTCCTAGAAAATTGAAGATTTTCTTAACTATTCTGGCTCTTTTTCTATTAAATTTATCTCAACGGCTAAGCTCCTCTTCCCTTCATTAGGCTTCTCCTGAAAATGTCTTGTAAACGGGAAGCAAAGAAGGAGCAGGTGGCATCTCTCTCAGGACTGACATCAGCTAACAGTCAGAATGGAAGTGGAAAGGGTGCCTCTCTTGCTCTTCTAATAACTTTGTCCTGTCCTGAGCTCATTCTCAGCTAATTGCTTCTAGTGCTGCACCTCAAGGCCACAACCACACAGTCAAGTAGCTGATGTTCCTGTATTTAAAGCCAAAATCACATGGTAGTTGGCAGAGAAAAATACTGCCCTGAGGGACTGAAGTTACCCAGGGATAAGCCACAGGAAGGAAAAGAAAACCAAAGGCAGCACTTGTCAGGCACCCCAGTGCTCTAGGCAGCTGAGTAAGTCCAAGCTCCGCCTACAACTGTAAGCGCAATGACGGCACAATTAAGTTGGTGGGAGTATTTGGTTTGTATTGTCTGGGGTATGACAGCTATGACACATTTGACCCTTTCTGGAAATTTTAATTTCAACCGACCATCCAAAGGTGTAAATAACAGGGAAGTGATTTTTTTTTCAAGAAGTCAGAGAACTAAAAGATTTAGGATGAAAACCAGCAATCTCTCCCCACCTCACTTCTCACTAATTCAATCTTGTTGCTTCTGTTTTTAAGAATCCCTATTTTTATGGATTGTTCTCATATTTCTTGATTTTTCAATTGTAGGCTTTTCAATTAACTTCCTACCATGAAAAATAATGATATAGTCCGCTTATACTTTCTGTTTCTCTCATCCTCCCAATAGTTTTCAGTTTAGTTAATTTTTAGTTAAGTTTAGTTAAGTTTTTAGTTTAGTCTAGTCAGTTAACACTATTTAGTGTTTGCACTATTTTGACCATGCATCTAGACGTAGGTCAGCAATATGATGTCCATGACTACTTTTTCTTTCTTATACTTTTTTTTTTTGTTTTCCTTGGAGTTATTATTGCCCCATTTTAGTTTCTTGATTTACCTTTATGTACCTATTAGGAATACATTCCCAAACTCAACAAAGTCTCTAAAATTCCACTAGTCAAATGTATCACGAAATCTGTCAGTTCCAATTTGCGTTTCCTTGAAGGTCTTTCTCCTGGTCTCTCCAGCCACCTGTTCTCTGCTCCCCAGCTGCTGCTGCATTGGTCCCTGCTCTCTGCTCTCGAGCTGCTGCAGCATTGGTCCCTGCTCTCTGCTCCCCAGCTGCTGCAGCATTGGTCCCTGCTCTCTGCTCCCCAGCTGCTGCAGCATTGGTCCCTGCTCTCTGCTCCCCAGCTGCTGCAGCATTGGTCCCTGCTCTCTGCTCCCCAGCTGCTGCAGCATTGGTCCCTGCTCTCTGCTCTCCAGCTACTGCTGCTTTGGTCCCAGGACTTCCCTTTACTGTCAGCCTAGAGATTTCCTTTCTCTTTCCTGCATGAGATCTCTTGTTTCCTGGATCCCATGTCCCCTCCTTCTTGGTTTATCTCTTTGTTCTAGAAAAGGAATTCTATCTAAGTAGCTTCTTTCTTAAAAATTTCAGCTTTATTGAGGTATAATTGACTTATAAAATTGTAAGATATTTGAAGTATACATGGTGGTGATTTGATATACGTACACATTGTGAAAGGACTCTCCCCATCTGGGGAATTAACATATACATCATCTCTCACATTTATCTTATTGAGGTTTTTCTTGATGAGAACTTTTAAGTTCTGTTCCCTTAAATTTCAATTAAGTGGTACAACGTATTCAACTATGTCATCATGTTTCACATCAGACCTTCAGAACTTGGTCATCTTTAGCTGACAGTTTGTGACGTTTTTCCCAATTTCCTCCCCCTGCACCAGCCCCTGGCAACCACTTTTTACTCTTGGTTTCTAGGAGTGACTTTTTTTTGTTTTAATTTAGTTTCTACATATAAGGAGTACTATACAGTATTTGTCTTTCTCTGGTTATTTACCTAGCATAATAACAAGGTCCATCCATGTTGTCACAAATGGCAGAATTGCTTCTTTCTCATGGTTGAATAATATTCCATTGTACAGCCATGCTTCATTTTATTGCTCCTCATTTTACTGTGCTTCACAGATACTGTGTTTTCTACAAATTGAAGGTTTGTGGCAACCCTGCATCAGGTAGGTCCGTTGGTGCCATTTTTCCAAGAGCATTTGCTCACTTAATGTCTCTGTGTCACGCTTTGGTAATTCTAGCAATATTTCAAAATTCCTCATTATTATTAGATTTGTTATGGTGATCTGCAATCAGTGATCTTTGACATTACTATTGCAATTGTTTTGGGGCATCACAAACCACGCCTGTATAAGACTGGAACTTAATCTACCAATGTTGTGCGTGTTCTGACTTCTCCTCTGTTGGCCGTTCCCCCATATCTCTCCCTCTCCTTGGGCATCCCTACTCACTGAGACACAACAATATTGAAATTGGGCCAGTTAATAACCCTGTGGTGGCCTCTAAGTGTTCAAGCAAAGGGAAGAGTTGTATGTCTCTCACTCTAAATCAAAACCTAGAAATGATTAAGCTTAGTGAGGAAGGCATGTCAAAAGCTGAAAAAGGCCAAACACTAGGCCTTTTGTTCCAAACAATTAGCCAAGTTGTGAATGCAAAGGAAAAGTTCTTGAAGGAAATTAAAATTGCTACTCCTGTGAACACATGAATGATAAGAAAGTGACACAGCCTTATTGCTGATATGGAGGAGGTTTCAGTGGTCTGGACAGAAGATCAAACCAGCCACAACATTCCCTTAAGCCAAAGCCTAATCCAGAGCAAGGCCCTAACTCTCTTCAATTCTGTGAAGGATGAGAGAGGTAAGGAAGCTGCAGAAGAAAAGTTTGAAGATAGCAAAGGTTGGTTCATGAGGTTTAAAGAAAGAAGCCATCTCCATAACATAAAAGTACAGGGTGAAGTAGCAAGTGCTGATGGAGAAGCTGCAGCAAATTATCCAGAAGATCTGGCTAACATCATTAATGATGGTGGCTACACGAAACAACAGATTTTCAGTGTAGATGAAACAGCCTCCTATTGTAAGAAGATGCCATCCAGAACTTTCATAGCTAGGGAGGAGATGTCAATGCCTGGCTTCAAAGCTTCAAAGGACAAGCTAACTCTCTTGTTAGGGGCTAATGCAACTGGTGACTTTAAGTTGAAGCCAATGTTCATTTACCACTCTGAAAATCCTAGGGCCCTTAGGAATTACGTTAAATCTACTCTGCCTGCACTCTGAAAATGGAAAAACAAAGCCTGGGTGACAGCATGTATGTTTAAACATGACTTCCTGAATATTTCAAGCTCACTGTTGAGAGCTACTGCTCAGACAAAATGATTCCTCTTGGAATATTATTGCTCATTGGCAATCCACCTGGTCACCCAAGAGCTCTGATGGAGACGTACAAGGAGATTAATGCTGTTTTCATGCCCGTTAATCAAGGAGTAATTTTGACTTTCAAGTTGAGTTTTGAAGAAATATATTTCATAAAGCTATAACTGCTATAGACAGTGATTCCTCTGATGGATCTGGGCAAAGTAAAACGAAAACATTTTAGAAAAGATTTGCCATTCTACATGCCATTAAGAACATTCATGATTCATGGGAAGAGGTCAAACTATCAACATTAACAGGAGTTTGGAAAAAGTTGATTCCAATCCTCATGGACGACTTTAGGGGGTTCAAGACTTCAGTGGAGGAAGCATTTGCAGATGTGGTGGAAATAGAAAGAGAACTAGAATTAGAAGTGGAGTCTGAAGATGTGACTGAGTTGTTGCAGTCTCATGATAAAACTTAAATGGATGAGGAGTTACTTCTCATGGATGAACAAAGAAAGTGGTTCCTTGAGATGGAATCTACCCCTGGTGAAGATGCTATGAAGACTCTCGAAATGACAACAAAGGATTTAGTCTATTGCACAAACTTAGTTGATAAAGCAGTGGCAGGGTTTGAGAGGACTGGATCCAATTTTGAAAGAAGCCCTACTGTGGGTAAAACACTATCAAAAGCATCACACTCTAGTTCTCTTGCTACAGAGAAATCGTCCTTGAAAGGAAGAGTCAATCAATGTGGCAAACTGCATTGTTGTCTTATTTTAAGAAATTGCCACAGCCACCCACTTCAACCACCACCCTGATCAGTCAGCAGCCATCAACATCGAGGGAAGACCCTCCACCAGCAAAAACATTGTGACTTGCTGAAGGCTCAGATGATGGTTAGCATTTTTTAATAATACAATATTTTAAAATTAAGGTATGTACATTTTTTAACACATAATGCTGTGCACTACTACATTGCACAATTAGTAGGCTACAGGATAGTGTAAACATAAGTTTTATATACACTGGGAAACCAAAAACTTCATGTAACTCGCTTTATTGTGGTATTTGTTTTACTGTGGTGGTCTGGAACTGAGCCTGCAGTAACTCCGAGGTAAGCCTATATACCAAGCAGCTTCTTGAGTAAAGGTCAATGGTAGGTAAAGTTTTGAGATTATGCATGTCTGAAAATGTCTTTATGCTACTCTCAAACTCCATGAATAGTGTGGCTGGGTATAGAATTCTAGATTAGAAATAATTTTCCTCTCTAATTTTGAAAGTACTGTTCCACCGTCTTCTAACTTGAGGGTTGCTAATGAGAAATCCAATACAATCCTGATTCTTGATCCCTGGATATGTTCTGCTCAGAAAGCATTTAAAGATGCCCTGTTTTTGAAGTGTTCTCATGTTTTCACCATGATATTTTCACTGTGAAGTATTGTTCACAGTTCTGCATCCTTGGTGACCTTTTTGTTGTGGCCACTCCTATTCTTTAGTTTTAGAGAATTACAACGTAATAGTTCTGTGATAAAACCCTCCCCCTAGATGCCTTGTACTCTTTTTTGAGGTACTTCTGTGGGTTGGATCTTTGATCTCCTGGAAGGCACATCTCATTTTCCTATCTCTTTTGACTTATTTTCCATCTGTTTTTCATTTGACTTTCTGGGAGATTTTCACAACTTTATCTCCCCTTCTATTTTCTTTTTTTTTACTTTGCTGTCATGTTTTTCGCACCTAGGAATTTGTCTTTTCTAAGTCTGTTCTTATTTGTAACTGAGGCACTAAAAAGGATGTGTAAGCTCTGAATAAGTGATTTGAGTTTATTGACTGGCGGCTTCACTTTAAGATAATTGGATGAAAATTCAGTTATTTCACTAGCAGAAGCCCAAGTTTCAATATATAACTTTTTTTTCTTTTGGGCCAACTAACTTTCCCACAGCAATATCTTCTAACCTCTTCCCTTCTGGAAAATAAGCTGCTCTGTCAGCATTCATTTCAAAAACTTTGACTTAATTTTCCTGCTTCTGATCTCAGTAAAGCATCTTAACTTCACCCTCAATTGGTCCAATCCCTCTAGAAGTAAACCCCTAACATGGAACTTCTGAAGCATCTTCAGAGGCTAATCCCAGGGCTCCAGGAATGTATATATGAGGACGAACTGCTGCTATTTGGAAGGAGTAATGGATTCCGATTCAGACACAAGGGATTTGAGTCCTAGCTCTTCCTGGGCTTGTCCTGGAGATCAAGTGACATAATCTATTAGAAACACTCTGCAAACTGCAAACGCTTCACAGGTCTTGGGCATTAGTAATAAAAGTTGTGACATCTGGGCAGGTATTCAAAGCATTACGGAGAGCTGCTTTCTTTCCCAGACTGTTCCACTTGAAATGAAAAGTTAATTTCAATGAATCATGCAAAGATATTGACACAGCTAAATTTGCTGCAAGCTGCTGGGGTTTTAAACGTTTCCCTAAAACCGTGAAATGCTGGTTAATTTGGTTGTCTTACCAACCAAATGACAAAGCAATGTGGGAATCTCAGTGCCCTTTGGAAAAAGTGTGGCTCTGGCTTAAAGCAAATGAGATTGTTCTTGATCTTGATGCTTTGTCTGCTCAGCAAACCAAAGCAGGTTTATTGGGTAGGAAATGAATGGGTCAGCAAAAGAAGCTTGCTTTTCAATCTAGCGCATCCTTAAAATAAATTTCTATAATATACAATGAAGGCTTACAGCCGTGAATTCTGGCCAAGGGTTACAACAAGGAAGAACAGCAAATACACTATTATTCCTATGTCTAACAAATAAACTAATTGCATTTGGACAGGGAGGAATGCTTCTTAAATTAGTAGATTCCATTTTGATCATTGAACTATGATTTGATTTTACAGATACTCTTGATTGTTTCAAGTCTTTCATTTTACATTCTTTTTTATTCAGAATAACACACAAACTGGAGTTTTAAGTACAATAAAAATAAATGATTTCACTCCATTGTTACCCATGTTTGTACAAGTTCAATTATTGATCACAATATATGTTACATAACCCAGTTCCATAAAACAACATTCTAGACCTCTAAGCAAACTGTTCAGTCAGTTTCCTCTCCACCTTTTAGGGGTTACCCGGGAGGAAGTCCCCATCTTGCTCTGGCTGTGGACATACGAATGCCTCTGGCCCAATGATTTGCTGCAGGGTTAGTAATCTGTTTTCAAGTTCAGTTGGAAGTCACTTTTGCACAGTTTAGTAGTTGATGATGATAAGTTAGATCAGGAAAGTTCCTCCTACCATTCTCTGTATGTCTTGTGAATATGATAGGCAACAGCAATATACGGATATTGAACACTTGAGATATGGCTAGTGTCACTGAGGAACTGAATTTCTAAATTTAAATAGCCACGTGTGGGCATTGGCAACTGTATTGGGCAGCGTACTCAGTATCTTAAGGGACACATGCATAGGAAATTCCTCTGGGGGCTCACTTTCTAACAGAACAGCTGATACTCTAAGATGTTTTTGGGTAAAGAGTCCCTTTTAATATGCAGAAGTATCAAGGATCTGTACATGGAAGTGTTGTATTTTGGGTATGTGTTGAGTGAAAAAATATGCAGTAAAAAGCTAATAAATTTAGTAAAGATTTTAAGTAAATTGAACTTTATTCATGACAACAGCATCTCCATTCTCCTGAGAGCAAGTGATCTCTCTCTGTATATATATGTGTGTAAGATGTATTATTGGTTCCATAGGTGGTCAGGGCTTGGTGCCCGGATGGATGCAAGGAACCCGTGGATAACTTCTGCACTCACAGGTGGGAAACCATTGTTCTAGAATTAAAAGATAAGAAATAAATTAAAGGATAATGAAAAGATAAAAATAGTAAGGAGAAAAATTCATTAGACGTATGGGAACACCTCATGGCTAGTTAAGAAGTGCCTTGGGATGGAAGCCTGTCAGTCCTGGGCCTCAGCATTTTGTGTGCCCACCAGAGCACGAGAGGCCTCTTTTCTCTATGGTGAGCATCATTCGGCCTCAGATCTTGAACTCCTACTACTTAGGGATCTTTTCCTTCAAGAAAACAAAGTTTACTTTATCTTTAGTGCTCTTTTAAAACTTGGAAATTTAAAAAACAGAGACTCTTGGTGGTTTGTACTAGAAGTCAAGGCCAGCAGTCCATTTCCTTGTCAACAGCTGCAGAATAACTTGGTTTAAAAGTTAATATCTTGGGGCCGGCCCAGTGGCATAGTGCTTAAGTTTGCATGCTCCGCTTTGACAGCCCGGGGTTTGCAGCATCCCACATAAAATAGAGGAAGATTGGCAAAGATGTTAGCTAAGGACCAATCTTCCTCACAAAAAATTATAAAATAAAATAAAAATAAAAATTGCTATCTCCATTCAGTCATCAGATGCAAGCAGATCTCCTTCAGGGTGTAACTGAGCCACTCCTGGCTTCTTGCCTTTGCTCAGTTCCTGTTGGAGGTTCTGCATAGCACAGCGGTAGATAAAGGCTGAGGGAAGGTTGTGTAGCGGTTCCCCCCCCAAACCCACCCACATAAACCTACAATCTACACCAAAACAACATGCTTGTTACTATAGCATGAAGACAAGTCTCCTAGCACCTCAGATTGCCACTCCAAACCTCTTTGGTTTAGGAGTTCTGGATCTTCCACTGCCTGGAAGGAAGGGAAGAAACTTTAGATTGCATAATCATCTTGTCTGTATGAACTCCACAGTATGGATCTAGAGAAATATATTTTGTGATTCTTAAACAACCTGCTCCCAGGATGGCTCTACTCCCAAAAGATATAGATGGCAAAAAGAGAAGCATTCCTTTTAGTGCTGAAGCAAATCCTGAGTGATTGAAAAGAAAATGAAATTCTAAACAACCTAACAATCTTATGAGTTAGCTTCAAATAATATGCTTATTATTTCATATTCTCGAACACTGATGTATTCCATAATCCCACCGGCTCCTAAAATAGAGTAACTATTTCAAGTTATTGCTCTAGAAGGCATTTAAAGTGATTCCACAGGTGCTAAACCTTGACACTCTAAACAAATACATTGTTCTTCAGAACAGTAGCATACATCTAGCTGGAGAAGGTAATTATAACGCAGGGAACAATGCCATGTTCTGCTCCATCCTTAATGATCAATTATGTTTCACCAAGCAACTTGTAAGACACACTAGGTCATTCCAGGAGTAGCACACTGCTAACCTCTATGTGACCTTGCTGGCACGGTTAATTACTCTGAACAATGCATGTGCCGTTTACTGAAAATATATATTATTTTTCTGTTTTGGAGGATGGAACATTTATCCAAATCCAAGACTGGAACTTAATAGTTCCAGCTTCATTTTTAGAAATGAAACAAAACAGTAGCTCTACTGAGCAATGAAGTGCAGAGTTTAGAAAATGACCCAGCAAGCTCTCGGGGAGGCAGATCTTACCATCCACCTGTCACATCGACACTCACCTGAATGAGGTTGGCAGCTGGGTTCCTTCTTTTCTCAAAGTGTTTCTGGCGGTGCTGTTCTTGTACTTTTAATGCAAAACCTGAGCCAAGAATGCCCTGGAACAAAACACAAAAATAGTACTTTAAAATTTTTTCTAAAGCATTGTTAAATAATACAAATATTTTTTTTAAAACCTCTAAAATGAGCCTGAGAAAAGACAAGCAGTATGCAACCTGTCCATAAACATATTACTCATTAAAATAAATGCTGTTTACCTCTATTTTAACGCCATAGGCCAACGGCAAGCTGTCAGGCAAGAAATGCAACAACTTCTGTTGTTTAGTAAATCAACCAGATGTTGCCATTTATTGTCCCTTATGGGATAGTGAGAGGCAGCATAAGTACAAATAAAAATCACAATTTTTAAAAATGTTTTTTGTGTGGACTTTGTGGCATTTCCTTCTGCCTACGTTAGAGTGATGGTCCTGTTTAGTGATGGAATCTGGAGGACATAAACTGGTTTGGACGGAGGCAGATTTAAAACTGGGGAAAAAGTCTCACTGCTGTTGCCACAAGGAATTGTTCTTGCACTTTGATGAAACCACTAAGTTTTATCTTTTCCATTTGTGAAAAGTGAGAGGGTATTTAAAACCTGTCCCAGCTTATTCCTCCATGATGCTGTAATTCTACCCTTACCAAAGTAAAAAGAAAGCAGGGGAGGACGGTCATCCAGATGGGCAGACGTTCAGCTTTGAAGACACAGAAGTTTCCCATTTTGCCTGTTTGTACAATAAAGACAGCACATTCCTATTTTCCTGAGTTTTAATCTCACATTTTTAGCGTTTCTTAGCTTTTTGGTTTTGGCTCACCTATTCAGACTTTGGGGTTAGTAAGATTAATACCTCCCCCCTGTGTTTATATGAGTTTTTGGCTGGTTTGCTTCCTTCTGCTTATCATCTTGATCTGCCGAATTTCTGGCTCTTTGAAACGCCGCCCTCTTTTCCGTTGCTTTGGTCTAATATCTGTGGAATCAAGGCACTTGTCTCCACTCAGGTTGGCTTTGGGAGCCTGTTAACCTTGGGAGCTTGCTAACTTCAGTCTCTGGTCTTTGTAAGTCTCCACTTTATTGGCATGGGATATGGAGCCCCACTGCTTTCAAGTCTGTGGATTTTACTTGCCAGCTATAAATTACTGGCTTTTTATTAAACTTCAAGGAGTGCAGACCTCAGGTTACCAAAGAGTTGTCTTATAAGCACCAAGTCAGTACAATGAGCACTCCGTGTCACCGCGGGTTCTGCGTTCGTTGGTTCAACCAACGATCCAGAGCTGGTTGATTCTGCGTTTGTGGAACCCATGGACACAGGGGGCCAACTAAGGGATTGAGCATCCATGGGTGTCCTGGAACCAATCCCGTGGATACCGAGGGGCCACTGTATTTGCCATAGGTAAGGAATGGTTGTTTTTCTTTTCTTTATATTTTCAAAGTGGCTCAAAGATGGTACAGGCTGTCTGAGGAGGTGATGGGTTTTTCATTGTTAGGAAGTGTTGAGTCTCAGCTGGACGACAACTTGGCTAAGATATTTTTGGGCTTTAGATAACCTTTAACCTTCTTTCTTGAGATTCCACAGTTCTGACTATATCTGTGACAATAACCACATAATAAGTAATGCAATTATGTTTAAAATATGGTTATATGATAATACTATTTGCTATTAATGGATAAATGACTGTACCGTGAAATTAGAAATTACGTCATAGGATCTGTTCTCCATCTTTTTCAGTGAGTCTCGTGCTGTCTAAGATCTTCATCTCATACAGGCTGTGGCTTCACAAACTAAATTTTATAAAAACCTGGACTGTATGATCTTGTTTATACAGATCTTGTTTATATGTATATTCAAATGTTTCCTTCCATTTAGAAGTTATAAAAATGGTCCTCATTTCCAAATCCAGACCAACTCAAGGCATTCATACAGCCTAAATTTTTTTCTGCTATTTAAGATCATTCAGGAAAGATTTATTTATTTTTCTTTTAATGTCATTTTTCATGAAGTATAAACATGTAAGAGAACCCAAAACATCAGAATTTATAGCATATATTTATCTTATGTATTGTGTGTATGTACATTATGTGCATATATGTATATAATCCGCTTATATGGAGCCTAATTCAGATTTTGTAGATATTGAATTAACAGCAATAACTATCATTTTTGAGTACTTATTATGTGAAGATGAAGTTTAGAGTTTAATCTCTTTTGGAAAATGAAGACAGGCCCTACATAGCAGAAACTTAGCATCTGCCAAAAAAACTAAAGTGAGCTAAAAATCACACAGGCATTGCTTAGAAACATATACTAGTAGACCGTGAGGGATTGCTACGCATCTCCCGTGCCAGCCAGTACATCACAACAGTTATTAGGCTGGGTCTGCTCACTGTCTCATTATGGCTCCATTCCAGTTTCCTTCCACCTCTCTTAGGACACAGCTCAGTCAACCTAAATAGAAGTCTGTTAAAATAAAGTCTATTTATGATAGGCAAACGTTATACATAAGTTATATATATATATATAACGTACACATATATATATATAACTTACATGCCATCCCTTCAAATATTGACACCGATAGATGCAAATCTTTAGAAACTGAGTTTTGTTTTAATTCATTTTTTAAGATAACATGACTTGAACTTTGGGTTTTAAGTTTTACTGCTATGGTGAGATGCATAAACACCAGGTGGAAGGAACACTTATTTTGGTAATTAAATATTTATCCCTTGTCATCTTCCAGATTAAATGAGCCTAACGTGGCCCTGCACGTGGCACGCAGGGTGGACGGACAGATGCCCTCGGCAGGAGGGAGGGGGTGTCCTGAAGAGGAGAAAGCCTTCTCCTGGGGCTGGTTCCAAGGAGCTGCAGCTGCTCTGCAGGCCCATCGTCCCCGAGGGGAGCTGAGAGCCATCTGCAGGGGAGCCTTCCTGCCTGGAGGGGATACAGGGAAGGCACTTCTCCTTCCTGGTCCTCAGGTTTCCTGTGTGAGAGGAGCCCCAGATGAGTGGCTGCCATCCCCCTCAACTCCCTCACAGAAGGCCGCCCTGCTCTCTGGATTGTCAACCAGACCACACTACCAGCAGGTGGGTGCAGGAGACATGATGCCATTTCCAGCCACCTTGTTTTCTTCTTTTTTTTTAAAGAGTATATATGGACGATTTAGTCTTTTATTCAATAAATAAGAGTCAGCACCTAATGTGAGGTTGCCGTAAAAAGATCCGTGGTAAAGTCTACTTTTCTTGGCGTTGTTAGGGAATGTTCTGTTCTGCGCAAGCAAGTTTTTCAGATTTCTAACATGTATTAATTTAACTGGCATATAAAAAACTGTAATTACTATATTGGGAAACATTTCTAAGAATGACTACTTAGTCTCTGAACTCTAACCCAGCAGACTCAGCGCAACCTCCCGTGACCTGCAGAGTTTCACTTGGAGGCCAGCCTTTGGCTGTACTGGATGCAGCCAGTTCCAGAGGCAGGTGACCCTGACACGAAGGGGCCCCAGGTCCTTACACACTTTGAGCACTTCTGTGGGTTTGCTTCTTACAGACGCTCTGCTCCCTCCCTTGCTGCCTTTCACCAGCTCTTCAGTGTTTGTTCTGTCAACCTGCCTCTACATTTACTGTTTATAATCTTTAAAGAGTTGTTAGACTGTAGAGCTCAGCTTACTAGAACTTTCTCTGAATCTGAACAGGTTGTGAGTTAGGCCTCAGGGTTCTCTTTGAGGCAGCAGTATTTTGTGCCATCGTTTTGGGGAAGAGGTCCAGGACTGCAATTTATTGTTTCTAAAGATTTTTCCCTGTAGGGAATCTGATTATTGGGTGAGTTTCTGCTCTGTTTTGGATTGTTGAGATTGCCAGATAAGTTGATTCTGGATAAGTGAGATTTTTTTGACTCTCATTAATTTTGTAATTTCACAACAGGAAACATGCATTTCTAGATTCATAAAGGAAAAGAGAAGTAACACTTCATAAAAGTTTCTTCATGACAAGCACTTGACTTACATTACCACATTGGTCTTCACAAAATTTCTCGGGGTACAATAATTCTTCCTCCGTTATGTTGATGAAGAAGCATACCCAAGGTCACTGTTACAGGCTGAATTGTGTTCCTCCAGATTCATAAGCTTGAGTCCTAATCCCTAGCACTTCAGAATGTGGCCTCATTTGGAGACAAGATCTTTACAGAGGTGATCAAGCTAGAATGAGGTCATGGGCGGGCCCTAGTGCCATACAACTGGTATCCTTATAAAAAGAGGAAATTTGGACACAGACACACGCAGAGGGAAGACAACATGAAGACACAGGGAGAAGATGGCCGTCTCCAAGCCAAGGAAAAAGGCCTGGAGCAGATCCTTCCCTCGTGGCCTCATGGCCCTTGGAAAGACCCAACCCTGCCAGCCTCCTGACTTTTGACCTCCAGCATCTGGAACTGTGAGACAACGGATGTCAGCCGTTTAAGCCACTCAGTCTGTGAGACCTTGTTACAGCAGCCCCAGCAAACCAATGCAGTCACACAGGTGGCATGTGACAAAGCAGAGTCACATTGGTGGCACGTGACAAAGCAGAATTCAGACTCAGGTCTAAGGCTGTAGCGCATGCATGGTCTTTTCAGTCTCTTTTCTGTGGTTAGTCAGGTCTGGGGCAGAACCAGCTGGTCAATCCAGAGTTGGGCACAGGCCATGGGAAGGACAAGAGTGTCCTCTGCGCTCATTAACAGGCCAGGAGGAGCCTCGTGAGCTAAGGGCTGTGGTGCTGAAAATTCCTGATGCCCTGGCTCCTTTGGAGGGTGCTCTGGGGTCTCTGCCTGGCAGAGGCTGGGACACGAATCTGCCTGTGTCTGGAGGGGGACTGAGCCTCCTGATCCTTAAGCATGACTGCTGCCATGTGCTAATACTCCCTGTGTGCTCTCTTCCTTCCATGAGAGGTAGAGTGAACAAACGTGAGAGCTTGGGGATGGAGGCAAATTTTGACCAACTGTATTTAAAGAAATAAGAGGATAAAATGATCAGAAAGACAAGTTTCATTAAGGAGAAAATAATCAGAAGCTTGGGAGAAGATAAATGTGCTCTTCATTCTGATAAGATTCAGAAACCACTCATTCAGAAAAATCAATGACAATGACTCAAGAATAAATCCTTGGACACATTTAAAACCTTTGAAGGTCATATGCTTTTCATTCAAATGGATCTGAAGAGGTAAATACTCCACTTGTGCAAATCCATCTCTTCAGTAGCACACACTATAAACCAAATTGGAGTGATCAGTTTAAAAAGAACCTATCTTCAAATCTTTACAGATATTTTAAATGTATCAGTAGTATATTGACTGCGAAGTGATGCCATGTGAATTATTATTTGATTATAAAGACCTAGTTGGTATAAAACTTTCAAGTTAAGCATCTCCAAGGGAAGACAATATTTTATAAATTATTCAACTAGATATACGTAGAAAAGTCAATGTTATATCAGAAAAATTATATTTGTAAACAATATAGATATGTTCCCAGGCAAATTAATTTGTGAAAGCTCATGGTAATGGACTAAGATCTAATTTAAGCTGCTTTATTTTTGCAAAAATACTCACAGCGGGAAGTGCAAAGAAAGAAATGCCGAGGAGCGCAAAGCCAGCGGAGAGCAACCTTCCCAGCCAAGTTAGGGGAGTCTTGTCTCCATAGCCAATCGTTGTCAACGTAATCTAAAAACAGAATAAGCAGAACGTGCCACTTGAGTCTGTGAGTGGAGAGCTAGGACCACGCACAGGAGGCAGAGCAGGGCCTCCACTAAATCATTATTCAACAAGGCGTTGGCGCATGCATTACTGTGCTTTAATTTTCCATGACGCATAACAGAACTTCTCTTTGTTTAAGCAAGGGAATAACCAACATACTTGTTCCTCCCTTATAACACAATTTTCCATCTTTTCTAAGTGTTTTCAAAGAAAGGTTATTTAAGTAAGTGGATAACCATCAGTGATACAGAAATGATAGCACCGCGGATTCAGGGCTGGATCAGTACACAAAACAATAATTTATGCTAATTATGGCTGTCCATTTATTACCTTGGCAGACATTTCCTGAAGTTCTGCTGTGTGCAAAGAACATGTTATGATTTGTAGTGGAACAAAAATGAGATGCATAGTTTCTGTCCTGAGATATTTATGGCATAGAGGGGAAGCATGTCACACACAAATCATTAAGACACAAAATAGGGCAAGACAGGTGCTGTTACGGATGCACAAGTAATCTGCATGGGAATTCAAAGATCAAATTGATTATTCTGAGCCTGAGAGTCGAGGAGGTTTCACTGGGGAGATGTCATCATACCTATGCTTTGAAGGAGGGGTAACATTTTGAGAGACAGAAATGATAAGGAGGGGAAACAGGTGACCAGCTGCCCAGCAGTGAGAATAGATAAGGGAGGTTCTGGAAAGTGTAAGTGGTTCAGTTGGGCTGGAGCATGGTGGGTCTGAAGAGGATTAGTGGAAGAGGAGGGTAACAGGATGAGCTAAATCTCATCGGGAATGTCTTTGAAAAATAATAATTAGATCATGTATCCCAGGACCAAACTGCTCCTGGGGCCTCCCAGCTCCTCCAGGGCCCACGAGATTCTCCATGATCCTGCAGAACAAGGGATTATTGAACATAACAGTGGCAACGGAACTGCATGGGAGTCGAGAGCAAAAAGACATGTGTAGGAAGTTCAATAGAAATGCATTATTGATTGTCTGGGATGAAGGGGAACATTAAGTCAACAATGACTTGAAAATTTCAAGGGGAAGATGGTTGTACCATAAAGAAAAATACGATCATGAGAAAGAGAAGTTTTTGGAACAAAGATGAAGAGTCTGGGTTTCCAAATGAGGATTTTTTAAACATCAGTATGACTCTGATCTAGAAATGTTGAGCAGGAAATTGAGAACGAGGGCTTGAGTCTTGAGAGAGATTGGGTTTGGCATCAGCTTTGGGTTTCGGAATCAAGACAGGATGATTGTTGAAGCTTTGTGAATAAATGAGATTGCAAAGGGTGCAAAGAAAGGACCAAGGATGCCTCAGGAAACCTATTCATTTAAGGGATGGAAGGAAGAGGAAAGCCAGAGAAGAATATACTTTTTAAAAAGTGGAAGTAGGAAGGGGTTATACACATGGAAACTCAATGGGGAAGAAAGAGTTTCACAAAGGCCCAGGTGGTCCCTGATCTCACAGGCTCATAGAAACAAGGAAAATGGGGATTGAGAAGAGGCCCTGGATCAGAGGGAGGTGCTCCCTGGTGACTTTGTGAAAGGGGTGCTCTGGTCAGGTCCTCTTCCCTGGGCTTCGAAGGAGGGTGACAGTTGAGAGGCAGAATGATGGGGGAGGGGACTCCTCGGCGCAGACCTGCAGAAGCTCTCAGCACAGACAGCGGGCCACCCTTCCGGAGGCCCCTCCCTCCTCACCTCCGTGGTCCCTCTCATGTGTGTGGCTCCTCCTACTCGGTCAACTTCTGCAGAGTGGATTCCTAACGTTTGGTTCTGGGTCTTCCCCTCTTTGTAAAAATTCTTTCTATTCTCTCTTTCTCTCTCTTCCCAGGTGGTCTTAAATGTTCTCAGGAATAGCAATACCATTTTATCTTTTTAAAGATTGACACCTGAGCTAACAACTGTTGCCAATCTTTTTTTTTTTTTTTTTCTGCTTTTTCTCCCCAAATCCCCCCAGCACATAGTTGTATATTTTAGTTCTGGGTCCTTCTAGTTGTGGTATGTGGGACGCCACCTCAACATGGCCTGATGAGCGGTGCCATGTCCACACCCAGGATCCAAACCAGCAAAACCCTGGCCAGCCGAAGTGGAGCAAGCGAACTTAACCCCTCAGCCATGGGGCCGGCACCCTGAAATACCATTTTACGCTGAATACACCACATTTATACCTCAGGATGGACCTCTGAGCTCCACACTCACGTATCTGCAATGGATATTTCCATGTGGATGCTGCATATTCACTTGCTTAAGACAGAGCCCTTATTTCCCCTACTCTATCCCTGCCTGGCGGTCGCCTCTTGTGCGAGTCAAAGGCAGCACCATCGGGCTCTGTGTCAGAAGGCTCAGCGTCACCCACCTGCTCCCGTCCTTGCTCCCCTCATTGAAGGTGGCAGCAAGTCTCTAGGACGTTGTCCCACCGAGACACTGCAAACCTTCCCCTCCTTGCTGTCTTCCTGCCACGGGGTAGACCAGGTTTGCAGCAGCCTCTGAATTGCTCTTTCTGGTTTTCTTGCCTCTCTCCGGTTCCTTCTCCAACACCTGCAAGGGGGGTCATTTCCCTACTGCTCTAAAAATCCTTCAGTGGCCACTCCCTGAACTCAGAATAAGGTCTAAGCTCCTGCCTGTGGCCTAGGCCGCCTACCTCTGCATGCCTTTCCAAGATCGTCCTGATTTCACTCTTGCTCACTGCATGGTAATCACAGTGTTCTTCAGCCCCTCACACAGGTCAGGCTATTCCTGCCTCCAGGCCTTTGCACATCATGTTTCCACAGCCAGAACTTCTCTTTCCCCACTCTTTCCAGGGCTCCTTTTCATCCTTCAGGCCTTATCCAAAACAGCTGTTATCAGAGAGCCCTTCCCTGCCCACAGCAGGGCCTGCGGCCTCCATCTCAGCTCCATGCTCAACGGCACTTCTCAGAACTGGTAGTTTGCTCTATTTTTCTTTGGGAGGGGTCTTTATTTCCTTTACCAGAAGGAGGAACTCAATAAATATTTCATAAACAAAGGAGGAATCCTTTCAATAACATGGACAACAAATGGAGTGAGACGCACAGGGAAAAACTCCTGGAAATCTGACTTGGGGCGGGGGCTTCCTGGATGTGTCTGCGCATGTTTGCAGGGGGTGAGACTGGAGAGGGAAGAGGTGGTGGCTCCATGATGGGGTCAGGCACCCCAGGAGGCCAGGGTAAAAGGGTCAAGGGTCAGCCTTGGCCACGTGGAAGACAGTGCTTGTGTGAAAGGCTTGGAAGAGAGGAAAAGGCCTGGGGCTGCGAGGCTGCGGAGGGGTGAGCACAAGTTACCAGAGGCACTCTGGATGGAGGAGGCCCCAGGGTCTGAGAGGGGCTGGTAGCAGAGCTGGCAGCCAAGTTAAACAAAGGCCACGGCAGTACCAGTGGGGACTCTCAAAGCAATCCTTGAGATTTCAGAGAGAATATTCCCGGCTTATTTTTATCACAGGTTCCTAATCTTAAATACATGGGAAAGATTTTAACTTACTGTGCTTTTTCTGCAAAACAACTTAATCTTTTAACAGCAGTTTATGAATAATAATAAAGAGGAGAAATTTCATGGTTTGGTCACAGCAATCACATTACGTTTCACGGTTTGCTTTACATCCCGACAATACGCTCGAGTCATTCTCCTCGGTCCAGTGCTCGGAGAGGGTTTTAAACCACTGCCTCTGACTCCAAGGCGGGAGACACAGCACAGTGACTACGTGCGCGCTCTGTTCTGAGCCGAGAAAGCCTACTCTCTCTCTGCCGCTCCTCCAGGGGCGGTCTGTGGGGGAGGAGAATGCTGTGAACTACGAAAGCAGCAGCCCAGGAGTCCCTCCATGCCTGGCAAAGATTTGCTTGCCTCTCTCTGCCCTCTGGCTCAGGCTTCTGGGTGACCACGTTTCCCTGCATGCAGGGGACCTGAACCACCAGCAGCAGAGCTGGGTCACAAGAATCTCCACCGCTCTGGTGTCAAAGTGCTCGAGAGGGTGCTAGGTTGAGAGCCTAGGGGCCTCGTGCTGTGCTGCCAGGCTGGCTCCAGGAGGTCTGGGATGGGGCAGTGTTGCTCCCTCAGGCCCAGGTGGGGGTGGAAGGTTTTTGTTTCAAGCCTGGAGGGAGCACGCCTTCACTTCTCCTGGCTGCAAAGGGGAGAAGTGGATTCCTGATGTGAAGAGAGGTAGCACCAGAGGTGAAATCCTGAAGTTTCTCAGATGAACTTACTATAAAAAGACAGGGGCCCACCCGTGAATCCACACTGACCCGTCTGCTTGATCCAGCTCCCACTTGTACGGCAGTGACCTGCTGGCATGTGACAAGACCATCCTCAGTGAGGCCTGCATCAATGTTCACCGATTTTGAGGACTTTCAAGTCAAGCTGCCCTTGAAGTACCCGTGTGTCTCCTTGGAACAGTACAACCACGTTACGTTTCTTTTCTTGCTAAAGTTCATCTGCTGGTCCTTCCCACACGAGCTGAGCAGCAGAAAACTTCTTGGTGCAGAACAGTAAAGCCATTTCTGTCTTCCAGAAATCTTGTCAACCTTTCAGCCAGTAAAGATTCATTTCCTTTGGATCCAAAGTTAGAGAAACGCAGGCTCCCCAGAACCCCAAAGACACCAGCTCTTCAGGGGAGCTTCTGGAACAGCAGTGTGTCTTGGAGCCTTGAGAGGCCGCAGGTGTGGTCGTCAGGGGTTTGGAGGAAATCCGCTATATTGGGCATAATTCCACTTTTGAGCTCCTTCCAGAGCTCATAAGAAATATGCTGGTTAACATATGCTGGATAGATTAAATGTATCTATCATCTATCTATTATCATCTATTACTGATACCTACTCATTGACTTTTACAATATCATTGGAAAGGTCATGATGTTTTGAATTTAGTTTTAAAACTTAAAAGGTAAATTTAAACAATTTCCAGTATCTCTTTCAGTGCAGTTTTAGGCCGAGTGACACTTTCGTGTGACAGGGTGCCATTTACTGCCGCACTCTGCGACCTGAGGGGAAGCTGACAGATGCCTCTCAGGTTGTCCCGGAGAGGAGAGAGGAGCGTTGGTGAGGGATCTGCTGCTCCAGCTGTCAGTCTCAAGAGTGCGGCAGGTGGTGCCGTCTCCCAGGTGCACCACAAGCTTGAAGGAGATTGGTGGAAGGAGCAGATGACTGCTCCCATATTCCACGTGCTCAGGTGGACTCATGAAGCTGAGAAAAGATATTTTCTGAAAATCCATGGGTAGCAGATATTGGCATAACGGTGTAATTATAGCTGCAAAGTCTGGGGTGGACTGGGGCACCCTAGTGTGTTTAACCGTTGAGAATTCTTCCTCAGGAATACTACTACAAAACAAAGACAAATTCTGGTCCAAGTTTTCTTGATTCATTTTTTTTTAAGGGGATGGCAGATGCTGTGGTCAGATGATAACTCAGACTTTGGTTAGACTCAGTGGTTTTTTTCAATAGCAGAATTAATTCCAGACCAGCAGATATATAAGTCCTTCCTTCTTTCCTTCAAGCAAGAAATTGACAAATACTTATTGGTGTGATTTTGAGGACACAATTATGATACTAGTTTATAGCTAATGCATTTATGTGAACGAGGTAAGAATATCCTGTTTTTAGATTTCCAAAGCACAGCATAGTTTCCCCATAAGGGCATTCTTTAAGGGAAGATGATCCACATTGGCATTTGTCAACAATGCCCTCCCCTCTTCTTTCTCTTCTTCTCTTCTTTATCTTCTCTTCCTTCTAGTCTCTTTTCTCCCCTTCTCTTCCCTTCTCTTTGGGCTCCTTCCTGAGCACCTGGTTTCAGGTAGTGGGTAGGCGTAAAAGCTGTACAGATAATTTTGAAATTTGGGGACCTTAAATAGCAGACCAGAAATGGCTTTGATCTTCAAGCATCAGAAACACCCGTGTGGTAGCATTGTATAACTTGAGTTCTGCTGTGGCCGGTAGCTCAGAGCATTAGCATTCCATACTGCTCTTCCAGGCTCATGGTTAAATATGGAATAACAATAGTGAGTAAGATTTGTCTAGTGCTTGATAAAGCACATTCATATGTCCTAGTCACATTTAATACACAGCAACTTTGGGTTTGAGTAATAGTATTTTCTCTATTTTACAGAGACATTAAATGATTCCTTAATGTCACACCTCCACCAAAAAATAATGACGGGGCTGGAGCCGAGGTCTTCAGACTGAAACTCTGTTCTTTTCAATATAGCATATACTCAATTTTTAGGGAATAATACTGAGCAAAAGTGTCCAGAGTCATGTGTGAGATGATATTATTAAAGGAACAGCCTTCTCCTTAGGAGAGAATTCCCCAGAGAGACTTAAGACCAAGATGCTTCATAAATGCCTGCCGTTCAGGTGGGCACGGGACTTGCCGATGCTCCTAACAGCTAGGATGATTTGGCGAGTGGTGGTGGGGTATGCTTCTCAGTTTTTGCTTGGTAGTTAACAATGTTCTTGAACAGTTAGGAACTGGTGTGTTGATTATCTCATGGCCAAGTGAAGCTTTGATTCATCAGGTAACGCATCAGTAGTAAGAAACACTTGTTAATTTTTATTTAATGTACCAGCTGTGAGTCAGAAAACAGCAGTTATAAAAGGCTGCAGAAGACATTTTGTACTGGTGAACCCAATGTAAGGAGGGTTGATTCTCAGAATTATGACTGGTATGGTCAAGGAGAAGGATAATTTTGCTCATTGCACAAATTAACATTTCTTATTCTTAGATTTTGCAGTGGGATGGAACTCATGGCGTATTTTTGAGCTGTACAATATGAGTGCACAGTACACTACATCATACATAGAAACTTCCATATTGTTTGCTTTGAGATAGGTTGTAAGATCTTCAGCATGGACTCTAGGATTAACTGGCTGATATCAGATCCTCTACATGCCTAAAGTGATCATTTCAAGAGCAGGGGCTCAGGAGGAGGCTGGTTCAGATGCTGACTCAAGGGTAGATTTATATTATCTGCTGCTGTATGCATCTTAAAAAAAAAAAAAAACCCGTAACACTATCTTCATCACAGGTATAGCAGTAAACAGAAAAAGACAAGTTGGCCTTTACCAGGTCATTACCAGAAAAAACTACTTCAAGGAAATCTCATCTTCAGTTATTTCAGAATAAATCTAAAGCAAATCAAAAAGAGAAAAATAATAACAGTAAAGGATATAATAATAGAAAATAACCCTGGGAATACCTATTCTTAATTTATTTCAGAAAAAATCTAAAGCAACTAAAAAGGAGGAAAATAAAAATAGGAAATAACATTAAAGGGAGCTCCACCCACAGTCAGAAGATCCCCTTTTTCCAGCGGCTGCCAGCCCCTCCTCCGCTTCCGTCACCATCGCCCCTTCAGTCGCCTCTTCAGGACCCAGAACATCTTTCCATCGCAGCCCTGATTCCCAAGCCCCTTCTGAGCTTAAGCTGTGGGTCTGCCATAAGGCATGGAGCCCCTTCTGTTCTAAAGGTGCTTCCACCTACGTGCAAAGCAGCGATGCTCCCGCCAGCAGCCGCCATCTCTGACTGGGCACTTAGTACGGTTTAGTTCCAGCCTTTGCATCGGTTTTCCCACTTACTCAATGGGCTAGGGCTAGTTTTCACTAATATGGAATCGGGTTCAGATCAAAGTTCTTTGAACTGTCGTTGGCTTCGAGCAGTGCTGGTCACCTGCTGTGTCCCTCCACACGCTGCTCTTGGGGTAGCCCTCAGCATCTTCTTAAGGAAAGGAGTTTAGTATTTGGTATTTGGAATTCGCTGGGATACTGTATCCACAGACCATAAATTGCATTTCGATACTTCATATTGATACTATGGGCTTTTATTTAAATAAAGGGGATTTCCTTTTTGCACCAAAATGTAGCACTTAGAAACACTCCATTTCAGGAAGATTTCCCTATTTATTCTGAATACTTCCATGGTTAGTAAGGTATCCATTATGTGCAACACAGACAATTTTAACTAAAAACTATCCAGCTATATATTTCATTAAGGTTTTGATTGATATATAATAAAAGGTATAGTATTCTAAGTTTATTTCATTGCACACTGGAGACCTAATATATGTCTCATAAAGAATAGAAATACTAAGCTCTCTTGTTTGCTTTTTGTATTTTTTCAGGATTCATACAATTTCATTAATGAATCAGTTAATATCAACAAACCCACTATGGACCAACAAGGCCTTTTTTATTCCTAGAAGCTTGACATCTTAGAAAATTTTTACTCTCATTCAAGACTGGATTTTTCTTTTTTCAAAATAGAGACATAGGCCATTCAGAGAACCTGTTAAGCACAGGTTAAACTTCAATCAAAATAGCACTACTGAAATGGAAATCAATGAAAATATGTTGTGTCCCCCTGAAGGTCATAGATATGACCTTTGAAAACCTGCTGTGTGGGTTATTCTGGCAAACGAAAGAGGTTGGTGACTGAGTAAGAGGTACGTCAAGAGCTTCCCATGCGCTGTGTAACACGCAACAGTGATTCTCATTAGTAATAAATAGAGAAGGAAGATTAGTGGAAAGGACAGTGAGCTGTGAAGCTGATCTCATCAACAGCTGCATCTCCACGGGAAAGGCACACCTGAGGGTCTCAGTGGTTGAACTATGTGAGAGTTATCAGAGAGAAGCAAAAATTAAACTTAAATTCAAATCATTCTTTGAAAGGCTGGGATTATAGTGCCTTCCCCTTGCTGGCTAGAAAAGCCTCCTATTTTCTCAGTTTACTGTTTTCCCACCGTGAGTCACAGATTTTCATTTGCTCTCTAAATATAAGAAGTATTTTAAGAATGTCAGATGACTGCTCTCTTTTGGGTTTTCCATTCTCCTCCTTTCAAAAAGTCCATTATTGCTTGAGTGGGTTGGGAGGTATTAGAAACCAAATTATTAGGGCAACAGAATGCTTTGTTATCAATGGCACAACCCTGTAGACATGCACTCTGATAATTTAAGAAAAATAATCCTAATCTTCAAGTGACTTTATTTCTGATTCTTATTCATTTTATTGCTGCTTTGCAACCAAAAAATGTATCAAGTTCTGCTTAATATAAACCCTGACAAATTTCCTTGTCCTTGACAAGTGTTCTGGTTCCCACTGATGAGCTTTTGGTGAGCAGCGGAACAATGTAACAATTGGTAAGTTAAATCTGTGCTCCACAAAGTTAAAATGAACAAACAACTTATCAATGTTTTAATCACAATTTAAGAAAATGGTATACTTTTATTTTGGCAACCATCTAGCACTCAAGAAATACTACTGTTGATTTATAAGAGGACTTTTTTGGCCCAAAGAGATGCAGAAAGTCTTTAAATCATTATAAATGCTGCATATTCCACATAACTCCCTTTTGGATGTCTTAAGGAATAAAATAAAAAGAAATATACTTTGTACATTCCATAAAGCACTCCTCTATCTGGTGACATTCTTATTAGGGCACATGTTCCAAATGACTGTTTCATACATTCTTTACAATGTAGGGAGAATTTTGCTTCAGTGGAAAATACCCCATTTAGAGTACACCTTCCAGTTGTCAGATTCTGATTTTACAGGACTCTGAACCATTCACCGCCTCTGGGCTGTTTTACAACTCCAAGTTGTAGATAACTGGTAGCATGTCTGCAGACATCTAGACAAATTCTGTCCAGCAGAGGCTCACTTGGCTTCCCTCTCAGGTGGGAGAGCACAGTTTGCCTCTATTTGAGCATCCATTTCAATATTCCTGATCGTTATGTGCTTCTGTTCTTGGATAGTCCCTGGAAGTGATTGTAACATCTTACTGGTTCCTTCATTAATACTGATTTAAATTTTAAAAAATGAGTTCGATAAGATCTTTAGCATATGTTTACTTTCTTTCTGTATGAGAGTCATGCCTTTACTTTTATTTATTTGGAAAAAGTCCTTTAATAACAATATAGAGGGGAGAAGTTTCAACAAGGCAGCATAGGCAGACTCTGAACTCAAGGACACAACAAATTTACAACTACTCTGGGAACAATTACTGCTGAGAGAGAACTGAAAACTGGATAAGAAGAACGCCCACATCAAGGGACAGTGCTCACTGAGGTGGAAGAGGCATAAATTCCCTTCCAGAGAGAAAAGAAGCCACCTTCACAAGCTGTGGAGCTTCGTGGCTGGCCAGGAGCAACCCTAAGGTTCGCAGCCTTCCCTGGAGGAGTGGGGACCTGAGCAGGGAGCGTTATTGCTATAAGCATCCTTCAGAGTCAGCACAACCGAGACAAGAGTCATAATACCTGGCTTTGCTGGCTACTGACATCAATGTGGATACCCCCAGAAAAGCTATCTGACATAAGAGAAAGAAAAGCCTGCTCTTAAAGGACCCATGCACAAATTTACCTGATTCAGAAAGCAACCTAAAATTATGAGAAAGAAAGGTGCACAATCCTTTGGTGAAAAGAGATTCACTTGATAGGCTGTGGGTGCATCTCAGTGAGAGGTGAGGCCTCCTCAGGGACTGCGACATTGGCAGCAGCCATTGTTGTGACTGAGTACAGCTGTGCTGCCACAGATGCTGGCAGACACCACTGGAGTTCTTCCCCTGCCTGTTAGCCCAGGGTCTGCCCCACCCAGCAGAGCACAGATTTAATCCAGCTCAGCCAGGGCAGGCAGCACACCCTAGGGACTGGCCCCACCCAAGAGCAAGCCCTAGGGCAACTAGTGGGCCTGCATAGGTCGGGTGCCTGGATCCTCTGCAGCCGGGTGAGTGAGTCTGCCTCTGAGGGGCAAGCCTGCATTGGTGGAGTGTGTAGGGCCTCTGCAGGGGGGTGACTGTATCTGTCTCAGTGGGTCAGGGAATGCAGATGGGGCAGGACTGTGTTGATGGGGCAAGTGGCCCTGTAGGTGGTGGGGCCTGTGAGCTCCAGCAGACTTATGCTTCTCAAACAGCCACATAGGGGACCAGCCCCACCTTGCAAAGCCTGCAACAACAGGGTGTTCCCAGGCCTGGGGGTGGTCCCACTCAGCTGCAACCCTGAGAGTGCGGACAACAGCCTTGCAGGCCAGAGGCCGACAGCAATTGTAAGCCCCTGAGCCTAGCAACCAGCCACCCTGGGGGCTACTCACTTAACAGAAAAAATTCAACAGAAATGTGCTGTTAGACCTCACAACCAACTGTGCAGGGGCTCCCCACACCCAATAAAGTGACTGAAGTGTTCACAGAGGCACACACAGCTGATCATTATAACCAGCTGGCCAGGAGGACAGCCTGCAGAGACTCTCTGAGCACCTGCAGCAAGAGCATCCCTGACAAAACAGAAGGACACATACCCACAGAAGGGACACTCGTGGAACATGTGGGATTGGTGACGAAGGGGAGGCACACTACTGGGCCTCATAAGGTGGCTCTTATACAAGACCACCTCTCCAAGATCAGGAGATGCAGCTGACCTACCTAATACATGGATATAAGCACAGAGAGAGAGGCATCCTGAGGAGACAAAGAAATATGTTCCAAGTAAGGGAACAGGACAAAATCCCAGAAAAAGAACTAAGTGAAACAGAGACAGTCTACCTGACAAAGAGTTCAAGCAAATAGTCATAATGATGCTCACTGATCTTGGGAGAAGAATAGATGAACTCAGTGGGAACTTCTACAAAGAATTGAAAAATGTAAAAAAAAAAACAATCAGAAATGAAGAATACAATACTGGAAATGAAAAGTTCACTAGAGGGACTCAATAGCAGAGTAGATGATACAGAAGGATGCATCAGTGAGCTGGATGAAAGACTAGAGGAAATCACCCAAGCAGAACAGAAAAAAGAAAAAAGAATTAGGGGCCAGCCAAGTGGCACAGCAGTTAAGTTTGCACATTCTGCTTTAGCAGCCGAGGGTCCACTATTTTGGATCCCAGGCATGGACCTACTCACTGCTCATCAAGCCATTCTATGGCAGACATCCCACATGTAAAAGGAAAGAAGGTGGGCACAGATGTTAGCTCAGGGCTAATCTTCCTCAGAAAAAAGAGGAGGATTGGTGGTGGATGTTACCTCAGGGCTAATCTTCCTCAAAAAAGGAAGAAAAGAATTAAAAAGAATGAAAACAGTCTAAGAGACCTCTGAGACATCACCAAGTGCACTAACATTCATATTATAGGTGTTCCAAAAGGAGAAGAGACAGACACAGGGGCACAGAATCTATTTGAAGAAATAATAGCTGAAAACTTTCCTAAGCTAAGGAAAGAAACAGACATAGAGTTACAGGAAGCACAGAGAGTATCAAACAAAAGAAACCCAAAGAGGCCCACACCAAGACACATTATAATTAAAATGTCAAATATTAAATATAAAAACAAAATCCTAAAATCTGCAAGAGAAAGGCAATATGTTACACACAAAGGAAACCCCACAAGGCTATCAGCTGACTTCTTAGCAGAAACCTTATAGGCTAGAAGGGAGTGTCATGATATATTTAAAGTGCTGAAAGGAAAAAATCTACAGCCAAGAATACCCAACCAGCAAGGTTATCATTCAGAATGGAAAGAGAGATAAAGACTTTCCCAAACAAGCAAAAATTAAGGAGTTTATCACCAAGAAACCAGTTTTACAAGAAATGCTAAAGGGACTTATTTAAGTGGGAAAGAGAAGGCCACAAATGGGAATAAGAAAATAATATTTAAAAAAGACAATAAAATAACTGGTAAATGCAAATATACAGTAAAAGTAGCAGATCAACCACCTACGAAGATAATAAGAAGGTCAAAAGACAAAAGTACTAAAATTACCTATTTCCATAATAAGAGTGTAGTGGATACATATGAACAAAAAAGGAAGTTAGATATGATATCAAAAACATAAAATGTAGGAAGAGGGGAGTAAAGAGTAGAGCTTATAGCAAGAAGTCAAACTAAAAAGACCATCAATTTAATATAGATTGTTACATATGTAGGTTAATGAACCTCATGGTCATCACAAACCAGAAACCTATAATGAATACAGAAAAAATTAAGAGAAAGACACGCAAACATAATACTAAAGAAAACCATCGAACCACAAGGGAAGAGAGCAAGAAAAGAAGAAAGGGACAGAGAAGAACTACTAAAACATCCAGATAAAAGGAACAAAATGACAATAAGTACATTCTTAGAAATAGCTACTTTAAGTGTCAATGGACTAAATGCTCCAATAAAAAGGCAAACAGTGGCTGATTGGATAAAAAAGCAAGACCCATACATATGCTGCAAACAAGAGGACACACTTCAGACCTAAAGACATTCACAGAATGAAAGCAAAGGGATAAGCGGTGATACTCCAAGTAAATGGCAATGAAAAGGAAGCTGGAATGGCAATACTTACATCAGACAAAATAGACTTTAAAACAAACCTGTAACAAGAGACAGAGATGGACACTACATAATGATAAAGGGAACAATCCAACAAGACAACATAACACTTGTAAATATCTATGCATCCAACAGAGGACCGTCCAAATATATAAACAATTATTAACAGATATAAAATTAGAAACACACAACATAATAATAGTAGGGGACTTGAACACTCCACTTACACCAATGGATAGATCACGCAAAAAGAAAATACATAAGGAAATATTGGCCTTAAACAGCACATTAGACCAGATAGACTTGGTAGATATATAGAGAACATTTCATCCAAAAACCACAGAATACACTTCTTTTCAAATGCACAAGGAACATTCTCCAGGATTGTTCACATATTAGGCCCCAAAACAGCTCTCAATAAATTTAAGGAGATGGAAATAATACCAAGCATCTTTTCTGACCACAAAGGTATGAAACTAGAAATCAACTACAGGAAGAAAATCAGAAAAGCCACAGGAATGTGGAGATTAAACAAAATGCTTAAACAATGATTCGGTCAATGAAGAAATCAAAGGAGAAATCAAAAAATACGTGAAGAAAAATGAAAATGAAAATACGACACATCAAAATTTGTGGCATATATCAAAATCAGTGCTAAGAAGGAACTTTACAACAATACAGGCCCACCTCAACAAACAAGAAAAATCTCAATTAAACAATCTATCAGAGCACCTAAATGAACTGGAAAAAGAAGAACAAAAAATGTCCAAAATCAGTAGAAGGAAGGAACAATAAAAATCAGAACAGAAATAAATGAAATAGAGATTTAAAAACCAATAGAGAAAATCAGTGAGATGAAGAGCTGGTTCTTTGAAAAGATAAAAAAAAATTGGCAAATCATTAGCTAGACTCAAGAAGAAAAAAAGAGAGAAGGCTCAAATAAATAGAATCAGAAATGAAAGAGGAGAAATTACAAGGGACACCTCAGAAATATATAAGATTATAAGAGAATACTACAGAAAGCTATATGTCAACAAATTGGATAATCTAGAAGAAATGGATACATTCGTAGAATCATACAAACTTCCAAAACGGAATCAGGAAGAAATAGAGAATTTGAATAGACCAATGATCAGTAAGGAGATCGAAACAGTAATGAAAAATCTCTGAAAAAATAAAAGTCCAGAAACAGACAACTTCCCTGGTGAATTCTACCAAACATTCAAAGAAGACTTAATACCTATCCTTCTCAAACTCTTCCAAAAAATTGAAGAGGAGGAGAAGCTTCCTAACTAATCTACAAAGCCAACATTACCCTGATACCAAAACCAGGGAAAGACAACACACAAAAAGAAAATTACAGTCCAATATCACTGATGAACATCAATGCAAACATCCTCAACAAAATATTAGCAAATCGAATACAATACCTTAAAAAGTTCAAACATCATGATCAAGTGGGTTTTATTCTAGGGATGCAGGGATGGTTCAACATCCACAAATCCTTCAATGTGATACACTACATTAACAAAATGAAGACTAAAAATCAAATGATGTTCTTGATAGATGCAGAGAAAGCATTTGACAAGATACAGCATCCATTTATTGTAAAAACTGTGAATAAAATGGGTATAGAAGGAAAGTACCTCAACACAATAAAGGCCATACATGACAAACTCACAGCTAATATCATTCTCAATGGAGAAAAACTGAAAGCTATCCCTCTAAGAATAGGTACCAGGCAAGGATACTCACTGTCACCACTCTTATTTAACATAGTATTGGAAGTCCTAGCCAGAGAAATCAGGCAAGAAAAAGAAATAAACGGGATCCACATTGGAAAGGAAGAAGTGAAACTGTCACTATTTGCAGATGACATGATTCTATGTATAGAAAACCCTAAAGAATCCACCAAAAATCTTTTTGAAATAACAAATATGGTAAAGTTGCAGGATACAAAATCAACATAGAAAAATCAGTTGCATTTCTGTACACTAACAATGAAATAGCAGAAAGAGAAATTGTGAATATAACCCCATTTACAATTGCAACAAAAAGAATAAAATACCTAGGAATAAACTTAACCAAAGAGGGGAAGATATGTACACTGAAAACTATAAAACATTGTAGAAAAGAATTGAAGAAGACACAAAGAAATGGAAAGTTATTCCATGCTCTTGGATTGGAAGACTGAACATAGTTAAAATGTCCATACTTCCTAAAGCAATCTACAGATTCAATACAATCTCTATCAAAGTTCCAACTACATTTTTCACAGAAATACTAGAAAAAATCCTAAGATTTATAAGGACCAACAAAAGACCCTAAATAGCCAAAGGAATCCTGCAAAAAAAGAACAAAGCTGGAGGTTTCACACTCCTTGATTTCAAAATATACTACAAAGCTATAGTAGCCAAACCAGCACAGTACTGACACAAAAACAGACATACAGATCAATGGAACAGAATGGAGAGCCCAGAAATAAACCCACACATCTATGGACAGCTAATTTTCAACAAGAGAGCCACGAATATACAAGGGACAAAGGAAAGTCTCTTCAATAAACGGTATTGGGAAAACTGCACAGCCAAATGCCAAAGAATGAAAGTAGACCATTATCTTTAACCATCAGAAAAATTAACTCAAGATGTATTAAAGACTTGAATGTAAGACCCAAAACCATGAAACTTCTAGAATAAACTATAGGGAGTACGTTCTTCGACACCGGTTTTAGCAGCCTTTTTTCAAATACCATGTCTGACTGGGTGAGGGAAACAATAGAAAAAATAAACAAATGGGACGACGTCAGACTAAAAACCTTCTGCATAGCAAAGGAGACTATTAAGAAAATGAAAAGTCAACCTAACAATTATGAGAATATATTTGCAAACCACATATCTGATGGGGGTCAATAACCAAAATACATAAAGAATGAATACATGTAAACAACAAAAAAACTAACAACCCAATAGGAAATGGGCAAAGGATCAGAACAGACATTTCTCCAAAGAAGAGGTACAGGTGGCCAACAGGCACTTGAAAGGATGTTCAACATCGTTAACTATCAGGCAAATGCAAATCAAAACTTCAATGAGATATCACCTCACTCCTGTCAGAATGGCTATAATCAACAAGACAGGAAAGAACAAGTGTTGGAGAGGATGTGGAGAGAAGGGAACTCTCATACACTGCTGGTGGGAGTGCAAACTGGTGCACCCACTGTGGAAAGTAATATGGAGTTTCCTCAGAAAATCAGGAATAGATCTATGTGATCCAATTATTCCACTGCTGGGTATTTATCCAAAGAACACGAAAACACAAATGCATAAAGATGCATGCACCCCTGTGTTCACTGAAGCATTATTCACAATAGCCAAGACTTGGAAGCAATGTAGGTGACGATCAAAGGACAAATGGATAAAGAAGATGTGGTACATATACACAATGGAATATACTACTCAGCCATAAGTAATTATGAAATCCGGCCATTTGTGACAATATGGATGGACCTTGAGGGTATTATGCTAAGCGAAATAAGTCAGAGAGAGAAAGTCAAACACCATATGATCTCACACTTATGGAGAAGATAAAAAACAACAGAAAACAATCACATAGAGACAGAGATTGGATTGGTGGTTACCCGAGGAGATGAGAGGAGGGAGGTGGGCGAAAGGGGTGATTAGGCACATGTGTGTGGTGATGGATGGTAATTAGTCCTTGAATGGTGAACGTGATGTAATCTACACAGGAATCAAAATATTCTGATGTACACATGAAATTTATATAATGATATAAACTAACGTTGCTGCAATTGAAAAAAAAAACACAAAAAAAGCAATATAAAGGGGCAATAGGTTTTTAAGCGGCAAGTTTTGAAATGAGGTGTCTATAACCTCTGATCACACAAAGGGTCACTAGTCTTCTCTTTTTCACTTTTTGTCTATAATTGCACTCTTCTAATTCTTCTTCACCTCCCAGTCCTTGTTTTGCAACCTCAGATAAACTTTTTGATGAGTTGCAAAACAACGCAACAATTGGTAACTTAAATCTGTGCCCCACAAAGTTAAAACAAACAAACAAGCCTATGATCATTTTGATCAAGTTTTAAAAAGTGACATATTTTTATTTTGGCAACAATCTAGCATGCAAGGAATACTGCTGATGATTTATAGGAGAACTTCCCTTTGTTGAACCAAAGAGACAGGGAAACTCTTTAGAGGATTCTAAGTGCTGTATAGTTTCACACAACTCCCTTTTGGAAGTTAATATTTTTATTGATCATTCATAGGAATCACTACACTATATCTAAAGGAAAAATTTCACAACATGCAATAGATAAAAATGGATTTTTATACTTACTGTGCCCCACCAGAGAGCATCTGCATATGTAGAAAACTCTTTATTGGCATCCTTTTCCACCAGATAGACAAGGAAAGATGAAAAAATAAGAACCAAAAATCCTATGTACCATGCTGTGATTAATTCCTAGATATAAGAGGAATGAAAGATTTTTAGAGGTGAAACAACATTTGAAAAAGGAAAAAACTCTTTGCATGATTCCATTCATTGTCCTACTTCTTGGATATTTATGATGACTTCTAAATAATCCATTATACACATTCATTATATACATGTCACAAAATTTCCTTAACCAGTTTCTGAAAAGACTAAGTTGGCTTGTGAGAGGTTTATTAAATACTACAGTAATAGACCAAAAAAGTTTTACAAATCTTGTTTTATAACTCAGGAAGCAAATCTTACCTTACTGTGAGCATAGACCACGGAACCTAGCAACTTCCACGTGCCTCCCCTCCGGTCCATGCGCACCATGCGAAGGATCTGCAGGAAACGGAGGCTTCTGAGCGCAGACGTGGCAAAAATGTTACCCTGAGTTTTTGCAGAAACAACTGCTATTGAAGCAATAAGAACAATGGTATCTGAAAGAAACAGTTGAAACAGCTGTAAGTGGCATGACTGGGAATTTTTATTTCTCAAAACAGTATTTCAACAAGATGCACTTTGACCTATTTCAGGCACAAATAAATGGATCTCAAATCCCAACCTGGCATCGTGCTTCTTGGGCTCTGTGATGATGGAGAGTGGGAAAGCGGAGAACAGGACCTGCGATTGTCTTAGTTACTGCCCTGTGGCCATTCTCCACTTCACCTATGCAATTTGGGACCACTTACTATTTAACCTTCAAAGAATTGGACAATGACCTTCAGAAAGTTCAGTGTTCCAGGGAGCCTACGGCTGTGGGGCGGCCTTCCACAGCATCTCTGGTCACTAGCACTCCTGTCCAGCAGAAAGGAGCTTCTGCCTCAGCCCTAGCACTGTGGCCTCCTGGTTGGTGCACAGAGGCAGCACGGCCTGTCTATCCATGAAAGTGCTGCTTGGTATAATCATGTCTCTCATTCTCTTGCCTAAGAAGCTTGTAGCACCTTTCTGCACAAAATTCCCATATGTTGTTGTGGAGTCTGCACCTTCACATACTGTTTAATTAGGTCCGCAACCAAGCTGAATGCTGGAGGATCCCTGCAGAGAGTACTCTTCCTACCTAGCCAGTCAGTTATGTGTAAGTTTTGTACACAAATCAAATAATATTATGTTTGTCACAATAGAACATGTAGTTATACATAGTGCGCATTGCATGGAAATGTGTATTTAATGTTTGACATGTTGACATTTGGCTTAAAAAATATCTGGCCTTTTGTAAGCTAAAAAGAGAAAAAAGAGCAGCTAATGAAAGCATAGAAAAGATAAAAGAGGACTTACTCGCTCCAGGGTAAATATATGAGTGAGAGGATGGAGGATTTAAGTGGGAGAAGTGAAGTGGGGGAGAATGGCCTCCTACGGCAGTTTAAAAATAAGTTAGCTTGACCTTAACATCCTCAAATAAAATCTCCATCCTGATCCAAGTGGCTGTGCGCGAGTGAGCATCCACACTCCAAAGAGGGGTTCCACTTCAAGAGTTCTGCATTTGTAACGTTTCTGTGACCCTCAGGATGTACTGCCATATGGATGTGTCCTCATTGTTCAGCTCAGTCCTTCTCCCCGTGTGCAGAAGCTCTCGTCTCCTGGTGTGGACTGAGAAGATCCTCTGACTCACTCTTCTGGTGCCCTTTTGGGGTCAGGACTTGGAGAGAGAGGGCCAGTGATTGGCAGTACAAGGGTCAGCCAAAGGGCTTTCTCTAATTGGACCTGAACACTATGTGACTTTGTGGGTAGGTACACAGAGTCACAAAGGCATCCTGGAGTTACCATTCTCTGCAGCTGTTGGAAATGAGAAGGAACTAAACATGTTGACGCAGAAACCAAAGACAGTATTTAAGTGAATAAAAGCCAGTTGCAAAGCGGTATGTACAATGAGGTCTTATTTTAATAAAAATATATAATATATGACTAGGAAAAATGTGAGAATATACACAGATTATTATCATTAATTATATCTGGGGGTAGACAGTCGGGGCGGGTATGTAGATAAAGGGGCTTTTTACTTTCTAAGCTATTAATTTCTATATGTTGTAATTTTGTAACAGTGAATATGTCTTTTGAAATCAGGAAGAACATCTTAAAAAAAGGAGTCAAGTGTAAAAACATCTCTTGGTTTTCATCATTTGGAGGGACTTACTCCTGATACAAGTGGTTTACAGATGAAGAGATGTTCGTATATGTCCCTGCAGGACATATATTTGTTTTTACTTCTCACTGTAATCCTGGTTCCTCCCAAGTGTACAAAGGAAAGAAAAAGGTACAATGATCCACTTAGTCAAAATATTAGAAATATTAGAAGTAAGTAAAAGACTAGAAGGAGTGCAGAAAATACAGCACTTAAAACTTACTATGTGCCTGGCACTATCTTCAGTTCTAAGTCTTTACATTATTTAATCCTTATAACCACGTGTTGATTAGGTTGTCTACAGCTCCCATTTTATAGACGAAAAAAGAGAGGCACAAAAAGCTTATATCGTTATTAGTTTTAAAATCAGCTTTACATTTGTTAGACTACAGCACAAAAAGTATGCTATGAGGTTAGTTCATTAGAGAAAGTCTAGAAAAACACTGCTAGTTTGAGACAATTTAAAAAATAATGCACACAGTGAATCATAATCTAAATGTTTGAAGTCACAAAATATGAAAATGTAATCACATATTTGATATAATATCCTCATTGTAATTCAGATCAGACAAAAAGGTCAGAGTTCAGTAAAAGAAGTCACAGATGAGTGACCAATGGCAAACAATGGATGCACCCCCAGAAATGCTTTGTTTGGTTCCAGACATCCATGGGAATTTTGCTGTCAGTACCACCTAGAACACTGTTTAGACTAATATTTTAGAGGTTATAAGTAATCTTTGCTTTTATTTTTACTTATGTAGTCCATTGCTTTACAGAATGTAGGTTCCACAAGGTTGGACACTTGTATCCCAAGTACCCAGAATAGTGCTTGAAACATGGTAGGCACTCAACAAATATTTATAAAATGAACTTAGATTAATAAACACTTAAAAGTAGGTTGAGCTTTGTTCTCTTACCTTATCAGTGGCTTAATAACTGGAATACCAACAGAATATTGTTCAGCCATGAAAAAGAAGAAAATCCTAATGTTTGCAACAACATGGATGGATCTTCAGGGCATTATGCCAAGTGAAATAAGCCAGACAGAGAAAGACAAATACTGTATATCACTTATATGTGGAATATGTGTTTTATAATAAAAACAGAGACTAGAATTATGGTTACCAGGGGCTGGAGGGTTGGGGGAAGTGAGGAGATATTGGCCAAAGATTACAAACTTCCAGTTATAAGATGAATAAGTTCTGAAGATCTAATGTACAGCATGGTGACTATAGTTTATAATACTCTATTATATACTGGAGAGTTGCTGAGAGACTAGATCTTAAATGTTCTTACCACAAAAAATAGTAATTATATGATGTGAGGGAGGTGTCAACTAATAGTAATTTTTCAATATAAATGTACCAAATCAATAGGTTGTATACTTTACACAATGTTATACGTCAATGAAATCCCAATAAAACCGGGGAAAAATTGAAGGAGTAGCTTAAATTGTTTAATTGGTTAATCCCATTTCTGGGTGTCTGTCCAAAGGTAATGAAAACAGGATCTTGAAGAGCCATCTGCACATCCACGTTCATTGCAGCGTTATTCTCAATAGCCAAGATATGGAAACAACTTAAGTGTCCATCAGTGGATGAATGGATAAAGAAGATATGGTATATATGTCTCCAAACATTGCCAAATGGCCCCTGGGAGGCAGCATGTGCCAGCACTCAGCTGGCAGAGAGCGCATGAGGCTATGTGCTTCCCCTCAGCCTGTAAGTAGTGCACATTGTCTCCACTCACTTTTGGTTGTCATAACCGGGAAGGGTGTTGCCACTGGTATCTAGTGGTAGAGGCAAAACATCTTACAATGCCCAGAACAGTCCCCAGGTAAAATGTATGTAGTCCCCCAAATGACCCTGTGAGGTAGATAGTCCAGTTTCCCCAACACTATTTATGGATGAGACCCCAAAAGCAAAGGGAACAAAAGCAAAAATAAACAAATGGGACCATATCAAACTAAAAACCTTCTGCACAACAAAGGAAAACATCAACAAAATGAAAAGGCAGTCTAAGGAATGGGAGAAAATCTTTGTAAGTCGCATATCTGATAAGGAGTCAATATCCAAAGTATGTAAATAACTCATACAACTCAATAGCAAAAAAACAAACAATCCAACTAAAAATTGGGCAGAGAAACTGAATAGACATTTTTCCAAAGAAGACATACAAATGGCCAACAGGTACCTGAAAAGATGCTCAACACTACTAATCACCAGGAAAATGCAAATCAAAACTGCAGTGAGACACCACCTCACACCTGTTAGAATAGCTATTATCAAAAAGACAAGCGATAACAAGTGTTGGTGAGGATGCGGAGAAAAGGGAACCCTTGTGCACTGCTGATGGGAATGTAAATTGATGACCACTGATGTACACAAAGCATTTAGCAATGTCTGGTACATAGTAGGGATTTAATAAATATTTGTGATAGATGGGTGATCAGAGAGATGAATGAATACTCATTTCTAATACAAGTCTCTAATATAATGCTTGACACTCAACTGCTTAGCACATGAATGGATAGACAAATGAATCTGAAGCCACTGAGCTTCAAGGGTTGTCTATAGTTCATATCTTGTACTAAAAGTTTGTGCTGTCTTCACTCCAGGCTCTTATGTTTCAAAGAATTACCCAGTCCCAATGCCAACAGTGCCAAGGTTGGGAAACCCTGCTGTGCCATCTCTTTCTTACAAATGAAGAACCAAGACTTGCAGTGCCCCCGAGCCAAGGCCCAGCACCCATAAGTGGCTGAGCTGGCCCTCACTTGACACCAAAGTTGTGGCTATAAGAGTTGTAGTTGAGAAGTGACTGGAATGCGAAGATTTGTATGTTGTAACAATTGACATTACTTTAACTCAGAATGCCTGCTTTCACACTACGAGTGCCTGCAGCTCAGAGATAAACTTCCATCACCATGACCACTGTTACGGCAGTAGTCTGCCCACCTGCTGGTCTCTTCCAGGACTGGGAGAAGTGGACGGCATGCAGAAGCACTTGCTTATTTTATAACCTCGGTGCCTGGCTCAGTACCTGCCATCGTGCAGATGTGCAATACTTATTTCACAGAAAATTATTTGATGGGTTGTCTACTTATAGTAAGCCAAGAAACAGAATAAAATTTTATAATTTCAAGTGTCTTAGTAACAATATAGTTAAATAGCCCTCATGTTGCAGTTGAGAATCTGAGGCACAAACACAGAAATTTGAAATTACATATGTTAAACAAAGCCCACACAAATTGAAATGCAAAAAACAACTTGGAAAAAATATTTGCAACATATAGGATGATGGACAAAGAGTTCATATCCTTAATATATAAAAATCAACTAATAAGAAAACATGCTAGAAGGAAATCGGTCAGAAGTCATAAATATAAATTTACCCTAGGAAGAAGTAAAAACGAACAACAAGTATATGGAAAGAAGCTCTTCTTTGCAATTTCATTTTGAAATTTAAAATAGCAGCAAGGTACCATTTTAACCTATGAAACTGACAAAGTTCAAAAAAATGAATAGTCAATATTGGCAAGGAGCAGGAGAAAAAGTTCTTTCATGCAGATTTTGTGTAAGAATAAAATGGTATAATTAGGGAGGTGCAATTTGGCATCATTTGCCAAAAGTATTAGCTGTGTGAAACCTATCATTTCAGTAATTTGACCTCTAGAAATTTAGCCTAATAGAAAAGTTGTAGTTGTCAGCAAAGGTATACTATTACTAATAATATCAAAAATTAGAACCAACCCAAATTTCTAATAAAAATGAATTGATGAAAAACAGTCTCTCCTAGAGCAGGGCCTGTGGAGCTCGCTGCCCGAATTCCCACCCTGGCTCTGCCTGTTATTAGCTGGTTACATGGGTTAAGTTGCTGAGTCTCTCTGCCTCAACTTCTTTATTTGTAAAATGAGAATCATAAAAGTACCTATGTCAGAGTTGCTGTGAGAACTGAATAAGTTGACACATTAGAAGAACCTCAGTACAGTGCTAACACACAGTAAACTTCATCTGATATATTGTTAGCAGTGTTATTATTACCATGGGTAACTCTGAAACCACAAAACATCATGTTTTGGAAGAATATTGATGAGATTAAAAAAATGTTTCCAAAATATCATTATGAAAAGAATTGATCACATAAAAGGACACGTATGACTCCACTTTTGTCCCCCAAACATCTGTTCTTGTAGCATAGATAAGGATAAATACTGTAAGCACATACACCTCATGCTAACAAGGATGATCTCTGGGTGGTAGGCTCATGTGTAAAGTTGAGTTCCTTTATACTATTTCTTTTGTCCAAACGATCAATAAAAAGCACGTATTACTTTCGCAATAAGAAAAAGAACTATTATTTATTTAAACTAAGAAGCTGTGGCCCAGGAAAGTTAGCACACTGGGCAAGGTAGTTTGTCTAGCCAGGGTGGGAAAGAGAAGGGAAAAGAGTAACATTCATTGAGCGTCTCTGGTGTACAGGGCCACATGGGTGCTTGTAGCCAGATTCCACTTCCTCCTTCTCCACAGCGGCTGTCTGGGGAGGCACAGAGGTTATGCATGTAGCCTTCCTGTGAGGCAGCCTGAGGATTCCCAGTTCTGTCCTTTCCTCGTCGAGTGACTTTGGGCCTATTAATGTTGCTGAGTCTCAAAACCTTGACCTATAAGTAGAGGGTAGAACCATTTTCCTCTTGGGGCTGTTGTGATACACACAAAGCCTTCAGTCTGCTTCAGAGTGCCGGGCGCCATGTCAACACCTCAACGTAACAAGAATTATTTTATACCCTCAGACATATACACACACACTTTCATAAATCAGTAAATGGATACTAAGAAAGTTCAAGAATCTTATCCAAGTTCATTTAGGCAGTAAATGGAGCGAAGAATAAAAGCCATATCTGTCTGATTCCCAAGTGCTTACATTTTATTCCATGCTTCTTTTTTGATAACTATTCTCTGGTAAAAAGACCAATAAACAAGGATGTAGGCAGTCGACCAAGGCTTAAATGTGAAACTCCAAGAAGTAAAGTGTTATTAAGAATAGGCAATATCAGTACTTGCAAATGGTTGACATTCAGATACATTTAGCAAAAAGCTTGTAATTAGAAAATTTTTATATTTTAGGTTGTCTCAACAGGACAGCAGAATATGACCGAGTGGTCAGCTTGTCCTGTCCAGGTGGGGCCATTTCTGCGTGAATTTGTCATTTTTTAGTATTCCATGTAAATCATGCACCAGATGCTTTATTGCCAATAGAACAGGAAGACAAGGAGGAATTGAAATTTTGCGGTTCCATTATATTTGCCTTTGTATACAAATTTCAACATCTCAAAAGGAGCAGAGATATAAGTACAGCAGCATAGGGAAGATTGAACTATGCCTGGTTTAACCATCAGTTCTGCCATTAACTGGCTTTGTCACCGCTTACCTCTCAGGGCTAGTTTCAAGCCTTTAAAATGAGATGGATTGATTTGCAAAGTGCCAAGGATTCTTTCTAACTGAGTTTCTAGAATCTTACGTGGTACATTCTTTGTTTGGACACTAAGTGGTCCAAACAGAGCAGGATCAGATTTGTATTTTACAAGATCGTTTTGGTGGTCTTTGAGAAACAGATCTGGAGGGCGAGATGGGAGAGAGGAGATGAGAGCAGCTGTAGAGGGGTGAGGCTGAAGTGGGGAGAGTCCACAGGGGTTGGATTTGGGACATAGTGTGAAAGCGGAGATATCAGGACTTGCTGAAGGATTGGTTGTGGGGTGTGGGACAAAAAAGAGAGTTTAGGGGCGACCTCAGAGTTTTTGACCTGAGCAATTGGGGGAATGAAGTGCTATTTACTGAGAGGAGGGATGCTGTGGTTGGGGGGGAGCAGAAAGGAGGGCTATCTGAAGGGTAAAATTAACCGTTCAGTTTTGGCCATATTAATTCTAAGATGTCCTGGAGGCACCTGGGACAGTGGGTGAGGCTGGGGTTTGGGGGAGAGGTCAGGCAATAGATGGTTTTTATGCCACAGGACAAAATTCCTCCAATATCAGTAATCTACTGAAACTATTGCTTCAGACTGTGATCACAAACGTCTAATTTCAGATGTGGGATACAGATTGGAGGATGTAAGAAAACTGTGTTTTTGTATTTATAAAACCGGAAAGAAGCGTTTGTCCTCTAGGAATCATTGTGAATGAGTAGGAGGAAACATGTCCTATTTAAGGCACGCTATAGTGTCTTGAGTAAATTACCTGGGTGAAATCCCGTCAGTCCCCAATGTATGAAAGGAATAAAGAGTCATTTGTATCTTTGGATGATTCAGAACACATTTTAGGGCAATGACACAGTGGCTTTAGGTTATGTGCTCCTGTATGCAAAAAGAATTAGAAGGGCTTTTAGAAGCAACAATTTTGCATGTTGATGTCCTCAGATGTTTAAAAATTTCTTCTAGCACCTATTTTCATACATACCAATGGCAAACTGTAGCCAGTTTCAAGTCAACATTTCAATTCAAATGCCAGTATTTGACTACAGCTCTAAAAAAAGATTTGGATTCCCACCAGTGAATGATCAAAGTTGAAACTTCTGCTGGAAATCTCCTAACACACTACGGTGAAATCCAAGGCTTACATATCTCGTTCAGAGGCACAACCTGAACGTTGGTAGACCAACACTCAGACACTGTCTACAGGTTTAAATGACAGAGTAAAAACAAAACACCCCACTTCCAACACTCCCCTTCTGCACTTCCTCTGAGCAGCTGAATGATGCTGACTCTGAATCTCAGCAGCCGGTTACGTTTAGTATGTTCAGCTGGGATGTGTAACTTTTCTTTGAGAAACTTGGTACTTATTTTCAGAGAACACACAGACTAGGATTAATCATCACCTATGCTAAAGCTTTGAAAGAACACCTTCAGGAGGCTCTTTGCATAGACTCTGCTCTTTGGATGTTGCCGATGGAGATGCCACTTCACCAAAGTGTCAGTCACTAAGCAAAAAACACCCATGGATGGGAATCTGTTCTAAGTATTATCTGGGGAAATGGAGAGTGGCCTGGTACACCTGGCTCTGTTAATCTTTTTTGATACACAATTCCTTATTTTTAGAAATAAGAAATGGATACCATTTAGGCTTCTAGGTAATCTTTAGGGATAAACACTGGGGTGTGAAAATGGACTTTTCCTTCTGTGAAGAATGAAAAGATACTGCTTTAAAGGACTGAATCTCAGTAGATACAATCTATAAATAAATACCTGATGCTAGTTATAACTTTGAAAATCCTACTTGGTGCCACGTGCAAGTCTATCATATCCATATATTTGTATTTTTAGAGGGATTATTAACCAAATAGATCATGCTTAATTACACATCTAAGTTCCATCTTTCTTTATAAAATCTTTGCCAAAATTTGCACTCATTGGCACTAGATAAAGGTCAGTTTTCAGAATTTTCTAATTTCACTATTGGTTTTCGTGTGTTACAGCTTGTGAATCTTACAAAGCACATTGCTGTTCTTATCTCTCCTAAAAGGAAAGAGGCAGTGTCGCCAAGTGGCTTGAGCAAGATGACACAGTAAGTTGCTTCCAGAGACAGGGTTAGAACTTGTGGTCACTGGCTCTCGAAGCTGCAGTTCGGACCGCGGAGTATATTGTCTCATAACAAACCCTAATGCTATCAGAAAAATCCTACTTTAGATTCACTTTCTTTTCATTATCACTTCCTTTCCTACTGTCATGATCTTTCTGAATAAGACAGGCTCTGTTTAAAGGAGAACAAAAAACAAGATTCATTGAAAACATGTGATGATGCCACCTGAGGCCTCTATAAAGAGGCTAGAGGTGGCTTAGGAGAGCTCAGGAGCCGGACATTTTCCTACAAACTAAATATGAAGAAGTATCAAGAAAACATAACTCAAAAAATAGTTTCAGACGTGCACATTTTAACACCGTGACCAGGCAATACTCCAGAAAACCACAGAAGCTTGATAAGAGATGGATTCTCCAGCTGCACGATGGCAGATGTCCTGAGAATTAGCTCCAGCACTTTCATCTCCAAATTCCAAACACAGAGTTGGAGTCTGTGGTAGCAGCTCAAATCAAGTATTTAAAACATTTTGCAAAAGGCAGCACAGAAAGTAGGAGAGCCTTCTGCAAGGAGCGCACCGCTGCAAGTGTGCAAAATGAGCACTTCACTTATTTATTTTTTTTAAAGATTGGCCCCTGAGCTAACAACTGTTGCCAATCTTCTTTTTTCCCCCTTGCTTTTTCGCCCCAAATGTACCCAGTACATAGTTGTATATTTTAGTTGTGGTCCTTCAAGTTGTGGCATGTGGGACGCCACCTCAGCATGGCCTGATGAGCGGTGCCATGTCCGCACCCAGGATCCGAACTGGCGAAACCCTGGGCCACTGAAGCAGAGCACACAAACTTAACCATTGGGCCAGGTGGCCGGCCCCATGAGCACTTTATTACAAATACCGTCACAATCACATGACCAAATTAAATAGGGAATGGAAGCACGGAGACAAAAAGAAGCACGTGAAAGTCATTGCTCTGAAAAACCTCTGAAAGCGGAAGTGAAGGTGCTTCTTTTGTCTTGGGTTTCTTGGGTAAATTGGCACGTTTTTCCTTCATTTGCTCATGTTGAACTTGTTTCTCACTGTCGTTGGGTGTGTAACTGGGGTGAGGTTGTGTGTGCCTGTCTACTGGCATGCAGATTTCTGATTTTTATTCATTCAACACACATTTATTGTGGCCAGAAACTGCTAGGACTTGGATATATAACAGTAAAGGGTGCGGAAGGGGCATGGATGGCGTGGGCAAGAGAGACGCACAGGGCGAAAAGGATGGTTGGCCTAAAAGATGCTGAATGGAGTGACCACAACCACGGGCACTAAGTGTTGTGAGAGGAGGAGCACAAGGAGCACACTTCAGGACATTTAACCTCCCTGGAGAAATGTAGGGTAAGTCATTACTAATCAGCCAAAAATAAAGCCACAAAAACCCTCTAATTAACCCAAAATCCTATAGGTACCATAACACAACCCTTCTAAAATTATCACTTCAAAAGAGCTCTAGACTCAAAAAGTACCTGGATGGGTCCATTCCTTCCCCTCCTCTTTTAAAATAATTTTTTTTTTTTTGAGGAAGATTAGCCCTGAGCTAACTACTGCCAGTCCTCCTCTTTTTGCTGAGGAAGCCTGGCCCTGAGCTAACATCCATGTCCATCTTCCTCTACTTTATATGTGGGACACCTACCACAGCATGGCATGCCAAGCGGTGCCATGTCCACACCCAGGATCTGAACTGGAGAACCCTGGGCTGCTGAGAAAGAGAGTGTGAGAACTTAACTGCTGCGCCTCCAGGCTGGCCCATAAAATTCGTTCTTATTTAAGATGCATAGACTCTCAAATTTTAGGAATTCAGGATGACAGAGATATTTTGAAGAAAACAATCAATAAAAACAAAGAGGTCTTACTGTGTTGATGATTTTTTTCTGATTGTATTTATCATTGTAGGATTGACAAGAGATTACACGGAACCCAGCACTTTGGGATTCGGTTTACTACCACTCACAGTCATGTAGAATTTGTTAAGTCCCAGGCAGTAAGCTGAGCACTTTACGCATGTTCTCTCCCTTGGCCTTCCTGAGCAGGCTTCTGAGGCGGCACAAGGTTACCTTGTGCTATTGCACCTCCCAGACACTTGTATTTTTCTAAGTTGAAGGTTTGCAGCAACCCTGCATCAAGCAAGTCTATCAGCCCCATTTTTCCAACAGAATTTGCTCACTTCACATCTCTGTGTTACAATCTGGTAATTCCCACAATATTTCAAACCTTTTCACTACTATCATATTTGTTATGGTGATCTGTGATCAGTCATCTTTGATATCACTGCTGTTAATATTTCGGGGCACCATGAACCGGGCCCATATAAGACAGCGAACTTAATCTATGTTGTGTGTTCTGATAGCTCCACTGACTGGCTCTTCCCCCACCTCTCTCCCTCTCCTCAGGTGTTCCTGTTCCCTGGGACACAACAACAGTGAAATTAGGCCAGTTAATAACCCTACAGTGGCCTCTAACTGTTCAAGTGAAAGGAAGAGTCGCACGTCTCTCACTCTAAATCAAAAGCTAGAAATGATTAAGCTTAATGAGGAAGCCACACCAAAGCTGAGAGAGGCTGGAAGCTAGGTCTCTTGTGTCAGTTAGCCAAGTTGTGATGCAAAGGAAAAGTTCTTGAAGGAAATTAAAATTGCTACTCCTGTGAACACATGAATGATAAGAAAGTGAAACAGCCTTATTGCTGCTATGGAGAAGGTTTCAGTGGTCTGGATAGAAGATCAAACCAGCCACAACATTCCCTTAAGCCAAAGCCTAATCCAGAGCAAGGCCCTAACTCTCTTCAATTCTGTGAAGGATGAGAGAGGTGAGGAAGCTGCAGAAGAAACGTTTGAAGTTAGCAGAGGTTGGTTCATGAGGCTTAAGGAAAGAAGCCCTCGTCATAACATAAAAGTACAGGGTAAAGCAGCAAGTGCTGATGGAGAAGCTGCAGCAAATTATCCAGAAGATCTACATAAGAAAATTAATGAAGGTGGCTACACTAGACAACAGATTTTCAATGTAGATAAAACAGCCTCATACTGGAAGAAGATGCCATCTAGGGCTTTCATAGCTAGAGAGGAGAAGTCAAGGCTTGGTTTCAAAGCTTCAAGGATAGGCTGACTCTCTTGTTAGGAGCCAGTGCAGCTGGGGACTTTAAGTAGAAGCCAGTGCTCACTTACCATTCCAGATATCCTAGGGCCCTTAAGAATTATGCTAAATCTACTCTGCCTGTGCTCTAAATGGAACAGCAAAGCCTGGATGACAGCACGTATGTTTACAACATGACTTACTGAATATTTCAAGCCCACTGTTGAGACCTACTGCTCAGAAAAACGTTTCCTTTCAGAATATTTCTGCTCATCGACAATGCCCCTGATTATCCAAGAGCTCTAATGGAGACATACAACAAGATGAATGTTGTTTTCATGCCTGCTGACACAACATCCATTCTGCAGCTCATGAATCAAGGAGTAATTTCGACCTTCAAGTTGCATTTTTAAGAAATACAATGGAACATTACTCAGCCATAAAAAGATGAAATCTTGCCATTTCAGACAACACGGATGGACCTTGAGGGCATTATGCCAAGCAAAATAAGTCAGATGGAGAAAGTCAAATGCCATATGATTTCACTCATAAGTGGAAAATAAAAACAGCCACAAAAAGAAACAAACACATAGATATAAAGATTAGATTGGTGGTTACCAGAAGGGAGGGGGCAAGAGAGAAGATGAAAGGAGTAAAAGGGCACACGTGTACAGTGACAGACGGTAATTTGTCCTTGAGTGGTGAACATGACAGTCTGCAGAGACATTAAAATATAATTATGTACACCTGAAATTTACATAACGCTATAAACAAAGAAAACCCCAACACTCCGGAAGGCCATAGCTGCCATAGATAGAGATTCTTTTGACGTGTCTGAGCAAAGTAAATTGAAAACCTTCTGGAAAGGATTCACCATTCTAGATGCCATTAAGAACATTCATGATTCATGGCAAGAGGTCAAAGTATCGGCATTAATGGGAATTTGGAAGAAGTTGATTCCAACTCTCCTACATGACTTTGAGGGGTTCAAGACTTCAGTGGAGGAAGTGTCTGCAGATGTGTTAGAAAGAGCAAGAGAACTAAGAGTGGAGTCTGAAGATGTGACTGAATTGCTACAATCTCATGATAAAACTTTAATGGATGAGGAGTTGCTTCTTATGGATGAACCAAGAAAGTTTCTTGAGATGGACTCTGCCCCTGGCGAAGACGCTGTGAAGACTGTTGAAACGACAACAAAGGATTTAGACTATTACACAAACTTACTTGAAAAAGCAGCAGCAAGGTCTGAGAGGATTGGATCCAATTTTGAAAGAAGCTCTGCTGTGGGTAAAATGCCCTCAAACAGCAATGCATGCATCAGAGAAATTAGTCATGAAAGGAAGAGTCAATTGATGCAACAAATTTATTGTAATTACCATCTTATTGTAAAAAAATTGCCACAGCCACCCCAGCCTTCAGCCACCAGCATGCTGATCAGTCAGCATCCATGAACATCAAGAGAAGACCCTCCACCGGCAAAAAGATTATGACTAGCTGAAGGCTCAGATGATGGTTAGCATTTTTTAGCAATAAAGTATTTTTTAAATTAAGGTATCTACATTGTTTTCTTAGACACAATGGTATTGCACACTTAGGCTACAGTATAGTGTAAACATAACTTTTATATGTACTGGGAAACGGAAAACTTTGTGTAACTCGCTTTATTGCAATATTCGCTTTATTGCGGTGCTCTGGGACCGAACCCACAACATCTCTGAGGCATGCCTGTGCAAGTAAAATGCAAGTTAAAGTTAAAGAAATGTGTGGAGGGCAAATTAGGGCAAATCATAGGACACTTTTCAGGACAGGGTTTTGTAAAGAGTTAAAAATGCTGTTCTGTGTCACTTAGGCCTGGAACTGAGGACATTCATATGAAAATCCTACGGTAAGTTAACTTTGGCATTGTCCTTCTTTGCAATGACAAAAATGCCCTGAGTGTGAGATTCTGCACAGCTGTACAATCCATGAACCAATCCACTCACCCAATATTTCTACACGATGATAATAACAGTCAACACTTACGCTGTGCTGGCAGCCATTCTGTTTGTTCAATCTTTCAACAGTTAATACATTTATATGGCTTAAATATCAAAATTACATAAATTGATGACAGATGGAAAATCTTGCTCCCATCATTTTCCTCATTCACTTTATCCTTACTCATTATCTTCAGGTGAACATTTTTAGTCTTTTAAAAAAAAAATCCTTCCAATGTTTCTTCATACAAATAAAAGCAATGCAAACATATGCTCTTATTTTTCTCTTTTCTTATACAAAAAGTAGCACACTGTATATAAGTATTATATATTACTTCATATCCTGGAATCCATAACATATCCTTGACATATTAACTTATATCCTGGGATCCTTTTACAGCTATACAGAAGGATCCTCTTTACTGTATTCTTAATTTATTCAGCTATACTAAACACTTACTATAAATTGACGGAAATATCAGGAAGCAGAATTTCTGTGTTGAAGTGTTAATGCCACGTAAATTTAGTAGATTTTGTCCCTTTTCCATAAGGGTGACACCACTTTGTGTTCGTGGGTCTAATGCCTATTTCCTCACAGTCTCACTAAAAAGCGTGTGGTTGAATTCTGGAGTTTTGCTAATCTGCGAGGTGAGAAAATCCTATCATTTCATTTGTTTTTCATGAGTGAGATTATATTAGAGGCATACGTGCCTTTCTACTTCTGTGAACAGTCTTTCAATATTTATTTCTCATCTTTTATTTTCTACTGGGTTGTTGGATTTTTCTTCTGGATTTCTAGAACTCCTTGTATTTTAAAATGGTTAACTCTGTCTCAGATAGGAGTTGTAAGTATTTTCCCACATTTGTCTTTTGACTTTGATTTTTGTTTTGTTTTATCGTGCAGGATTCTTTGACTTTATGTAGCTTAATTTTATTACTTTTTAATTTTTATGTAGCCTAAATTTATCAATATTTTCTTCTATGGCTTCTATATTTTTAATTATAGTTAGAAAGACCTTCCTGGGTCCAAGGTTATAAGAGAATTTACCCATTTCTGCCATCCAGTATTTATGGTTTTACTTACTTTAAATCTTTGATTTAATTTGAGTTTATCTTGAATATGGTAAGGTACACATGGATCAACTTGATCTTTTTCCAAGTGAGTAATTAGCTGCTCCAATATCTCTTATAACCAGAGCGAGGATACAGCTGGAATTCAGGAATTTGGCCACATGGGTTGTTACTAACTTTTCAGAAAATGACTTTTCTGTTAGTTGTGATGGAAGATCCATCGGGAGACATTACGGGGAGTTTTAGAGGCAAAGCTGTCTCAGAGAATAGTTTTAAGAATGGAGTGGTGGCCGGTCCATTGTCATAGTGGTTAAGTTCGCACGCTCCACTTCAGCGGCCTGAGGTTCCCTGGTTTGGATCCTGGGCGCAGACCTACACACTACTCATCAGGCCATACTACGGTGGTGTCCCACATAGAAGAAATAGAAGGACTTGCAATTAGGATATACAACTATGAACTTGGGCTTTGGGGAGAAAAATGAAAAAAGAAGAAGATTAGCAACAGATGTTAGCTCAGGGCTAATCTTCCTCACCAAAAAAAGCATAAAGAGAATGCAAGCTGCATCACAGTGATAAATTAAAAGAAAAAAAAAACACGGGAATTTTGGAGAGGTATAGGAGCAGGAGAAACAAATTACCCCTTTTCAGATCACATTAGAATCGTGATCACCGGGCTCAGCTTGCTATAGAGCACCAAAGGGCCTTGGTGGTAATTTTAAACTTTTCATTCTGTTGGAGTCGTGCTTTGAGGCTCTAACTCATTGATTATACGTCCTTTAGCAGGCAAGCATAATTACTACTGGTCTCAGTAAAGTTTGCTTGAGTAAGGACTTTCTCCAAAGAGAAGTTAGACTGAAGTAGTGGTCCTTCAGCAATTTGTTCAGTATTCCCTTTTTCCATTAAGTGGTCTCTCAACACTTCATCTATGGAAGCATCAAATTTACATTCCTTTAAGAGAGCATAAAGAACTGCTCCTTAATTGGCTATATTTTCATTTGTTTCTTGACCCAAGTGGTTAAATAAGAATTTGAGAAACTTCTGCTTATTAAAATAAGTTTCACAGAAAAACAGAGGAATCAGAAACATACATTTTCTATGAAAATAAAAAATATTGTTTAACTCAGCACAGATATAATCCACTGCCATGAAGAACCCCAGGCATTTCTGTATTTTAGAAGGAATGGCCACACACTGGAAAACTGTTTGGCAGTTTCTGATAAACAAACACTTACCACATGACCCAGTAATCCCACTGCTGGGAATTTACCCTAGAGAAATAAAAACTTACTTTCATACAAAAACTTCTACATGAATGTTCAAAGCAGCTTTATTTATAATGGCCCAAATCTAGAAACAACCCAAATGCCCTTTAACAGGTAAATGGATAAACAAACTGTGGTCTATCCACATCATGGAATACTATTCAGCAATAAAAATGAAGGAGCGATAGGTACACAGAATGACTTGGATGGATCTCAAGAGCATTATAATGAGCGGAAAAGAGCCAATTTCAAATGATTACTTCTGTATGATTCCATTTACACAAGATTCTAAAAATGACAAAATTCCAGTGATGAAGAACAGATTAGTGGTTCCCAGAGGTTAGGATTGGGGAGAGGGAGTGACTTAGCATAAAAGATAGCATCCAAGTTTCTTGAGGGTGATGGGAAAGTTATGTATTCTGAATGTGGTAATGGTTAAATTAGTGGATAATGTGTTAAAATTTCATTGCCATATCAATGGAAAAAAGTGAGCACATGCAAAGTCTGACGAAATCAGAATAAGATCTGCAGTTTAGTTAATAGCAGGTGTCTGTAGCAATTCCTGGTTTGATAATTGCACTATATGCACGTGAGATGTTATCACCGGGGGAAGCTGAGCAAACATAGGAACTCTCCATACTATCTGTGCAACTTCTCAGTAAGTCTGAAGTTATTCAACATAAAAAGTTGAAGAAAAGGCCACATCTTAGGAAGATGACTGTTGGGAAAAGGAATTGATTTTTCATGACACTAATGTCTATTTTCCTTCAGATTCCACCTGTCTCCTGTGGGGTGGGGGAGTTCTGGGGATAAACCCTCATCACTTGGTTTATTAATTTGTTCCCTGCCACAACTGGGCTGAGCAGGAAGATAATGTGGCGTCAGAGAAGGAAGTCTGGACTTGATGTGAGCAAATCTCTCTCTCTTTTTTTTCTGACTCTTGCATTTATGTTATGTGACCCTTGATAAAGCCCTTAATCTAAGTCTCAGTTTTTAAATATATCAAATGGGGATCATAATTTCTTCCAACTTCAATAAGATTGTTCTGGGGATTATATGAGACGGTTCATACATACGGTGTACACTTTAAGCTACGAAATGTTATCCCTGTTCATGTAACACCAGGCAACTCAACTCTTAACCTCCTGTTATTTTCAGCTTCAAAGGAAGATTTCTTATCTAAATATGGCTCTTAAAGCATTGTCTCTTTTCTAACGTGTATGCAGGAAATATAAAATGGATGGACTGGAATATACATGGCCACTGGAAATCAGTGGAAGAGCAATCAAAAGTCAAACATGCAGTGAGGGCTCCCGCATCTTCTGCTTCAAGGAAAGCTGTGAGTCGGGCACATAGCTCTGTGTGGTCCTTTCTCTAATACAGGAGTACAGAGGGGACGATACACTCTTTTCTCTTCTTATTTTTTTAAATTGGTAAGTTTTCTTTCTGGTTAAAAAGATGGTTCTGCAGTATTTTCAAGTGGAACATTTACTTATGCTTCAAAGTGAGGAAAATCATTAAGTTCTTTGCAGTTGTGGCCAGTGGAAATAGGATCGTTTCTTTCATGGTGCTGGACACTGTCTAGAACATGCTGAAGTTTGGATCCCGAGAAGAAAGTTGCTGATCTATGTAACACGGTCTCTCATCAATCCGTTAATAAATTTATCTTTTCCTGCTTCCGCATTATTCCTCCACGTGTAGATTAAACAAACAGATTATACTGTAATTAAATTTGACTCTCGTTCGAGGGAGTGCTCTAGAGCAGTGAGCTATCGGGAGGTCCGCATTCTATTCCTAGCTTCCACGCTGACTTTGGGGCTGAGCACACAGCACCCCGACTTACGGAGCCTCAATTTTTCTGTCTATAGAGTGAGATAAACAATGTCTCAGAGGGACACGGTGCTGCTTTATGAGCCCTATATTCTAAGTGAGCTCCAAATTCCTCTATAGAAAGGTACTATTTGAAGAATTAAAGACGTACTTATTTTGTTGTGCTTCTTAATAGGAATGAAGCTTCAAAATCTAATTTTAAAAGCTTCCTAGTGCACAGCACTTTACCCGCAATCTTAAATACTGCAATCAGTTGTGCACTGAGTTGCTTTGTGGTATTTATTAAAAATAAAAAGATCACTGCAAAGATGTTCTGTAGGACATTTTCAAAGCCATGCGCGGTGGTTTAACTGCAGGACTTCCACTGAAGTTAATGGGACTCATACTGGCAAATCCCAAACACCATTTTGAAAATTTACCCCATAGTGACAGTTTAATGCTTTTTATTGTTCATAAGTCTTCAGATAACATCTCAAGGAAAAAGGGGACAATTTATCAAAGTAAATAAATAACCTTCCATGAAATTATAAATCTTCACCGCAACCATAGTGACTGGGAGGATGCTGCAGAGTCCTTTGGTAAGCAGGCGCTTAGGAAGTGCTTTTCGGTGCTGGTTACCAATGGGCTGTAAAAGAGTTTCCATTACATTCTCCTGATTCCAGCTGTTCACAGAAAATAACACATTTTCCTTTTAGTTTTGAAATTTCATGTTTCTAGGGGTAGATATATAGACCCATAGACATATGGAAAAGTCAGAGGAAATTGGTTTATGTTCCTCTGAACGGATAATCATTTGTATATTGCTGATATGAATCAAATAGGTATAGATGACTAAAGCACCTAGGGCCTTATACAGCCATACTTTTTTAACCCAAATATTCAGCATTAGGCCTGCCAGCAATCTATTGCTCCTCCTCCTGGTGGCCCATCTCTAGAAGCTGCCTTGTATGAAGCAACTATATGCCCTCAGATGGCCAACACAGCCCTCAGGGTGTGACCTCTGCCTGTCTGTTCATCATCTCCTACCACCCTCTCCACTGCTCATTGAACTCCAGCCACAATGACCTTATGTCTCTTGTACAAGTCAAGCTCACTGGGTCTCAAGAGTCTTTGCAATTACTATTCTCTGGCCTGGAAAGATCTGTGCCTAAATCTTCTCATGGGTGGCTCCTGAATGTCCACTCCTTAGAAAGACTCTCGCGGGCCACTCAATCTAAAGAAGCCCCCACTCTCTCTGTTTTATTTTCTTCATTGCACGTGTCTCTAGTTGACGTCATCTTGCTTTTCAAAAATATGTTTGCATATTGTTTTTCTCTGTCCACTTGAATATTAGCTCTATAAGGAAGACCTTGCCCATGTGTCTCCCCAACCTCTAGGATCACGCTTGGACGTGGTGGACACTGTGTAATGCTTGTTGGATGACTAAGCCCCAAACCCAGGTAGCTTCACACCTCTGTCTAACACAATCAGTCATGATACTCTCACCCTTCTCTCCATGCCTACTTCCCGTCACCACCTTTGCTGTCTCACCTTAGTTAGTCTCCCTCCTTCTAGTTGTGCCTTCTCCAAGAGCACAGGAGACCGTCCTCTCACAGGCAGGAACCATGTTTTACTCATCTTTATGTTGTTTGCACCTAAGATGATGTTTGACTCAGAGTAAATGCTCTCTCTGTGAATGAATTTTCTTACATAACACTTGATGGGACAGAATACTGGTACAACACATCATAGCATCTACTGAAGTTTATAGAGGAAATAGGAAATTACCTTTAGTTATTCACTTCTCTCTGAGGGCATTCTCTATATGGTCAAGTCATATCAGCTAATCAAGCTACTTGATAAGTTCAAATTTGTGCACGATATCATCAATTACCTAAACAGTCTCCTAATATTAACAAACATTCAAAGGCATTTCTGGGAGTAACATCACTTACTCTAGAGATGTCTCCAATTGGGAAATGTATGGGGAGTCTCATGATAACATTGCTCGAGAGCTATTCAATTTGATACATGGCAAGCGAGTCTCTTTTAGAGCCCAATTTACCCTTTAGGTTAGAGAGCAGCAATAAGTAACTTGATTTAGTTGATATAATTAAGGCTAATACTGAAATTAATGCCATTTTGTAAAGTCTGGCTTCTCATTCAAAGATCTCAGGTTATTAATGATGAGCATAAAAGTATCACATTCTTTGTAAGTTGGTAACAATGAACAAATTTCAATTAAATTTAATTTTAAAATACTAATAAACAATAAGGGCAATTTTCTCACAGTTGGGTAGTGTGGTATGATGGGAAATTTGGTCATTGTCCTGGGTTCCTGGCACACAGCTCCTAAGTCCCTTGGAATCTTGGACTGATAAGTGAGTTTTGTATGCTAACAAGATGACTGGGAGCTGAGGGCCCCTAGGTAGCTTGAAGATGGGGGCTGGCCACCAGAAAGACAAAAGCGTGATTTAAGAGTTGGAACTTTCAGCCCAACCCCTGGACCTCTGAGAAAGGAAGAGGGCTTAGAGATTGAGCTCAATCACAGTGGCCAATGATTTGACCAATCATGCCTACACAGCGAAAGCCCCACAAGACTCTAAACCGTAGGGTTCTGAGAGACCCAGCTGGCGAGCACATCGAGATGCTGGGAGGGTAGCGCACCTGCAGAGGGCGTGGAGGCTCCGTGTCAGCTATTCCCCTGCCCCATGCCTGGTCCCGTGTGTCTCTTCCATTTGGCTGTTCTTGAATTGTATCTTTTATAATAAACCCACAATAGTAAGTAAAGCACTTTCCTGAATTCTGTGAGTCATTCTAGCAAATTACCAAACCTGAGGTTTGGGGGTTGTGGGAACCCCTGAATTTGCAGTCAGTTTGAGAGAAGCATGTGTACCCTGGACACCTTACTGTGGCTCTGAAGTTGGAGGTGGGGGAAGTCTTGTGGGATCAAACCCTTCTCCTGTGGGGTCTGTACTAACTCCAGGCAGTTAGTGTCAGAATTGAACTGAACTGTTGAACACCTGATTGGTGTCTGGAGAGTTGGAAAATTGGTTGGTGTGAGAAAAAACTCACACATTTGGTGTCAGAAGTGTTGTAAATAAAAAGACCTCATCAGGTAGGTATATTTTTCTAGAGTGAAATCTCGAGCAGTCAATCTTGGTTCTTTCACCTACCATCTTTCTAACTTTGGACATGTTTCTTCAGCCTGTCTTACTTCCTTATCTATAAAGTGAGTATGTTGCTTATGTAGGATTAGACAAGACAATGCTTTTAGAGTGCTGAGAGCAGGACGTCACATATAGAAAATCTCCATAAATATCAGCTGTCACTAACCGAAAGCATTGAAATGGCTTTGATGTTCTATGGTCAAGCAATCCAACAGGGTGTAATTGTTTACATGTGCGGGAGGCATGTAGACACAAGGAAAGAGAAGTGGCAGAAGAGCATGTGACTGACAGGAAACAACGAGAGTGTGATTCCTGCTGAAGGAGAAAAGAGACTCAAAGGTGTAGAAAATGCTGCCATTCGAGAGCGTCTCATAGAATGAGAGATGGAGATGGCAGAGGAGCAGAAAGGTGTCTCAGGTCTTAAGTTTAGGAGCTGGCAGCAGTCCTGGAAGCCTCTGATTTAACTTTTGAACACATTAGCAGCTTAAGTTGTGTTTTAGTAACATGAACTCACAGACATTTTACAGTCGCTTTGGCTGTGTGGTTGATTTTTTTTTTTTTTTTTTGAGGAAGCCTGGCCCTGAGCTAACATCCATGCCCATCTTCCTCTACTTTATATGTGGGACACCTACCACAGCATGGCTTTTGCCAAGCAGTGCCATGTCTGCACTGGGATCCAAACCGGTGAACCCAGGGCCACTGAGAATTGGAACGTGTGAACTTTACCGCTGCGCCACCGGGCTGGCCCCTGTGTGGTTGATTTTAACAACGACTTCAATTTTATTTTAGCCAAGTAAGAAGTGGGTTATTTTACTCATTTAAAAAAAATGTTGGCACTTTCCTAAGTGGCTGTCATCTCCCGTCAAAGGCATATATACTCAGATCATGGGGAAGATCTGCGCTGTGGCTGCCTCCTTTGTCCTTCTGTGGACATATTACACCGAAGGAAAAATGCTCAAATAGCGATAAGAAACCACCTTATATTTAGCATCAAATGCAGACCCAAGACTAATCAAGGCTGCTGTACTTTGGTTCCCTGAGACACAGCAAGACTGGAAAATATGGCCCTGCTAAATCTGTCTTTAGAAAGAGGCACCAGGGAACCCAAATAAGCAACTGTCAGGAGTATTTTGTTGGTTTCCTGACACCTCAGGTTCATTGTTGGGATCTAAGTACCAGCCTTTGGTTCTATTTGCAATTTTCAGGTGGGTCATTTATGAAAGCTAGAAACAGAATGAAATCAGGCTGTGAGGTTATTTCACACCTTCTCAGTACAGAGGTCACTGCAAGGGTGACTTGAGTTTGAGAAAAGCAGCCAGTCCAGGTAAACGAAGGCAACTCACCCCAGATGAGCCTCAGAGTGGGGCCGTGGCAACTGTGCCCATGGCTGCAGAAACGTCACTGCACAGAGTTTTGGGGGAGATGCAAACTGAACACGCAGGTATAGGAGGAATTTTGTCATTCAAGACAAGATTTTACGAGTTTTCAAAGCAAACTCCCAAAACCAAGCAGAGATAAAACAATAAAGTAATGAAAGAAAGCACCTAATTAAAAAAAAATAGGTTTTTTCTTCCTTTAGGTTACAATTGTTTAAAATACGTTTTCCAAACACAAGTATATAATGATTTTATGATTTCCTAAATCAACCGCTTCTTAAAATGCTCCTGGTTCTGTCTGGAGTGCAGGGCTGAAAGGTGGACAATGAAGAAGGGGGAAGCTCAAACATCTTTGGAAATCAGCCTGTGGGGCCCCTATCAAATCGTGTCCACAGGTGATCAGTTGGTCTGTAGGGCTCAGCACCAGATGAGGCTATGAGATAACCACTGTGGCAGCCTCTGTCTGCTTCCAGTTGAGAACAACCTCAGCTCACTTACAGGAGGCATGTCCCAGACGGAAGGCACAGCCACTCTACCACAGCCGCTCTACCACAACCGTTCCTATTGCCTTTTCTCAAATGCTCAAGGCTTCTAAAAACATGTGGGTGTGTGTTTGGCATGTTTAGAGTAAACAAATCTTGCAAATACATGTAGTCTTGAGAGGTCGTAGCTACATTCCCGAGGTCGGAGCGGTTATCACGGACAGATGTGAGAGAGGCCACTCCTCTTTCCACTTCACCACGTAAGTTAGGTGGGACAAGGGAATGACAGTGACCATGTTCCTTTGCACTTTATCATTCTACCAGTGATGTCAATCATTTTTATGGACCTGTTAATCAGGCCTGGAAAGGGCTTCAACAGCCATCTGGCGCAGTGTGCTGCCTTCAGGCAGGTGCTGCTTGGTCCCTCTGTGTAGGTTAAATTCTACTGACAAGCTACATTTGAACACATTTCACTATTACATCAATTCAGCTGGACCATGAATCAAACTTTGTTACATGTACATTAAATACAAGACTGAAAAATGAATAGTTACCCTAAATGTAAGTACAAATCTTCTCTTTGTTTTCAAGGCCATTCATTATATATCTATCAATGAAATCTTCTTCCAAAGCAATTAATTTACTGGAGATAAAATATCCAAATGAAGAAAAGGCCTCAAGAGTGAACTCAGTGGCAACTACACGTGAACGGTGTTGTACTGAATTTGTGAGGTCACCATCGATGTGACCAATGGTGGCTAGGGTTATAGAGAACAGAACAGCATTTTTAGAAGCACATGTTATTCCGAGACCTGCAAGGATCTGAGACAGGAAGAGAGAGATTAAAGGACTAAGATATGCTGATGTAGCCGTAGCAGGAAACAGCTATCGAAAGGCAGCAAGCATCTGGGAAAAAACTTTCTTTTTAGTTTGAAGGCCAGAGATATATTGGTATTGCCTCAGGAATTGGAATAAAACCAACTTTTAATTGGTTTTAAAACCTGGAATGAAACATTCCTGCAGTCTTCCATGAACTGACCTTATCCTGTAGCAGCTGAGTGAATTTTGGCTAATCATCCGCCTTGTGAATTGTTTTGTTTGGGCCCTTTTGAGGACAAAAAGTACTTGTTGTGCTATAGTTTCACATCAAGTTACGGTTCTTCAGAATGTTGCTTGAGCAATGAATTCAAAAAGAGAAAAAAGTCTCCAGGGAGAGAAATCAAATGTCTTCACTGATGTGCTCCGGGGCTGGATGGACCTGCGAGGCTGGGATCCATCACCACTTCCCCCCATGCCCCAGCATCTTGGTTCCCAAGAATAAGTAAAGCCTATTTGTGCAGAAGAGGAGCAGCTGGACAAACAGGTTGCATTAGTGAGAGCCCAACAAGGTATTTTAACACTGATCTGACTTGGAATTTCACTAGAGTCACTGCTGTAGCTCCAGAGCTTCACACACAGCCAAATCCCCTTAAATCTGGTTGAATGAATGGGGACTCTTGAAACGTACATAGTATGAAACTGCCTTGTGGTAGAGTGTGTGGGGGACCCATGTTCCCCTATCTCCATGACTGTGCCCTCTCTACACAAGGATGAATAAAGTATTCTTCAAGTGCCCATGGTTGGGGAGACACTTTTTCTCTAATTCCTCCTTAAGTCCACTCTGCCCCTGCCACAGGGAACAGGGGTAAAGGGAAAAACTAAGAGGATGACTCATAATTCCTGACTCTGGAAACAAAAGGGAAAATCTGTTGTAGGTGAAGAAGATAGTCTAAACTGCGTCGTAAATAAAAAACACAGTTTCTCAGACTGGAAATAGTGGAAATAAGTAAGCCTCACCAAGAACTTTCAGTATTTGGACTTGAATGGCTTCCAAAGAAGTGATAAGGAAAAATAGCAAGAAAATCAACTTTAGCTGTAATAACAATAATAATAATACAATAACAGCTTTTATATATGGATTCTTTTCCAAAGGAAGAACATTCTATTTTTTAAAAGGGGGAGGAGGAGGTTATATTCTCCAAAAATGCCAATATCATGAAAGGCTAAGGAACTGTTCTAGATTGAAGGACACTAAGAGACATGATGACCAAATGCAGCATGTGATACTAGACAGGACCTGGTTCTGGGGAGGAAAAAATGCTATAAAGGACATTATTGGGTCAATTGACAAAACTGGAATACAACCAGTAGATTAGATAAAGCATTGAATCAATATTTAATTTACTGAAGGTTATGTCAAAAGATACCCTTATTCTTGAGAAATCCACATCAAAATATTTGAGGATAAAGGGCCATTATGTAGGTAACTTACTCTTTTTTAAAATTAACATTTTTTTTTAAATTGAGATATAATTTACTAGGGTTTTCAATTTATGATATACTTTTAAATATATGACTGAGAGATGCCATATCTTAACTGCAGAACACTGTATCACATCTTTATTAAGAAGTGCAATTTCAAGGTGGTACCCAGGCAAATGGGATCCTTCTAAAACCAAAGCTGCTAGGGAGATGCAAAGATGTTACTCTTATTCAGGGACTGCAGCATGGGGGAACTCGTATTCCAGAGCATAAAACACTTCATCATGTCTGAAGTTACCAATGCATGAAGTTAGCCAGATTTGTAACCATTCTTGAGGCGTGCTAATTGAGGTGCATCACCAGGTCTAACACGCCGCTGTCTACTCCAGCTGACCAAGGGCATGAAGGACGGTATCAGTCAAACTGTAGAGCACAAAGGGGTTTTTATACTTAGTGAGATTAAGGCTTCCCTAACTCAGGGCAACCCTGGAGAACCATATACTTCAGTATAACTTAATTGATACCAGTGGGTCTTCTAGAGCCAGACCACCTGACTCAAACCCCAGCTCCACCACTTACCACCTGTATGACTTTCACAACTTCACCTCTCTTTGCTTCAGTTTCTTCAAATGTAAAATGGAAATAATAAAAATACCTACCTCATAGCGTTGTGGTGAGGATTAAATGAGTCAACACTTTTAAAATACGAGAGTGCCTGGCCCATGGTAAATACTCCATGAATGGTAGCTTTTAATATTAGTTAAATGTTGCAATACAGAAGAGAAGAAAAAAGGATGTGGTGTCATAAATCTAGCATCAAGGACTTTGATATTCACCTATAACACAGAAGGGCTTTCGAGCAAATCTCAGTCTTCCTTGCCATCCTCTATACCGACAGCAGCAACCTGCAGACCAGATTCGAACGATGAACTCCAAACCAAAGACGACAATCATCACAAACTCCTAAAATACCAAATGAGACATGTTAGAGAGAGCCATTTCGGAGCAAACCACAGCAAGAAGCTCTATAGATATTCTGGACATTTAAGCACTTTGTCTAAAATGTCTAGTTGTCAATGTCTAAAGTTAACATCTCCTCTTCTCCGAGTTAAACTAAACCAGGAGAATATCTGAACCTCACGTGTCTGCATTTCCTATCACGGAAGGTTGGTTTTCCTCAAGACTCTAAGACTTGGCCAATTTAGGAGCCCACTTTAACACTAAACGTGCAGGCTGAATCACAGGTCTGCCTTGTCAGGAGGATAGAGTGTAGCCGACTGTAGCTACACGGTAACATGTGAAATCTCTGAAACGAAAGAGGGGACCCTGAAAATACAGCCTTACAGTTTTACAGAAAACGATGCTTCTTGCTGCAAGGAGTGACATAATCCCTAAGCCTTAAGAGTTGTTCTCAGAGAAAAAGAAGTAAACATTTAGAAGCATACTGAGTTCTTTTATTAATGGTGTCAAAATCTCCTTATGAAATAGCAAGTTTCAAAAGCATTACCATGCGTGGCACATATATCGTTTGCCAGAAATGAGATTCTGGATCAGAAGCTTATTAATCATCACACTGCCCTTTGGTGACAGCTGCCGGGAAGAGGACACGTGTCGAGTAAAATGACTTTGCGATTATTTAGGAAGAGCTGTGTGTGAACCTTGGGGAAAAGCCAACAGTGGCTTATTCAACTGTGAGTCGTAGAATGAGAAACCAAAGGGAATTTGTAAGCAGAGAGTGTCTTGGAGCAAGATGTCACAATCGTCTTGTCGTCCCTGTATAGAGACAGGCACTGAACTTATCGAAATTTGTTTTCCTTTAAAAAGTATTTCCCTCTCTTGTTTTTAAGCAAGAGTTGACTGAGCATTTATAATGGAGAACAAAACTGTATTTATCAATTGATTTTAATTTTAATTGCTTAATTATGAAAGTGATACATGGTCTTTTTAATTAAAGCATTCAAACGTCACAGGAATATAGAACATAGAAAGTAAAGGTCCTAATCCACTCCCCCTTCTCCCACCCCATGGTCCAAGATAAAACTGTTATCAAAATTAGAAGAATGGCATTTTGTTGCAAGTTTCTGGCAAATGTCTGTTTCTTTAGTTAGAGCATGTGGTGTTGCAATTTTGAAACGCCGAGTAGAGATATATCAGTCTATCCTTCTGTTATTTTGCACTGAGTAAACCACAAATATTTCTCATGATGGGAAATAAGTCTCTAATATCATCACTGCTTATTGACAGTGACTTAAAGCCACCTATGGGATAAATCTCTGAAGACAACTTTATGCACAGACAACCAAACTATGGTCAACATACACTCATTAAAGACATGGATTTGGCTTTGTTTTGATTGGTTTTGAGTGTGTATCTAGATGGTTGAGTCTGTTCATCCATTAAGGTGCCTCAGTACCAGAGCTCCTGTTTCTAACTCAGCACATCTTTCCATACACAGAAGGCATGCTGAGGCCCAAGAGGCCCACAGAGCTCGTCCTGTGATCCACCCAGGTTTAATGGCAGGTCCACTTTTTATCCCTGCCCCTAACTCCTACTTGTGCCAGGAAGTTTGGCACTCTGCTGGTGAGAGGTCATTTTATTAGAGATACCCAAGAAAATCCAAAAGGTGGCCTGAGTTCCCAGGTACAACCATAGGATGATTTTTCTTTTTCATGGGAATAGATGATGCCAATAGATGATGGCCATTATTCTAAAGAGAGGTAGGCCCTCACTGCCCAATTTCAGTGTTGCACTGAGGCGGGGTGAGTTACATCGACAAAATCTTTACTCAGGGCCCCTTGTTCGGGAATATTGCTTGCTATATTTTCTTTATATTTTTACATAATATAATATAATATAATATAATATATATAAAACATATATTTTATATATCTTTTAAGAGGTTAGGAAAAAAATTTCCTTCCTTTGCCAATAAAACAAGAGGAAGTTGTGACTGGATTTCACCACAGGGTCACAATCTCCTCCCTGTGCCAGATCATTGCTTAGTATTCCCTGTGAGGGCTGGGTTTTAGACTGTGAAAAATAACCTCAAGAATCTCAGTCATTGAGTAAGGAGCAGCGAGAGACGAGAGCTCACTGGTCGACTGTGGAGTGCAGGCCGCGGGGATGTTCTCTCTTGAGCACTTGGGCTTCGGTGACGGGGAGCTAAAGTGTGACTGCCACTTTGACCAGATTCTGTCTCTGGGTTCCTGAAATGTCCATCTTATTTCAGTTAAAAGGAACAAAGAGCTATTGAGCCGGAGAAAGAGAAAGAACCCAAATCTTTGAGCAGGTGGGGAGTGGAACTGCGAGAGGACCACTTTCTCTGCCTTGTTCTTTTCTCTGCTTTGTTGAGGCATAATTGACAAACAAAAACCATATATATTTAAGGTACACAATGTGATGTTTTGATAGAGTTATACATTGTGAAGTCTTACCACAATCAAGCTAATTAACACATCCATCACCTCACATAGTTAACGTTGTTTTTGGTGGTGAAAACATTTAAGATCTACTCTCTTAGCAAATTTCTAGTACACGATACATTGTTGTTAACTACAGCTACCATTCCATCCATGACATCCAGAAGTTGTTCATCCTGCGTAACTGGGATTCTGTACCTTTGACCAATGTCTCCCCATCTCCCCCACCCTCCAGCCCTGGAGACCACCGATCGACTCTCTGCTTTTAGGCATTTGAGTTTTTTAGATTCCACAGTCAGGTCATGGGATATTTGTCTTTCAGTGTCTGACTTATTTCACTTAGTATAACATCCTCCAAGTTTACCTATGTTATTGCAAATAACAGGATTTCTTTCTTTTTTGAAGGCTGAACAATATTCCACTGTATATACACCACCTTTTCTTTATCCATTTGCCCAGTGATGGTTGTTTCCACATCTTGGCTACTTTAAATAATGATGCAATGAACATGGGAGTGCAGATATCTTTTCAAGCTCCTGACTTTATTTCTTTTGGGTGTGTGTGCAGAAGTGGGATTGTTGGATCATATGGTAGTTCTATTTTTAATTTTGTGAGGAACCTCCATACTGTTTCCCGTAGTAACTATACCAATTTACATTCCCATCAACAGTACACCAACTTACATCTATTTTCTCCAAATCCTCGCCAGCATTTGTCATCTCTTGTCTTTTTGATAATAGCCATTCTAACAGGTATGAGAAGCTATCTTATTGTGGTTTTGATCTGCATTTCCCTGATGATCAATGACGTTGAGCACTTTTTCATATACCTATTGGCCATTTGAATGTCTTCTTTTGAGAAATGACCATGCAGGTCCTTTGCCCACTTTTTAATTGGGTTATTTGTTTTTTCACTATTGACTTATGGAAGTTCCCTATGTATTTGGATATTAACTCTCTATCAGATTTGATGTCCAAATGTTTTCTCTCATTCTGTGGGTTGTCTCTTTATTCCATTGATGTTTCCTTTGCTGTACAGAAGGATTTTAGTTTGATTCAATCCCACCTGTCCATTTTTGCTTTTGTTTTCTGTGCTTTTGGGGTCATGTCCAAAAAAATCATTGCCCAAACCAACGTCAAGAAGCTCCTTCCCTATGCTTTCTTCTAGTAGTTTTACATTTCTGGGTCTTACATTTAAGTCTTTAATCCATTTTGGGTTAACTTTTGTATATCATGTGAATAAGGATCCAATTTCATTCTCCTGCATATGGATATCCAGTTTTCCCATTCATGATAAAAACTCTCAGCAAGTTAGGAATAGAGGTTTATTATCTCAATTTGATAAATAGCATCTACAAAATACCTACATCTAACATCATACTTGGTGGTCTAGCGGTTAAGATTTGGTGCTCTCACTGCTGCACCCAGGTCTGTTTCCAGGTCAAGAAACCACATCACCGGTCTGTCAGTTGTCATACTGTGGTGGCTGCATGTTGCTGTGTTGCTGAAAGCTATGCCAGAGTACTTCAAACACCAGCAGGGTCACCCATGGTGGACAGGTGTCAGTGGAGCTTCCAGACTAAGACAGACTAGGAAGAAGAACCTGGCCACCCACTTCTGAAAAATTGGCCATGAAACCCTGTGAATAGCAGCAGAATGTTGTGTTATATAGCACTGCAGGGTGAGAGGATGGAGCAAAAAGACCAGGCAAGGTTCTGCTCTACTGTCCACAGGGTTGCTAGGAGTCAGAATCAACTCAATGGCGCTAAAAAAACATCATACTTAATGATGAAAGACTGCATGATTTCCCCTAAAATCAAGAACAAGGAAAGATGTTACTTTCATCACTCTTATTCAATATGGTTGAATAATATAGTCACTGTAATAAGGCAGGTAAAAGAAATAAAAGCCATACAAATTGCAAAGGCAGACAAAACAGTCTTTATTTGCAGATGGCATGATTGTTTACAGAGAAAATTGAAAGGAATCTATGAAAAACTTAGAACTAATAAGTGATCTCAGTAAGGCTGCAAGATATAAGATCAACAGACGAAAGTAAACCACATTTCTGTATACTAACAACCAGGATGTGGAAGCCAAAATTAAAAGCACAATATTATGCATAACCATTTTAAATAGAATAAAGTATTTAGCTATGCACTTAACAAAACATGTACGGAATACGCATGCTGAAAATTACAAAATGTTGTTGAAAGAGATCAGAGAAGACCCAAATAAATCCATGTTCATGTGTTGGAAGACTCAGTATAATAAAGATAGCAGCCCTTTTCAAATTCATGTATAGGTTTAATGAAAGTCCTATCACAATCTCAGCAAGCTGTGTTTTAGACAAAAAGCTTATTCTAAAATTTATATGAAATGGTACAGGCCCTAGAATAGCTAAAACTATCCCCAAAAGTAGAATAAAGTGGGAGGAATCACTTTATCTGGTATTAAGGCTACCATATAGCTACAATAATCAAGACTGTGTGGTAGTGGCAGAGGGACAGACACATAGAGAACAATGGAACAGAATAGAGAACTTAAAAATATACACAGACAAATATGCTCAAATGATTTTTTGATAAAAGTACAAGAGCAATTCAATGAAGAAAGAAATAACTGGGCTGTTTTTAGGTAAAAATCAGCATATAGCATTATATAAATTTCAAGTGCACATCATTATATTTTGATTCCTGTATAGATTACATGTTCACCACCCAAAGACTAATTATAATCCATCACCCCACACAGGTGCCTAATCACCCCTTTCGTCCACCTCCATCCCCCCTTTCCCTCTGGTAGCCACCAAACCAATCTCTGTCTCTACATGGTTGTTTGCTGTTGTTTTTATCTTCTCCTTAAGGGTGAGATCATACAGTATTTCACTTTCTCCCTCTGACTTATTTCGCTTAGCATAATACCGTCAAGTTCCATTCATATTGTCACAAATAGCCAGATTTCATGAGTTTTTATAGCTGAGTAGTATATTCCAGTGTGTATATATACCACTACTTTATCCATTCATCACTTGATGGGCACCTACGTTGCTTCCAAGTCTTGGCTGTTGTGAATAATGCTTCAGTGGACATAGGGAGGCATGTATCATTATGAATTTGTGTTTTCATGCTCTTTGGATAAATACCCAGCAGTGGGATAGCTGGATCATATGGTAGATCTATCCTGCATTTTTCTGAGGATACTCCATACCGTTTTCCATAGTGGCTGCACCAGTTTGTACTCCCACCAGCAGTGTATGAGAGTTCCCTTCTCTCCACATCCTCTCCAACTCTTGTTGTTTCCTGTCTTGTTAATTATAGCCATTCTGACAGGCATGAGGTGATATCTCATTGTAGTTTTGATTTTCATTTCTCCGATGGTTAATGCTGTTGAAGATATTTTCATGTGCCTGTTGGCCATCTGTGTATCTTATTTGGAGAAATGTCTGCTCAGATCTTTTGCCCATTTTCTAATTGTGTTGTTAGTTTTTTGTTGTTGTTGACATGTATGAGTTCTTTATATGTTTTGGCTGTAGATCCCTTATCAGACATATGGTTTGCAAATATCTTCTCCAAATTGTCAGGTCTTCTTTTCATTTTGTTGACTGTTTCCTTTGCTGTGCAGAAGATTTTTAGTTTTACATGGTCTCCTTTGTTTATTTTTTCTATTGTTTCCCTTGCCCAGTCAGACACGGTACTTGAAAACATGCTGCTAAGACCAATGTCGAAGAGCATACTGCCTGTGTTTTCTTCTAGAGGTTTAATAGTTTTAGGTCTTACATTCAAGTCTTTAATCCATCTTGAGTTAATTTTTGTGATGGTGAAAGATAATGGTCTACTTTCATTATTTGGCATGTGGCTGTGCAGTTTTCCCAACACCATTTATTGAAGAGAATTTCTTTTCCCCATTGTATATTCTTGGCTCTCTTGTTGAAAATTAGCTGTCCACAGAGGTGTGGGTTTATTTCTGGGCTCTCCATTCTATTCCATTGATCTGTTTGTCTGTTTTTGTGCCAGTACCATGCTGTTTTGGTTACTATACCTTTGTACTATATTTTGAAATCAGGGTGTGTGATACCTCCAGCTTTGGTCTTTTTTCATAGGATTCCTTTGGCTATTCAGGGTCTTTTGTTGTTCCATATAAATTTTACGATTCTTTGCTCTATTTCTGTGAAAAATGTTCATAGAACTTTGATAGGGATTGCATTGAATTTGTAGATTGCTTTAGGAATTATGGACATTTTAAGTATGTTAATGCTTCCAATCCAAGAGCACAGAATATCTTTCCATTTCTTTGTGTCTTCTTCTATTTCTTTCAACACCGTTGTATAGTTTTCAGTATATAGATCTTTTACCTCTTTGGTGAAGTTTATTCCTAGGTATTTTATTCTTTTTGTTGCAATTGTAAATGGGATTGTGTTCATAATTTTTGTTTCTGCTACTTTGTTGTTAGTGTATAGAAACACAACTGATTTTTCTATGTTGATTTTGTATCCTCAACTTTACCATATTCATTTCTTTCTAAAAGTTTTCTTGGTGTATTCATTAGGGTTTTCTATGTACAAAATCATATCATCTGCAAATAGTGACAGTTTCACTTCTTCCTTTCCAATTTGGATCCATTTTATTTCTTTTTCTTGCCGGATTGTCCTGGCTAGGACTTCCATACTATGTTCAATAAGAGTGGTGAAAGTGGGCATCCTTGTCTGGTTCCTGTTCTTAGAGGGATAGCTTTCAGTTTTTCTCCATTGAGTATGATATTAACTGTGGGTTTAACACGTAGGGCCTTTATTTTGTCGAGGTACTTTCCTTCTATATCTTTTTTATTCAGAATTTTTATCATAAATGGATGCTGTATCTTGTCAAATGCTTTCTCTGTACTAATTGAGAAGAACAAGTGAGTTTAATTCATTTTGTTAATCTGGTGTATCACATTGATTCATTTGTGGATGCTGAACCATCCCTGCATCCCTGCAATGAATCCCACTTGATCATGGTGTATGATGTTTTTAATGTATTTTTATATTCAATTTGCTAATATTTTGTTGAGGATTTTTGCATTGATATTCACCAGTGATATCGGCCTGTAATTTTCTTTTTTTGTGTTGTTCTTGTCTGGTTTTAGTATCAAGGTAATGTTGGCTTCATAGAATGAATTAGGAAGCTTCCCCTCCTCTTCAATTTTTTGGAAGAGTTTGAGAAGGACAGGTATTAAGTCTTCTTTGAATTTTTGGTAGAATTCACCAGTGGAGGCTGGTCCTGGTCCTTTGTTTGTTGGGAGGTTTTTGATTACTGATTCAATCTCCTCACTAGTAATCAGTCTATTCAGATTTTCTATTTCTTCATGATGCAGTGTTGGAAGATTGTATGTTTCTAGGAATTTACCCACTTCTTCTAGGCTGTCCACTTTGTTGGTAAACAGTTGTTGGTAGTGGTCTCTTATGATTCTTTGTATTTCTGTGATATCATTTGTAACCTCAGTTTCATTTTTGATTTTGTTTATTAGAGTCCTCTCTCCCTTTTCCTTGATTAGCCCAGCTAAAGTTTTGTCAATTTTGTTTCTCTTTTCAAAGAAACAGCTCTTTCTTCTATTTATCTTTTCTATTGTATTTTTAGTCACTACATCATTTATTTCTGCTCTGATCTTTATCATTTACTTCCTTCTACTTACTTCAGGCTTCATCTGTTCTTTTTCCGGCTTCTTTAGGTGAAAACCTAGATCATTTATTTGGGATTTTTCTTGCTTCTTGAGGTAGGCCTGTATTGCTATGAACTTCCCTCTTACAACCCCTTTTGCTTCATCCCCAAATTTTGGTGTGTTGTATTTCTGTTTCACTTTGTCTCTGGGTATTTTCTGATTTCTTTGGTGACCCAGTGGTTGTTCAGTAGCATGTTACTTGACACATTTTTGTGATTTTTCCAGTTTTCTTTTTGTAGTTGATTTCTAGTTTCATAAGATTGAGGTCAAAGAAGATGCTTGATATGACTTCAGTCTTCTTAAATTTATTGAGACTTGTTTTGTGGCATAAAAGGGGATCTATTTTGGGCCTGGCCCCGTGGCCGAGTGGTTAAGTTCGCGCGCTCCGCTGCAGGTGGCCCAGTGTTTCGTCAGTTCGAATCCTGGGCGCGGACATGGCACTGCTCATCAAACCACGCTGAGGCAGCGTCCCACATGCCACAACTACAAGGATCCACAATGAAGAATATACAACTGTGTACTGGGGGGCTTTGGGGAGAAAAAATAAAATAAAATCTTTAAAAAAAAAAAAGGGGGATCTATTTTGGAGAAAGTTCCATGTGTACTTGAGAAAAAATGTGTATTCTGTTGCTTTTGGATGGAATGTTCTGTATATATCTATTAAGTCCATCTGGTATAATGTGTCATTTAAGATCAATGTTTTCTTGTCAATTTTCTGTCTGGATGACTATCCATTGATGTAAGTGAGATGTTAAAGTCTCCTACTATTATTATATTTCTGTAAATTTCTTTAGATCTATTAATATTTACTTCATATATCTTGGTGCTCCTATGTTGGTTGCACGTATGTTGATAAATGTTATGTCTTCTTGCTGGATTAACCCCTTTATCATTATGTAATGCTCCCCTTTGTCTCTTATTACAGTCTTTGTTTTAAAGTCTATTTTGTCTGCTATGAGTATACCTACACCAACTTTTTTTTTTGTTTCCATTTGTATGGAATATCTTTCTCTGTCCCTTCGCATTCAGTCTGTCTGTGTCTTTACACCTGAAGTGAGTCTCTTGTAGTCAGCGTATAGATGGTTCTTGTCTTTTTTTTCCATTCAGCCACTCTGTGTCTTTTGACTGGCAAATTTAGTTCATTTACATTTAAAGTAATTATTGATAGGCATGTACTTATTGCCATTTTTAAATTGTTTTCTGACTCTTTTTGTAGTTCCTCTCTATTCCTTTCTTCTCTTTCTCTCTACCCTTGTGATTTGATGACTTTCTTTAGTGTTGTGTTTAGATTCTTTTCTCATTTTCTTTCAAGTACTTAATGTAAGTTTTTGCTTTTTGGTTACCATGATGTTCACATATAACTTCCTATGTATATCTGTTTTAAGTTGATAGCAACTTAAATTTAAGCACATTCTGAAACTTTACATTTTTCTCCTCATTCCAACATTTTATAGTTTCGATGTCATATTTTACATCTTTTTTATGCATCCCTTAACTAAGTATTGTGGTTTTAGTTAATTTTACTCCTTTTTGTCTTTTAACCTTCATATTTGCTTTATAAATGATTGCTCCAATACCTTTGCTATATATTTACCTTTTCCAGTGAAATTTTTACATTTTTATGTTTTCTTGTTATTAATTAGTGCAAATTCTTTTCAGCTTAGAGAAGTAAATTTAATATTTCTTGTAAGGCAGTTTTTGTTATGATGAACTTCTTTATGATAAGCTTTGCTTATCTGGGAAACTCTTAATCTCTCCTTCAATTCTGAATGATAATCTCGCTGGGTAGAGAATTCTTGGCTGGAAGTTTTTTTCCCTTCATCACTTTGAATATATTGTTCCATTCTCTTCTGGCTTACAAAGCTTCTGTTGAAAAATCTGCTGATAAACTTATGATGTTTCCCTGGTGTGTACTAAGTTATGTTTTCTCTTGCTGCTTTTAAGATCCTTTGTCTTTAACTTTATCATTTTAATTATTATACGTCTTGATGCAGGTCTCTTTAGATTCATTTTATTTGTAACTCTCTGAGCTTCCTGGACCTGTATGTCTGTTTCCTTCCCCAGATTAGGGAATTTTTCAGTTATTATTTCTTCAAGTAAGTTTTCTAGTCCTTTCTGTCTCTCTTCTCCCTCTGGGACCCCTATAATATGAATGTTACTCTGCTTGATGTTGTCTCATGGGTCCCTTAACTTCATTTCTTAACATTGTTTTTCCTTTTTTGCTGCTCTGTCTGAGTAAATTGCTTTTCTTTCCATCTCACTGATCAGATCTTCAGCTTCATCCAGTCTGCTGTTGAATCCCTCAAGTATATTTTTCAGTTCAGTCATTATATTCTTCAGCTCTGTAACTTCTATTTGGAGCTTTCTTATATTTTCTGTGTCTTTGTTGAAGCTCTCACCATGTTTACCCATTCTTCTTTCAAGTTTGGCAAGCATCTTTATGACCATTACTTTGAACTGTCTATCAGGTAGATTGCTCATCTCCATTTCATTGATGTCTTTTTCTGATGTTTTGATTTGTTCTTTTGTTTTGAACATATTCCTTTGTCTCCTCATTTTTCCCGACTCTCTGTGCTTGTTTCTTTGTATTAGGCAAATCAACTACTACTTCCAGTCTTAAAGGAGTGGCTTTGTGCAGGAGATGTCTCCCTGGCCACTAGAGCTAGGTGCTCAAGGGGCATCCCTGGTGTGGCCTGTATATGCCCTCCTGCGGTGGTAGGGTTGCAGCTGGTGTTCAGGGATGGGTGGGGCTCTCAGGGGGCACAGCCACCAGCTCCAGTAGGTTGGAGGGAGGGTTCCAAAATGGTGCCCATCAGCACAAGCATTTACAAGGTAGAATGAGATTGCAAAAATGGTGTTCACCAGTGTCTATGACCCTGGAGAGAGTCCCAATAGTTTCATGCCTCTCTGGCAGTTGCTTTAAATTTAATGTCTCCTTCATGTATGGTCTAGGCACTTTTAAATCTGGAGTTTGTGCACTGGGTCTTGGGCCAGTGAGTCTGCATAGAAGCTCCTAAAAGCAGGTTCTCCATTCCCTACACTCTATGATTTTTCTGGCCATAATCCCCATTGGTTTTCAAAGCCAGGTGTTTTGGGGCTTGGGTCTCCTGTGCAGGGTCTAAGGGTTGGGGTGCCTGAGGTGGAGCACCAACCCCTCATTCCTTAAGGAAAAGTTCTTTATTTTCTGGGTGGATCCTTCCCATTTGTGTATTGCTGCATCTGGGGTGGGTTTTTTGTTTTGTTTTGTTTGTAAGACCATGTCTCTGCTTCTCCTGCCCATCTCATTGCTGCCCTTTTATTTTTTTGTTGTAGAAGCTGTTTGTTCAGTTTTCAGGGGAAATGATCCCATATGCAGTTGTGGATTTCTTGTGTTTGTGAGAGGAGGTGAGTTCAGGATCTTCCTATGATGCCATCTTGACCAGAACCAAGAAAAAGCCTTTTGAATAAATGATGCTTGGCAACTGGACATCTATAAGCAAAAAAAAAAATGAACCTCAATCTATACCTCACACCTTATACAAAAATCAATTCAAAATGGATTATGGGCCTAAATGCTAAAACTATCAAACTTTTAGTAAAAAACATAGGAGAAAATTTGGGAGATTTGGGCTAAGTGAAGAGTTCTTAGACTTGACAGCAAAAGAACAAGTAACAAACGGAAAAATTGACAAACTGGACTTTGTCAATAATAGAAAGGATGAAAAGGCAAACTACAGACTGGGAGAAAACATTTTCAAACCACATATCTGACAAAGGACTAGTATCTAGAATACATAAAAATTCTCAAAACTCAATAGTAAAAAAACAAACAGTTCAATTAGAAAATGAGCAAAAGATATAAACAAATATTTCACTGAAGAGAATATATGGATGGCAAATGAGCACATGAAAAGATAGTCAACATTGTTAGCCATATGGGAAATGCAAGCTAAAACCACAACGTGATAACACTAGATGCCTATCAGAATGGCTAAAATAAAAAATAGTGACTGCACAATGCTGGAGAGAACGCAGAGAAAATGCATCCTCATACGTTGCTGGTGGGAATGTAAAATAATACAGCCCCCACAGGAAAACAGTTTGGTGGTATCTCATAAAACTAAACATGTAGTTGGTATATGGTTCAGCAGTTGTACTCTTGGGCATTCAAGCCAGAGAAATGAGAACTTACATTTATATGAAAACCTATACATGAATGTTCATAGTAGATTTATTCATAATAAACAGAAACTGAAAACAGCCCAGGTATCTTCTCCATGTGAATGGTTAAACAATTTCCTGCAGTACATCCATACATGGAATACTGCTTAACAATAAAAATGAATGAACTGTTGATACACACAACAATCTCTATGGAATTAAGCTAAGTTCAAAAAGTTTACATACCATGTTATTCCATTTATATAACATTTTGAAATGAAAAAAGTTTTAGAAATGCAAAACAGATTAGTAGTTGCTAGAAGTTGGGAATTGTTGGGGAGGAGTTGGTGGGTGGGAGGGAGGAGGTGGGTGTGGTCCTTAAGGGCAACTGGAGAGATCCCTGTGGTGATGGAACTTTTTGGTGTGTTGCCTGTTGTGATAGATACATGAACCTTCACATATGATAAAATTGGATAGCACTAAACATTCACATACAAATGTGTGCAAACAAAACCAGGGAAATGTGAGTAAAATCTGTGCATTGTATCAGTATTATCCTGGTTGTCATATTATACTATGGTTTTGCAAAATGTTACCATTTGGGGAAACTGGGTAAAGCGTATGTAGGCTATCTCTGTATAATTCCTACAACTGCATGTGAATCTACAATTATATCAAAAAAATTTTCAATTAAAAAAAAGGCATTGCCTGTCATCTAGCCAATGGGGTAAGCCTATAAGCGGAAATGTGCTCCTCTTCAAGTCCAGATGCTAGATCTGTTCTCATTGTGTTTTGGTTTAATGGTGCTTTCTAAATGATTCTTTGATGGGGTATCCTTATTTTATTTCCAAATACATTAAAAATACAAACATCTGTTATGCTCCATTGAGATGATTTCAATTAGGGATGGTTCTTCTGACCTTTGCTGAGCCAGCCATGAGACAGTTTCTGGTACCTTTGCTGTACTTGGGGTAAATCAGTTCATTTCTCTCACTTGTTTTGAATTGAAATAAAATGCCCACTATTTACTCAAATGATTGTTAAAGGGATTAGTGAATAATAATCAGAGGACTTGACCTACTTGGAGGAAAGCTATAATATGAAGCTGGTATTACTAACCATGGCTCTGTCTTTCCTGATGGAGCCCCTAGAAGCGTGGTTTCGACAGCCGTCTATAGAACCAAGACAAATACTTATTGTTTATATCACTTGTCTTGAAGGAGTTCTAGTGTTTTCTCATTTGTCCTCATAGAATTTAGGTAAATCATAAACCGTCTTCATATTCTTCTTAAAAACTAAGAAAATACACATAGAAATTAAGAAATACAAGAGGCAGCGGTGGAGCTAGTCCCAGATTCTATCTAGAGTATCTGTTAAGAATACTAATCTGGCATTAACTCTCTTTTACAGACACTAAGGAAGAATTTTAACGTGTCACACGAGAGGACGGCAGTGTAAGTTCACTGATATAGATGACTTGGCTGTGTAATTCTAGATTTAAATTCTGTTCTTGAAGTTATTTTGTTTTTGAGTTACTCAAAGTGGTTTTTGGTAAAGATAGGTTGATTTTTTGGTATAAATTCACAATGCCTGACAGCTCATGTTCTAGTTGTTTTCTAATTAATTAACAGCATTGTTCATTAAGACACCATGACCTTTGTCTAATCGACAAGCTGTCTGCTGTGACCATTAGTTTTTTCTGGTTTTATGTCATCAAGTAGAATTTTTGTGAAGATGAAATGCTGACATTATAAACTCTGTGACATGTGCACCAATTCTTGAAGAGTTGTGGATAATTAGACATAGAAAATTGGAACTACTGACTTTATTCAGAACAGGAACATGATTTCTAGCTATTTTTGCTCCTTTTGTGTGTGTGTACTTAAAGTAACATGGGGCCAGCAGGACAGCATGCCTCCTCACGTAATCCCCGCAGGGAAAGCATCTGTGACGTAAACTGGGTCATAAATTCCAAAGAAAAGCATCAGTCAGAAGAGTTTCAGCTATAATTCTTTGTAATTTGGAAAATTTTATAAATATATGTTAAGGAAATAAAGTTGAGATCTAGAGAGGGCTCCACACTTAGAATGTGGAAATAAATATACAAAACTAATCATCTTTTCGATTTTTGTCTCTTTGAAGAGTTAGACATCTCTTCAAAACTCTAGACACTTGCTTCCTAACCATTACTTAGAGGCTGCCACATGCCACCATCCATCCAGCTAGCTTTCACATTTCTCCTTACTTTTTAGAAAGGTATATTAACTTTTAGTGTATTGGAAGAGAATTCGAGGGAATGAATGGTTTTACGAAAGGGACCCGTTTGACTTGGAGTTGGAAACATGCCACACATTCAGAATCATGCCTGCATCGGGGGTGGGGGGGTGTGTGAGTATGGCAGAACTTCAATAAGTGGCTTAGGAGACACTGAGCATGGTATGCAGAGAAAGGGGACGTAGAAGTGGGAGTGGGTGAGGATGGGGAGATCGCAAAGTGTGCAGGGGCATCATTCTTTCCTGCCTTGGAAACAGAGATTGAGAGAGTTTGAGAGCCAGTGTAATGGGCTGGCTTCGTTGGCTCGAAGGCTTAGGAAGACACTGACAGATGAATTTGTTTCCAGAGCACCAGGACATCCATGCCTCAGAGGTCCTCTTCTTTTTGGTTGGCTGATTCCTGAAATTTCTCAAGAAATAATTTATCCCTTCAAGTTTTTCACATTTGTTCAAATGTAAATCTCCCTCTCAAAAGTGATTCATTAAACCACGTTTATAGGACAATGTTCATTTATCCCAGAGGTTTTTCAGAGGGGGACGGGAAGCGAGTAGTTTGAAAATGTCCCCTCCCTAGTGAATGATCTACACTTTGTTACCAGAGAAGAATCAGGGGCAGGTTTTTATTAAGTGTTGGGGCCACAGGTTGGGAGCATGGGCCAGGGGAAGGAAGTGGGTATCCCCTTGTTGGGAGCAGAGCAGCGTTGCAAGTGTCAGGAACAGAGGACTTTCTTGGTCTCCCCCACAGCTCAGCCTGGCGGTACGTACACCCACTGGCCAGGCAGGGTGCTCTGATGGCGACATCAGCCCGCTTGCAGGGATTTAGACACTGGTGGCCTGCTGGCTGCTGTCAGGTTCTGCACTGCTCACCTGGAATGAGGGAGCCACTCAAGCGACCCTTTCTGTGTTCATGTTTTGTGTTCTTTAAAGTTTCATCCACCTCAGGGCAAAGCCTGGCTGAGAGCTTCCTCTCCAGCTGCCACAGGCGGAGCTGCAGGGGCGCATCCCTCACGTCCCCCTCCCTTTCGGGGGAGACAGAAAGCAGCCTCACTGGGCTCTTTTTGGCTGTCCATCACCCCCCACTCCAAACCACATTACACATTGACTGGTTTGAGTTTATATACGGGTGTGTCTGCATGCAGCCACCTGTGTAGGAAGCAGGAAACAGAACTAAACCTCTGAGTCATGAATGCCAAGCTGGAAAAATTGAAAACCATTTGCTGCACCTTGAACTGAACCCAGATACTCATTCTGTGATGATTTTGCCAAATAATCACAAAGGAACCAGTTCAACTTGGATATGAAGCTGAAAACCCTGAATCAGATGAGAAGGAGAACACCAAGAGAGTATCCAAAATGAATGAAATCAAACCAAATTTCCATTTGATTCAAACTGCTAATTTGTCAGTTTCTCATTAGGGTTTTGTTTTTGTGAAGAACGGCATGAGCTTGCCCCCAAGCAATATGAGTAACGATTTAAAATTAACATTGCTGCTAGAAATAAAACTAAGCCATTCTATTAGTTTTATAGTAAGAAAATATGCAAGAGCAATGGGTTTTTCTTACTCATAAAATATTTAAAATACAGAAATTTAAATAAAATTCTTTAAAACAAACAGTGTATTTCAATCAAGACATCCTCAGCCTTAGCGATCAACACCTGTCAGCCAAGTTGACTACAAAGCAAATCTTATCTCCTCCTGTGGGTGAGGCTCATGCCTGAGACAGGACAAGAGTTAGGACCCTGTTATGGACTGATGTTCGTGGTCCTCCAAAATCCATACGTTGAAGCCCTAACCCCAATGTGGGGGTATCTGGAGGGGGACTTTAGGAGGTGATCAGGTGTAGATGAGGTCATGAGGGTGGGGCTCCGTGATGGGATTACAGTCCTTATAAGAGGGAGAGGCCAGAGCTCCTTGCTCTTTCTACCACACAGGGACACGGTGAGAAGGAGTCTGTCTGCAGGCCAGGAAGAGGGCTCTCACCGGGAACCACGGCATCCTGGACTTCTGGCCTCCAGAACCGTGAGAAAGAAACACTTGTTTAAGCCATGCAGTTTGGGTATTTTCTTATAACGTTCCGAGCTAAGACAGACAGCTTCTGTGCTGCTTTGAGGCTGAGGGCTGGGACTCGGCGAACTGCTGGAGAACTTGCAGAGCTTTCTACTCTTCTTACTTGCGAGCCATGCCTCTGCCAGTACCACTGTCCTTGCTTGGAACAGAGAAATTGCTCTTACACTGAGACGCCCAGAAAACCTGCCCCTTCCCTCTTCCTTTAGGGTATTTGCATTGTTTATTATAACTAACTGCTCTGCAACACTTACTACATTTGTTGGTGCTCTGCTTTTCATGCATTCACTTCATGAAGGTATGCTGAATGTTATAATCATGTAAGATGCAAAGATGAGCCATATGCCTATCACCTCCGAGGAGTCTGTAACCTAATTGCAGACAATAAGACACACACACAGACTAGCACACTTGCAAGATGATGTGTGTGGTGCTGTCTGAGTGGGGGTGCCTTGAAGGGCTGCTCACCCCTTGCTGTAACTCCTCCACCTAGGCAGGCCATCACGAAATGTCTGCTGAATTCCTTTCAGTACAAAACTTCAGGTTCAGTGAAAACCAGTTAGCATACTGCTTTGTTAATTCATTAACATCAAAATTCTGAAAAAGAACTAGCTAAAGTAGGGCAATTGGAATAAGTTAATTGGCCTATAATTTTTTTCTCACCTGCCTATTCAGCGTTATTGACACTAATTGCAGTTGGAGAGTGAATGGCTTCTCCCCATGAGGTGTCTTGGTGTCAGTGTGGACTTATTTTCATTAAACTAAGCTGGAAAACAGTCACAGTAATTACCAATTTCACTCCTATGACGTATAGCACTGAACAATTTTGTTTTCATTTGGGGTCATCTGATGACATCTCTTCTCTTTTTACTATCTTATTAGAATGATAGGATTTTTCACCACTGGTTAAGAAAGGTTCTTCAGAGAGGCTGGGGATTAGAAAAAAAAGTGAGGGAAAGTTTATCCCTTTTATCTGCGCATGTTTTAATAGCATCTCCAATCTTTAGGGTTTTAGAGGAAACTTCAGGGTGGAGCCAAAGTGGCTCCTGAAGGCAGAGCGGAGGAGCCAGTGTTTTATTTACTCAGTAATGAGGAGGCAGAAGCTGTGTTGATGGTGTTGATGGAGGGGCAGAACCCTGAGAACCTCAACAGTTGAGCTGTCCAGTGGGGAGACGCTCCCCTTGTAGGCAGAATGTGGACACAGTGGGCAGAACCTGGAAGAAATGGGAATCTTTGAGACCACGGCTTTCCGAGGAAGAAATGCTCTGGGCAAGGTGGGTGTGGAGTCCAGCAGAAGTCAGACACTATCTTGCTTTCTTTCTATGCCCATAAACTGTAGACTGCATTGTAAGCCTCCACATGCCACAGGGAGAGGTCCTCATGCTTTCTTGAGTCACATGCCCTACCTTCCTTCTAGACCTCCTGGCAGAACAGGGACATTCTGATTTACAACAGTCTTGGGTTCCTCCTCTCTTACCCATGACAATTGTTTTCCTTTATAAACATTCAAGTGAATTTTTACCTAAGATTGTACATTTCCCCCATTACTGTGGTGTGTGTTATTGGTGTTAGTGTGCTCTTTGGCAACAAGAGTAACATCCTTTGGTGAGCTTTGAGAGGTAGGAAAACACACACCTCTGTGCCTACTGTACGTGCACTGGCATACACACGTGCATGTGATCTTGCAAAAAAGCTTTCAGAACCGACATTGAGACTCAGTCATCTATGCTCACACAGAAGAAAATGAGAGACAAAAATCTAAGAATGAACATCTACAGGAGACACTATTGGTAGAACATACCCTTGCAAAGAGAAAGTGCGTATCAGCTCTCAGCGCAAGCCCTGATAAACATGAACTGTTAACTATCTCCAAAGTACATAAATTGGTGGCATTGTAACAATATTCCATTAATAACAGTTTCTAAATTGAAGGAACATTTGAAGTTTCCTGCCCTTTTGAACATTCAGGTCACAAAGAAAAATCAGATACAAGATCATTTATTTTAATGTATCAATTTTATTAACCATGTGAATCTTCACACTGTATCTTTTATGAAATCTGTAATGATTCTGGGATATTTACCTCTCTTATTGTTTCTAGTTATCCATCAAAATCATTCAAGACCAGTCATGCTGTAAATCATGCATACTCCTAAATTGAGCAGACTAAGGGCCTGTTCATAGTAACCTTGAACTAATTTAATGAGCTCCTCTGCCTGTCGCTCATCTGAACCATCAAACAATAGACTAAGAATGAATATGTCTTCTATACCTACTGATGAGGATAAAAACAAAAAACCTGCTTGGGAAATTTCCAAGTGTTTTAGAACACCAGTTTTATGATTCCTAAGCATAAGACACAGCACATGGAAAATATTTATCCATTGGGTTTAGTGGAGAATCATCCTGACAGTTGAATCCAAGGAATACTTGAACACACCCTTGTCTCTGTCACAGTCTATTTCTCTGCTGTGTTATTCACCAAGCGTGTTTGATTCCAGTTTGTTTTCCTGAAGTTTCCCTGTTGGAGAGAAACTTTTCTGGCTGCATCTAGACTTTCTCTCAGACAGACATGGCTCCTAGGGTACACATGCCATCACTCTTATTTGCCATAATAGTGTTTGGAATGTTATTTCTGTCAAACGCCTCTGCTCACATCATCCACATATCTTAATTAATACACCACCGCCTACTTGTCACCCATTATGCACACCTGCCCAACAACCTCTGATGGTTGACAGGCTGATGTGGAAAATCACTTAGTGTGGGCGAAAACTGATCTGTAACAGTGACTTGAAACCCTGCTGCACCCTCCTGCACTTTTATTTGGTGGTAGGCTTTTTCCTACCTGGCGACATGACACATGATTTGGAGACCATGAGAGTGTAAGGATATATGAGAGGACTGATGACAATTTTAACTAATAAAGCATCCTGTGCACCATTGGTAAGCAAAGTCATGGAAATACAGACACGAATATTGACTTTACAGGACATTAACAAAAAGTGGGCTCTGAGCAAAAGTAACGGTTTATTCAGAAGTGAGGCTCTGCCCAGAAAAGGATGCATTGGAGAAAATGCACCTCTTACCATTCCTAAGGCAGCATGGGATGCCTATAAAGTGATAGAGCGGTGCCATGTTGACCTTTGGTAGAGTCTAGACAAAGTAAGTCCTGGGCAAGGTGTGCTGAAAGTAATTTACTTGGGGTGGGAGGTAGGGCTGGAGGAAAAGGAACAAGAACCCAGAGGCAGGCGTTGTCAGGCCCACCTCCGGGGACCCAACTGTGCCGCTGTGTCCATCAGACCCTTGTCCAGGCCGGAGTCCTAAGTCCCTCTGCAGGTGTGGCTGTGGGGGCCTCTCCCACTGCTCCCCTACTGCTTCCCCACCTCTCAGCGCATATGTCAGCGGGCTGGGAACAGAATGGCATTAAAGCAAGGATTTCACAACTGCCCCCCATCATAAAGAGTATCTAAGAGTCACTGAAGGTACAGCTTTTAAAGACTATCTTTATGGGGCTGGCCCCGTGGCCGAGTAGTTAAGTTCGCGCGCTCCGCTGCAGGTGGCCCAGTGTTTCGTCGGTTCGAATCCTGGGCGCGGACATGGCACTGCTCGTCAGACCACGCTGAGGCAGCGTCCCACATGCCACAACTAGAGGAACCCACAACGAAGAATACACAACTATGTACCGGGGGGCTTTGGGGAAAAAAAGGAAAAAATAAAATCTTTAAAAAAAAAAAATAAAATAAATAAAATAAAATAAAATAAAGACTATCTTTATATATCCAAATTTAGTATCTTATCAGAGATCAATAGTTGTTTATATGCAGAAAGTTCCCATTTTTACAACTTCTTCCATTATCTTACTCTGCTTGTTTGCGTAGTAAATGCAGGCTTAGTGGAATCTTATCTTCTTCAAGAGCATAAATAGAGTCATTACTTCCATTGAGAATTCCCTAATTCAGAATTTGTGGTAATTCCCCTAGAGTCTGGGTAATACTTATTTTTGTACCATTTATTAAAAGAAGATTCACCAGGAAAATTGGAACAGAAATGAGAGGATAAGGGGGCAGGCTTAACATATTTAAGAGGAAACAGTTTTCAACATCCTTAATAGCACTTATTTGCCTTTAAACAATTAATGGAATAATTACAACCAAGCCATCTCATTAATTAAAGAAAACCCAGCAGGATCTTTATTTGGCAACAATTTGTTAGCAGAGATTCCCTAAGTCTCGAGTCCTTGGAAAATTGGTAAGAAATATTCCTCGTCCCAATTTCTAATTACTCCCTTTCAATCATCTTAAATGTTTCCCAACCACAGCGATAAACATTCCAATAAGCTATAGCTAACTGCATAAATTAGTATGCAGGCATGTGTCATTCTGTCCCACAGGTTGCTCTGGCCCCTGATGGCTGAGAGCAGCCCCAGACTAGTAGAAGCCGGACAAGGTGGGTCAGAGGGCAGGGTCTACAGCTGATCCAAGGACCCTGGGACCCATGGCCACAGCCCTGTCTGCAGTCCCTAGCTCTGAGCTTGGTGCTCTGTTCTGACCCTCTAGAATCTCTCTTGTGGCCCCAGAAGACAGGCCTGCCTGCCTCCCTCCCCCTGGATAGCTAATGAACAGCACGTTCCCCTCCAGGGGAGCAGAGGGCCAGCACAACGCCTGCACACACCACCCGAAAGGCGGAAAGTGGGGAAGTTTGACACCTCTTTCCCCACTTTTGCTGTCAGAAGAGTGAGGAATGATCTGATTCTCACTGTCTTCATTCTACCCCAGAGACTTCTGAACCAGACATTTCTCATGTGGAGAAAGGATGGCAATTTTACCAAATTGTTGCACCATAATGAATACTCTAGATTATCAGCCAAAAGAATTTCAGCAGACTAGGTGGATAAGCAAGCGCCGAAGGTCTTTATATCCCACAAACTTACAAATAAAACATTTCAAATGCTCTGAATCTCTCTTTAAATTTATCTTGGAAAGTATGTGAAAGTAAAGCGACACTATTGTTAGAGGTTATGGATAAAACTGCAATCTTCCTGTCTCTCAGCCAAATGTTGAGTCTTGAAGATGGTGAGAAAGCATACAGCTTGTACATGAGACTTTTTCTTAAATGCTGGAAGCTTCAAGTGTCGCCAAGGCCACGGTAGGCAGAGCCGCGCTATGCAAGGAGGGACGGATGGCCCTGGGCACGCAGGGGCCCGAGCGCCTCAGCGTCCTCAGGTTGGGAGCTGACTCACAGAAGTTGAGCTCTTTATTTTATTTTATTTACTTTGGTGATATTTTTTGTCTGTTGGAAAGAGAACCTACTTGAATAATGCTTTTGTTCATCTGAAACGTCAGCCTTATAAAAAGTGGCTAGTCACCATAGTGGTTAGAAATTTCCATCTTATAGTTTTAAAAAAAGTTGTTGGCTGTGGACAGAAGCATAAAATGAATTCTGGCTCTGTCTAGAGTCAAGTCACGTTGAGATTGTTTTCATTCCTCTATATTTCTGAATATTACTGAGTCAAAAGAAAGAGTAGTCCTTCATTTCAGATGGATCTTTCTTGGAGATTTTCCCAAGCAATTAATTCTTCTCCTCTTTGACTTCCTTGCTCTCATCTCCTGAAAATCCCAAACTTCGATTTTTTTTTCAATCTCCAGCTATCATTTGATGACATATCAAGGGAAGCACATACATGTAGGTAACCTAAAGCTTTTTTGTTCAATAATTATTTTCCTTTCAAATCATTCTGTCCTAATGATCTGGACGCTTGTGCTGGTGATCCAGCTCTTCTACTGATAGTTGCTGCTCAGGGATTTCACCAGGATTGTTTACATCAGAGGCTTAAGGCAAAGGGCTGACTTTTCATAGCTCACCATAGCTTAGGTTAGTGGCTCTCAAGGTGCGTGACACTATCTATGATGTGTTAGGATGCCATTCGGATTCATCCAATGATTGCTGGAAAGAGAACGGATATTTGGGGAAGTTGCTAGATTCCTGCAAAGCATTGATTCCACATGACCTTGGGCATCAATGCAGATGAAGGGAACGAAACCTTTGAAGGTGCTCCATCTCTTGGAGAACACCATTCCCTCTCCTGGGGGAACAAGAGCAGCAGCAGGTGATGGCAACCATCCCAAAACTTCACTACTTTTCATCCCAGATTTAGGTTTAAGAATGTTCTCAGTGAGTCCTTTTAAAAAATTAATTAATTTCACTGGATGCTCAGTGTAATGTTGATCCATACCTCCTTCAAAGGAAGAAGGCTCCATCCACAAATTTACATCCCTCACCCAGGGCCACTGAACTTGGGATGGAGACTGCTGTAAGCCAGCACGCTAAACAGACACTGAGTTGAAGACGACACAGGTGGTAACTCATGTCCTGGGAAGGCACCTAATGACATGTCTCCAGTCTAAGTTTTAGCAGAAGGGGTGCTTGGCATTAAGGTTTCTAGGGGAATGACGAAAGGAAGAAAAGTGTCATAGGGAAGAAGAAACCCAGAGGGGTTTGCTCATCACAAGGTGCTCATGGCTTCCTTGTACCGTTTTCTCACTCTCCACCTCTCAGGGCTCCTCGTTCCCTCACACACCCGTGATCCCCAAATCTAGACCCCACATCTCCTGAACTAGAGACGAATGTTTCCAGTACCTCCTGATGGTCCCCAAGTGAATGAAATGTAGTATTTTAAGAACCAGCCCATCTTTCCTCTGAACCAGTCACATGTCCTCTGTTCCCAGTCCTGAGTAAATGCATCATAATCTGACTACACCCAGAAGTCCGAGGCACAGGCATCCTCACTTCAGGCTCTCACCTCAGACACCATGTCTTGTTGGCTTGGCCTCAGACAAGTTCACTAAGTTCAGCCTTCCTCTCCATCCTCTCTGCTCTGTTTAGTCCAGATGTTCATCCTGAGGCTCAGGACAGTGCAGCAGACTACATCCTCTCCTGTCCTCCATTGCTCCTGCTCCATTCCAGTTCTCCTCCAGAGAGTAATCACAATTTTCTTCCTCAAAGCCAGATTTAATGGGTTGTTGTTCTACTTAATGACTGCCCTTTGATCATAAAATTCAAATGACTTTATTTAGAAAACTAGATTCTTCTCTGACTGGTTCCAATCTTTCTTGAGTCTCTGTTCATCTACCCAACCCTCCTAAAATCCAACCAGACTAACCCAGAGCTTTGTGACTCTAGACTTATCTCAAATGTCTCCACCTCACTCCCCATGCAGAATTGGTCACTCACTCTGTTGTAACCCATTGTTCTTTTTACCCATTTCTAATACACCATTATGTTTATGCATCATATCACCTCTAATTCTACTTACTTTTGGTTGTCTCTCTTAAATGTAAGGAATTTGATCTTTTAATTCTGAAAATTATTTGGAATTTTACTTTACGTTAAAAACAGGAAAAGATAGAATAATCTAAATAAGATTAGGGAGGAGGCTAGGGCATAGAGCCTAGAACATAATAGGTACTAAAGAAATCCTTGTTTAGTGCATGGTTCAAGGCAAAATAGGTGGCAAAGTGAAATATTAATAATGTATCACATGAGGTCTGAGGGCAGTGGCCTGATCAGCTCAGTGGATCTGAAATCCGGTCATAGGAAGCTGTTTGGACACATGAGTCCCTCTTTCTTTTGCCTCTAGAGATCATTAGTGAATGACTCGGTCATTACTAAGTGGCTTTTTAATTAAAATATGTTAGTGCTGAGTAACTGGCTACATCCTGGCAGTAGTTCTCTCTGGTCCTATGATCCCATTCATTCCTAATGCTGGCTACAGACTCAGGTTATACTCGGAGTCTCTAATGTTGACGATCTGCATGCTTTGGTATTAGGGAAGAGTATTGCTTGAATTACACAAATACTTGACTATCCCAGATTCAGAAAGGTAAGTGAAACTCAGCAAAAAATGAGCATGAGTGAAAAAAAGGGACAAAAGTTAGTAAATAATAATTTTACTTAGGTTTTTGAAGCTTGTGTTCTACTCTGATGAATTATACTGGCCTCTATATGTCGTCCAAATGAGTGAAAATTGGCACTGGAATTCCATACTACAAAAAGTAAAAGATTAATTGGAACCAGAATATTTTACCATCTCCATGGAGGCACCAAACTTATATACAAATTTATTAAAAAGCTTACTAGTAGTAGAGGAGAGCAAAATCTGGGTCTGTCATTCATTTCGCACAGTTGGTAGTTTCACCTGCACCTCTTCTGTTCCAGGCACTGATCACCTGTTCTGTTCCAGGTATTGGGGGAAAGTGAAAATCAAAACAAATCCCATTCTAAAGGAGCTTGTATGCTGATGACAGAGACCAGCAATGAAAAGGAGTCACAAATAGGCAAGAAAACATCAATTAGTGACAGACAGTGGAGAGACAACAGGACTGGGTTGCATGTGTGGAGTCACTGCTGACCCCCAGCCTGCACAGTCAGGTCCTGCAGATGTGTTGAGCATCTTCCGTGTGTGAGGTGCTGGGGTGTGCACTAGGAGACAGAAAGACCACCAACATGCAGACCTGTCCGTGTGGAGTTTTCAGTCCAGCAGAAATTAAATGTGTGTTTGGAAACCAACAGCCATCCCGGAGTGTGATGAATGCTGTCACAGACCCCTCCCTCTGAGCTGTGCTGGACCCCAGACCACAGAGGCAGGGACTACAAGGACTCCTGGAGAGTCAGTGACAGTTCCAGGAAGAGGGGACACGAGCTGAGATTTAAAACGAATAGGCATTAACCCAGGTGGTGAAGAGAAGTGGCAGAAGGAACATCACTTACAAAGGCACAGAGGTGCTGTGCATGGAAAGCATGAATGGCTCAGCATTGTTGGAGTGCAGAGTGTAATTATGAGTGTGTATGCATGCATGTGTGTGTACACATGGGCATACAGGTACCCACATACACACTGCTGCCCGTGTGGACATCTGTAAGGGAAATTGGTGCAGAAAGAAGCCTAGAGATATAGGAAAGGCCAGAGATGTGTGAGAAGCCTGGGCGGCAAGGGAAGGACGTGGGTCTTTTAATTCTGAAAAGTGCTTGGAATTTTCCTTTAGGTTAACAACAGGAAAACATAGAATAATCCAAATGTTGCAGGTTTTACCTACTGAGAAGATGTCAAAATACTTGAGTTAAAGTGAAAAATAAAGTTTACAATTATTAAATCAAATTATCTTATATTTGAAATAAAATATTCTCAATTTGCTCTATTGTAGCAGCCTTAAAATTTGCTTCTACTTGTAGCACCATATAAGGTTATTTTTCTATCTCCACTGTATAAAAGTTTCCTTCATTAAAATTTAGGTTAATTTTTAAAATTTGAACTTTTCATGAGTAGGTTTGTAAAGCTTAAAGATTTCTTTATCATGGCTTGATAAAGGGGAGAGAAGAAAGGTTTGGATGAAGAATACTCTAAACCATCATTTGATAAATGTATAGGTTTTTATCCTTTTTTTTTCATTTTTCTTTCTTTCTTTCTTTCTTTTTTTTTTTTTTTTTGCTGAGGAAGATTCTCGCTGAGCTAACACGGGTGCCAATTTTCCTCTATTTTGTATGTGGGTGGTTGCCACAGCATGGCCACTGATGAGTGGTATAGGTCAGTGCCCAGATCCAAACCTGGGCTGAAGTGGAGCATGTGAACTTAACCACCATGCCACCAGGATGGCCTGGGTTTTACCCTTCGGATTTACTTGACCTAGGATGCCACCCCCACCTGTTGCTGGTGAGGCCTTCCCCTTGGGAAGACCACCTCGGCACCCAGAACACACACGTGCTTCTGTACAAGAGCATGGAGGAGCTGGGCCTGCTTCCAACTGGCTCTCCAAGCTGGTTTCAGGCAAGACGCCTCACTAAATGGAGCAGGGCTTAGGATGAAAACAGAGTTAGGGCAAGTCACGTAAACCCAAGGAACTCTATAAACGGAGACCGCACAACACGGCAGTCCTGGTAAGATTTAGTAGAATTAACAAGATGCATCAGCTCTCAGCAGGAGTTGCCGGGGTCCCCCCGCCCCCCTGCCCGCTTCATCCACACAGCGCGAAGAGGGCTCCATGTGGGGGCGTCGGGGGCGTGTGCTGCTGGCTGTAGAGACAAGGGCCACGGTGCACGCGGGCAGAGGGACAGAGCGACAGAGCTGGCTCTGCACTACGCGTGGGGACCGCAGGCGGACGGCTTCCACTGTCACCTGGTCGGTGTCTTTAACACAAAGACGGGGGTTGTCCCGGAAGCAGAGCGAGCGTCAGAATCAAGGAGCCTGGAGCCGCCGGCTTCACCCAGGCTGACCGCTTTACGCTCCGCGGCTGGGACTTGGGAAAAACCACCTTCAGCTCCCACGTTACACTGACATCGCCGCCCTGTCTACAACCGCAGGTGGAGTGATTCACATTGTGGGAGAAGGGCTGCGCGTGCGCCCTGCGCAAAATTCTCCACCTGAGTTAACGAGAAAACCAATTGTAAAGAATCGTCAGGGCTGGGCTGGGGTCTCAGAGCACAGCGGGTGTACTCTGTGCGGGGCCTCGGCTCACACACACCTGGGAGGTGCTCAGGGAGTATCTGATGAGCGAAAGAACGAGTGCATCAATGAGCAGCTCAAGGTAGGAAGACATCACTCCGTCGGCAGAGAGGACTCCAGGCAGCGCCCGTCCTCACAGCAGCGGCCTCTGAACCCCCTGGATGCTTCCCCTTTGTACCCCCAGCCTGGAGCTGTCCGCAGCCTCCCTGGACTCAACAAGCAGACAAGCTCCGAACCTGGTCACCCCGCTCCCTCGCCGCGATCTCAGTCCTCGAGGGCCTCTCCCGCCGGCTGCAGCGCCCCTGAGCACACGTCCCCTGCCGCTCGGACCACGGGTCAGGCCCCAGGGAGCCAGGAAGAAGGTGCGCGCAGAAAGCCCGCCAACTCGCAACTGGTCAGCCCACAGGCCGCGTCACCACCATCGCGCAGCCAGAGGCAGGAGCGCCTCTGCACGACACTATGTTGCGCTGGGAGTTCTCTTTCTTCTAAGGTTGCATTTGATGTTCATTTGTACTTGATTTCAGCTGACTTTGAAAGATAACATTCAGGAGAGTCAGGGACTGGAGAGGAAACAGAGGGAGTCCTCCCTCCGGCCCGCACTCCTAGGGAGGCGCCGCCTCACTCCCGCCCGGCCTCGCGGGCCCGCCTGGCTGTTCCGCGGTGTTCTTCCTCGAGGACGACTGCCCAGGTTTTCCACAGTGCTGAGTCTCCTCAGCTAGTCGTCATGAAGCCAGGGCTGCAGGCCTGTCGCCCTCGCAGTCTCTTTCCTGTTCTCCATTTCGCAGTTACGTGCTCTGGGTTCACTGTGATTTACAGCCCGGAGGAAGCTCGTCCGCAGCATTTTCACTGAATCCAGCCTGTGATGTTGTGTGTCAAGCTGCCGTTTACAGCTTGGGAAATTCTTCTCTAATCTGCTTTGCAGAAGCACGATGCGTCTTCTCCCCTCAATTGTGAGCCCCGACATCTGCCCGTGCGGGAACGGGGGACCCGCCCGCCGCTTCGAGCCTCCGGCTTTGCAGGGTAACAACCGACATTCAATGCGTGATCAGGATCAGCAGTGACCTAGACTGAAAACAGTTTCCGGTAATCTTATTTGTGATTTTCATGAGAAACAGAAGACTTAAGTCTATTCTCTCATGTGCCTTCCTTACAGTATGAATCTCTAAAAATGACAAATTAACCTATTTCTCTTTCTTCTCCTGATTTCACCATTTTTCTCTTAAAACTTGCGATTTCAAGGCTTTTTGTTTTTTCTAGAGTCAGTCAGAGGTTGTAGACGAGAGCACGCTTTGGACATGCTTCCTGGGCAGGGCAACATCTAATTCGTGCTTAGGACTCCAGTCCCTGGCACAGAGCTGGGAGGTCAGAAGCACATCACATGCATTTGGGTTAAAATCACAGGGAGTTAAGGGACTAGGCCTAGAAGTTAGAAGAGGGAGCAGGCAGGAGCCAGGGAAATCTGCGGAAATCCACGGAATCAGAGACCAGCTGGGAAATCCAGGGCTGGGACACACAGGTCAGAGGAAGAGCTGGATCTGAATCAGAGAGGTGGTGGGGAGGCCGAGGGCAAACGAGAACCACAGACAGAACAAGGGCATCTGAAACGAGGCAGGAGGAGAGCAATCTGGAGCCATGGGGCAAGCAAGCCACAGACCCCCTCAGCTCTGAGCAGAGATGCCCCTAGGCTCCCTGTGAGGCACAGGCCACCTCAGCTCTGAGCAGAGATGCCCCCAGGCTCCCTGTGAGGCACAGGCCACCTCAGCTCTGGGCAGAGATGCCCCCAGGCTCCCTGTGAGGCACAGGCCACCTCAGCTCTGGGCAGAGATGCCCCCAGGCTCCCTGTGAGGCACAGGCCACCTCAGCTCTGGGCAGAGATGCCCCCAGGCTCCCTGTGAGGCACAGGCCACCTCAGCTCTGGGCAGAGATGCCCCCAGGCTCCCTGTGAGGCACAGGCCACCTCAGCCCTGGGAAGAAATGCCCCCAGGCTCCCTGTGAGGCACAGACCACCTCAGCCCTGGGAAGAAATGCCCCCAGGCTCCCTGTGAGGCACAGGCCACCTCAGCCCTGGGAAGAAATGCCCCCAGGCTCCCTGTGAGGCACAGGCCACCTCAGCTCTGGGCAGAGATGCCCCCAGGCTCCCTGTGAGGCACAGACGGATTATACAGGATTTGCAGCTTTGATTGGACTCGATCCACATTGCTCCACTCCGACCCTCCCTTGGGTCGTGCTGCCTCGGTTTTGTTCAGGGCTCCACTGTGTTTTATACGAGGGACTTCAATTGTTTCCTACATGGCTTCAACCCTCTGTCTCCTCTGCTTCTGTTCCTTCTAAAGGCAGGTCCTCCATCTTGTTTTAATTTTGGCATCACATACACAATACTGCGAAAATTTCAATTTTAACACTGTGCAGTTAAGTAATTGGCCATCTTCTATCGTCAAGTATTTATTGATACCCCTTCACCCGATCCCACTGTATTAAGCCCTTCTGCTGAATCAGCATTGACTCTCTTAAGAAATCTCAGTCCAACTGATGCCTCATTTTTCTCCATCCACCCCCGCTCACTGTCCCTCCACTGCTCTGTTCTTCTTGCCCTTCCTCAGCCCCACAGGTGCGCCCTACCCAGGACCTTCATCCTGGAAGCTCCACCTGTGTGGAAAGCTCTTCGCCTATCACTGTGTGGCTTGTTGCCGCCCTTCACTGAAGTCTCTGCTGTGACACTCGAAGTCCCCCCCAGTCGACTTCTCCAAGTGTGCTACCCAAATGCTCCTTCATTTTCTGATCCTTTTTCCTGCTTTACTTTCATTTATAACGCTTAGTATATTGATTTGCTAATTTGCTTACTGTATGTCTTCCCCACAAAAATGTGAGTTCCACGAGGAGAGAGATTTTGCCTATTTTGCTCATTGCTGTATCCTCAGCTCCCAAAGAAGGTCTCGCCCACACCGTGTGCTGCGTAAACATTCTGAGTACATAAATCAGGGAGGGGACACACCGTGAGGTAGCCAGTGCTGAGGGAAGTCAGAGGGAAGAGGCAGTTTATTCCAGGAAGAGGGAGGCGTTTGGCCCAGGTTTCAGATGGTGGAAACCATTTCAGCCTGGAAGGATAGTATGGGAGGGGTCCTTCCTTCTGTTGCCACCCAGTGTGGACTCGATAATTTTCCAGCAAAGCTTTGATATCTACCACTCCTCCTCTTTCTCTCTTTTTCTCTCAGTTGAACATGCTTTTGTGGAGCTCAGAGGACACAGGAGAGCAGATCGTGTGGGCGTGTTGAGTTGGCTCCTGGAGAGCTCTAAGGATGTCCAAAACTGTGCAGAGCAATTCTGTGGTCCAGACTGGACCCCTGGCCAGACACCTGACACGTGGGATGTTCATGCCTTCCTCAACCATAGGCAGGGATGTGATCTTTCTCAGGCACAATTTTACTACCTTTAACTTGAACAACTCCTTCTTCTAATATCTGAACTGCTTTTCACAGGGCGCCTTACTGACTCTATTATCACCCTCAGTTAAGATTCAGTGTAGGTGTTAAATTACTCCTGCTTTTTCTTTTTACTCAGGGCAGATTGATGAGGGTCATTAGTCTCCATGAATCATTTTAGAGTTTATTTGCATTTTCCTTGGTGAATGATGAGCAAAGAAAAATAATTGCAGTTTTCAATGTTCATTGGGATATTCTGAGAGCTTTCTGCAGTAAATTACAGGGATGCGGTAAGCATAAAGGAGCATCACTCACTCCCTGTATGTGATTTCTTGATATCTCCCACTCTGTCACTCCCTTTACAAACATGAGATTTGATGTCCTCGAATGGATTCCTATCCTTACACCCTGTTATCCTCTCCTACACTGTTCAACATCAGAGCTTCAAATGTGAAGACATAGTGTAATCTTCCATATCAAATTCATATAATTTTACACGCAAAACTTTCCACTTTGTGAGGACTGGTAAATGTGTTTCTGGCTGTTTTTTCCCCTCTCTACTAATAATGACAGATGGGAAATGGCAACAACATCGCTAATTCTTCAAGACCACATTATATAATGGACATAACGGGGAGTTATCTAGCATTTTAAAAAAGACCACTTGCACCCACATTAGAAAAAGAAAAACACAGAACACAGATTACTTATGTAATTGTTATTAGCTTTTCAACAGAACTCTTCACTTAACAAAGGGATTCACTACAGGTTTTCTTTAAATAGTAAGCTCCACTAGTGCATTTGAGATATAATTAGATCTCCCTAAATCTCATTTATACACATTTCAGGAACCGATTCGTTGTGCTAAGAAACAGCAAACCCAGCTTTACTTTTCCACCTGATACAAAAACAGCAAATATTCATATACTCTACTAGAAGGTGCCGCACACCCAGATGTTTAGGAAAACCTGGGTGTTTGACCATGTCTGTGAGCCCTCGTCCAGAAGCTCAGCACAATCCGTTTGTGGCTGGGAGTCGTCCTGGCACAGCAGGAGGGCAGAGGCGCAGATTCACTGGGACCCTCTTTATCTCGCTAAGACTGGTGATCACAGTTCCTTTACTGCTTGTGGGCAGGCAATTTTAGACACGGCCAGCTTCAACGACAATTTTGCAAATGATATACACCACTTTTATTAAATGAAAAGGTTTTCTATTTTCAATGTATTGAAAGTCTACATTAAAGGCCTAAAATGAATACTTTAAAACTAGTCTGGAAGGCGAGAAGTTATCCAGTTGAGAGGAAATGCACTCTAAACAGCATCGGCATTGTTCTTAAGGAGCTAGGATATGAAATGCTAAAATGTGCAACCTCAGACTAATGAAATCAAAACGAACCAGAACAAACCTTTCCACAATAGTCTAACCTGGAAACAAGAGAGCTCCTTCAACAGCACGATGCCACCTGAGCAACGGGAGCTGGACCAGAAGGCACATCTTTACACTGGACTATTTACCCACGGATCAGGCTGCTGACGCAAAGAACTTCTAATGGTCTGAATTGGTATACCTGATTGTGATAACTTTGTAGGTGGATTGTGTATGGAAAAAGAAACTGATGTCCTAAGAAGGAGGGCTGTAGGGGTCTCCAGGCATCCGGAACCACATGAAGCCTCAGGCCTTCCTGCTTCATGGAGGCAGCAAATGCACTCTAGACCTGTCAGTCTTGACTAAGAAGCAAGAGATGTGAGGCTGTGCAATGCCTTGAAGACAACCCAGCTTCTTAGTCAGCCAGGCCTGGGAGGGAATCCTGGCCCCGTCACACCCTTGGTGGGTGATCTGGCACCTTAACTAGCCATTCAGTAAAATGAGAGGAATACTTACACTGCAAGCTTTTTGTTTGTTTTAATAAGAAATCAATGAGTCATAGATAAGAGTTACTTAAAAAATGTGACCTCCCTTCCAGTTTTGAAGAATTTACAAAACATGGAAAAGTAGCACCAGCTTTGAATTTTCCTTGGCATTTGGGCACAGCTTCATATCATGTTCTGGAGAGTAAAGCAGAGCGAGCGACTCCGTCAGATCCAGAGCTATCCCTGCCCGAAGCTCCACTCAGCAGGTGCAGCCACCGAGAGAAGAGGCTACGAAGCCATGAGTTGGCTTATGAAACCAAGAGCTTACAAAGCACTTTAGCAAAAACTACAACAATAAAGATCAGTTAAATTAGTCACCCAAATAAGTGGTTGCTGTGAACACACGTTGCAGGTGAATGGATGCCATCAACTCACCGTCAGACGAGCACCTTTGTGTAGAAAGCTGCCACAAGTAATAGAGTTGTGCGAGAAAACTCTTGCAAAGATACTTGTTTTCTACTAGAAAAGTATGATATGTTCTCAAATGTAGCATTTTCAAACATTCCACAGTCCACGAGTACTTCTCTCTGACTATGAGGCCCCGTGACGTGTGGAAGAGCCAGTGATGAAAACACTTGTAGCTGCTCCACCTGGGCCCAGTTCTGAGCACTTGGATTCAACCCTCACAACTGTATGAAGTAGGCATATCATTGTCCACACAGGAGAGTGAGTCTCCAAAGTTACAGCTCATAAGGGGTACAAGTGGGATTTGCACTCATGGGCCTGGCTCCAGACTCCCCTCATGCTCTCATGTCTGCTCCGCTGTTTCTGTGGAGAGACAGCAAGAACCTGGCATGCAGTGTGAACTCCCAGCTCACACAGCTGACAAGAATAAAAGAACCCATTAACACAGGCACCCATTTGGGTTGTAGCCGAGGTGCGAGTTCTGGATCCCAGGAGCACTGGGCAGGGCAGCTCTGGATGAGAATGACAAGAGCATCATCCCGGTGGCGCTGGGAGCTGGAGATGCCTGGGGCCCAGGAGGTGAGCCGGACAGAGCCCAGAGCAGTGGCCAGCCCCTGAAATGCTGGTGCCCCCGAAGAACAGGTGGAAAGCATGTGTCAAACAGGGTCCTGGAAATTCATCCAGGGGCCAGTTTGCTGGCAGGTGCTCCCTGTGGGAAGCATGGTGCCTTTGACTTGCAGAGAAATAGAATTAGAGTTAGAATTCGGAACATCTTTTAAAATCTTACAAAAAAACAAATGGGACAGAAAAAATATACAATTAGGATGTATAATTTATATAAAATTCTAAATTTACTCCTCTGGTGTTTTAATTGTGACCAAAAGTGGCTTTACTGTAAATTTTATGAACATTTTAAAAGCCATTCCTGTTACTATTGAGACGGCAATTCTTTAGATAGGTTCCATCTTGGGAAATAAAAATACTGCTAGTCAGAAATGTGTTGTGTGGATTCTGTCTGACTGGAGGATAGACAGACTTGGAAATCGGGAAATTGGACTGTTTCAAACATACATGTTAAAAGATAATAAATAAGAGAGTCTCTAAATCATTAAGATTTCTCTTGGCTTCTTCCAATATCCTACAAATGATTGAACTTTTTTTTTTTGAACTTTTATGATATATTATGCTAACATTGCAAAAAGGAATTAAAATATGCATACTTTTCTAATTTATTAATCAATAAATAAGAAGAAAAATAAAGCCTATTCTTAATTTTTTTGTCCAAATAAAATAGTTTTTGGAGAAACTATTGGTGAAGAATAACAGCAGTAAAATCTTAGACCCAAAGTCTGCATATTTCTAGGCAAGTATTAAGAATACACTTTGGTTTAAAACATATACCTTGATGATTTTCCCTATAGCACAGAACTAGGAGAATAAGCAAACCCTCTTGCTATGGAAAGCCATAAACACCTCCTGAGGGCATCTTTCTGCAGCACCTACCACATCACTCAAAGCAAAGGGCTGATTTGCATAACGGGGCTGATTTCTACTTTGCTAAATCCAAAGGCATTCAAGACTGAGGGATGAAAGAAGACAGAGAAATGGCCAACACATGAAAAACTGTTCAATATCACTAATCATCAGGGAAATGCAAATCAAAACCACAATGAGATATCACCTCACACCTGTTAGAATGTTTATCATCAAAAAGACAAGAGTTAGGGGCTGGCCCCGTGGCCGAGTGGTTAAGTTCGCGCGCTCCGCTGCAGGCGGCCCAGTGTTTCGTCGGTTCGAATCCTGGGCGCGGACATGGCACTGCTCGTCAGACCACGCTGAGGCAAGGTCCCACATGCCACAACTAGAGGAACCCACAACGAAGAATACACAACTATGTACCGGGGGGCTTTGGGGAGAAAAAGGAAAAAATAAAAAAAAATCTTTAAAAAAAAAAAAAAAAGACAAGAGTTAAATGTTAGTGAGGATGTGGAGAAAAGGGAACCCTTGTGCACTGTTGGTGGGAATGCAAACTGGTACAGCCACTATGGAAAACAGTACTGATGTTCCTCAAAAAATTAAAAATGGAGCTATCATATGATCTAGCTATCCCACCTCTGGATGTATATCCAAAGGAAATGAAAACAGGATCTCAAAGAGGTATCTGTACTCCCATGTTCATTGCAGCATCATTCACAACAGCCAAGCTGTGGAAACAACCTAAGTGCCCATGGATGGATGAACGGATAAAGAAAATGTGATATATACACACAATGGAATATTATTCAGCCATGAGAAAGAAGGAAATCTGCCATTTGAGACAACATGGACGGACCTTGAGGGCATTGTGCTAAGTGAGATAGTCAGACAGAGAAAGACAAACACTGTGTGATATCCCTAATATGTAGAATCTTTAAAAAAAACAACTCATAGAAACAGTACATTGGTGGTTGCCAGGGACAGGGGTGGGGCAATGAATGAAGGTAGTCAAAGGGTTCAAACTTCCAGTTATAAGATGAATATGTTCTGAGGATCTAATGCACAGCAGGGCGACTACAGGTAACAATGCTGTATTGGATACCTGACAGTTGCTAAGAGGGTAGATCTTAAAAGTTCTCATCATATACGCAAAAAATGGTAACTATGTGAGGTGATGGATGTGTTAACCTACCTTATTGTGGCGATCAATTTGCAACATATAAGTATGTCAAATCATCACATTGTTCAACTTAAACTTACACAATGTTACATGTCAATTATATTTCAATAAGGCTGGGGAAAAAAGACTGAGGGTGTGTGACAACACTGACATTTTTATCTACTCAAACGCACTCTGGTTACTCAACTCTGATCAATTGTTCACTGCTCATTTCAAAATCAAGAGAGTAATCTGCTTCCAACTTTATAATAACAAGGGGTTGTTTGGGTTCCTTTGCACTATTTAGAAACTCATTAGCAATGACTGAATTTACATTTCAGACATTTGGAGAATGTAATCCTAACCTTTTGGATTCTTGGCCTGGTCATGAGAGATACCTTTTTATGGGATTCCTAATACTTGATTTATTCTCGATATATATCATCGGTCATGGAGTAGATTCAGTTTTTCATGTTCCCAAGTCTAAAAATCAGATTTGTGTTTTCAATCTAAAATTCCTAGTTGTAGTTCTGTATGTGAACCCAGAAGCCAGTTGTGCCTGAGCCCGTGGGCTGGGATCATGTATTGTTGTCAAAGGGGCGCATGAGGTTAAAAGCCCACTTGCTGCCCCAATGGACACCTTGTAATGGGACAAATCCCCAACGTGCCCTTTTGTCTATTTGTTCTCTATCTTGGGTTCTAAAATACTAACCTTAACATAAGCCATACACCAAGTACAATGTGTATGGAAACAGATTGGGATAGATTTGTTCCAGGCTCAAAAATGCATTTTCCCTGACACATGGGACCGAGACTTGATGACTTCTGGGTAACTTCAAGCACAGACCAGCATCTGAGAGCACAGGTAGGAAGAGCAGCTGCCCTCTGCTCAGGGATATGGGCTGACATCTTGAGTTTCCACCTAAAGTAAGAATAACCTTCTGATATTAAATGCTCGTGGCAGCCCATAACCATCTCTGCTTTTGGGGCACACAGTCATCTTATCCCACCCCTTCTTTCTCTCTCTTCCTCTGTCATCCACCAGGTCTTACAGAAGTGAGTTGTTCCAGTTTATAGTTCATTCGGAGAGTTCTGAGACTGTCAAGTCTGATATTTTTGGACTGAGTGGGTCAAAGTGGATGTAAACGAGCCCAACTTTCAACCAGATGTGATTTGAGTGCACAGTGCTATAGTTTAGCAGTAATAGAAAGTGTAAGAGCTTCAAAGCCTCAGAATAATTCAGACTAAAATATCTTGGGGTCTTTTTCCATTTTAAAATGAATTGAGCAATTCTGTGTGGTTGAGGATTGACAGCATAATGAGATCAGAGCAAACTGCAGAATTTCTCATCAGGTAACTGCGTTAGTGGCAGAACTCAGTGCTGGCTTGTCGGTTGGAAGAGCATGAAGGAGCCTCTGTTTTCTTAGGAGGTGCTATATTCCCAGAGTTCTTGGCCAATTATACTTAGCTACTCCCTAATTGCAGTTACTGGAAAATGCTCTCTATCCTGCAACTTTTAGCAATATAATGAAAGAATTCATGGATATTGACTCTTCATATAATTTATTTCCATAGATAAACATAAAACCACGTCCAAGTATTGCCCTCTATTTACGATGTACTGTAACACAGGGCATTCTATGTAATGGCAATGCTGAATCTTCCCGTGTATTCCCAAGGACTGACTACAGTGAGAATGGTAGGCAAAGGGCTCAGCGATCTTTGAAACTTTCACACGGCACAGTAACTCTCTCTTTCCCAGATGGAACTTTTTGTGGGATAAAATGCACAGCATAAATATTACAGACAGTTTTTATGTTACATAAACTTTATGTACATTTTTGCTCATATGTTTCACTTACCAGAATCAAGAGGCAACTTGAGGCCAACTTTGTGTGCTCAGGGATTGTGGAAAACACTGACAAAATCAAGCAACCAAAGACAAGGAGAAAACTGTAAAACAACAAAAAAGAAAAATCTGATAAGAAACTGGCCTTATCATGACAGACTTAATTTCTTATTTCTATGAATAAAGCCCCAGACCCATTTGAATTGGCATCAATTAGGACATAAAAACCCTGAAAGGGACCAGCCATTTTGAATATCAAAATACAATATGACATGCAGTGCAAATGGGGCTGCTTTGTGACTTTATTGATGAAGAGAAGGGTGTGTGTGTGTGTGTGTGTGTGTGTGTGTGAGTTGCATGCTGTATTTACATGTCTGCAGCTAGGAATCTGTGATCTCCCATAAACTCATTTCCCAAGCAGAGATCCTGAGACAGGCCCAGAAAGTGCGTTTGCTCTGCTGGCCCAGAGTGCGTGCTGCCACAGCTGTCCTTCAGAGAGGCAGCGCTGGTGAGCCATCAGGTGCTCTAAGTGGCTGTTACTAAGCCACTGCCCATTTCCAGTCTGAAGTTGCTCATGGACTCGCACCTGCCGTTCCTTTCTAAGAAGAACAGAGCAGGGAGGGAGTGCTTCCTCTGCTACCAGGTACCTTCCATTTCCTCACAACCGTGGAGAAATGACCCTCAGCTCTGTCCACTCACACTGCAACTGCAGACGTCAGGAGCAGCATTTTCTACCAATCAGTCTGCAGACATTTTTATCTCTAGAAATGCGGAACTTGGGGATCTCGAGGGGGATCTGCATTCTCAAGGAAAATGCTAATCAAAAGGGCAGGCTTTGGTTTAAAGTTGAAGTTACTTATCCTGAAATATAAGATTTTAAAAAACCCACAATATCTGAGCTACTTGCTTTAGGCCATATTTTTTTACTTTTACTCATCTCTGCGAAGCTTTTAAAATAATTTGCCTTAAAATGTCTGTTTCCAGGTTCTTTAGTATGGCAGTGGAATTAGTCCTGCTTCCTTTCGGCTTGCCCTGACAATCTTACAAGTCTTTCCGCCACACTTCACTGGGAGCTCCCAAGGGCCTATAGCCAGGGACTGGCAAATTATGGCCTGGGGAACAAATCTGGCCCTTAAAGCCCGTTTTTATAAATAAAGTTTTACTGGCACACAGCCACTCCCTTTGTTTATGTTATTGTCTGTGGCTGCTTTTGCACCACAACTGCAGAACTGAGTAGTTGTGATGGAAACAGCGTGGTGCACAAGAGTAAAATATTTACTCTCTGGCCCTTTAGAGAAAAATTTTGCCAATCCCCAACTGATACCATGGATTCCCTGTTTCTTTATGTCTATCCCAATACAGAACCGAATAGAAATTCATAATTGCTCACGTTGTGTATGCTGATAATAATTACTAACGTTCACAAAGTTTCCTGTAAGCTGGACACTGTCCTAAGCCCCTTTCACGCGTGATCCACATTATCCTCATAAATTTATGGAGTATCATTATCGCAATTTTACAGATATGTAAACTGAGAATTAAGAAGATTTTGTGGCTTATCCAAGGCAGCCAAGCAGGAAGGGCGTCAGGCACTGTCTGCTCAAGCACAGCACTGCTGACTAAACAGGCGTGGGTGAGAACAGCGGTGACACTCTCAGCTCAGTAGGGCTCTGGGTCACTTCTCCACCTCTTCAAACTGAGAGAGGAGTATGGTCATTCCAAGTAGAAGAAGTCTCCACGGGAACCGAGTCCACCAGGGAAGAGTGCCCAGTGCACGCGTCAACAACTACCCAGCACACTTGGACTCGTGCATCTGATGATCCAAGATACTTTGGATTACACTTTAAATTGACCCTAACAGCCTGGATACTGTAAATTAGAAATCAAATTCCAGCGCACCTGTATGACCCCCAAACTACTAATGAGAAAGAGAAATTCAGGGGTCACTAGGGCAGTGGGAGGGCAACGTGGCATCAAGTAAACACAGTACAGGTCTCCGTCTGGAGTGCAGCTGGTCTCCAGACACGATCCCACAATTACCAGAAAACATTAGGAAGAGCAAGCAGGGGATTATCTGATCACCAAGCCATTTTCTTCCTCTAGAGCATCCCAACTGCAGCTTCATGGTCTCCATAGTTTACTCAGAACAAGTCTACAGCATGAGTCCTTGTGTTGGTTCCTTTATCATTACTGTTTGGTGTCATTTAATCTTTCTCCTTCACGTCACTACTTCACCCATTTTCTTCCCTGAGCTGATCTTACCCTCCTTTCTAACAAGAGCAGCTCTGTCCTAGAATTCTGTTACTGCTGTAGATCCTGTCTGAAGGTGGAAGCCAAAGCCGCTCCCACTTTTGCCTGCGGGGCTGTGGACCAACAAATCCACTCACTAACGCATTAACTCCTTCCTTCCTGCAGCCATTCACCCATTTATCCAACGGGCAAATATTGATTAAGTATGTAATACCAGGCTGAGCCATGTGGATATGACAATAAACAAGAGTTTTCTCTTTTTTTGCTTTCACAGAGTTTAAGGTCTGTTGAAGCATACGGAGTAGTAAACAGATATAAACAGAAAATTAAAACTCTGAGTGATGATTTAAAAGATTGGGAAGACACACGGATGACAGCACACAGGAGAGGAGAGTCAGGCAGCACTGGCTGCTTAATTTGTGAAGTCCAGCACAAAGTGAAAATGTGGGGTCTTTGTTAAGAAATTATTAATAATTTCATGAGGGTCACAGCAGAGCCTGACACCAAGTGTGGCCCCCTTCTAAGGGTGGGGTTCCCAGGCTGAATGCCCAAGAAGCCAGATTTGGGATTAGGGAAGATTCCTCTATCAAGCGCCGACCAAACGGAGCCCAACAGGAGTGAGTTAGCACAGCGGCTGGGATGGCTGGGGAGAATGAATACGCTAGTCCATGGGACTGCGCAGGGGAAGGCCAAGCGCAAACAGTATCACTGGAATCCACTAATCAACCAAAAATTAGAGGTGATGAGCACCCACTATCAAGCTTATCGCGCGGCCATACAGGAAAAGTGGAGGGCAAGTTATTCCTGCAAACTCATTTTCTGCATAGGAATCATTTCAGTTCAACTGAAAACGTGCTGGGAAGCTGGTGTAAAGACCCTGCCCTGAGCACCGCCCAAGGGGCAGGGATAAGCTAAAGCAGTCCCTCCCTCAAGGAAGTTAAGACCTCGTGAGGTGGTGACTTGACAGCACTGGGTCATGGTGAACAGCAGAGGCAGACAGTGCTAGGAAAAGTGCTACAGAGGCCGAAAGCAGGGAGGGCTTCTATTCAGTTGGGATGGTGGAAGCACATCAAGAAAGTCTTCAAAAAGGGGTGTTGCTTGAGATGATCTTTGAAGAAAGGGTAGGGTTCCAACAAGAGAAGTGTCTGGAGAACCACATTTCAGAAGGAGGGGAAAATGTGAGAAGGCAGCAAGCCAGAAAACAAAGGAGGTAAAATACTTGCTCCCTGTTTCATAGAACAAAAAGTCACTGAATTTGACTGTAGCACAGGGTGAGACAGATGGCTGAATTGGGGGTCTGGGGCCATGACAGGGAGAGGCTTGTCCCCAAGGTCTGTATTTAGTTCAGGAGACAGTTGGAGCCATTGAGATTTTTTAACGGGGATCTAATATCCTTGGAGTTGCCCTCTGGGAAAGTAGAGTTGGCAGCAGCGTGCATCAGGATGTACCTGAGCAGCTGAGAAGCAGGGGGGGTGTAACTGGTGGTTCAGGTTTGGTTGTAAACTAACTGGTAGGAATGAGAGAGAACAGAGAGCAGCCTGGAGGGACGCTGTGAACACGGGAGCTCTCTGACTCCATCACCGTTAGACTGGCGAGTGGGGCTGGGGAAGGGGTGTGGTGGCTGAAAAGTGTGAGATTTCCATGGTTATTGGTCATGCTATGAACAAGTTAGGAGGAGAAAAGTCAAGAAAGTCAGGAGGAGAAACTGATATTGAGGAGAAGAGGACAATTCCAGTTTTAGACATCCACTTGGAATGGCAGATGTAAAGCTTGGGCACAAAGTTTCATTGGAGACATGAAAGTACTTTTTTCCAGAGGAAGTGAATATATGGAACATGTTATCCTGAGGAGAGTGCAGACTAAGCACATAAGATTTTGGTAAATAAGAATAAAGAATGTTTGAGGAATATTTCCTGATCTTGGAGAATGACATCATGGAGAACGATGAACACATTCTACTATGAATTGGCTGTTGGTAGCGTTGCCAGAGACAGACTCTCTGGCTGGAGACAGCACTGAACTGACGCAGGATGACCCTCTGAGGTACCAGAGTTCAGACCCTAGGCTTGTTGGCAGTGACCTGCTGGGGACTGAGGTGGCTCTGCTGACATCATTGCTTCTGAGGATCCCACTCATATGTGTACACACTGATGACTGATCACTACCCCACTCCGCCTCTCTCCCAGTTGAATAAAAATGGGAGAAGTGGCAAGAGTCCTTGGACGCAGGGTTTCTGAGCTCCCCAGGGTCTGTGGACAGAATTTAGGAGGCAGGGAATGTGGATGGAAAAATTACATCTTTATTTGTCACTAACCATGACCACGAACCATGTGACATTCACAGTACTTTTGACCTTGTCGCTCTTAGACATGACAGATGTTTTCCTATCCTATTTCTCAGTTGTAGATGAAACCGAAATTGTTCCATCTTGAATGTTGATTCTGCTCATCACTGTTTCGAGATTATAGTAGCTCCTAGACCCACTGCTGGGGGTTTTTTATGCATTAATAAAGAAGCTTCTATATCACTATATCAAAAACATGTTTATTATTTTAATAATGGCATTTCAATATAATTTTTTCTTTTGTAAGCACATTTATTTTATGCATTTAAAAACATTATTCTTAGGAATGGTTCATAGTCTTTGCCAGACTACAAAAAGTCCATGGCACACTAGAAAGTTCAGATGCCTGTGGTGGGAGATTAAGAAGGCAGGGGCTGGGAGCTGGAAAATGGCCCATTTTGGGAGGCGTCGCCAACTTACTCAGGTAAGTTTTAAGATCAGTTTGAAAAAATACGGATATTTTTTTCTTTTACACATTAATCCTGAGATACCATAAGATCTGTATTCCTTCAGAATTATTCTGTAATAGCTACTGGCCTTATTTTGCCTGAAACAATCATTTATAGTTTGTTTCTGAGGAAATTCACTTTGATGCAGGCCTTTTGTACAAATCTTCTTTAGAAGGTGCTGGTTATTGTAGGAGCAGTAGAAGAGCACTCACAATGAAAATATGATCAGATCAAAGGCCTCCACGTTTGTTCAAGAAAACTACCGTCAACTTTTCCTGTGGGTTAATTAAGAATCAATTTGTCAGATTTAACTTCATAAGAAGCTTTACTTGGAAATATCACGGTGCTTGTGGAACAGATGATGTCCAACTTCCAAATCTTGTGCTTCAAGTACAGGTGCATTCAGCAAGAATTAAAATGCCGTGAAAATGAATCAACCAGAACGTCTCTGCAGATGCTTCAACAAACGAGTCATAGCAGGTTGCACAGCGTCATTCACACAAACACACAACCCTGGCCACTCACGGGAGATTACGAGGAATGAGATGGAGGAACGAGGAAAGGAGCTGGTGTTTAAAGTAGACACTCAATGAGCTGAGCTCAGCGGAGCAGGCAGACTCGCAGCACAGGCTTTGTGGACACAAACAACCACACATTCCCACGTAGAACGTGCCACCTGCAAGTATCTGGGGGACCATAATCTTCCCATGGCATAACTGTGCATGTAAGTCAAATCTTAAGAAAGTTTTGGGGAAGGGAGATCTTAAATTTCTTAAATAGAATGGAATCATGGGATTAAAATAAATGCTAATAGAAAGTAGGTATAGATTTTTTTTTCCTGAGGAAGATCTGCCCTGAGCTAACATCTGCTTCCAATCTTCCTCTGTTTTGTATGTGAGCTGCCACCACAGCATGGCCACTGACAGACGAGTTGTGTAGCTTTGCACCAAACTGAACTGGGCTGCTGAAGCAGAGCTCGCTGAACTTAACCACTAGGCCACCTGGGCTGGCCCTAGATTTCATTTTTAAGAAAATAACTCTTCAGAAATAACTTCCAAAGGAAATTCAACCCTGCCTCTGACTTTTCACTAATTTTTTAAGTATTGCTTTGATAAAATGTGTGTTTCAGTACGTTTGATGGGAGACCTCATGAGTGCATCATGAATTATGATGAATGGAGTACACAGGCTGGCATTGATGACTGTAGATGACCCACTGGCTGACACAGCTCTTGCCTGGAGAATGTGCCATCTAATGAAATCAAAACCCCGTCATCAGAGGAATGGCTGGAGCCCATGTTTTCCTTCCAGCATCCTAAATTTACTTTTCTTTCTAAACTTGGCACTTTGCCTAATGTCCTGTCTGCATAATTTTTCCATAAGAGAAGGGCATTTTTCACATGAAATCTATCGACAGCACACCCCTGCTTCCATTGCAAAGCAATAAATATTAAATACAACATTTTTTGTGTCTTTAAAGGTGATTTGGAATTTTTGATTTAGAAACACTGCATGATTCTACTTTTCACATGCAATGAGTCCTAAATATTAATACTCTAATAAATAAATACTATCACTGTACTCTCCATGAAGTTGCAAAAATAGGATCATCAGGTAACAGTTTTAGAATTTTAAATACTGCGTTGCACACGTGTGGTGTATGAGGAATCGGAGAATCTGGGAAATAGAGGTTTCCGTGTGCACACTGTGTTTCTATAGAGGACTAAGACTAGTGCAAAGGAGCGAGAACAAGGCAGGAGAACTCGTAAACACTCAGGGGTCTCTGAGAGCCCTAGACTCTGTCAGAACACAGACGGAGGAATGCTCAGCCTGACGCTCTCCTCAGGAGCAGAGCGTCCCCGTGACCAGAGCCCGTGGAGCTCCCTCTGGAGACAAGGGGCCGTTTTGAAGCACTGCTGATGGAAGGAGTGCGGCTGCTCTGCTGGCAGAAGCCCCCCAGTCAGGGCCTTTACTCACGGGCCTCGTGCAGGCTCCAAGCGCTGAGGCCCTGTGCTCGCTCCTCTGAATGTCTGTCTGCAGAGACTCAAGGCTGCTCTTCTCGTGACTTCTCCAACCGTCTGCACACTAGGAACACCCGGCCGGCCCAGCCCTTTACCTGCTCTGCACGTGAAACAACTGCAGACCTGCGCTCTCCTGGCCGCCGTTCTCGGGGACACCCAGTCGCTTCCTGCCTCCCTCATAGCCTTACTCAGGCCCGTCATCTTCCCACCACCTAAGCGAAGGATTTAGTATCGAGCCATCAACATGAAACATCTGCACTGTCGATTCTTGCCAGGGAACTCAAACTCGAACTTCCCACTGCCCAGCTGTTAGAAAAGTTTGGTTTCACAAATTCTGTCTGGAAGATATGCGTTGGCTTGTACTCCAGCCACGCTGCAGGGCTGGAGCCTGAGTGCTGACGGGTGCTCCCACCTGTTACCTCCTTCCTCTCATAACTACTTTCACTAAACTGTGTTTGTCTTTCTGCTATTTCCTTGAGGAGTAACAAATATTCAACCCATTTACTATACTTTAAGAGTTTCTCTGTACTTCACGTTATATTTGCTCAATGAAGATTCATGTGAGAAAAATCTGGCAACACAACGGCAAATTGATGGCCATTTGTAACGAGTTCGTGTTGCTGAGTCTAGATTTATGTTATAAGGCATCAAGGTATTTGTGGATGAAATTGAAGAACTTTTATCAATAAACTTTAATAAGTCTTGAAAAATGCAATAGGTGCCAAATGACTAGAGAGAGGAAAATATTCTGGGTGTCAAAAAAGAGTAAAGTAGGGGACCCTGGACTCTGTGTATTGATAAACTCAATTATAACTCCTAGAAATATTCCAGATAGAATATTAAGCAAATGATTTCTAATAAGTTTAAAAGAGCAACTACAATTACTAGAAACCAACGCACGTTCCCCAAGAGCAAGAAGCGCTGTGCTCATTTCCATTTCCACAGGTCTGCCGCCTGCTGTGTCAGGGGATCCCTGGATCCAAAGTCTCGATTTCAGCAAAGCCCTGGCAGTGCTTTCTAATATCCTTGAGGAGAAGAAGAAGAAGTTCAGGCAGGATTGTACGACTCTTGGGAGGATGTGTATCTGGTGAGAAGTCTCTGGAGACCACCCACAGATTTTTTTAAAAGGATTGTAACCTCCCCGAGGAGTGGCCTCGAACGGGAAAGTTCAGACATCTCAGATGTTGCCCCATCTCCAGGAACCTCTCCCAGGTCTGAGTTCCGGGAAGACACTCGCTCAGTCTGCAAGGAATTGGACGGATTGTGGCCTATTGAAATAAACTGAAAATCTCTATTTTTTGATAGCAGTCCAAAAGCACATTTTTCATCCTAGTCAACGGTGTGGGCAGCCGATGCCTGAATGGAGTGGCTGGGAATGGCCTGCTGAACAGAACAAGGCAACAGAACCCTATTTCTTTCTTTCTTTTTTTTTTTTCTTAGGAAGATTAGCCCTGACCTAACTACTGCCAAGCTTCCTCTTTTTGCTGAGGAAGACTCTCCCTGTGCTAACATCCATGCCCGTCTTCCTCTTCTTTATACATGGGACGCCTACCACAGCATGGCTTTTGCCAAGCAGTGCCATGTCTGCACCTGGGATCCGAACAGGCGAGCCCCAGGCAGCCAAGAAGTGGAACATGAGAACTTAACCGCTGTGCCACTGCACAGGCTCCAGAACACTATTTCTTAAAGGGCCTGAGGTCTGCAATTCAGAAACCCATCGGTCAGGTTCTCGCCTCTGCAAACTCTGTCACTGTGTCCTCTCCAGGAAACATAAATGAGATTGAAGACCAGTGTACACTGTTCAGAGACAATGAATTTAAAATACAAAACAGGGACAGTCTTTCTTACTGTCATAGATTCAATGTAGCAACAGGAGTATTGTATTTCATATTTTATACTCTTGTTACCTTGTTATATTTTCCTCTGAGCAAACAGCAGTATGTGGAATTCTTATTTGTCTGTTTATTTTGGTCTCTGCTAGGACGTAAGCTCCGTGAGGACAGGAGCCTTGACTCTCATATTTTCCTCTTTATTACCAGTAATCAGAATCAGCCCTGATGCAGGTACTAATAAACTTATTTATTCACGCAACATGTGTCCCTCAAGACCTGCGTGTACGAGGCAGTGCTCCAGGTGCTGGGGGTACAGAAGTGAAAAGAACAGACAAAAATCCCACCCCGTGGCTGAGTGGTTAGGTTCAAGCACTCCACTTCAGCCGCTCAGGGTTTTGCCAGTTCAGATCCTGGGCACAGACATGGCACCGCTCATGAGATCTTGCTGAGGCGATGTCCCACATCCCACAACCAGAGGTACTCACAACGAGAATCTATGAATATGTACTGGGGGGCTTTGGGAAGAAGAAGAAGGAAAAATAAAAAAGAAGATTGAAAGCAGTTGTTAGCTCAGGGCCAATCTTTAAAAATATCCCTGCCCTCACAGAGCTTACCTCCTAGGAGGAGAGCTGGGTCATACACAATGTAAATAAATAAAATGGGCACAGTGTTACAGTGTGATGACTGCTGAGGAGGAGGAATCCCTGTGCATAGCTGAGAAGGAGGGCCGGATGCAGACGCTGGGGCATCTGGGGGTTTGGAGACAGCGCTAGGGAAGGTCTTACTGAAAAGGTGACATTCTTGAATTTCAGAAGCACAATCCTGCCACCCAGCAGGCCACAGCAATGGTACCTTGGAGCTCAGCTGCAGGGCCTTTGCCTGGCTCCCTGAGGGTTGCTGTCAGGTGCCAGTTCCTGGTGTCAGACTTGTGGTTCCTCTCTCTTGCTGTCACACCCAGATTCCTTTGTCTGGTTTTTAAGATCCCCACCAGAACATCAGTCCCTCCATTCCTCCAGAGACCCTCTGGGTAGGCCGCCCCCCTCCATTCTCTGCACAGCATCATGCTGTAATATAATCATGTGCTATAATAACGGGCTACCTCCTTCTGTGCTACCTTCCTGCCTGCAGCCACAGCCAGCAAGTCACATGTTGTCTGGTCCCCAAGCTCCTGCTCTCTGCCCTATTAGCCTCCTTTCCACATCCCTCTTAGCCTCTCCCCTAGAGCTGTTTTAAGGATTGAGAGAGTTCAAAGTCAGAATTTGTATTTTATCATAACAAATAAATACATAAATACCAAATTGACTTAAAAATGCCAACTGAGTTCTACATTGACAGGTAATTGCTACATAATTTAACATTTTGATTAACATAGATAACAATTACAACAAAGAATGTAAGTGACTTATCAGCTAAAATCTCCACTCGTAAAGTAAGACATTTGAAAAGGTAAAACACGAAAAGATTCCCGGCAAGGTCTGAGACGCTCAGTAACGTGACTGTGTCTAAGCAAACCCACGTGCATGCAGACAAGGGAACAGCTGGGCCTGAACTGTGTGGCTTCTCAAGGTTGGCAGTCACGGATCTTCCTGACACTCAGCAGCTTTGGGAGCTGGACCTCACAGACTTCTTCCTCGTCACACTAGTTTCTGGGAAGCAACGGGGGCTGCCCTAAATGAAAGGGAGGTAGCGTTGTGAAGCATGTCAGGATGTGGGAAGAAGCCTCTGCTGAATTGACCAGACTGAGGGATTCATCATTAAAATGACCAGTAAGGGCTGTGGACCTAAGCTGCCGGGCTCACCAACAGTCCCCAAGTGAGAGAGCGGCCACCCCAGAGGAACGTGCTGACCACAGCCACGAAGGAAACAAAAGCCATTCCTAAAGCATGAGGGAGAGACGACCTCTGTAAAATGCAGGTGAGTGCTCCTCTTAAAGTCATCTTTTCAAGAGATAATTTTGGTGCTGACACCATGGAAAATAATCCAGCCTAATAGTTTTGATAATATTAACCTCGCCCACTCTTTCCTCTTCAATAAGACATCTGGATGGACTAGCGGCCAGTCAGCCCAGGCTCATGGACCGAATCTTCAAGCTTGTTTCAAAGGGCCTGTTTACGCACGAAAGCTATGGCAAAGGTTGAAAACATACAGCAAAAGACGTCTGACAACTGTTTTCTGGCCTGAATCATTTTTCCATAAAAAAGGTTATAAATTTCTTAGGCAAATAATGACTTAATCATTGCAATTTTCTTTGAATATATGATAATAACCATTATTATCTGAAAAAGAAAAATATAAATTCTAAAGTGCATTTATTTAAATATTATTAATGGGAACAAAGTAAGAGGGGATACAAAGAGGCTTAAAGTTATTTTCCCTGGAAACAAGCAGCTGTTTTAAAGTTTATATTTGATAATGAAAAATTATAGATTTGGTTCCTTTCAACTCACTAGACCTGTATGATCCACTTGCTTTAAAAGTAGGTTTCCCTGGAAAGACTTCTTGAGCGCGTTCCAGTTCTCGGGACATTGGGAACAGCAGGGGGCCCAAGCCCGGCCTCCCTGCCTCCATGCCTGGTCTCCCTGATCCGCTCTGTTTGCAGCCAGAGGAAAGAGCCATAAACCGACACAGAAGCGTGAGACTCTGTGTCCTCTCCAGCCTCCCCACACTCTCCTCCTCATCCCCTGTCCATGGACCGCTTATTACTCCTCCAAACAAGCCTGGCTCTCTCGCTTCAAACACGCTGTCCCATCGGGGTGGGACATTCTGCCTCTCTCCCCCATTGGCCATCCCTCCATTTGACTTGAAGGTCCCTTCCTCCAGGACGCTTTCCTGGATGTCCAAGTGTGGGGAGCCGTACGTCCCATGAATTCCCAGAGAGCCTCCGTGTTTCTCTCCACAGCACTGACCAAGCGGCCCTGCAAAGCCTGTGGCTGAGTCAGCATCTTCCTCCACACACAAAGGCTCTGTGAAGGTGGGGACTGAGTGGTGAAGTGTTTCTCCCCAGCTTCCAGCCTAGTACCTGACACAGGCTGAGGGCCTAACCAGGGTGGACGAGTGACCTTACGGATAGAAGTGGAGTGCAGTGGGGAAGGGGGGCCGCTCATGAGAGGAATGGGGTCACTTCTGATGCAGTGAGAGTCCTAAAGCCCTCACAGCATGAAAACTTGGAACAAAACCAGCCAGGTCATGCTTGGGGGCTACGGATTGGGGATCGCTCCTGATCGTCCCTCCTCTGTTTGGCTTACAGAAATAAAGTGCTAAACTGACAGCAGAAAACACAATCTTCCTGAGTAGTCAAAGTCCTCTTGGCAGTGGACTTTATGAAGTGGTACAACATCAGGAAAAGATAAAACCAGCAGACCGATGTCTCCAGAGAGTAATAACCACAGACTCCAAGACAACCACACAGGCAGGTACCTCCCCGAGGGACGTGGGAGATGTGTGTTTCTCAGGATCGGCCTATGACGGCGCATGTTGCTCTTGGTGACCCTGGTGGAAAGGACGCTGGAGGCCAGCATCGCGGGGTGTGGAAGAACTGAAGCATTTTATGGACAAGCAAGGTTGGCAAGTGGTGGACAGATGCTAGACAGCACGTACTTCCTGCCTCCAAAAATGTGTTTGGTGTCAGCTTTAAAAACTGTAGACACTCCTCTGGGTTCTAGTAAAGAAATAAAAGGGTCTGCTTCCTCTTGCTGTGGCTAGACAGACATCAAGAATTTTATTTTTATGACCCAAACAATGAAGTTAGTGATTCTATGTAGATATAAACAAAACAGGCAAAAAAAAGAGAGACAAAAAGTGGCTGTATATCTACTATACTATCACTCTGTTCATGGAGAATTATAGAGATCTTTACTTAAATTTGTTATTGTTTCAGGTGCATAGTTGAAACTAAAACATATTAAGTGCTGACGGAAAATGTAAAAGCCAAAAGTGATAACAGTATAGATGTTTTTCCCTAAATGCTGAGTTTTCATGGGCACCCACCCTTCTATCTTAAAATGGAAACATAATTCAATTTTCTCTTCAGTATGAAAAAAATTATGTACAGTACTGGATGCTTTTTGGCTCCTTAAATATAAAAATAACCAGTGGACAGAGATGGGTTCGAGAAGCAGTACAAGATCCTGAACTCACCTCTTCCCATGGATGCAAATCTGCAGCTGCGTATGGAACAATTCCCTCTGAAAAGAACGTGAGAACTGCTGAACGCCTGCTTCACAGCCAAAGATGAAGGGGCCACGCTGAGATGGGTAAGAGAGGCAAAGACTCCGTGTCATCAAAGACCCCTCCTGTGCAGTGACCCACAGCCAGGAGGAATGTCAGAAAAAAACAAAATCAGAAACAAAGCTTCTCTCTGAGGAGCAAAGGATTTGTACCCCAACCAGGCCCCCAACCCTGGGGTCCTGCACCAGAAGGATTAGCCACAAAAATGTCTGGCTTTGAAAACCAGTGTGCCTACATCCAGGAGAAACATAGGGCTGTAGGGGATGAAGCTTCCACCTTTAAAGGGCTCATGTGCAGATGCAGTCGTCCCAAGACCCAGAGCAAAAAGCAGCAGTTTGAAAAGAGCCTAAACCATATGTGGAGGAGATTCACTTGCTAATCTTAAAGCTGCTGTCAGAGGGGTAGAAGTCAGCTGGGACTCTCTGGGTATGGAATGCTGGTGGATGCCGTTTTTACGGGTTCCCTATGCCTTGCTGGTGCTGACACTGGCAGGTGCCATTTTTGCATTCTCACTCCAACATGCTAACCATGGCAGGCGAGCAGCCTGTCCCTCACCTACGTGCCTCTCACGTGGCCCTTCCAGAGCCAATAGCATAGGTGGCCCACACAAGGGATGCCCCTTGAGCACCAGGCTCAGGTCACCAAGAGGAATTGTGTTTCTGGGTCCCATGGGTCTGAAAGTATTGAAGAGGCAGTTGGAGAGAGAACCATATACTGGGCAAGGTTAAATGATATGCTTCATCTCCTACACAGGGCACTCCTTCAAGACAGGAAGAGAGAACTGTTTCACTGATACAAGGAACAAACACAGCCAAGCAAAACGAGGAAGCAAAGAAACACGTTCCAAATGAAAGAACAAGATAAACCCCAGGAAAAAACCTTAGCAAAATTGAAGTAAGTAATTTACTTGATAAAGAGTTCAAAGTAATGGTCATGAAGACACTCACTGAACTTGGGAGAAGAATGGATAAACACAGTGAGGACCCCAACAAAGTGACAGAAAACATGATAAAGTTACAAACAGAGCTCACAGAGCTGAAGAACACAATAACCAAACTGGAAAATAAACTAGAAGGAATCAATAGCTGATTAGATAGTGCACAAGAATGGAGCAGCAACCTGGAAAACACGGTAGTGGAAATCACCCAATGAAACAGCAAAAAGAAAAAAGAATTTAAAAAATGAAGATAGCCTAAGGAATCCCTATGACAACATGGAGCATACCAATATTCACATTATAGGGGTCCCAGAAGGAGAAGAGAGAGAAAAACGGCCAGAAAACCTATTTGAAGAATTAATGGCTGAAAACTTCCCCAATCTGGCAAAGGAAACAGACATCAAGGTCCAGGAGGCACAGTGAGTCCCAATCAAGAAGGACCTAGAGACCCACACCAAGACACATTATAATTAAAATGTCAAGAGCCAGGCTTGATGGCCTAGTGGTTAAAGTTTGGCGCTGTCACTGCTTTGGCAGCCCTGTTTGTTTCCTGGCCATGGAACCACATTGCCTATCTATCAGTTGCCATGCTGCAGCAGGGGCTCACATAGAAGAACTAGAAGGACTTACAACTGGAACATACAACCATGTGCTGGGGCTTTGGGGAGGACAAAAAAAGAAATTAATTTCTCCTTAAAAAAGAAGTCTAAAGTTAAAGAGAGAATCTTAAAAGTAACCAAAGAAATCAACAAGTTGCCTACAAGGGAACTCCCATAGACTATCAGTGGACTTTTCAGCAGAAACTTTGCAGCCGGAAGGGAGTGGCATGATATATTCAAAGTGCTGAAAGCAAAAAACCTACAACCAAGAATTCTCTACCGGACAAATTTACCCTTCAGAATTGAAGGAGAGATAAAGAGTTTCCCAGACAAGCTAAAGCTAAGGGAGTTTCCCACCACTAAACAGGCTTTACGAGAAATGTTAAGGGAACTTCTTTAAATGGAAAAGAAAAGGCCATAACTAGAAATAAGAAAATATATGAAAGAAAAAAAATCTCACCTGTAAATGCAAACATATAGTAAAGGCAGTGGATCAATCACTTATAAAGCTGGTGTGAAGGTTAAAAGACAAAGGTAGTAAAATCATCTATATCTACAATAACTAGTTAAGGGATGCACAAAATAAAAAAATTTAAAAATTTAAAATATGATGTCAAAAACATAAAAAATGGCAGGGAGGGTAAAAATGTAGTGCTTTTAGAATGCACTTGAACTGAAGTGACCATCAACTTAGAATAGACTGTCATATACAGAGGTTGTCATATATGAACCTCATGGTAACCACACACCAAAAACCTATAATAGATAAACAAAAATAAAGAGAAAGGAATACAAACAACACCAAAGAAAGCCACCAAATCACAAAGGAAGAGAGCAAGGGAAGAAGAAAGGAACAGAGAAGAACTACTAAAACAACCAGAAAACAATCAACAAATTGGCAATAGGGACATACCCATTAATAATTACTTTAAACATAAATGGACTAAATGCTCTAACTGAAAGACAAAGTATAACTGAATGAATTAAAAAAACAAGACTCAGATATAATGCTGCCTGAAAGAGATTCACTTCAGATCTAAAAATAGTCACCAACTGAAAGTGAAGAGATGGAAAAAGATATTCCGTGCAAATAGAAATGCAAAGACAGCTGGGGTAATGATATTTAAATCAGACAAACTAGACTTTAAAACAAAAACTGAAGCAAGAGACAAAGAAGAGCATTATATAAGAATAAAGGGGTCAATCCAAGAAGACATAACATTTTAAAATATTTATGCAGCCAACATAGGAATACCTAAATATGTAAGTAAATATTAACAGACTTAAAGGGAGAAATTGATAATAATACAATAGTAGTAGGGGACTTTAACACCCCACTCACGTCAATGGATAGATCATCCAGACAGAAAAAGAGTTAGGCAACATTGGCCTTAAATGACACATTAGACCAGCTGGACTTAGTAGATATATACAGAACATTCCATCCCAAAACAGCAGAATATGCATTCTTTTCAAGCACACATGGAACATTCTCCAAGGTAGACCATATGTTAGGCCTCAAAACCAGTCTCAATAAATTTAAGACTGAAATCATACCAAGTATCTTTTCTGACCACAATGGTATGAATCCAGAAATCAATTACAAGAAGAAAACTGGAAAAAACACAAACATATGGAGGCTAAACAACATGCTCCTAAACAACCAATGGGTCAACAAATATATCAAAGAAGAAATAAAAAAATACCTTGAGACAAATGAAAATGGATACACACATTCCCCAATCGATGGGACACAGCAAAAGGGGCTCTAAGAGGGAAGCTCATTGTGACGCAGGCCTATCTCAGGAAACAAGAAAAATCTCAGTCTAGCCTTACACCTGGAGGAACTCTAAAAAGGAGAAAAAAACAAAGCCCAAAGTTAGGAGAAGGAAGGAAATAAAAAGTAACTAAAGAACAAATCGATGCAGGCAAAGCGATGTCATATACTTTGAAAGTTTTTGGCTGAACTAAATTCAATACTGTTTTTTGATTGACGGAACTAAGAGAAAAGTAGTTTCCTGTCTTTACTATTCGTACTTTGTCATTCATATTAGATAAAATGAGAATCAGCTGGTCAGAAGAGCGTTTGATCTTTGTCTTCTCTGTTTAATATTGTTTGGTGGAAAACCATAATTGAGAGAAAAGCAGTAAGAAATCAACCAAGTACTATTATATGTAATGGGTGCCAGGTAAGTTTTCCATCGCTGTAAAATTTAAAGAACTTGAAAAGTTTTCCAAGCATTTCTTTTTGCCATGAATCTTTGAGAAACAGAAAGTAATATAATGTTCTCGAATTTCAAAATGATTTTCCATAATAATTCAGTCTTTTAAAGGATTTCTACAAAACACCCTCCAATAAAAAAGCAAATGCTTTAATGTGCATACATACATATATACTTTAAAAATGCAATTGAGAATAACTCTCAACATGCTTCCAATGCTTGAAATCCATGGCATCTCCAAAGAGTAGAGTGGACCCCAAGGTTTTAATATTTCCTTTCCCTTGAATAAAATTAAAAAATTTGATACATGGATTTTCTTTTTACCAACTAAAAAATTTACAATCCCATCAATATGATATGTCTGTGATAATCAGTAATCTATGACCAATAAACTATTAACTGAGGACCACATGCTGTTGAAAGTGGGACAACTGCCTGTAACTCTGCATCAGTGACTGAATGAATGGGGGCCCTTTGCTTCTGTTTCCCGGGATGCTTCCTCTCCAGTTCCAGATAGTGAGCCAGGGCGGTTGGGGGGAGCTAGCATTGGATTAGGCATTAGAAAGGTTGGATTTCTGTTTACCTTCACTGTTTCCCAGCTCGGAACCTGTGGTGGCTAATTTTATGTGTCGACGTGACTGGCCATGGGGTACCCACATGAAATACTGAATCCAAGAGTGTCTGTGAGGGTGTTTCCAGAGGAGATTAGCATCTGAATTGGTGGACTCAGCAAGTTGCCCTCCCCAGTGTGGATGGGCATCATGCAATCTATTGAGGCCCGAATAGAACAGAAAGTGGAAGATGGAGGGATTCACCCCTTTTCCTGTCTCACTGCTTGAGCTGGCACCTCTCATCTCATCGTCTCCTGTCCCTGGGCTGGGGATTACACATCAGCTACCCCAGCTCTCAGGCCTCGGGACTGGATTATAGCTCTGACTTCCCAGCTTGCAAATAGCAGATTGGGGGATTTTTCAGCTTCCATAATTGCCTTGTGCCAATTCTTCATCATCATAAATATTCTTATATATGTACCAGATATATATATATCTCCTGTTGGTTCTGTTTCTCTGGAGAACTCTAGCTAATATAGAGAATACAGAACTCTTCTCCAAATCCCTCATCTCCTCTGAGCTTTGGTCTCGGCATTTGTGAATGAGAAGTTAATACCTGGAGTGAGTAGGCAGAATTTGATACTATGTGTATGATGAAATGAAAGCATTATACAAATGCATCATATTCTTGTGAGAGGATTAGGAAGTCGTTGAGAGTGGACCTTTGTCTTACTTCTTTGAATTTAATTTAAGAAAATTCATTGAACACCTACTAGGTGCCAGTATTTCCCCCTAGGGCCTTAGATGAAGGAGCAGCTAAATAGTTACTCACTGACCTGTATTAAGTCAATGTTTATTTAAGCACAAATATCTGTTTATTCACCAGTGAGTACAAAATGCAGGTCCTTACTAGACTGTGTCTATTTCTATGTTAGATTTCTGAAAGGAGGAATCTGAACCCAGATTCTGGCACGGCAGCTTGCCTTCAGACTGATGGGTGACGGTTGCAGAGGAGGATGCTGGGACAAGTGTTATGATGCTCAGAGACTTTCTATATTGGTAGCTAGGAAGGCAGTACAGCCTGTGATGCCATGGAAAAGCTGTGACAAATAATTGTTCTTTTTTCCACTAAAAAAGGTCTGTCACCAAGCTCGTTAGATCCTACTTAGCTCTTCCTATAAAGTCTAATTCTCCTCAGCTGGGTAACTAATTTGGCATTACTGAAACTGCATGTGGAGAATGCCCACTGCCATTTTCTATTTTCAGATCATTGTGTTGATATGGTATACAGGTGCACACGTAATGTACACTGTGGTAATGAAGCTATTGAACAGTCGCATCAAGGTTTACATACTTAATCCATGGAAGCTGGTGGTTGTTTTGATCTGTAGTCATAGAGGGGGTAATGGAAAATGAAATATAAGGGACAAAATAGAAATAAGCATGTTTGAACTTGGGGGAAATATTTTCTTGACAGGGTTTGTCCCAGAACCAGCTTCTATTCAGAGCTTTAGAAATTCTGCCAGGCAATTCAGTAGTTACATCAGACATGAGAGGATGACATCCATACAGACTCCCTCAGGCACTGGAAGTTCTGGATCCTCTAGAAGGTCTTGGACAAGACCAAGAGTAAGAGAAATAGGAACAGATAATAGAGAAAGAGCAAGAATACTTGACTAATTCTGTGTCTGTGATACTGAATTCAACACAGGGATTTCCTTTGACCTTTTAGGTCTCAGGTCTGAGAATCTGCCAACCAAGAAATGGATTAGCATAGAAGGGCTGATGTAAGTAATCAGCCTGTCCAGGAAGGGTTAGGAGACAAGAAAAGACAGGATAGAATGACGTGAAAGTGGAGGCGGCCAGAAGAGGGGAATTCTGACCCAAATTGGGAATGTGACAGGAGTCAGAATACCCCCTCATCACAATTGGCAACCTGTCTACTCAACAGAGGTGGTCTACACTCCAGCAAGTACAGGAAACTATTCAGTTGAACCACATGAAATTGCCATTGGATTTCAGCAACAATCGAATTTCAGCCATTTTACGTGTCCAATCTTACATGTGATCCCTGTTTCATGCTCATACTTTGCTGCACATACATGTGTATACATTTATATATGTTCAACACAAAAACTCATATATATATTTTTCTCAGATTCAAAAAATTCCCTTAACAATAATTTATTAGGGAGATGAAAAACATGGATTTCTAAGCTGACAACAATGTTTATAAAATATTTCCTCTGTCTAGAGGGTTTTCGGTTCAGTCATTTTCAAACTTGGTTATATTTTCAGATAAAAATCATATCTTGTGTTTTAGGCATAAATACCTTACTAAACATTAATAAATAGCTGAATTTGCTATTTCTAAAATAAAATACACTTTAAAAAATGCATTAAAAAAGAGTAACCAAAAAGTTCTTACAGAAGCCAGACTACAGTTAGGAGAGCAGGCAGCTGTCTCGGCGTCCTCCTCCTTTCACTAGTTCAGGTATAAATCCATCACATGCTGATCAGGTGACCAGCCAAAAGGGAAGCTTTGTAAGAGACCACATGGCTTGTTCTCACCCCTGAAGTCAGCCACCCCGGAGAGATGAATAAACAACAGGTGCAGCCCACGTTTACAACACAGGCTGACCTTGGCATTTCAACTTGATTTTGGCCAAGATATTGTACTCACACACCTGTTTGTAGATATTACACTCACACACACACATAACTTAAAATTATGGAAGTAAAGATCTAGACACATTCTTAGTTAATCTGATAGGTAAACCTGAATGAGTTTTAGGAAAATATCATCTAATTATAAGAATAAGCCATAATATTATTAAAAAAACTATTGTAAAAACCAGCACACAAATAGTACAGAACTGTGTAACTTAGAAAGTCTAAGCCCCTGGTAATTTGCGTCTGCACCTTTGCCCAACCCCCTGGCGAGTACTCAAGGCCGATAATTTGGGAGATATAACACAAGCTTCCCTTTCTGCACCTGAGGTTCTGCTTTTTTCCAACTACACTTTATTTCTTTAAAAGTTCATCCTCTCTGAGCTTCTTTTCCTCGCCAGCCTATGTCTTAATGATCTTTCTCTTCTCCCCTGTCAGTGCTTCGAGTCTACACTCAAACCTTAAAAATAAAGTCTTATCTGGTGCTCTAATTCAGAATTTTCCTATTTTCCATACAACACCAGTATCCTGAGAGATTTTCATACCTTTGACTCAAAAGCACATTTCTCTGTCAAATACATTGAGGGGCGCTGGATTCAATGGGAGTAACTGGGTTTTTCTATCTCAGGGCTTCAGGGACACCTTCGACATCTAATGTGAATGGTGACGTCCCAGGGGTAGCTTCTAGTACATCCTCTTTCTAACGTGGATCAAGGACACCATTCTCATCCATCCTCTTATTGATATCTTAAGAGACACTTGTATTTCCTAGAACCTGGTGTGGCAAACATTGCATTCTTGAAAGCAGGGAGAATGTCCTTTATCTTTTTGAATCCCTTGTATGCATAGCATAGTTCTGAAAACATCAAAGTACTCAATAATTATTTGTTGATTGCTTCCAATAGTTGAAGGAAAATGAGAAGGAATGAAAAATAGATTGAAAGATAAACATGTGCCAAAGTCTCTCACCATTCATTTTTCTCATTGACTTATTTATCCTTAATTACAAAAAGGGATGGCGTTAGTTTTAGATACATATCTTTAAATCACATAATTACATAATTGCCTTTCACTATGCTGAGCCAACTCCATCACAGAGGAAGGGTACAGGGACTGGTTATCAAATCACTGAGAGAACTTGAAAAACTTATTAACTAAAACTTTTACAGAGCAAGAAATGTTTTTCTATTCTAAAGAGGGTTATAAAAAAGGAGGAAATAAAACCCTACCATTAATACCATTAGGTTTATAGCATTTCATTTCCGATGTGTGATGGGGTCTAATGGAAAACTTCCTGACTATGGCCCTTCTCTTTCGTCACTGCGGAAGGGAGCCAGAGCTGAGGTTTTGCTCCATATGACACAATGCACAGTAGAAGAAAACATTGCACCTAAAGTGTCTCTGTCCTTGTGTCTCTTCCTCTGACTGCTACAAGACACCAAACAAATCAGTTCCCATTCTTTAATTTCCCCAAGCTCTCCCAAGAACAACAGGCCTTCAAGGGTAATTGAGAGAGTTTTATTGAAACCAGCTGTTGGCAGGCCCTGCCAATCTCCTGTGCTGGTTACTGGGTTGCGGAGGAAACGAGGGATCGCAAGCACAGTCTGATGGAGCAAAGTTTTCTCCAAGTGTCTGCTCTGCAGTCACCCTGCCACAGTCCTTTGCCCCAACCCGCTCAAGGTCCAGGCACAGGTTGCAAACTGAACATGGCTGAGTCTCTGGTTTTCCTAATGAAAGTTCAGCTTTAATATAAATATTTGAGTGTCATCACAAATTAATAGAAGGGTATCTTTCAAAATATTGCTTCCTTTTTAAAATGAAAAGATGAAATAAAATTTCTGATTCTAAGTTAATTGGAGATAAGTATTTGACTTCTGTTCATAAAAGTGCTTAAACTCATGAGGAAGTAACAGTTTTTGAGATAAGAAATTCCTGTCCGGCCTGGGATGACACCTCAAAGTAGGAAAGACGCCTTCTCTCTCCTGCAGCTGGCTTCAGGACTGCACAGGGAGGGTGACCTGGCGGAGGATGGCTCATGGGACCAGGGCCAGCGCCCACCTGGCTCTGCCCCACGCTGTGACCTTGGGCAGGCACCTTGACCTCTCTGGGCCAGGCATTTCCCTCTGTGAAACCAAGAGTTTGATCTACATGAACTCGAACAGCTGGAGGTGTCCAGCTAAATGCAAACCCATGACACTCTTATTCAGGGCAGGAGCGTGCTCATGACCCTCCCATCATGGACAAGGCAGGCTTACCTACTTACTAGGCCTTTTGTTAGGTGTTGCTAGCTCTAAAGCAATTGGGTTCTTACTTACTTAATTGTACTTACCCGTTATGAGACTTTCCTAAAAATAATGGATAACGTCTAAATCTAATAGGTTAAACTTTAATAGCAGCCCCTTTGTTGAAGTTTGGATTTAAAAACATATGAGCATCCAATGGTTAACAACTCTGGAGACCACTGGGCCACTTGTCTGCTGTTTGATGCTGAGGGTCAATGGATAGTGCAACAAAAACGGGCATAAGGTCTTCTCTCAGATGCACATTCCACATTCACAACCAGGCCACAACGGTTCACGCTGAAATGTTGGGAAAATGCCTTCTTAGGAAAGAGAGGCAGAAGCTACAGTTGATTCTTGTTATTTGTGGTAGTTATATGTTCTGTGAAGTGATTTGAACACTGAATTGGCAGATACTGAACTGCTGTTCCTAGGGACACACAGAGTTAGGTTCCAGAAAGCCTCGCTCACGGCAGTTTCTCAGCCTTCCAACACATAATCTTGTCCTATGTGTGTTTCTGTCTAAAATCATCTTATTTAGAGGATAGTTGATTAATTAACGATGAGCTCGGCCAACAGCACTGTCGCTGCTGCCTGAAGGAGCTCGTCTGACGCCCGTGTCTGCGTCAGGCGCATCGAGCCTCCTCTGTGCAGCAGCACTGGTGGGCTCTGCAGCAGCAGCCGTGGAGGCCATGTTAAATAGTGACATCATCAGCAAAGAGCACAAAAGTGCAAGACGGTGGCCATAAATAGACTGTGAAAAGGACCCTTGTTCACAGTCTGGGCACTGAAACAGGAAGGCAGCTCGGCCTGTCTAACCTCAGCTGGAGCCACGTGGGTCAGGAGCTGGAAATTTCTGCTTCTCCACCAAGACCACCAAAGTACCACGAGGACGGCTTTTCATCTCAGACAATTTTACTGAGTCAGCGAATTTGTAAAATGGATTCGAGGAATAATGAGGGTTGACTATATGTATAAACTGCATTTAAATCCAAAATATGTAAATACCTAAATGTAACTTCCTTTATTTAATGAGCAAAGAATAGTATTACTATTATCAATTCATGTAAAATACGAGCTTAAAAGATTACTTTTTTATAAATATGGAGCAGATGAAATCAATAAAATATTTATAGTTCACATGAAAATAAGATCTTTCCTTGCTCTGATGCATGCTTCTTCTGTGAACAAGGGTTTCAGAATCAACAAATGAACAGGAGAGACAGCGTGAAGAGCTATGGCGCTGCAAACCCGCGCAGACCTGAGCGTGATGAGGCTTGTTCCTACCACCCACAGACACAGAACATTTGGCACGTCCTTACAGTAATCCATGCACAATTGTAAGGGTCACAGAGAAGAGGAAAATGAGCAGCTCCATCCTGAATGTTCCACAGCTTACACTTAAGAGTCCATCAGGACAAGATGGCAACGACTGAGTCCATTGGTTGAATGAGTGCAAGGTTGCCCAGGCAGTCACTCTGGGACTTGAGAGAGTTCCCTCGTGCTGCACAAGTGGTCAAGACAGCATCACTGTAATCTACTTAAGAAGATATCCTTTCTTTTTAATTTTCCCAGTGGATGATTGCTGGAACTGGAATGAAGCAGTCAAACTCATCATGACTGACTTGACAAGAGTGTAAGCTTGTCATCTTGAAATTAAGAGTTGGGATTAATAACTATAGCAATCTAATCCAAGTTTCAAACTCAGTCTTTAACAGGAATGTCTCCTACTCCCATTTAAGTAATGTACATTTGCTAAACAATACTCCGTTTAGATTTTAGGTATTTTCATGCTACTGGAAATGCAGATGTCAACTGGTGTTCTATGGTATTTAGTAGGAAAGAATTCTCATATGTCCAAATAAATAAAAAATTGAATTCCAGTAAGACCAAGGTTTGTTCTGTGGAAAACAGGAGTTAAAATATATTAGTTAAATCATCTTTTCACTCAAGCTTTAAACAGTTCGTTCACAAGTATGAACTCCATTTATACAGTCTGTGTATTGAATAGTGGTCAAGCAAAGAGGTTTTTTCCCATCTCCATTAGCTAACTTTCTGCTTTTTGATAAACAAAGGTGAGAAGCCCTTCTGAATATGTTCCTTTAGATCTGCAGTTCAACCACTACCACTGCCTCCACGCAAACTGACTCCCAGATGTCTGGAAACACCTCCAGTCGCATAAACTCAACCAGCTACAGAATGTTTCTCCTCATGTAAATACATGTTAACCCTTTTGTTTTTGAGATAAAGGTTTAATGTTTTAGTTTGTAAATATTAGAGTCCAGGTGAAACTTTTTTTCCCCAGAAAAGTAGGAGATAAATCTCATCACTTTAGACAGAAAAAAAATTAATAATATCTTTAAAATGAATCCAAATCCTCAGGCAACAAAATTTGTACACGCAAGACAGCTGCTGGCTGCAGTTGGCATTATATGATGACGAGCTCAGAGGCCTTTGCAGAGGGACAGCGTGGCCTGAGAAGCAGTGAGATTGGCTCTGTCCCGTTCAGGCTCCGCGAGCCTGACAGCTGGAGGCTGCCTTGGCTTCTTCTTAGTCTCTCTGACTCCACTTTCTCTCTGCTGCCACACAGTCTACAAACTACTCCTAAACCCCCCTTCCAGTGGCCCTCAGTTGCTTTCCAAGGCCATCGCGATGACCAGAACTGGTCTTTCTCTTCTCCCCGTCAACCACGTTCTCCACGTGCTCACTTCTCCAGGAGGGTCTTTCGTTTTTGTGCTCCTTTGCACCCTTCCTCAAGGCCACACCTCAAATACTTTATACCGTCATCTCAGCCCATCTAAAGTCCCACCCTCAGTGCCTCTTCCCGTTCACTCCGCCTCCCCTGATATCTTCTCTGAAATGCTATGGTCCTGCACAGTTAGGCACCAGACGATGTGCTGTGGGGGCTGTTACCTAACCGAGATTGTACACCGTGGTGTGTTGTTACCTAACTTTTCACTCCATTACTCCTGTCCACAGCAGATGGTGAAGGTCGCTATCGTATTTTATGTGGTTTGGGTTTATTAAATTAAAGCAGCTTTAGAAGCAAATTAGTTGAACTGGTAATTTAATTAATAAGAAAAGTCACTTTTTTGTTTCATATGATAACATTTTTGTAGAAATATAACTTATTGGGGGCACTGAAATAGAATATTGAAGGAAATGTTTAAATATTCATAAAAAGGTAAGAAAATAAAGGAATAAAAAGTCTATTTGATAAATAAATATTTTTATAAATTGACATCATGGGGAGTTTAAAGGTTGCCTGATGGACTGTTAGCCCTTGGCCCTCTGCGCCAGCGATGCTGTGGCTGCACGCACCCCGCCTCCCCCAGCCCTCAGCCCCGTGTTGGTAATTCTCTTCACACACAGGCCCGGGTGTCACACACCTGGAGAAAGAGTAGGGTGCCAGCCTCCTCCATCATGACCCCAGTCTTTTGAGGGTGAAAATTCGGCACACACAGAGTAACGGGTGTCACGGTGTTCCTTTCATCCCAGTCCTCGCAGGCAGGTTTCAACAACCCTCAAAAGCACAAAATCACTGTGTTGCATTCATTTGTTTTGGAATGTTCGATGAACAGAGCTCTGGCAGGAACTCGGTTAAATCAAACACACTTGAGACACTTCCTATGCTTCTGTGCTCTGGGACGTCACTGCCGCGATTAGATTTGAACAGTATTGTGACTCTCCTAACCCTTCAAGTTCATAAATAAGCTTTTATTCGTCAACAATTTTAGTCTGAGTTTTCACCAAAGCAATTTTTAAAAAAATGATAAAACTACCACTTTGTATTATAAACTTTGAAAAGAGAAAGTGTAATTTATTCATTTCCCCCCATTTATGGGGAGGAATGCTTGTTTTCCTTAACATTTCTAAATTTCAAGGCTGCCTAGAACATTATACAAGCAAAACGATGCTGCTTGCTACTATTTAGGTTCAGATATGCGGCACTAAACCAGGTCTCCTAAAACATTTCACGGCCTCCTCAAATGGTGTGCCATTCTGGAATCAAGGATGTGTGCTGACTGCCTTTGTATATAATCCACATAGATGTGTGTTTCCTCAAAACATGGAAACCTGAGCCTTGACCAGGAGCTCTGTTCCTTAGAGTTCCTTAACTCCAGCAACTTGTAAGCATTTTTCTTTTCTTGCCCAAATGTGAAAGTTAGGGTTAATTTGATGCATACAAATGAAATAGCAAATATGAAACAGCAAAACTGAGAGCCACAAAGGCCCTGGGTGAGATTCCCAGGCGGAGCACCTGGAATTCAGGCTCTGATGCGAAGCATCATCGCTGTCCAGACCCAGCCTGAAAGCTGAACGCATTTTATTCTGCTTATTCACACAGGCTCAGCCTCATAACAGGACCAGAGACTACTAAATTCATTTTCTCCTGCAAAAAACTTGATTTAAAGTTCACGTTTTCAAAAGGGGAAGCAAAGAGTCCTGGCCTGCTGGTAGCATCCTAAGTGCAAAACACAACTCAGGGATCAGGAGGGAAGGAGCAGGTGAGCTCTCCAGCACCCCTGCCACTCTGCCTGCAGTGAACGGGAGGCACACACCGCTTCCGTGGGGTCTCATTTGCGTTGTTGTCGTTAGTAAAACGGGTCCCAGCTGTGATGTAGGAGCACCGACATCTCTATCTGACACGGTACTAATGGACCGTCACCACGTGTCTTCCTGTTTTCAGATAAGCAACTGCATTTTGAAAATGGAAGAAATCATGTTCCTGTGCTGCAAATTAGGGCAATTCTCCCACTAATGTCAACAGAGTTGTTACCTGATTCTTGACCTTATTGTACGGCCTGTTCAACATCAACTGAACCAGCATTTATTGTGTACCTCAAGTGTGAGGCCTCTTACGGTTTTCATATTTTGTTGTAACTTAACATATCAGCATAAAAATATCTACATTTCCCTACCATGTTGCTCAATATGGAGCAATGTTTGCCTTTAATAACTTACAGACAGACACGATTTAAAGTGAGAACCCTGAGAGAGGGCAGGTTTTGATGGAGGGGAGTGCTCTGTTGGTGCCCAGAAGTGAGGAGGGCGTGTGGGATGGTTTTCTGGGGCTGGATGGGCAGAACACGATACCTCACATAAGAAACACTTGTGGGATGGTGTTCATAAACGGAACACAACAACCATTTGGCGCTCCTGCTAATGGTAGGTTATGAACAGGCTACCTGAGACAACCTGTGTCCTCGATACTCTTATCCCATAAACCCACCACTCCTTGTCCCATCTGGTAAACCTGGGGTGGGGCAGGGGGCTACAGCCTTGAGTCCCTCAACCTCCCATTTGTTTTATGTCACATTCAGGTGGTTCTCTTGTAATGGGGGTTTGAGGCTTCATAAGGGAGCTATGTGCATAAAACACTATTCACCTTCCAAGATTCCCCTGTCTAAACTGGATGTTTTTCATTTATTAAGAAAAAAATGGGCACCTGTTAGGTGCCAGGTACTTATGGTATTACGCACTGGGTGTGCATCAACTCACAAGGTGCATAAGACCCTAAGGAATCTAGTGAAACAACGTGGTTGTTGCACAGAGGCCTCACAACTTTCCTTTTTCACAATTTGTGAAACTTAACATTTAAGAATGATTGATAGAAAACACTGAAATGATCTGGAAAAGGAAGACATGCACAAAAACGAATGTCTCTCTGGGGAACACCTTAAGCTACCTTAAGCCTTTCTCTCAGGTTTTTGTAGAAAAGTCCAATCACGTCACTAACTCCACCCAAGAGGAGTGTGGACATTAGTGGAGGGAAATATGCAACAACCACGTCCACTGAGCTCCGGGTGCTGAGTGCACAGCAGGAGGCGGAGGTATTTAAGAACCTGCTCACCAGCGTCTCAGGGCCAAGCCAACAGTCAGTTGAGAGAGGAAGGACACACGGAGACCATCCTGACCGGTGTGTCTCCAGCCTGGCTGCACGTTTGACTCATCTGGTGAGCATTTAAAAATATTCATGTCCAGGCTCATCCAAAGATGAAAGAAATTAGAATCCCTGGAGGTGGGGCCAAGGCATTGGAGCTTATAAAAAGCTTCCTACACATATGCAGCCAAGGTTGAGATCCACTCTAGGTCAACCCTCACTCATCTCAAAGCTTGGAAGACCCAGATCAACACGGCTAAGTGATGCACTCAAGACCACACAGTATGCAGGGGCAGAGCGGCCTGCGCCAGTTCTGGACACCTTGATGCTAGGGTCTGACTGCGTGCTCCAAACATCTGCATGTGTCTGTGCTGACTGTGGAGGGGCCTCTGGAGAATCTACAACAGGAAGCTATTAAACATTCAGAACGGCTGACATCACAAAGCTTTGAGAAGTCAAAACTCATCTTGAAGGGAGAGCGAAGCCAGAGATTCAGTGGTTCACCCTCCCTCACCTCCTGCAGTCGGAGAACCTCAGTTTCTATCTGTTTCATATAAGTTTTCCCTGACAGATTTCATGTCCAGAATAAAGCAAAATAGAAGCTCTAAAAAAACACCAACTAAAATTTTCTCCCCACCTTTGAGGAATACAATGGCTTGAGTCCTCATTTAGCTACTGTTTACATTGCACCTACTGTCCTTGAAAGAGCCTTTACAGATGACTGAGCATTAGACATTGAAGGTAATATAACCAGGAGGTTGTTAACTGATTTGGTCCTGCTTTGGATCTCTTCTCTGATAATTGACTTGCTGTGTGGCTTTGAGCAACCTCTCTGAGCCTCCGTGTTTTCTCATATGTAAAGTAGAGATATGGTCACTGGGTTGTTGCCAAGCCTTGCAAGAAATGACAAATGCAGTAAAGGAATTAGAGCAAAAAAGCCAATGCGAAGCCCTGAACATGGTACCCGCACGAAGCGTGTTCCTAACACATCAGCTCCATTCCCTCCTCTCCTCTCTCAGGTGACAGCAAAGGAGACACTTCCATTAAATGCTGACAAGGGATTATAGGCTAAAGAACTTAGCACTTAAAAACTTTAAGATTGGCTTTATTTTGAGACCCAAAATAAAATTTTACTGTTTTTGCAGTAACTTTAGAAAATATAACCTTGGAAGACTCACATCACAGTGCTTCCAAGGTACAAAATCAAAATAATTCAGTTTCCAGATCATTGCTATCTGAGACATTGCTCAGGGACCAGGAGCTAACTCCTTCTGTATCAACGTGCGCCACTCCTCAAGAAACCCAACCAATACAGGGCCGGTTGAGTCACCCACAGTGCTTGTCCTCTTCTTTTTATCAGAGACACAAAATTCCTACTGGTGGCTGTAATAGGTTAGAGGGAGTACGCATTTTGGCAGAACTCAAAGCAATTAAAAATGATTTAAAAGGCAAAAGGACAAAATTACCAGAGATGAAATACATCAAAGTAATCTAGCTGTTCAATTTTTTATATAATCAGAAGCCTCAATTTGACTTTTTGTATTAACTTTAAAGAAGTGTAAACGAACAATTCAGAAGCCTTCAGATGATTTATTCATGTTCTGCCATAATGTTTATGTGTCCAATTTAAATGTAAATGTCACGGTGACTAGACTACACAATGATAACCATGGACAGGCAGGTCCACCTTAGGAATGGCAGCTATGAGTGATTATGCTAACTGCTAAATAAAGGGATGAAGGATCGTGGAACAATTGCCTGTGAAAATAACCTAAACTAATGTTTAGATCATCCACTCGCTGCCAAATTTCCACGATGCTGCTGACTTCACTGCCTCTGAAGGACTCTGCCAAGAGACTTGTCCTATCTGAGGAAGAAAACAAAAGCAGACCTTTTCCATGAGCTAAGAACAAATCTCAAGTTAATAGGATCCAGATACAAAGGTCACAGCAGCTGACAGACCGGGAAAGGGCACGAGCTCATGAACTTGCACACACAGCGTCATGACGCCCAGACCCCATCAAGTGCAGTCCAAGGTTTGCCCTTCATGTCAGGCATCATGTGCTCACTAAGGGCACGTCGGACACGCTCTCACCACACATAGGAAACCAGCCTACGGTGCTGAGTGCATCTAGGCTGCACATCTAGAAAAGCACATGCTGTAGCCATACCACCCTTTCAACTGAAGTCCCTGCCATCCTTTGCTGCAGTGACATTTTCTATAACGGAAGAGATAGATGAACAAGAAATCGCTTATTCTAGGGTTCCCATAAGTGAGAGATTATCAACACACACACAGAAGAGTCTTGAAGGGGGCTGGCCCGGTGGCGCAGCAGTTAAGTGCACACATTCTGCTTCGGTGGCCCGGCGTTTGCCTGTTTGGATCCTGGGTGCGGACATGGCACCGCTTGGCAACCCTGCTGTGGTAGGCGTCCCACATATAAAGTAGAGGAAGATGGGCATGGATGTTAGCTCAGAGCCAGGCTTCCTCGGGAAAAAAGAGGAGGACTGGCAGCAGTTAGCTCAGGGCTAATCTTCCTCAAAAAGAAAAAAAAAAAGTAGAAGAAGAGTTGAAAATCATTCAAGAGTACAATTGTCCCCAAGTTTACTCCTTCCCACAGAAGTATAACTGCATCGACAGCCCTTCCTTGGATGGGTACCCTGGGAAGCTGCCCTCATTATCTCAAATGGCTTTCCTGCAGCATTAGTCTGTCCTTAGTTTTGCTCATTCTTCACCAAACTTCCCAGCACACCCTCTCCCCTCTCCCCACTTTCCTCTTCAATGCAGCACTGAAGGCAGACAGATGTGCATGTGACCTGCTCCATCCTTCAGGTGAGCCTCTTGGACACAGGCCCACAGGTGGAACCAGAAGCTGGCACAGTGGTGGTGAGTCTCGTACGGTGTCACACACAAGGAAGCTGGATGAAGTATCTGAAGATGAACCCAGAGACACCACACTCTTACTTGGTTGTGTTGAGGTTTGCCAAAGAAGACCTTTGAAGTCTTGCCAAGGAATTTGAACTGTTGGATTTGCTACTGTTCTCTGTTGGTGGATTGTCATGACGACTGAAGTCTCACAAGTTGCCCCAGGGAAGCATGTGGGGTCCAGAAAGATGGGACAAAGTATAACAACTGTGGATGAAAGGCTGGCTGCTGCCTGCTCCAGCCATTTGCATTTCCTCACCATACTGCCTCTCTTTATTTTCCTTACATTTTTTTCTCTTAAATTTTTGTTTGCTTTTTTTTTTTGAATACATAATACATCCTCATGCTTTAAAACTCAAAATTCTATAACACACATACATTGAGGATGACTCACCCCACTCCTGGTTCTGTCCACCCTGCTCCCACCTCCACAGGGGATGGCAGAAAGAGGTTCTCTCTTGAAGCACAAGTTTATTAGCGACAGAGAAGGGATGGGAGGACATGGAAGGATCTTAAGGGGGTGAAGGAAACCAGAATATGTCACCCCAAATATGCCACTTGGCAGACAGATTATTTTGAGCTGATTATTTTGAGAGGCAGCAGACACAGGGGAAGCTCGGAAGACACAGTACAAGTTACTGTTTTGTTAGTGACATTACATTCACGTTTACAAGGAAAATCCACATTTGTCAGGTGTCTCCTTCTCTGTACCAAGAAGAGATGGATGATCTAAATTACAAGAGAATCTCATCCACAGAGAGGCGCCCACTTCATCTGTATGACAAACCTGGCTCCTGTTTCTACTTTTCCTGGTCACCCTCTCACACCCTCTTCCTCTGCTTTAGCTGAAGACAGTGTTTAAGCTGAAATTCTAGGCCACGTGTTTGAGTTCACTCATCCCTGAGTCTCTCCCAGGTATATACAAGGTGCATTTTAATAAACTTCTGTCCGTTTTTCTCCACTTTGTCCTTTGTTACAGGGGCTCCAGTTGAGACTTGAAAGGGTGCAGGGAAAAGGATTCTTTTCCTCCCTTACGAGGAGTGGCAGTGATAGAGCAGAGCGGAGGAAGTGGGGCCAGGGGACAGGCTAGTATGATTCATTGGATTTGAAAGTAGATTTAAGTGTAACTGTTGTTTCAGTGATATTAAACATTTTGGGATGTGTTGACGTCATTTGCTACAATATGAGAAAGATACTCTGCAACTAAAACACACAGGAGTCTGATACTGATGGTAACACTTAGTTAGTAATCCCCCCTTTCAGAACCAAAGGAAGAATTGCCAGCTCTTAATCTGAAGATAGAAAGGCCTTGTGATCCACAATCTGAATCAGAGGATTCAAAGTGAAATTGCTGTTCACAAGAAGATCTGTTTCTAGCCCGTCGGCTACAGGTCAGGCTGAAGTCCACCTGGGAAAATGTTAATTAACCAAAGTTTTAATACAAATACATACATCTTTACTAGGGGAGCTGCGTGGCAGGAGAAGTCCTCGTGATCGAAGCTGCGTCACTGGACTGCAAGAGCTGTGAGGGCAGGGATCACCTGCTACATCCAGAGCCCAGCGCTAGGCCTGCTGCACACCAGGCGCTCAACCCACCATCACAGAACAGACGAAAGACAGGCCCGACGGAGCCAGCCCTGGGGGGATGTTTGTAAGCATCTGTTACAGAGGAGCATGTCACTGAGTCTTCAGAAGAACAGAAAAGGCAGGTATGAGAACAGATGCCTGTTTCTGGAATTTGTGATCCAGGTGTGGCATACGAATTTACGACTTTTGATTCGAAACAGTGAAATTGGGCTATTTAAATAAGAAAAGCTTCAGTTAAGGAATGATTTTGGAATGGTGATAAAAGAGGAAATGAATGGTAGAGAAAATCCCTGAGAAAGATCTTCAAGAGCCTCACTCCTCAGAAAATTACTGAGGAAGGAAGGAGTTACCATCAAAGTGGAAAAGGGAATTTACAAGAAGGTGGAGTCTGATAACTTGGCTTTGAGTCTAACAGTGTCTAAACACGATTCAAGTTGGAAGATAACGTACAAAACGGACCTACGTTTAGATTTCAGCACTGGTGTGAGAGACTAAGCTATTTGTGTCAAGCTGCAAATTTTATTAAGGTGATTTCACACCACTATAAAATATTTTCTTCCTGAAATTTTGCAGTGCTTCTTGAACCAGTTGCAAGACGCAGATTCCAGAGTACTGAGGTCTGCAAGAAGTTCTGCGCCACGTTGCAGATGCGCACGAGGACGGTCCTGAGCCGGCGTGCGAGGACGGTCCTGAGCCGGCGCGCGAGGGCGGTCCTGAGCCGGCGCGCGAGGACGCTCCTGAGCTGGGTCTAGCATCACGTCCTATGAAACTCCTTTTTAATGATGCAAGTGAGGAGCCATCTCAAAAAGAAAAAAAATTCTAGATCAAATAGATGGTGAAGCTTTTGCACAACTGGAAGAGAGAGTGTGTGGGCGTCTGTGTCTGCTTGTGTGTGCCTGCCTCTGTGCACACGAGCGTTTTCTTTGAAGTCAAACTTCGCAGTTGACTTCTTTATGTGACACAGCAACTATCCTTATTCAAAAATACTTTACTAATCTCACTGACTCCTTCCTCTTTGCTTCCATTCACCGCTGACCCTTCTAACTTACTTCATCTTGGCAAACTGACAATGGTCATTTCTTCCACAAGGACAAATTGTTCTTAAGTAATGACTTCAGTTGTCAGGCACAAACATGACCCTTTCAGATCTAGCCACAGTTATTCAAGCCAAACAATTTAATTTCATAGACATGACCCACATTTTATTTGGTGAAATGTTAACTACTTTTCTGCCCAGTTTCTTCAGTCTGTCTTTCAGTTTAATGGATTTGGACAGAATATGAAGTTCTGAAAGTACATTTCTCTACACTTTTCAGGAATGAGATCAGCTTTGTCACATATGAACAACGATACTTCACTTTTTGTTCTAGGTGCAAACCCTCAACCTCAAGAGATATTTGTTCTCTAGGATGTTCTATGGGAAATAGTGTGGATTAGGGCAATATCAAAGTTACCACCAAATAAAAAGTGAGCATAGGTATATATTTTCGTGATTACTGACAGGTTACATATCTTAGAGGAGGACATAGTTTCTATACTAGAAGCCTAAGGAGTTAAACTAAGGAAGAATAATTTTGGGGAAAAGAGGATCCGGGAAGAACAAGAAAGTTGAAAATTCACATCATGGGGAGAAAATTCCCACCCCTTCTCCATTTTCAAACTCTTCCTCTGAATGTGAAAATATTCAAATTTTAAACATTGGCTTTTCAGGATTTGGGAAGCAGCAGCAGGAACTGGAAATCAGCTCAAAGTTTTCAGAAAAACAATCTACATTCTCAGATCTAAGAAGCAGCAACAGAAAAGGCTAGAGAAAATTGTTTTAAGGTCTTGGGATCAGCTATCTAATCTAATCATCAATAGGAACTTGATTTCACAGGGTCTTTTGTAGAGCAGAGAAAGTTACATTTGGGTGATTAATCCTGATGACATCACCATAGGCAAAAAGAGTCAATATTTGGGTTTCCCTCTCCCATGATATGGCCTTCCTCCAAGTTATGAAAACATATGCTTAGCATTTGAGACCGACCAGGCCAGACTGGGGTTTGTCTAGTGCTCCAGCCCTTGGAATCCACGCCCCACCCCGAACTGCCCACATCGGCGTGGTCATGGCCAGGCAGGCGAGTCTAAATCGTTCCTGTCACAAGGCGGATACAGGCACAGCAGCTGACTCCTCCACTCCCAAGGGGCAGCCAGACAGCTGAGGAGCTCTGGTGTGAGCTGTGGTTCCTGAGACTCGTGAGTGGAGACCAGACAGAGTCTTACTGACCGCTTGGGCTTCTCCTTCACGCATCATACAAGCTGGCAATAACCAGTGAGGATTTTCTGCCTGACTTCTGGACAACGATTCTAGTTTTCTTTCTTGTGAAGCAATAGCCATGTTGAGTCCATTTGGTGACACTAAACTGGGCCATGGCTCCAAACAAGGAAATCAGAGTAGAGGAGGCAGAAATTCTGGGTGACAGATAATCTTTTAACCAGTTTGTTTACCAAATCTGGCTGCTGGTGGGATGCCATGGAAAAGTGATATTGGATATGCTACCAGATTTCAATACAAACGACTATCAAGACAGGCTCTTGAAAAAGCAATAAGGGATCACATTTCTGGTGGCCTTTGAGAGCACAACTTCTAGTTTTTCTCAGCTATTCTTGAGTTTTAGTGATCTGGCTACCAGGATAGTTGTTGGAAAAAATATTCAAGAGAAACTTCTGCTCCTGAAAGAACAAAAGAAAATGTCTTGTATCTCCTTTGGGGATTTTAAAAAGGTAGAAAGTTTTGAATAAAAAGGTTGTTCAAGACAGTTTTGAGGAGGTAGAACAAAACAATTTGAGAAAGTGGAACATTTTGAAACAAGGAAAGGGAGAAGGCTTGTCCTCTCCCATGATTGAATATGGATTATGTGACAACCCTTTTCAAAATAAGTTTAGTTTATTGGGGGAGGGGAGAGCAAGGTAAATATTACTCTTGCTTCCCAGTGCGTAACTTCGGTGAGAGTAGCAACTAGACTTATTTCTATATGATTTATGTGAAAGAATGACAAGAATAATTTATTAATCACTGCAGAAATGTCCCTTCATAGTCAATTGAGCAAAAGTGCCAAAATTGACTATTGTAAAATGTTGACTTGTATACGTGACTCTGAGTGCAGTATGAATACTTTTAAAGCTACACCCGTGTAGTTAAATTTTTCTGTTCGGTTAGTAATATTGACACTATAATATGCATATAGCATATAAACTCAGAAAAATTTCACATTGGCTGATGTTGATGTTTCATTGTCACTTTTAAAAAACTGGCAGAGACATTGAGCAGAAGGGTATTTACAGCTCTCCTTCCCATCACTACCCCCAGACTCTCTGTCCCAGCTCAGTGGGTCCAGGTGTCCCGCTCCCTTTTGCATGGCTGGAAAAGCCATTGGCACATGTGGTTCTATTCTGCACTCGTGGACTCCAGACCATGAACAACAAGTGCCGTAACATCTCCAAGAGAGGAAATAATGCTTCCACTGCTCATATTTCCTATGAGGCAGCACGGGCAGATGATTTGTGTAACGTTGTAGAGAATTAACATTAAATGCAAGCCAGGGCTCATCTTTCCAATCTGGAGTGTTCACCTGAAAGGGCCAAGATCTTGTGTCTGTGTTTTAATTTTAATGAGTTGAAAATAAAGGTGCTCCTTTCTGCTTTTTTCTGAGTCAATATAACTAAATATGAACACAGCCAAACGAGGAGCAGTTTTGATCCAATAACAATACTAACCAGAAAAAAGTGAAAAAATAGTAAAAGAAAAAGAAAAGGAAGGTCGTGAGGGGAGCAGAGATCCTAATGAGTCTGCACGTGCGTTTGCTGTTTAAAGCCTCCTTTGGGTGACACATCAGCTGTCACCCTCTCCTACGGAATTTCAACAAGATAATGTTGTTGACATTGATCGTGAAAGTAACCACATGTAAAATCTTCAGCTTCACTTAATAAAACTCAAGGTCTTCAGGTCTTCCTTTCTGAACCTATTTAGAGAAAACTAAAATGAACTGTTGGCATGTGTTAATCTATTGGTGTGGCAAGTAACCCAAATACTGAAATACAGACAATTACTCAAGGAAATAGTTTTCATATATATTAAATCATATGTATTTGGAGTTTCAGCCTTAAGATAACTGGCAACCTTAGTAACTGTCAAGGGTAGAAATACAATATAAAATCAATCTCCACTTTCTCTTTTCTCCGAATACATACCTGAGAGGAAAAATCGGTACTGACTATAAATCCATTAAAAAGAAAAAAAGAATTATCCATTCCATGTGAGAAAAGAAGCCAAAACCTTCTAAAACGCTGTTTATGTGTTACTCACAGAAGACGCTCGACGCTCACCCTGCATCGGGGGTCGGCCAGAAGATTCAGAACAAGCTGTTCCCCTGAATCTGAACCATGAAGTCTGGTAACGAGGTTGGTCGGACTTGTGAGCCAGCTGGTTTTAGAAACGTCTTGGCTGTTTGTGAAGTCAATCCATTCTTTTTTTTAATCTCACAAGAATGACCTCAAGGAACCTTAACAAATTTCCTTCAAATCTTGGTATGGTTAATCAAAGTTCAGTCTAGCAATTATTTTAGAATTAAGTATCTGACCGCATGAAGCTTGACCCTGAGATCATGGGAAGGCAATAGTGGCTTTTAGACTGAAATGCTGCTGCATTAATTGATTTTTTTGTATTCTGGGAAAACCCCGGCATGTTGGTACCTTTTCAAAACATTGTATAATTGGGCCCCCGGGACTTTCATGAAGTTTTTTTAATGACTGTTTATATTTATACTGTACCTAAATGGTACAGAAGCCACAGTTCTAGTTAAAGCATTATATTGTAAAGCAAAATGAACTATAAACTGTCTCCATGTAACTCATCTGTACAGCTTTCCAAGTAGATCTGTGCTCTGTGCTGCAGTAATAAACGTCATTGTGTGATATTTGACCAAACAAATGTGGCCATTACAGACTGATAGTGACATACGCCATGGGCCTCTTTATAAGATAAACCACATTTTTTGCCTTTTGAAGTGCAGAAAGACAAACAGATGCTGTTGCTATTAGGATTTTATCCGAAGAGTGAGAGGCCTTTGGCTTCCACGGCTGCCTCTTCAGAGATCCGCTGTGACCTTTGGGTGCCGCAGATCCATCCATAATGGCTCAGGACCCACTGAGTAGACACCTTTACCACCTCGCCCCTCTCCTGTGCAATAAGCAGTATCTGATGATGATGATGACTTTAGATGCCCCAAACTTCCCTCCTGACTTAGGGCCAAAAGAGTAAATTAAAAACCACCTGACCTTGGATTTGTGGTGAAACGATGCCTATTTTATGTTCAAAGCTCAGGAGAAGCAGCATGTCAAGTGGAGTATCTTTATTATTTCCAACGTTAGAACAAAATTTTACGTTTTTTCCTCCGAGCCTCATTATTATTAACCGTGACCACGAGAGACTACGTAACACGCTCTGGCAGCTCCCTGGCACAGTGCAGTTTACATTGAGACTCAAAGCTATTTTCAATGTTAGTCATCTAGGGATATAGTTAAAAGAGTCCCTGATGAAAAGCTCAGAGTGCATAACCTAGGAACATGAAGAGCGTGAAAAGGCCTGGCTGAAAGGCCTTCCGGCTGGAAGTCAGGGCTGGGGGGGTGCCTCACTGCGGACTCTGCCGGGCTTTGTTCTCATGTGGAGAAAAATGAGATAAAGGAATCTTCCTCCCTGATATGTTGTAAATGAAACAAATGTATTTTAAATACTTCAAGATTTCCGTATGCAAGCTGTTCTATAGTCAAAACGTAATTAACAGTAAGATCAAGCAGTTTAAGAAGCTGCAAGTCCATATTTATTTCCATTCTCAGTTAGATTTAATCGATGTTTAGGTAAGGAAGAAAGAAATGTGTTTGGTTTCTTAGAAAACATAGCTAAATTTGGAGTCATACAAAATATGTGTAGGCTTTTGATTAGTTTCCACTCTTTCTACAAACAGATACAAAGATTTTCCGTGTCAGTACATCGCATTTCTATTGCAGCTAAAATGGCTCCTCACCTACTACAAAAGCAAGGAGCCTTGCTTTGCTTGTATCTCAGTCGTGTTGTCAGCCCAAACCCTGCTCTTCCAGGAATTACCGTGTGTAATATTATTTGATGATGACAATGAATTTAAAAATTGTATCATGAAATGAACGGGAAAGGTGCGAATCTCATCTACGTCAAGTACATTACTTTTATTCCTTTCAGTGGATCATCAAGCAATTTGTCAAAAATGTAGCACTTCATCTAAGAGGTGTAATTGATTTACAATTGTTGTAGATGGCTATTAATTCAATGTTTTTTGATGAATTTCATGAAAGAAAATAGAGACGGTTCCTCATGTGCTGATATTAATGTGATTAAGTAACAACAGAGTTTACAAAAGACAGTTCAGAACTGCTTTTTCTTTTCAACAGCAGCGGCCTCACAAGAACCAGCACGGCCGTCTCTGTTCGAGTGCAACACTAGCTGCACAGAAGGGACAGGACCTCTGGACACAGCTGGTCGGTCCTGGCCCTGCTGCCTCAGTGAGCTGTAGCCAGAGACACAGCTTTCCTGAATCCCTGTTTTCATGGGATGAATGAGGTGTTGGGCACGCTGACCTTCAGAGCCGCCGTGAGAACTAACGTGGTCACGTGTGTTAGATTTGTAAGTGGTTAAAATACTTAAGCTTCCTCTCCCCTGTCACACCTTAAGAACAGATCGTCAGGAGTGCACAGTAAAGAATGCATGTGCTCCCCGCCGAAATTTTTTTTTTTTGAGGAAGATTAGCCCTGAGCTAACTACTGCCAATCCTCCTCTTTTGCTGAGGAAGACTGGCCCTGAGCTAACATCCATGCCCATCTTCTTCTACTTTATACGTGGGACGCCTACCACAACATGGTTTTTGCCAAGCAGTGCCATGTCCACACCCGAGATCTGAACCAGCCAACTTTGGGCTGCTGAGAAACGGAACATGCGAACTTAACCACTGTGCCACCAGGCTGGCCCCTTCCCCGTGAAATTTTAGGGGATAAACTTTCTATAAGCTCATTAATTTCCCCTCAAGTAACAAAATGACTGCCAAAAGTACCTTGAATAATAACATTGTTATAATAATGAGTTGTTCTTCCTTGTATAGTCAAAGGACATAATCTGATAGGAAAAGCCCTCACAATACAATTAATCATTTCCCATGATACTGATAGTAGCAGAATATGAAAAACTTTTTTAAAAGGACGAAGTGGAAGAGAAAACAACAAAAGGCAAGAAGAGGAACAGTCAAATTCTGTTGCCAGGAGTCTGAGGTCCTCAGCTTTCTTTCAGAAGTCTGGTGTCTTTTCTCCCGAGGAGAAGGGGTGACTTGGGAGGCATCCACTCACGAGCCAGTGGAGAAAATGTGCCAGCGCATTCTTTCCCAGCCGGCTTCGACTATGGGAGCAGTTCTCAGAGGTCCTGGGACACCTTTTCCTAAGTGCACGGGGGAAAGGCGGAGACGCAGGGCTGGCCTGTGTGATGCGTCACCCTCCAAGCCCAGAGTCTGAGGACGGAGGCCCTCAGTTTGGTCGAGGCACTATTGCCCAGGAAACAGGCTGAAACTGGAACCGAGCCAGTGACAAAACGGTTTCCTAAGAGGTGAGGCCTGGGACCCCAGGACCTCGTCCATCTCGTTCTCTGCTGAAGGCCCTGGAACAGGTCCTGCAATCACGCCAGGCATGTAGTAGGTGCCTCATTCTACAAATAAATACTTGTAAAATAAACAAATAAATAAATGATTTTTAAAGAATTGGTCTTGATTGTTTCAAACTCTGGTGTGTGAATTTTGAAAGACAAAAATATGTGATGTCTTTTAGTTTATGTCGACCACAAGATAACCTTACAAAATGCCACAAACATGGCTAAAGATGGTGCAAAAAGAAGAAAGTTTTGGTGGAATGTTAAATATTTAATGCAGCAAAAGAGACAACAGACAGTAAAATATGGTTTAGAAATTTTATAGACCAGTGACAGTAATCCATACTCACTGAACAGTCATGGGAGCCACGAGTGGCCCAAGTGCTTCTGTGTGTCATCCCACTCAACGTCAGCCTGTACCCCGAGCAGGCCTTGGAGGGTGCTGGCTCAGGACAGACCTTGGGGCTGCTCAGCGGGTCTCACTCACACGCTGCACTTAGCTGCCTCCTTCCTTGTTTTCCTTGTTTCTCAGTTCCCTTATCTGTGAAAAGGGGAAAGTACCAGTGCCCGCCCCATATGGCTGTGGCAGGGATTAAATGTGTAACTGAGCTAGAACGCCACAGGCCTGGACGTCCATCTGCCATCCCTCTGTCTCGCTCACCCCTGAGAACAGTGCCTGGCGCAAAACAGGAGCCAGCCAGTGTCAGCAATCATAGTGTACTGTCATCACCACCCCATTTTACAGGTGCAGAAACTGAGGCACAGGGAGGCCACACTCAGGATCAGGCAGCTGGTCGGTACTGACCTCAGGTTGGAGTCCGCGTGGATGGACTCTGCAGCCTGAGCTCCTAACCTCTGTGCCACCATCTCTTCCCAAATGAACACAGGAAAATTCAGCTGTTCCCCCTTAGTAATAAACTGCTCCTAGAATTTATCCAATAATTTTCAAATAATAATTTGACACTTCTTGACTAGCACATAGTTTAGAAGATTTCTGATGAACAAATGCAGGTGTTTCTATAGGTTGTTAATAAAAATCATTAACCCAGCTGCCTGATAAATTTTATGAGCCAAGGCACTAGAAAATGAGTGCTATTTTCTGTAATTGTCTTCCAAAATTGACAGTAACTAAAAATAGCCCTCATCCCAGTGAGACCAGCTTTGCATGCATTTGACACTGACACACTCCTAGTGTTCAATTTCTCTGACGTGGTGCGTCCTCAGCAGTGGTTGTAGTTTAGGCTGGATTCACATGGATTCTAGGTGGCACAAGGCAGGGCAAGATCATCTTTCAGTGACTGAATAAGAGATTGGTGCTTTCAAAAAACAGTTGAATCACACATTTAATTTTTAAAAAGTGATGTGGGATGATAACATGCATTACTTACAATGCTGATTATATTTAATAGTAAATGAGAAGCAATTGTGTTTGTTTAAATGCCAGATTGCATCCTTAGTTGCATCAATGATATGATCATGTAAAGGACAAAAAAACTGATGATCTAATTTCCAAATCTCCCCTTAGAGTAGTTTAACTTTTTAAGTTTAAAAGCCCACGAAACCTGGCCAAGTGGTAAAATACACTATAATGTGAAAGACTGAAACTTCAAAAAGGTTACTTTCCATTAAAAAATTACAACCATTGGGGCCAGCCTGGTGGCGCAGCGGTTAAGTTTGCATGTTCTGCTTCTCCGCTGCCCGGGGTTTGCTGGTTCGGATCCCGGGTGCGGACATGGCACCACTTGGGACGCCATGCTGTGGTAGCCGTCCTACATATAAAGTAGAGGATGTTAGCTCAGAGCCAGTCTTCCTCAGCAAAAAGAGGAGGATTGGCAGCAGTTAGCTCAGGGCTAATCTTCCCCCCCAAAAAAACACATTACAACCGTTTCCTTCCTGAAATCAGCCAAATAGGTTTGCACACCCAGAGACAGGACACAGCTGAGCTGACCGGCTCCTCAGCCTGTCTGCATCGTCATTTCCGCTGCAGACTCTGCCTACAGGCAGTGACTCCTTGTTACCTGAGGGTCCCCACAGGGCCACAGCCAACACTCGAGGAGAAATTAAAGAAATCTATGTTTCTTTCGACTTGGAAAGCTCGGTTACCTGTGGAACTTCAACTCTATTATCACATTTTCCTCAAACAATCTGAGAAGTTAGAGGCATTTAGCAACCGGAGAACAGCATCCCTGAGCTGAGGCTGTGACTTCTCCGACTCCATCTGTCAACCTCTTCATCTGTAAAATATATCTTTGAGCCTATTCTGGATGCCCACCTGAGAGCTACAGAGCTGAAGTGTCAAGAACGACTCCATTTCTCAATTTTTATAGAGCAGTCATAAAGTCCTTGATGAGTATTTGTCAATGTATGGGGGTAATTATTGATAATTATATTAACACAAATTCATGCAGAACAAGAGAAATCAGTTTAATTTTAATACTCCAGGTCAGTCAGTGAACAGTCATACATTTTTAAAACGCATGATTCCGTAAATGGAAAAGAAACTTTGACTTAGAAATAAATCACAAGATACTGTTTGGTCATCTGGGAGGCAAAGCAACTTTTTGCTAGACCTTGTGCCCCAAATCTCTCCAGTACGTCACCCTCCCACCTTGGCACCCTTGTTGGGTCTCTCCCTGAGCTCCAGTTCTCATAATGGCCCCGGCACAGGTCTGTACCAGCTGTTGCTTCCACAGAGAATGTCGTCCCCTCCTCCGGGTCTGCAAACACCCCCCAGCCTCCAGATCAGAGGACGCCCATCACTCTGACAGGTCAGCACTGTGACACGGGCCCTCATGACACAGAGTGCTGCTGGCTCAGGACACTTGTCTAGACTCTGCGATTGCACCTCTGCTAGCGAGGCGGTCTGTGGACACCCGTCTCCTCCATCCGACTGTGAGAGAGGCAGAAGCATGTGGGCTTGTTCCCCAAGTTTATCCCAGAGTCCGAGGAGTGCCTGGCCTGGAGGAGGACAACAGTGATCAGTAGTCAAAAGAGGAATAAAAGAGGAAAGAGAGCGAGAGGGAGAGACAGAGATAGAGAGAGAGACAGAGAGACAGAAGAAGACGAAGGAAGAGGAGAAGGAGTAAAGAGAAGAGAAGAGAAAGAAGGAAAGGAAGAAGGGAGGGAGGGAGATAAAGAAAGGAAAAATAAATACAGAAAAGGAACGAAAGCAGGTGAAACTGAAGAGCGGGAGCTGCAGTCACTGAGCTCCCCTTTAGTCCAGGCACCCCATGAATACCTCATTTTGGGCTCAGTACACCTTATAGAACAGGGATTTTTGGACTCTTCTTCATAAGACCCCATCCGACACCTGTGTCCTTCATGTTATACACATTTTCTTTGCCCATCTAAGTGTTCTTTTCTTTGTAGCTTAATTGTAATTTTTTCCACACAGAGACACAACATACAGGTAGCTAACAATGTTTACCATGTGCCGGCTACTTTTCTAAACACTTTACAACCACTACTTTATCTAATCCTTAAAACAGCCCCATTATTACTCTCATTTTACCAACAGGGAACACCAAGGCTGAGTGCAGAGCCAGTACGTGCTGAAGCCATGACTCAAACCCAGGTGTCCAGATTCAGAACCCAAGCTGGATCGCTGCCTGCTGCCTCTTCATGCGGAACAAGCAGGTGGCAGAGCGAACAAGTGATTTGTCTGAGATGACTTTATTCTTCTAACTGAAACTGTTGCCTGGACACACATACTGATGCCATCTCTGCCCTAACCTGGGAGTTGTGACTGACAGCTGGTGGTATCACAGAGTCCTGGTCATACCTGGCCTGCCTTCCCACTGGACAAAGGAAGACAACGCAGAGGATGGACACCAGCCCTGCCGCAGCACGCGTGGAGGCGTGGGGACACACTTGCAGTCACACAAAATTCAGGCTGCAGTAGGTGACACCTGTCCTATTCATGAAAATACAGCTGGGCAAAAAGTTTTTTCCTGCTGAAACTTTAATAATGTGGCTGAAATGACAACCATCTCAATAGAAGTGTGCGACCAATCGAGCTTGGGGGAGCGCTCCCTCCGGTACTCTGGTGGTTGGCCCCACCTGCTGCTTCTGGAAACTTCTACTTCTTGCTGTGGAGCCAAGGGCTGAGTGGCTGTCAAGGGCCTGTTTGAAGAGGGCCTGGGGTCATGAACCCAATTCCCGTATTTTATAACAGAGAAAACGAAGGCCCGAAGAGGCCTTTAAGAAGAATGATATTCTTTTCAAACCTTAAAATGATTCAGAGAGAAAGACACCATAGAGAATAAGCATTTTCCATGTACCGCCCTCAACTTTATTCACAAAATTTCTCAATCCAATAAGTAAGTGCTTGTTGCTATTAATCTGTTTACCCGTTTCCAGGTTTTCTTTGTCTTCCACAGAAGTGACTATAAAGAAGAGGCGCGCTTGCTCTGCCACGAGGACACACGCTCACGGGGCCTCAGGGCCAAATCAGGGTCTAGCCCATGAGCTTCACGTGGTTTAGTGCCAGAGATACCACCTGATTTTATAAGCTTGGGTCGACTTTAAATAGATGAGTAGGGCTGCTCAATAGTTGTTGAGTTAACAGAATCGACCAGTGGGCAGATGTGGGGCTCCCCCGCTGAGGGGCACAGATCAGCCTGGAGGAAGATCATCCCCAGCATCTGCTCAGGGCAGATGCTTTGTGGAGAGATGTCTCTCCAAGGAGGACTGCCTGCACGTGGAAAAGGAGTTTAGGGTGTGGGGTTTAAACCAGGACAACTGCTGGAGATGCAAGAAAACTTAGAAGAGTTGGGATCCAACTTCAAACCTAGAGCAAGAAAGTCCCTTATATTTTCCCAAAGCACAAAGGCGTCTCTGGAGACAGAGAGCACGGATGGACGCAGACGGCCCAGCTGTGGGAGCTCTGAGGTCACCCTCTGCCCACCTCCTTCCCTTCTGCTTGTTCCGTGATGACTCAAGAGCCCTGCCAGGCAGCGTCCCGCAAGGCGGGGCAAGCACAGGAGTGTGCCCGCTTGGAGTCCTCCTCAGCCCAGCCCTCCAGACACACAGGTTCTGCTGAGCTCGACGAACGTCAAGCTGACAGTGCCGGCAGCCTTTCAAGACACGTCGAGGTCTTGTTCCTTAAATCAGTCTCAGCACAAGGTTAACGAGCTTTTCCAAATTTTAGATATTGTGTGTCTCTCAGTAGAGCATGAAATCTGTTTTGGGTTTGAAACAGTATTACTAGTGTTAAGAGTCCGTTAATGTTCATTTTTTAATAATTAAATTATTTGATATGTGCAAGTGCAGTCCAAGAGTCCATATTTCTCCAGCGTGTGGTGGCAGTGTTTTACATGTCCATATAATCTCCTTGAGGGTGGAGCCTACGCCTTGTTTATTTTTTAAAGCTTTACTGAGGTCTAATATACATACCCGAAAATTCACCTGTTTTAAATGTACAAGCTTATGATTATTAATAAGTTTACAGACTTGCTCAGCATCATCACAATCTTGTTTTAGATCATTTCTATGACCCACATAAAAATCTCATGCTCATTTACCTTCACTCCCCTTCCCACCCCCTGTGTCCTGGGCAACCTCTAATCTACTCTGGGCCCTGTCAGTTCGGAAGGCCCAGGGCCTCAGGAAATGCCGGGCACCCAGTAGGCGCTCATCGAGAGTTTGCTCGATCAACAGCTAAGTAAGTAGTTAGCTGGGCTCTAGGGACGCAGCACTTTCTGTTAACAAAATTCAACTTTCTGTTTGTTTCCGAGTACTTTAATATGAACCACACTTCATCAGAACAACCTGTGAGGTCGTCAGGGCAAGAAGATGCTTTCTGGAAATGATAAAACAGACCCGGAGAGGATGAACGATGGGCTCACATCGCCCTGTCACGAGCGAGAAGCTTTGCCTTCGGAGGCCACAGCCAGGGTTCAGTCCACGCAGTCAAATAACGGTGACAGAACATCGAGAAAACCTGGGATCTACACAAACACACCTGGAACTTTACATGGAGCTGCAAATAAAAACTCCCATTATCTTTATCCCTGAACTTATTTGATGTAGTACAATAAAAAAATTTACTTTAAAATGAGGTTTACGAATGCATACTGAATAGAGAAGTGAAGCAATCACTTAGGCTTTCTAAAAACACGCATTTCTCCTACTTTTGGCTAATTCAAGAGCTCGCACATGTGGCTGGAGGTCCAATCTTGCCCTTCATTTCAGGTGAGGACACGCTCTCACCCACTTTAGCATAACCAAAGTGATGTGGGAAAGAATTATTAGGTGTCCAAAATAAAAAATTACGTTTCATTAAAATACACCTTAACTTGATCAAAACTCCCTTAATTTTCCATGCTGTACTTTACAGATGTGTGAGTCTTGGTGGAAGTGAACATCACTTCCCTTCAAGGTGTCCTGGTTGGTGGGTGCCTTTGGGGTTTGTTATCTGTCCTCAGGCAGATTCTTGCTGGTTCAGGCAAAGGATGGCATAGCTCCTGCCCTAAACAACTCAGGCTTCAGCTGGCAGCCGGGCTTTCGGCGGCGGACAGAATATCACACAGGACCTTCGAGTCCTGCCGCCCCTGAACATCCAAACATGAGGCGACAGTGAGGTTCCCTGGGCACCAAATGAGGTAATTCCTTTCCACAGAGCATCGTTACGAATTATTGCACTGAGATGTTACTCTCCTCCTTTACAATCTCAGCTTGTATGTACAATTTGTCACTGTGAGTCCTTGATTTTATGATTTAGCTTATGATGTGGCACTCTCAGCTCTTGGGGTCTTACAGTCCAGTGAAGGCAGCAGATGTGGTTCTACCTTAATTATGTGAGGCGCACAGTGAAAATGAGGGGCGACTACAGAGACAAACAAATGCATGAACACGTTTGTGGGATGAGACTGTTAAGATGGAATCAGAGAATTTAAAAACTAGAAGTCACTAAGCCCAAGGATGAGGAAACCAAAGTCTAGAAAGATTCCATAACTTGGGAATTTAAAAGTGAGCAAAGGAGAGGCAAGAAAGAGGTTTTGACGAAAAACAAGGATTTGTTATAGAATTTATACTTTAATGAGTCAAGTAGATTATTAATTTAAAAAATAGATTAATATGATATATAAATTTTTGGACTAAGCTATTAAAATATATTTTATAAAAATATATCGGCTGGTCCAGTGGTGCAGTGGTTAACTGCACACATTCCGCTTCTCGGCGGTCCAGGTTTCGCCGGTTCGGATCCTGGGTGCGGACATGGCACTGCTTGGCAAAAGCAATGTTGTTGTAGGCATCCCATGTATAAAGTAGAGGAGGATGGGCATAGATGTTAGCTCAGGGCCAGTCTTCCTCAGCAAAAAGAGGAGGATTGGCAGTAGTTAGTTGAGGGCTAATCTTCCTCAAAAATAAATAAATAAAAAATTAAAAAAAGATTAAAAAATTTATATATATATGAAATTTGCCATGGCTGAAATTTCACTTGTAAGGGGTTGGAAAAATGATAAATTTATCAGTTCAAAACTTTGCATGTGATTCACTTTAATACAACATCTAATACTATGCTACCTTCCCTCATTTTAGGAAAACTCCTCACACAAATTTCTGAGTTGAATTTAAGGTTTAAGTCGAGGTGTCTAATCTTTCATTCATTCATTCATTCATTCATGTTACAATAAATATCTCCTAAGTGTTTGCTGTGAGCCAGGCACTGCTCTGTGCTCTTGGACTAAAGCCAGAATAAATCAGAGGAGCTCCCTGCCCTCATGACACTTACATTCTAGTGGGAAAGCACATCGTGCACAAGAAAACCAATAAATGAGTAAGAATTTCTTGGGTTTTTTTTTCTTGCAAGCAAGAGCATCCCTGAGCCAACATCTGTGCCCATCTTCCTCTATTTTGTATGTGGGATGCCTCCACAGCATGGCTTGATGAGCAGTGTGTAGGTCCACACCCAGGATCCAAACCCACAAACTCCAGGCCACCAAAGCAGAGTGTGCAAAGTTAACCACTATGCCACCAGGTCAGCCCCTTTCTTTTTTTTGAAAGGCTTTTTCATTTTTTTCAGCTTTGTTGAGGTATAATTGACAAAGCTGTAAGATATTTACACTGTACCTGTGATGACTGTAGACGTTGTGAAAGGATCCCCCCTTGGAGTTAAATAACACCTTCATCACCTCACATATTTACCTTTTCTTTTCAGTGACACCATTTAAGTTCTATTCTTTCAGCAATTTTCACTTAGATGCTACAGTGTTATTGACTACAGGCACCACGTTATACTCAGATCCGCAGACGTCATTCATCTTGGAACTGTGAGTGAGTATTTCTGAGAGCGATATGTACCGTGAAGAAAATAAGATGGGCAGTGGCAGTGAGCGTGCGGGAGGCTGTGCTAGTGAGGCGGTGTGGAGGGGACATCCGAGCCGAGACTGCCTGGAGAAGAATGTTCTAAGGAAAGCGATGCGTGGGGGTGAAGGGTCAAGTCCCCAGGCTTCCAGCTATAAGATGACTGATCCCGGGATGGGCCATACAGCCTGGGGACCACAGTGATTCTGCGTTGTATATCTGAAAGTTGCTAAGAGAGGAGATCTAAAACTTGAGGAAACTGCTTCAAAAGGGTGTTCTCATTATACTAATCAGAAGATTTAATTTTAGTTCTTAGACTTCAGATTTTAATTACTGTCTATGGAAAGGACGTTCTTGTAAAAATATTTAATGTATAAATACTTTTTATCACATTGTAATCAAAGCAATATTTGTTAAATTTGTGACTATCTGGTGATGGATGTTGACCAGACGTATTGTGGTGATCATTTCACAGTATATACAGATATGGGATTATTATGCTGTACACCTGAAACTAACATAACGTTACATGTCAATAATAAAATAAAAAGGATATTATATAAGTGGAAAAAAGAGAAGAAAGCAAGGTGTGAAGGTCCTTCCATGTGGAGAGATGAGCAAGTACAAAGACCCCAAAGCAGAAATAGCTTCATGAACTTGAGGATGGAAAGAGCAGGTGGCTGGAAATGAGCTGTGGGGGGACAGTGGAGAAGAATGAAAGGAACAGTGAGGGACCAGGTCCTGCATGTCTCGCAGGCCACGATAAGGAGTTGGGCTTTTATTTTAAGGGCTAAAGAAAGTCAAGAGGATTTGAAGTAAAACACAATAATAGTCTGATTTACACTTTTACAGATTATTTTGGCTGCTGTTTGGAGACTGGATTATGGGGCAACAGTGGAAGCAGAGGAGTGGTCCACATGCAATTGCAATAATCCAGGCAAAACAGACGGAGCTCGTAACGGTGACAGGGGGCAAGAAAAGTAACAGAGTTAGAGAAATGGACAAATCCAAAATATCGTAGAAGTAGAATTGACAGGATTTGCTGATGGCCTGGATGTGGAGCAAGGAAACAGGAAAAGTCAGGAAAGCCTGTCGTCAGTATAAGCAGCTGAGGAGAGAGGGCCAGTTACTGAGACGAGGAATCATCATTTCTGGGTGACATCAAGAGATCTTTTTTCACTGTGCTAAGTTTAAGTTGACTTTCAGACTAATAAGTGGAAATGTCAAGGAGGCTTCTAGTCGTGTGAGCCAGGAGTTGGGGCAGCAAATAAAAAGGGGCATTTTCCGCGTAGAGATAGGATTTGAAGATATAGCATCAAGGGGAGATTGGAAAGCAAAGAAGGCCCGCTTCTGGGTCCTGGGATGATCCCAGGTGTGGAAGCAGGTTAGAGGCGAGAAGCCGTTAAAGAGGCTGATAAGTGTTCTCCCAGGAGAGAGGAGAACACCAGGAAGTGTGCAGTCTCAGAACGCAGGAGAGGCAGTTTCTCGAAGGGGGTTGGTCATCTGCATGGAATACTGCTGTGACGTAGAGTGAGAGGAGAACAGAGGCAATGACATTGAATTTGGCATCATGAGGATTTTGAATTTGGCAAAAACAGAGACAGAAGCTCCATGGGAATGACTTAGAGTAAATGAGAGGCTTAGGAAGTGGAGAGACCAAGTACAGACCACTCCTTTGAGAAGTTTGCTGTGAAGAGGAACAGAGAAATAGGCAAAAGCTGAATGGGAATCTGAGATCTAAAGTGTTTTTTTTTTGTTTTGCTTTTTCTTATTTTTAATGGGAGATATTAGATCATGTTTAAATATTGATGATAACGATGGGATAGGAACAAGACAACTAATCATGCAAAGGAGAGGAGGTTTGATGCAGTTGTCTCTGGGTGCTGGAAAGTGCCCTCAGCAGGGATGTGTGCACCCAGTTGAGATATATGGTCATGAATTTAAAAGGAGTCCAGTCAGAATGGTTGTGTGATTTTCTCAAGTGCAGTTTAGTTTCTCAGGCACACGATAGAAAGCTGATGTCTGGGTTTGGTCAAGGCTGGGGTTTTCTGGAGAGAGGGGATTGCAAGTGAATGTCATTGCGAAGACATATGGAATTTACACTCGTCAAAAGGAGAAAGTGAGGACATGAGGGCCCTGATGGGTAGTGTAAAGTGTCAGGGTCACTGGGTTAGAGGTTCCAAAGTGCAGATTTAGCAGCATTGGGGATATCAAAGTAAGTGTTGCAAAGGTAGAGTTGAGATGCTTGAAATCAAGTTTTTAGAGTTGGTGACACTGTTGATTGGTTGAGTGAATTAATATCACTGAGCTACGCAGGTCATGAAAACCCAGACAAAAGGGGAAGGGCAGCTTGTTGTCAGGCTGGAGTCTAGGGTCCTCCAGCATAAAATAAGCTCCTATAGTTCAGGAAGTGCTTAAGGAGTCTTGAGGTCAGAGGATTCCTGTAAAGATATGCCAGTCCTCTAAGAGTATCTCTGATTCAACAGCCAAAAGACCAAAGTTTGACTTTGGTCACTAAATCTCATTGTCACTAAATATTTTGGTTTGGAAGCTGTATCATTTACTAATTGTATGACCATGGGTATTATACTTAGTCTTCTTGAGCTTAATTTGTAAAAGAAGCATATTACCATCACCACCATTGTCATCACTATCACCATTACTATCACCATCAACATTATCATCACCACTATCACCACCTCAACATCATCATGACCACTATCACCATCATCCTCATCCCATTAGCATTGTCATCACCATCATCATCACCATTTGTGCTATATATAGGTTGCTGTAATTTATTTAGGGCCTTTCTACTGGCTTTGCATGAAACACTCTGTCCCATGACCTTTGCTCAGCAGGTTATTCAGTCTTCATTTCAAATATCATCTTCTCAGAGAAGCCTGATCACTGAAACTAAAGAAGGACCACCTGTCTTCTGAGGGTCTGTATTGCAAAAACACCCAGATTTATTCCTATTGCACTTATGACTATCTGGAATTATCTTTTTAATGGGAAATGTTAGAAGGTTATTTGTTTACTTGTTTATGTTTGCTTCTTTCAAGAAAAAAATTCTATGAGATCAGGGACATTGACTAAAATTTTAAACAAGGACTAGCTTACAGTAATGATGACTGAAAAGGTAAACAGCAAAATCTCCTACAGTTACTGTTACTGTTAGGAGGAGATGCATGACCTCAATGCAATCAGTTTGAAGAAAAAAAGTAACAGTTGGCAACTTTAAGAGAATGCAATTGATTTATACATTGTATTTCTTTTTTTTTTCCCCTCCCCAAAGGCCCAGTACATAGTTGTATATCCTGATTGCAAGTCATTCTAGTGCTATGTGGGACGCCACCACAGCATCACTTGATGAGTAATGTGTAGGTCTGTGCTCAGGATCCGAACCAGCAAACCCCAGCCACCGAAGCAGATTGCATGAACCTAACCACTTGGCTGTGGGCTGGCCTCTACATTGTATTTCTGAAGCATGATTTTTATTTATTTGCTTTTTTAAACTCTTAAGACTTAGGCTTATGGAGTGGAGACAAGTACTGGTCAACTCATTAAAGCTAATTTGAAATAATCAAGCAGAATTAGTGACCTGTGACAGAAGACAGAAGAGCATTAATGGTACTCACAGCAGAGCCTGAGCTGATACAATATGGTCAAGCAAGGTGCGGACCTCCAGAAAGAAAAGGGACAAGTATTGCCCGCCGCAGCCTACCCCTGACTGACAGGCTCATCCTCCAGGAATTATAGCGGGATCCAACAGGAGCCAGGGCTTAATGCTTCCACAGGTGATGGAAACTGACCTGGTAGAGGGATGAAACATCTGCAGGGGAGCGGGCAGTCTCACAGCTCCCTCTCACTCTCGTTTCACGGTTTACATACCCCTCAAGGTAAGTCCTAATCTAGTGAAGATTTTTAATTGAAATCCTTCACATAGCAAATTCTGTTCACAGTTATGTCCAATCTGAACATCTAAAGGTGATTTTTATTTCACATACTCCAAAATATATTGGCTTACAAAAATTCAGATTTTTTTCCTTCTTGCTGCTTTATTGAGGACTGCTACTCAAAAATGGCACTGTATTTATTTTTTTCATGCTTCATTTTTTCTTTTTATTTTAAAGAAATAAAGTTAATTTGTACTTCATATAAATCATAGTCAATTGACGGACTTATGTTCTTAGTTAAGGAAAACAGGGGCTGGCCCTGTGGCCGAGTGGTTAAGCTGGGAGCTCCTCTTTGGCAGTCCAGGGTTTCCCCAGTTCAGATCCTGGGCACAGACATGGCACAGTTCATCAGGCCACGCTGAGGTGACGTCCCACACGCCACAACGAGAAGGATCTACATCTAAAAATACACAGCGATGTACTGGGGGGCTTTGGGGAGAAGAAGAAGAACAAAAAGAATAAGACTGGCACCAGAAGTCAGCTCAGGGCCAATCTTTAAAGAAAAAGAAAAGAAAAACAACATTGTATATTAGTTCATGAGAACTTTCAAGAAACATTTTCCAGGCATTTAAAAAAGTAGTTTTAGTGTAAAATACAGTACAGAAAAGCTGACAGTGTTAACAAATAGATCATAAAGGAAACAAATTCTTGAAGTGATAATAATTTAAAATGCAAAATTATAAAAATCCTGCTAAATTTTATACCACATATAATTTATTTTTAGTGCAAGATGTAGAAGCATTTTAAGCTATCTTATATGATATAGGATGGGGCATCCAAAAATGATAATTCCTAGGGCTATGTAGGTCTTAAAGTGACAGAAATGATGAGGATATACATGAAAATAAATTATACAGGACAAACAGGAAAACTGGTAAAGAAAGAATAGCAGCTTTCTCTTATTCTCTTTAAAGTTTGTTTTTTAAATAGCTATGTAAGTGTCTATTATAATTTTAAATTTAGTTATTTTTATCAAGTGATATATGCATATAATTGAGAGAGTCGCGGAGTTTCCTGCTCCCAAGCCAACTGCTGTTATGTCTAACTGATTTTTAAAAAATCCAAATACGTCTATTTGCTGCTTTTATTTATTCAGGTATAATTTATTGACTTCCTCTTAGGAAGACAAGGCATGGCTCCCTTCCTCTTCATCTCCTTACCCACTCTCTCACACGCACACACATGCACACACACACACATGCATACACGCGTGCGAGCGCACGCACATGCACCCCCCTCTGTGCCTAGCTCTGGTCTCCCTGAAGAGCTGAGACATGCATGTGTTAGGATCCACATCTGTGTTTCTATTATTGAGACCACAGCTCCCCATCCTCACCTGGGCTCAGGTGGCTTCTGTATGGGGTGATCTGACTGGGCCTTCTCACAGGGAGCTGCCCCCGCCCCCTCATTTCTGTTGGGTCAGGCCTTTGTTCTCAGGCTGTAGAATTTCCCCGTTTCCCACAGGGCTGGGAGGTCAGTCAGCTGCTGTGTGGGGCTGGGCGGGGCTCTGGGCTCCGGGTCTACCTGGCTCCTAACAAACCTGCAGGAAGCCTTTTGTTTTAGCTCCCTTGCTTCCACTGGCAACAATGCCTAGTGTCAGGATTCCTGAGCCTTTTTGTCACAACAAAATCAGGTTTTCCTGGCTTTCCAGCTGCTGATGTAGGATTTAACTCTCTAGGTTCCACCAAGTCCCTGACCGCTGTCCATATGCTTCCAGCACAGTTGCTTCTGTTCTCTCTCAGGTCCTAGAGCATCTGGACACACTATTAACACTCTTAAAAAACTCTTTATACTCATTTTATTGGGATTTCAGAAAGGGATCAGAGGCAAATTCATTTCATTCAATCCACCATCTTTAGCCAGATATCCTAAACTTGATTCTTAACAAAAGTGATTTAAATAGAATTTAGGTTTGTATGAAATATTCTAATAGTAGCATATTATCACACTATCTTAGCCAACATGGCACAGATTTAGGGAAACAAACTGCTGTAATAAAAAATAACATTTTGTCTAAACAAAAGATGAATTCTAGTATTTAAAAAATGTCATTTGTCTGTGTGAATCATCTTTCCAAACACAAACTTTAGTATCCAATTAAAAGTGAGCCGTAAACGACACCAGGCACCAGTCTGTGTATTTCTGTATAAGGATCGGTCAGTTCCGCCACAAGGAAAGAGAACCACCATGAGCAGTGACCCAGTCGAGCAGAGAGCAGAAGGCAGCCAACACTGACATGCCACGACTCCACCATTAGCCGAGGTGACTGAACCGTGATTGAAATGGATCACATGCCCGTCGCTTACCAAGCGTCTTTCCTGATGTAAGACACAGAGCAGCGTGAGACAGCAGATTTAATCTAAACAAGTAAACCAGCGGTTTCTTCATTTATTGTCTTCAATCAGTTCCACAGCTGGTGTGAACATTTGTTCAGTTTCAAAGGAACAGAAGCCAAAGTGCGTTGCACTCATTCACTTATGAAAGCAGTTAAATGTAAGCAACATATGCATGAACATTATCACATAGGAGTGCATATGGTTAATTAAAGTTTAACATAAATTAGATCTGTTTAACCTTATTTCAAAGACCATTGGCACAGGTTTTTTGTAAAAGTCCATATGTCTTAACTAAGGTGATTCATTGCATCATGTTAATGACCTCAGAAATTAATCAAAGCCCGTTGTTTATTACTCAGTTAGTAGCAAACATGGCTCAAACGTTCTGTGTTCGAGATCATTTAGAAAGCCAAGACACACAAAATCGGGGCCGGCCCCATGGCCGAGTAGTTAAGTTCAGGCACTCTGCTTCGGTGGCCCAGGGTTTCTCGGGTTCAGATCCTGGGTGCAGACATGGCACTGTTCATCAGGCCATGCTGAGGCGGCATCCCACATGCCACAACCAGAAGGACACACAACTTGAATCTACAACTATGTACTGGGGGCTTTGAGGAGAAGGAGAATAAAAAGAAAAAGAAAAAAGATAGGCAACAGTTGTTAGCTCAGGTGCCAATCTTTAAAATAAATAAATAAAAACAAAATAAAATACACTAAAGCCAAATCAAGGATTAGCTTTCCTGGAAATAACTGATAAATTTTATATTTAAAGAAAAAATTCCTTTGCAAATTTTAAGGTTATAAAACATATCATAGTAACTCCTCTCAAATGAGCTTGAATTGCTTTTGATGTCTTTTTCTCTTTATTAACTTTATTTATGAAAAACTCTACCAATAAATTAATACTTAATGTGGCAAATGGAGCCGACGCTGCCGCTCTGCATAAGGAACTCTGTTCAACTCCATCATACAAAGGGACATATATTCTCTTTGCTCGTAAAATTGGTCATTTATCTAATGAGATCAACACAGAATAAGAAAATCAAGTGTAAGGACAGGAGGAGAGCACATGTCAGTGATGACAACTGTGCATCAGATCTTAAACTCAACCTCCTAACATTCATGGCAAAAACTCCACAGGTTAGATTACACAGGTGTCCTCTAAATAAAACGTGTAGAAAATGTAGTCCCTGCCCTTGGTATTTCCTGTCACAAGGCTGTGCCTAATATTATCACCTAAGAAATGATTTTCTTGATAGTCATTATTAATTCTGTCAATTATATTTAACAAATTGTACACACTTTAAATTATTTGGATAAGATGAACATTTTTAGTGTTCTGGATTTTGCATATTTTTTTCCTGGGCCACTTTCCTCTATCCTGTTAAATTTCTGTTTCACTGTGTGTTCTATATATTTCATCCAACACAACCAAAGGTTTGTAAATGGACAACTTTGCAACTTAAAATCTCATGAAACGCATGGAGTTGGCTTTGTAATTCCAAAAGATACAATTCTTAATTAATGTATTTCGGATTTTAATGAATAAGACACAATGCCAGGTGTTTCCTTGCATTTTCTGGCAGTCACTTTACACTCCTGTGGGGACTCCGGAGGAGCGGGCAGTTCATACTGTCCACTTAGTCTTATTTCCCTGAACTTCAGTGAACTGACACAGCTTCCTCTCTCCTCTCTTCACCCACATCAATGGGGCTTGATCAAGGATCACTCTCAGCTCAGTCCTATAAGCACAGGAAAGGTCTTAGTTTCAGCACTGCCATTTACAATCCAAACTTCTCAATTCCCTGGGACGTTAAGAGGGTTGTTTGTGATTTTACAACCAGTTAAGTAGCCTGAGGAATGAGTCTGTATTGTGAGGCTAGGGTTTTACCATCTCACTTACACTGCTGATTAATCATCTAACTATAAGGACCCTCCTAAACTTGCACACGTGTGCCTCATCTACTCCCACACAGGATTCAGAACTGGGAGCTGGTTTCAGCATGCTCTGCGAGTCTCTGAATGCAAGGATCAAGTCTTATTTATCCTTACCTCCAACACTTAGTGACGTGTCTGGCACAGAATTATTAAACAGAATGTGTTAATAAATGTTAGTTGATTGAGTGAAGAAATTAATGAATGAAAAATCAAAAGCTTATTGACAGCTGTGGGGTAGGCGACTGTGTTGGAATTAGCAGCTCATTCTACTGGCTAATTTTCATAGCAATTAGACTAAGAATTACTTTTCTTCATAGATACACATATGTACAGACACACACTAGTGTATACTCTATATTTACCTATATATCTACATCTATATTATTTATCTTTCTGGGGATTTCTTTTTTCTAAATTTAAAAGTAAAATGAAGATTTCTCATGCCACCACAGATCTGAAAAATATGAAAAATATTCTGTTTACAGTCTTTCATATTAATTTAAGTAAATTTTCTTCAAAATTTTCTGAAATGTGGTGGTTAGAGGCTAATGGAAAATTATTTAATGATAAGATTCTTCCTATGTAGGAAGGATATTAATATAAATGTAACCCACAGAGCAATTATGAAGCACCATATGTGGGATCTCCAGGGTTTCTCAGAGCATTTTGAAACAAGTTCTTTCAACCGCATGTGGTTTTCATACCTTTGGATGTTTGGGCACATTTTGGAACATCCTATTTCCTAAATTCAGTGAAGCATTTGATAAAATATTTGCCCAGTATGTCTGGCTAAAAGCAAGGTTGCATTTCCGCTTTAGCCAGTTATGTTAGACTATCACAAATTAAGAACTTGGTGATCTGTTGTGTGCCTAAGGACTTGACATGCGTTGAAGAGATTAACGTGAAGCCTTCGGTTTCTTCTCAGGTGACCTTACCTGTTTGCATTAATAAAAACAACAATTTTGTTGCTTAAAGAGTTCTAAGCAGTACACATGTTTTAAATGTAATTTTTCTGTTCTTCCTCCTTTTCATATATTTATTCCCTGGACTAAGTTTTTCAAGGGTCATAGTTTTTCTTCCTCCAACTCTTTGGAGGTCCCATGTACAGGAAAAGGAACCAATGTTTGCTGAATACCTGTTGTGACGAGGAACAGTGCCTGGGGCACAGAGAGCTCACAGAGATCTGTGAGTCCAGAATCACCATTTGCAAAAGTAAGTGGAAAAATACACTTGCATTGGTCACCTGTAAGTGAATGCAAATTACTATCAATATACTTAATTAAAACAACATAAATTGATAAATGCAGTGCAGTCATAGATAGAACATTCAGTTAACCAAAGCAGTAACGTATGTGACACTAAAGAGAGGTGCAAAGTGGGTTGAGTTGGCATCCATACTATTGACATCATGATCTTTAAGGATTTTCTTCTCTGATGGGAAGAAATGAGCAGATTCTCCACAGGCCCTACCAGCCCCATTCTCTCACTTCTCTAGACTGAAATGAATGTATGTTTTGAGACACGGAATTTATTTGAAATTCTTATTGTGTTAGTGTCATTGTCACCTACATTGGGCTGGAAGCCTTTGCTAGTAGAAGCCTTTGGGGTCTCCACAGTCACAGGAGAAACACGAAGAAACAAGACATCGTAAAATACGAGGGTACTTGCTTCTCGGATTTGTAGCTTAAACAAATTAAACAGTTTTCCCAAGTGACCTATGAACAAGCCATATTTTCTGAAAAAAGTTTTTAAGCTTGTCACAGTTGAAATATTTGAGTAGCTCAGTGTGACGTTGTCCAGGGACTTCTGCCACATGAAGACTGGAGAATTCTGGGTTATAAAACCTCTAGCATTTCCACATGGCTAATAAAGGGCCACTACGCACTGCTGAGACCACCAGGAAATGTCCTGCTGTGAGGCCAAAGCTAGCCAGCTTTCTAGAATTTAATTCCTTGTATCATTGTTTTGTGAGGCTTTGATTTTTATTTTTCAAATGAACCCTCTTAATCTTGGTTCTATGTAAACACTGACCAAGTAGTAAAAATGATTTGCTGAACTTAGCAGGAAAGTCACTACAGTAATGAGAGACACGTTGGAGCATATCATTTGTTCCTGCATGTTTAAAAAAAATACACGACTTATATTCCCTTAAAAACGTTCTAAGAAGAGGATTTTGAAGTTTTACATTTAGAGGTGTTCCCTCCTTCCCAAAGAATTAAATTGAAAAATCTAAGGAACATTAGGGTTGTGGGCATCCCTTAGATATTGCTCGTCTTTTAATATAATTTGAGGCTTCAGGAGTCATAGGTACCACTACCCACCTGATCAGAAGTAATCATCGTAGTCAAAAAATATTCTGCTCCTAGGAACCAGACACAATGCCAGAGAGAAAGGAGAGTGGAAAGAAATGATGTCTCAGCAGACCCCGTGGACAGAGGTTTGCCATAAACAACCTAAGCATGTTAGTTTTTAATACAGTGTCACTTTTCATGAGCTGATAATTTCCTACAGCAGTAATATTAATCTTTTTCTATCCAGTTCTGTGTCCCAAACCAATAGAATTCTGAAGGGCCAGAATGGTTTATCATCTTCTCTGGTAGTTAATGGAATGAATGAAGGTGGATCCCCATGGGCGGAAGAGCGGGCAGGCAGACACCCACCCCCTGCACCAAGCCAGCTCTCCCCTCATGCCCTCTGTCCTGGCTGCCCAGAATCCCCCTTCGCCGCTGCCTGGATGATGCAAACTTCATATTGCAACAAGGTCGCCTGGTCTATCCCTGCTGCTGTCACATCCATTCATTTTCCTCCAAAGCCCATATCGTGACTTCTATTTATATATATATCAGATTATTTGTTTTCATTCTATAACCCCATGTATTATAAACTCCATGAGGTGAAGCACTGAGACTGTTTTGCCTGGAACATGCCTAGAAGAGCAATCAGCACATAGTAGGTCCTCACACAAAAAATGGCTGGATGTATAAATGAATGATTGTTTGTAGATCTGTTCTGATGATGATGGTCTCTTAGGGATATAGTTACAAGAGACAAAAGAACTAGCTGTGCTATAAAGTATTTAACTAATTGATTCAGATGCTAGACAGCTGTTTGACTGATGTTTATAAACATTCTTACTGAGCTGACAGATTCGGATTGAAGATCTCCATTTGGGAATTCATCTGCATTTCCGGAGTGCCACATCCACTGATATTCCCCACTTTCCCTTCTCACCCACTCACAGGAAGCTACAGGAGAGCATGTCATCCAGAATGTTGGGCATAATTATTTATATACCTTTCTGAAAAAAAATCATTGAAATTATTCCCTTTATTAAGAGCTATTAGCATTTTGCTGAAAGATAATTTTCAAGGGTAGGTTCATCTATTTCTGCTACATATTATCAGTGAAAAATAAATATTTTCATGGTTTATAAAACGGATTCAGAGGATTATGCCCTAAAATGATAAATTATGAGAAGAAATAATTGGACATTAAAAGCACCCTCTCTTCCTTTTTCACATATTTAGGGGAAAAAAGAATTAAAATCTGGCTCAGATTGTGAGCACAAGTTTGTGCAATCCTGGAAACAAAAAATGAAGAAAGACAAGGGCCTGCCAGGACCCTCCCTCCCCCTCCCCAGGGAGCCTCCCCATCTCTCCTTCCATTTATCACATGTCACCAACTGTCCTGGTTTAGAACTGAAAACGCTACGTCCCAGGGAACCCTTCCTGCAGGCAAACTGGGACAGCAGTTGCTCACCTACAGGGGAGGTCAGAGGGTGAAGTGTGTGTGGTGGGGTGGGGGTGGGGGCCCAGAGAGGAGAGAAGGGACTTGCACAGCCCTGGGGGTGGGGTGGGGGGGTCTGCCCTGACGGAAGACTTTGAGCTCGAAGAGCAGATTTCAGAATAACCCACTGAACCAGAGCCAGCGACGTCCTGTGCAGGAGATTCAGACTGGAGGGTCTGGAAGCAAGGATGATGCCCGTAACCAAGGTGGGAATGAGGACTGATAGGGCTCAGGACACACTACTGGAAAATACGGCACTGTGGCACAGCAAGTAGTTTAAGCTCAAGGAGTCTGAGAAAACAGCAGACAGACGCAGGAAGGTCATTCTGACCACGCCCCCAAACTTCTGCCTTGAAACAGAGTCTTCATAAAACCCTCATGTGAGAAACGGCCTCCTTATTCCAGGAGGAAAGGGGTACCCTCATCTCCGAAGACAAAGGGGTGCCCAGAGGAAGCCTAATTGGCAGGTCCCTGTTCACTACAACGACACGCTCCCTAACCAGCGGCTTTCCTCCAGGACTGCCCACCCCATCACACTCACATACAACACACATGTCTGTTTCCTCACGGAGGCTCCATGTCACATGAAACTTAGACAATGTGCATGCTGTCCTCCTGTCCATCTGTCCTTGTCAGTCTCTCTTTTCAGACCCAGCCAGAGGATCCAAAGATGGTCGATGAAATGTTGTCCTCCTTAAGAGGCCCCACTAAGAAGGCACTTTACCTCACGTTGAAGACCTACCTCGAAGCGGGGTTTTAGTGACCGTAGTTTTAACTTTTATATAACGTTACTGATCTGATAGTTCCAATATTATTTCTATTTAGAAAAAGTTCCTATTTCTGTTTTATAGTTTCAAAAAACTCTGTCATGAGTTCACCTCCCAGCTACTAGTCATTGTTTTGAAAATGATTAAGTCACAACGAGCACGTTAAGGCACGTAATTGGAAAACGACTGTAAGAAAATTTCCTTTCACATTAAAAATCCTTCAGAAAAAAGAAGTAAAATGGAAAATAGTATAAATATCTCCCAAGTTGAATGTTATTGATATTAGCAAAATGTTCTAATTTAGTAAAGTGTGATTGAATTATTTCACTTTTTCCAAACTCATCTTGACCTGAAAAAGAAACCACTGTGTTCAGAATCATCACCAAATGCAGAAGCTGTGTCCATCGTTCTCATTTATTTAAGGTCCTGGGAGGGGGTAGAGCAGGTGCCCAGTAACTGGAGCACAGGTGGACGTGTGCTCTGTGAGATAACCCGGCAGGACTGCCCGAGACTCGCCAGACGCCAAGATAGGAAGTTTACACGCAAAACCTGCCACAAAGATGAAGTCGGTCCTTACACAGAGCTGGGGCTGTGCCTCCGATGTCGATGAGTGAGCCGCTGGTTACGTACCAGTACCTCATCCAGCAAGCTGCAAGGAGATGGAATTTTTCTGGCACTGCTCCCTACAAACGCCCTCCCGCTGCCTTTCAGGGGACATCCTTGATGGTGCCAAGATACAAACTCAGGGAGCCACGTGTCTTAAATTTGTCTTTACATCCTTAACTGACAGTTACTATATTAGGGTCACAAAGCCAACTTAGGTTTAGGGTCAGCGATTCAGTGAGTTATGAATTATTGACACACAGCTTTGATTTGGTCCATTGAGAAATTTACCGTCCTTCAGTTCAAGGCTCTCTAGGATAAAAGTTAGCTAACACATTTTGAGTACTTAGTAATAAGTACTTACCGAGTACCTATTAACAATTTAACATGGTTTAGCTCATGTAATTCTAACTACAACCTAGCGAAACAGATTCTCTCATTTCCCCCATTTTACAGAGGAAGAAATAGAAGCTCAAACTTATTCTCATGAGCAAGGGAGGCCGTCCAGTTAGCAAGCAGAGCCAGGATCCAGCCCGGCATGCCTGGCCCCACTGTCCTGCTCTTTGCCACTCATCACACACCCGGGCTTTCAGAAAGGCCCCTGCACCTGGTGCATCCCCCACTCTTCCCCACTCAACATGCTGTCAAGCCCAGTCAACCTTCGCTCTACGCGCTGAACCTGTCAAGTGTGTTCCGATTTCCTCACGTGTTTGACATGGGCTAAAGACAACGGCCAGTCTATGCAAATTTTAGTGTGTAGCAAAACCACTATATTATAAGAAATTGGACTAAATATAAACATAAAAAGGACTAGTTAAGATTTCCTAAGAAAAATATTTCTAAAAGACACACTGGAATTGGGCAAGGGATTGGTGCCATTAATGTTATTCTGAGCAAAAATGTAGGACACAGGAGAAGAGAAGAGCGTTGAGCTTTGTCTCCACCGAGATCAACATCAGAACAACGGCACAGCCTAGAGTTGCTGACTCTGAAATCACCCCTGAGAGGAAGCAGTCCTCAGGGAACCGTGCCACTGGCTGCCCTATTAATAACGGAGCACATCAGGGGCTACAAGTGACCAGCACGAGGTCATAGACAGTTTCGGTGGATTCCCACACCTGGTTTAGAACCCATGGTATTTAAAGGGATCACACTATGCTTTTGACAAGCCAGTGAGGAACAGGGACACAGATGGTGGAGCGCAGATGGGCAGACCAGAGGGGGAGGAGGGCAGGACACCTCTCGGGCAGAGGTGGAGGAGGCGGCCGTGCTGCTGCAAGACAGCTCTGGGGCCCAGCTGGGCTCACCAGGGGACGGTGATGACAGCCCCTGGGCTGCAGGCCCCTGGGCTCCAAGCAGTAGGCAGGCCCTGAGCTCTGGACATTACCATGGGCTCACGGAGAACACACCCATCTGGGGCACGGAAATTCTGACGACTCCATGACGGATCCATAGCCACAGGGAGGCTACCTTTGATGTTGGCTGACGTGTTTCCCGAAAGACCAGCCCACCCAGGACAATTTGCCAAAACCTAGGGGTCCCACTGCCTGAAGTTATATTTTTATTTTCTGATTTTTAGTTTTTTTCAGAGAAGGAGTTCAGCAGAGTAGCTGAGAGCACGGACTGACTCAGATGCCTAGGTTTCAGTCCTGGTTCCATCGTCTATCAGATGCTGGATTAGGGAACTTAACTTTTCTGGTTCTCTGTTTCTTCACCTGTAAAACAAGAAAAATAACTGTATCTACCTTACAGGTTTGTCATGAGAATAACATGAATGAATGATCAAAAAGCACCTGACATACACAGAGTTAGCACTCAACCACTCAGCAGATGCTGGTATTGCCATTACATGGTTTATGTAGGATCATTGCTGTGAACAAAACGCAGCAGTGGGCAGTAACAGCTGCCTTTGGGGGTTTCTGTCTCCCCCATAACCTCTTTCTCCAGAGCCGCCTTGGCCCTTACAGCCTGCTGAATGGGCATGTCTAGACGACCCTATAAATATTTTGTGCCTGTCTCTTCTTCCTTGGCTGCAGATTATTAGACCATAGGCCAACGCCTAATCCAGGGCCAACCCATGGCCACGGATACTCAGGCACTGTGGGAAAAGGTCATACAGAATCAGGGTCAGTCGAGACAGAACCAAGGCGTGTGCTAACTGAAGTTATGAGAACTGGGACATCAAGGAAGCAGAAGCTTGTCCATGGGGAGGACAATGGAGCAGCCATCCTGAGAAAACATGGAGAGAGACAGAGACAGAAAGAGAGAGAGAGAGACAGAGACAAAGAGAGACAGAGAGAGAGAGACACAGACAGAGAGAGCGAACACTTCGGTCGCCAAAGCTGTCCTGGTCCCCAGCTCTGGTCCCTACAAATTCTGTCTGGACTTCATGCAACTTTTCAATACTTGTCATTTGTTTACTTGAGCTTGTCCACATGGATTTTGTTCTCTCACTAGAAATATTTCAATACCACAGAAGTATATACCACACAGGAGTCCCAATTAACACATAGGACCCCAGAGATTCACTTGGTAGTTTTTTAGACTGGGTGTTGTCCCTCGTCCCTCTCACGGTATTAGCTCGCTTGGTTTGGTGTGGTATTCTGGAGTGGAAGGAATGCAGGGCACCAGCCTTTGATTTCCTTTGAAGTTCTGATTAGGAACTTTACTGTCTGCTCCATCATTTTCAAAATTTTCTTCTCCTTGTAAACAGATCTTTCTCCACGACCTCAAAACATTTTCACAAAAATGGTTACCTTCACGCTCAGAAATAATTGATCACATGAACATTAAAATAATAAGGAAAATTGTCCATGATACTAGGCTTTACCAGTCCAATCCCATCCAGAGTGTGCTTCAAGGACAAAGAGCTTCAGAAAACACTGGGAAATGTCCATGGAAGACGGGCGCCATGCTTAACTGAATTGGGCATGGATGTCAACAAAGCCCAGCAGCTCTGGGGGATTTAAAATGCTGGTGTGCGGCTGGGGTTTCTGAGGGAGAGCGTGCAGCAGCTCCCAAGGTGCCGCTTTCCACAGAGGAGAGCAACAGACAGAACCCTGTGTGGAAAGTTTAATCTGGACCCATGCTCTCCATCAGAGACGATTTTGTCCACTCCTCCCCCACCTTCCCTGAGAATGCTCAGCAATGTCTGGACACGTTTTTGGTTGTCACAACTCCAGAAAGTGGGGGTTGCTGTGGCATCTAGTGGGCAGAGGCCAGGGATGCTGTTAAACATCCTAGGATGCACAGGACAGCTGCTGACAACAGAGAATTATCTGGTTCCAAATGTCACTAGTGCTGAGGTGGAGAAATCCTGATCTAGACAACAATCGCTTGATCCAGGGATACTGACAGTAACTTGAGGAGCAGGGCATAAGGGGGTGGGCTGCAGGCTCCCTGGCACAGCCTCCTCCCCAGAGCAAACATCTTATGAGAAGCTCTGAAATCTCCCAGAATCTGTGCCAGAATGAGCTCTCAGCAAGTCCCAATGTTTTCAGCCCAATAAAAAGCTCTTTCATGTCTCTCAGTCCTATTACATTCATTCTTTTAAAAGTATTTCAAATTTACACATAAAAGGGAAAGTAAGGGTGAAATAAGTATTGTTATTTTTTCCCAGCCTCATGCTTTCTTCAGACTTACTCAGCCTAATTCATTTCTACCACCTGCCGTGGGCGATAAGCAGCAAAGAGGTGTCCCCGGTTACAAGGGCAAGGCAATTCTGAGGAAGGGCCCCCTCCCTTCTTTCTGTGTCAGCTCTTCCTTCAGTGCCCTGGGCTCCTCTGCAGTTGCCCTGCCGCTCTTCCCAGACAGACAGCACTAACACGCATTCCTCCGCGGCCAGGGACTATGTCCACGGTGCAGGAAGGGGACAAGGGTGCGAACATCTGCATGAAGGTGTTAGGCATCTGAAGGTGGATAGTTCCGTGCGGGGTCTGCCGAGCACTTCTCAAATCTGTCCTGCCGGTGACTGTAGACGTTGGGACTTCCAGCATTTGAGGGTGCCTCTCCGAGAGAGTATTCACCATTGGGAGACATCACTGCCAAAGGCAGAATGGCCCAGGAAGCATGGGGTGTGGATTATTTCTTTGTCCTCACTGAGCCCTTCTGCAACACTTGTCTTCTCAACCCTCTAGATCACTAGTCTTTCCAAACCCTCCAGATCACTAGTCTTCCCAACCCTTCTCCAGATCTCTAGTCTTTCCAACTCTCCTCTAGCTCACAAGTCTTCCCAACCCCCGTGGAAGTTTCCCAGGCGTCTCAGAATACAAGCACTCTAAAATGCTGTGAAAGGCACGTTCCCGGGGGCGCTGTAGGGGGCCCCTGCTCAACATAACACTGCTGCCCACTCTCCCAGCCCCTGCAGCCACTGGTTGACCACTTGAGCTGGCCACTGTATACAGAAAAGCTATGCTCCCACAGATAGCACAACTCTTGAGAGGTTAGATATTCCTCTCCTTTTTCAAGCTTAAACGAAATAAAGCTAGAGCATTCTTTCAATTTGCTTCTTAATATTTCATTGTTAATATAATTAAGTATAAGGTAAATAATTTTTTTCAGTAAATAAAAGCAAAATTATTCAATCAATGTTGCAGAAGACTGCAGTTATGCAGGAGGACTCTTTAGATTTACAAAAGGATGGGGTAGAAGAGGTGAGAACTTCACCCCAGTGGAACTGACAACAGGGAAGACATTTGCCTCCAGACCTGAGAACACTCGCTGCCAGGATCTACAGCTGGAACGGTCGAGCAAACACAGCACGCTCTCGCCCCCTGGGGCTGTGGAAGCCGTGGTCGCTGCACGGGCGGGTCCTGAGGAGGAGCGAGCTGACCACGAGCACTGCCTCTCACTACAGTAGTCTTCCTCCTCTTCATCCTCAGCACAGCCCACTTCCGTTCTGCTCTGGCTCACTTAGATTTTCTCCTGGTCTGTCCCCCTGAAATGTCTGAGAGGGCATGTGCTAACATCAGCTTCGCCTTAAGTATTTCCAAGCAGGCACAATACTTGGAAGTTATTAAGTCGTGGCCACGTAATGCTGAGCGTGAAATGTGAATTGTTTTTGCCTTGCACTAGGAATTAACACCCATTACTAATCCCGTGTAAGTAGCAAGGTTTTGGGGAAGAAGATATAAAATGAGGAGTTGCTGCCATAGAAACTGCCAGTGATTCTGCTCTGTCACTGTAGTTTTTGGAGTTGCATAAAACAGCTTAGTTTTAATAATTTAACATTAAAAAGTAAATTATTTTTTTTCAATGGACTGATTCTATAGCTATGTCTCAATTCCCCAAGATTATCTTTCAGGGATAAAACCAAAGCCCCTTAATATCCACAGTGTAGGGAGGGTTCATTCAGCAAATTCACATGTGGGGCTCTCTGTGCAGTCGGATTTCTGTGCAAATTCTGGTTCAGGTGAGAACCTCGGTACCGATCATGATTTTTGGTAATGTCTACGCATTTCACAGATCTTACATTTCAAGCCAGATTCATTTTTACATGTTAATAACTAAATAGGCTTTTACATAAAAAATTACAGAAGGTTAGACATGAAAACAGAAGTACAGGGAGTGAATTTGTCCTTTTCTCCTGGTTGGAGATTCTCAACAGCACTTAAAATTTAGTCAGTGTGCCTGTGTGTGATTGTTAGTGTGCATGTGAGTGTGTGCACATGTGCATGTGTGAGCATGCCTGAGTGTGCCTGTGTGCAATTGTGAGCGTGTGCATGTGAGTGATTGTGTGTGTGTGCACGTGTGCCTGTGTGTGATTGTGAGTGTGCATGACAGTGTGTGCACGTGTGCATGTGTGAGCATGCCTGAGTGTAATTGTGAGTGTGTGCACGTGAGTCATTGTGAGTGTGTGTGCACGCACGTGTGCCTGTGTGATTGTGAGTGTAAATGTGAGTGTGTGCACATGTGCATGTGTGAGCATGCCTGAGTGTGCCTGTGTGTAATTGTGAGCGTGTGCATGTGTGTGTATGTGTGTGTTCACATGTGCCTGTGTGTGAGTGTGAGTGTGCATGAGAGTGTGTGCATGTGTAAGCATGCCTGAGTGTGCCTGTTTGTATTTGTGTGTGTGCATGTGAGTGATTATGTGTGTACGTGTGTGTGCATGTGTGCCTGTGTGTGAGTGTGAGTGTGCATAGCATGTGTGTGTACACACAAGGTGAAGCACAAATCACACAGGAAAATGCGTGTGATCTTTTAAATCTTCAAGCCCTTAGCTTAGACACATACATTTCTTATTTTAAAGAAATAATTTTTTTGTAAAATTTAAATACTTAAAATACAATGTGCTATTTTCAGGGAGACTTAAGGAATGTTTATTTTAGGGGAATTCAGGAAAATTACTCAAGATAGAAGCCATTTGATCAATTTTTCTGATTCTTTGTGGTCATTGTTTTAGACAAGCAAAAGCAAAAAATGTGGACTTTTTACTTGGGACAAAGGAACCAACAGTGGTTTAATCTTTTTAATAGAAGAGGCAAAGGTCTTTGAAGCCAGACTGTGTCTCATGCAGCCGAGTACACACCCCCTTTAAACAGAAAAGTTGTCCTTATGACCTGGACGTTCTTCCTCATGTCTAACCTAAATATATCCTGCTGCCATCTTGGGCCTCCTTTTATTTTGCCTCAGTGGTAAAAAAATAGATCTGCATTTTCTCTGCAACATATTTTTTTCTAAAAGCCATTATTAAGTTGTTCCTTTGGTGTCTCTTCTCTTGACTAAAATCCCCACACCTTTACCTTTTTTTAATTAATAGCTTCTATTTTCTGGTTCTCGTATTATTCTTGCAACTCTTCTCCCCATATCTTATGAAAATACAGAGCCACAGAAAGGAAACATCCTCTGTCGAGAGGGTAGAGCAAGCCCAGGCAGCCAGGAGTGTGCTTTCAGGCTGGGTTTGCCTGTCTCCTTGGACCAGGAGAGCTGCCAAGCAGGCATTCTTCCAAGGCTCGTCTCAGTGCACTTTGTAGACACACAATTGCCCAGGTCCGGCTTGAGGCCTGAGCGAGGGACCTGCCCACTGCTCCCTCAGCTACTGCTGTCTGGAAGCCACCCCCACGCAAGCCAGCCTCAGGGAGCACTGCCTGAGGTGGAGACACCCAGACCATCCTTCGCTCCTTAGGGTCTTGATGCTTCTTTAATCATAATGATGGGAGCTTTCCTGTTGTATTTTGTTTTTTTTTAACCTGTTTTTTACAGTGCTTTATATTTATATTTTCACACTTAAAATGGGGAAAGAGAGCCCATGGAACAGCAGGTGTGTCAGCGGAAGCTGGGGCCTCAGCACATGAGACCAGCTCTCCTTACCCTCCCGTCTTCTCAGCACTCAGAGGTGGAGTCCACACGGGCCATCTGGTCCTGAAAGATGGCCCCTCTGTGGAGCCTTGGTAGTTCCACCCCTGAAACTCCTACTTCTGGTAATAAAACAAATTAATACATTTGTGGGCTAAAATTATCTTGTTTCCCTTTCCCACACCAGTGAACAAGCCTGTCCATCCTTCCTAGCTTTTCTCTAGCACCTTTATCATTCTGTTTTATGAATCCCCCGGCTTGGACTGAGTTAGCAGCGTCTCCAGATGCACCTGATGTGGTCTCTGTGCTCTAGTGGCGACACATTGCACTTGACCTTCAAGTGCAAGGCCTGGTCTAAAATGTCAGAAGGTTCTGCAGAGAGCAATGGGACTCCACACAACCGTCAGTCTAGAAAGCACATAACAGAGTACCACTCAAATCCAGCAATGCTTTGAATGAACTTGAATTCGCTACCTGCAACAGCACCTGTGCAGCTGGACACGTGGGATGCCTCCTGTTGATCTTCTGTGGACAGCACATGGCAGACCCACAGATGCACACACCCCTGCAGGACTCGGCCGTCCACTCCACAGGATGCACAGAGGGAACATGGCTCCAGGGAATGGCTGGGTTGACGGTGCCACTTCCTACTCTAAGCTCTCAAGACGACCCCATGGCCCTGAAGATGCATCTTATGTCTGAATTTCTATGAGTTACCACAGGGGATAACCAAGAGTTTCTCAAGCTTGTTGAGCATCAACAACACCAATGATTAAAATCCAACTGAAATCTATTGGTGGCGGGAAAAGAGAAAGTAGACAAACACATCTGGAATTTCAGGTTGCAGCTAATATCCCAAATATCTCAGTTAGTACTTTTATCTAAATTATGTTAAGCTTAATGTATACATCATGAATGAAAAATGCAGAAGTATGGGTCAGATTCAGAAAAGTCTGACGACTTGCACATGGCTGTCCAGCTGAACTGTCCCACAACTTGAATTTAAACCCAAATCAGCATGACTACGAAGCCTGAGCATTTTGCATTTCACAAGGGCACAAACTCCTCTGATAAATTCAGCACGAAGAAAAACAGTTGTTGCCAGTTCCAGGAAATCACAAGGAGCTCTGAAACCAAGGAAGAAGGACCCTGGATGAACGAGGAGGTAGAAGGTTCTATTCTTTAATGAAAGTAAATTTAGTAAACAGATCTAGTCCATTAACGCTCATTACAGAAAAGTTACGGATTAATAGACCCATTGAGTTTTTTCACTTGCCTCCTACGTGCACAGCTCTGTGTTGCCAGCAACACATGATGCCCCCCAGTTACCTGCTTTCCAAGATGATGAGAATTCTGGATCTTATCCAAGCTCCATCATCAACATCTGGGATGGCAGTGCCGCCTGTAGCCACCCGCCAGGGCCTCGGCCCACCCTCTGTGTCTGCTCTCCAGTCCCTTCCCCCTTAGATGTTTGTAACCAGAAAGCTGGTGCGTTTGAACCTTGCTATAAAGAATGAGGGGAGAAATGTGCATTGCCAAACAGGGAGGAAGAAAAAGTCTGGGCAAGTATTCCAAAGCAAAGAAAACTGCCAAAACACCAGAGAGGCGCCAGCTCAGGACTCGGGCAACTGAAGGAGTAAACGAGCACAGATCGTCAAGGAGGAGACTGCTAAACGGGAAATGCTATCTCGTCAGACAAATCGCCAGCGCCCTCCTTGCTCTGGATTCACACACAACACAGACACACAGGATGTTCTTAGTCTTCCAGACCGGACACCTGACTCCACACAGGCTCAGGGACCAGCGACAGCGCCGGCCTCTTCAACACTCTTGCCTGGATTTCCACGATTGCATCGCAACTGGTCTCTGCCACCACACACACTCAGCAACCATTTATCAACCACCTCCCCTCTGCCAGGCACCATCCTGGGCATCATCTTACTTGCCACTCACCCTTCCGAACACTGTTTGTCTATTCTGCACATTACAGTCAGGAGGATTTTTCTAAACCATAAATCTGGTGTGTTACTTTCCTACCATAAACTCTTCCTCTGCCCTTGGGATAAAGTCTGAAGGTCCTTAGTCCAGGTAACACAGCTGCTCCCAGCCTGGCCTCGGCCCCATCTGGAGGCACCGCACAGGCCCCGTGTGCGGGCTTCCTTCCTCTGGTCTCCCCACCCCCACAGTGTCTGACAACGTGCGTCTTCCCTCTGCGGCTTCTGGAGGTGATCAGCTGACGTGAGGCCGATGCCTCTCTGCCTGCTGCCGTGCTGCTCATGTAGTGGGTGCCAGCCACACTGGCGCTCACCACTCCACACACACTACTCATGTGCATGGTGTGCTGTTCCAGCCTCTCGTTTGGGAAGTCGTCCAGAGACTCAGGGCAACCAACTTTAGAGTCGAAGGGTATTTGAGTAAGAGGAGTAGGAGGCCCTAGCAAGGGGTGGAGAAGTATGCACAGGAGGATGGTGTAAGGGGACCATAACTTACCAGCCTTAGACATACAAAAGTCCTGTCAATTCGACAAGAGTGATTATAAATGAAAGGGTTTAATGATTAATCAGCAATCAGGTAAAGAATGATAGGTAAGCAAATGCTTCACATGTGAAAGTATCAAAAATGTAATTCTTATAATATTCAATATAAGCATTTATATGCACTGGTGGATGATTCCTTTTCTAGCTCTGTCATTAACTGTGTAACAACAAGCAGATTTAACCTTTATGGTTTTATTTCCTCAACTGTAAGATGAGAAGGTTAAAAGAAATGAACTCTAAGGTCCTGTCCAGCTCTAGATGCAATAATTTGTTATTTCCTTAGGAATGTGTGAAGAGTGAAAGCATAAAGAATCCAGAGCTTAATGTCATAAACAGCAGTCAGCTTAGCTGGACGTTAAATACTATTCCTGCAATTCAGGGGCATCACCATCCGGTGGCAGCAATGTGCTCACATCATGCAATTCAAGCAAAGAACTGACTTGTATTTGATAAAGGGATTCTTATATTTTGTTGCATTTTATTGTGGAATATATAACTCTGCATTAAAGAAATCAGTAACATTTAATAGGAAGGAACAAGCTTGGATTGTTCTACCTGATGATCATGTACTTTATCCACTGAATATGAGCTTGATGTCTGAAGTCCTTCTAACGAGATGCCCTAAATCTTTGATCTCACTTAATGCACAATTGCCCATGATTATCAGTTTGGAACTTTTTCTTTTCTGCATTAGCCACAGTCCATCAACTCAGAAACTCACAGACATTCCTTTAGGTATCTCTGCTTTAAATTGTCTTCTTTATTGAGGAAGCTAACAAACCTCCCAATAGGGGCAGTGGCTCTCATCAGGGGTCCCCAGCCTGGCCCTGTATTGGAGTCACTGTGGCTGGCTGTTTCCCCCAAGCTGCCACCTCTGTCACCTTTCCTTAGCCCCATCCATGGAAACAACTTGATGTTGGCAAAGATTCTTTGGAAAAATTTGCTCTTAGTGTTTTAATCTTTTGTCAGATTGATCAAGAAAAAAGATTTGGGATCCCTTATACTATCCTCTGATTTAATCTTCTGTTTAACTCTTGTCCTTTCTCTGCTATTACTGCTGCTATTTTCTTTATTTCTAAAACTTCACCCAGTATCACATCTCATTTCTCTTCTGTCTGCCCCAAAGCTATTTTCTCTAGAGAACATTATCAGCTTTTGTCTGATATTTCTCACAACACCTGTAACTTTTTCCCTTACACCGACGTTTTTCTTTCAAGTAATTTAAGATCTGACTATGCCGCTATAGCTTTACCTTTCACTTGGAAAATTCCCCACTGAAATGCTATTGTTTCGATTTTAAAATATCTGAGGATTTAAAACATCACAAGTATGCTCATATAGTAAGGCCTGTTTAGGATTTTTCTATTTTACATATTCAATTTCACAGTAATATTAAATTATATGTATTTATTTTTAATTGAAGATAATGAAGAATATTTGTGAAATTAAACGCATTTTTCTCAATTTATATAAAGAAACCATTGAACATTGGGGTAAAGCACAGGCTACTACCGTTAATATTCACATGAGCAGATATCTTTAATTTTAAAAAAGAAGATAGAAAGATTTATAAGAACTTTTTCAATCCATTTGATCCCCTCTCATGTCACCAAATTAATGATCCTGAACAGCATCACATACTAACTTACAGAGCTTCGACTCTCTGGCACAAAACCCTCTCCCTTGCTCCTGTTTTTGAATAATTCAGCACGGCTTGCAGCATCCAACACTGTTAAGCCTCTTCAAGTTCCAAAAAGGTTTTCTTAAATTTAGAAAGTCCATATGCTTAGCTTCTGTTGATAAACGTTCTCTGGAGACACAGCTAAATGGATATGGAAAATCTGTCTGGGGATAAAGCATATTCTTTCACATATTTTTAAATGTCTAGGGGGAAACAAAGATCAAAAATCCAAATTCTTGGTGATAGAAAGGTTGAACAAAAGTACATACCAGGTTAAGGCACGTGGAAGAAAATGTCTGCTGTCAGCAATTTCTATTAATATTACCGGTTCTGACCGGGTTGTAGGTGCCTTTGCTTCCCAAGGCAGGAAGATACACACATCTATCTGGAATGAGGATGAACAACCACGGCGCCTCAACAAGCACGAAACAGCAGCTCAGGAAGGCGTGGAAGGCGTGAACGCAGGCTGCGCGGGGGACGCGGCCTCAGCCCTGGCTCGGTGCCCTGGGTCCTGCGCCCGCCTCAGACCCGGACTCCGCACCCCTGCAGGTGGAGTGGGGACAGGGGACCTGGCCCTCGGGGAAGACGCACGCCGGCTCTCAGGCAGGGTCAGAACTAATCTGAGGGCTGAGAACCTTCAGGAAACGCGTTACGGAAAAGATGAAGTGGAAAGCGATTTAGGGGAGCTGTCTGAAAATAACACTGGGGCAATTTTCCCATATGTGAAAAGGCCCAGGGTCCTGCTAATTACTGGCGGTGATTCACCTGTGTAATAATCACTCTGGAAGAGAGAAGCCACGTCTCCACGGGCATCCCAGAGAGAAGGGGCTGGAGACAGAGAGGCCCTGATGAGCTCCGTCTTCTAACGAAGGCCTCGGGACGCTGCGTCTCTCGGGGGAGCGCCTCCTCTCTAACAGGAGAAAGTACCCAAACCCACTTTTATAGAACGTCTTTACTCGAATGCTCAGAACCAGAACTGACTTATTTTGCACAGGAAGGCTGAAGCGCAGAATATCTACCCCAAATGAAGTAAAATAATTTATCCTGACTTGTCACAAACTGTTTTGAAAGTTTTTTTAATCAAAATATAAAGTATAATAGTTAAGATGGCACACAACATCATAAGAATAGAGAGACATATCAAAGGAGTGAAAGAGGAGCCTCGAATGAAATACACATGAAGTTCACTTCACTGACAATGACAGAAATGCCACAGCTTGTGGCAAGAGAAGCAGGAATGAGCTGTTGCGGGACAAACGGCTGACTATTTATGAAGAACAAGTAACGTGAAGTCTTTGTCTCACCACATTCACCAACAAGAATTCCACATACATCAGGGCTAGCTGTAAATATTAAAGCCCAAAACACAAGTAAAATGTAAATGATTAGTTATAGAAAATTATTATGAGGGTGTATTTTTAAAAACATGTACAAAATAACACGGTAAAAGTAATAAAAATTTTAAATTTCTGTGTGATCCAAAAGAATACACTGAAATCTAAAAGGCAGGTCACAATCTGGTTGGAAAAAATATAGTCCAGTCAACAACACGATGACAGCCATAGAGTACAAAACCCCAAATCTTTAAGAAAAACATCATGATCCCAATTAATAGGCAGCAACACAAACAGAAAATTTAAAAAGAAGGAGAAAATAAGGGTAAATAGGTTTGACTTGACTAGTAATCAAAGCGATGTAAATTAAAGAAATAGTTTATTATCAAAACAATAAAACATGACAAAGAATTTTACACACTGTAGAATGTGTAAAGAGTGGACCCTCAGTAAGTGACTGGAGATAAGGAAAACTCTTCTGCACAGTGATATCCATTTCAATATTATGTGTAAGAGAAAAAGAATCTTAAATGTGTCGGGAGGGTGGTGGCTGCTGATAAATGTTGGCATGTGCACAAGTTGAAATAGTATCTAGTTATCAAAAATGACTTTTGAGAAGAACAGGTAATATCTGTTGAAAATGCTTTTGTTAAAATGTAAGCGAAAAATCAAGATGTGGAATTATATCATTTGCCCATTAATATCTCAGCACATTCAGACATTTTCCCTCAGGTATCATTATTCAAAAATAAAATTATGAATTCACATTATATGGGAATATATATGAATTCACATAAATATTCACAAAAATAATGGTTCACATTAATCAAAACATACTTTGCACGCATATTGAATTAAATAGAAAATTACTGATACTTGAAACTTTTAATTTGTCATTGGAGATAAACAAAATATCCAAGGAAAATATTCCTCCCTTGCTCCATATTGGTAGTATGGACAGGATTTTTGTAGTGTAGACAGGACAGACACAGCATCATTTTTCAATAAAGGCATTATCAATTATAGGGTAAAAATATTTTCAAGGAAGTTCTTTTAATCTTGAAATTAAGATTAACTTCCTCCTGCACCCAACACCAGGAGGGTCCTGCCTCCTCCCTCCAGGGTGCATCCTGCTGGAGCCCAGCTTGCTCTCCACTGTTTGTGCTGCCTCTCTTCCTACTTTTTCTTTTCTTTTTCTGTCTTCCCTTGGTTCTATTTTTGTTGAAGCCCCAATAACCCTGATAAATGTTCATCAGCCTTTATTATTGGCCAAGTATTTTCCTATGTATTCTCTTAGGTAACCAAGAAACAAGAAACCAACATTTTCAGCTCTGACTGACCCTCATTTTCTTATAAAAAAATCTTCAGTGGCTCCCATCACAGAAACAGTGAACTCCAATTCTTTTCCGCATTATTCTGGTCCCAGAGGCAGAGTCCTACACTCCCCCTTCTTCTCCTGGAGCCTCTGCTCTTCGCACCATCACCACCTGAGTTCTCGTCACCATGTGAGCTCTGCTCTCCATGTCGGGCTCTCCTTCTTGCTTTCCATTTTGCTTGGAATGACCTCCCAAGATGACTGTAACACCAGAACCCAGCAGTCAAGAACCTGCTGAAAAAAGGTCTCTGAGGCCCCTCAGCAGGAGAAGCCGAAGGAGATGGCCCTGGGAGTGGTTTCCATAGAACTTGAGTTTTCCATAAATTCTTGAGAGATGCTCCGCAACCATGCCGCAGCCGAAGGCACCAGTGACTAAGAATTCCAGGAGCATCACTTCTTACCGCCTGGGAGACTTCAGGGATGTCCCGGCACCCGAAACTCCAGCCAACCATAACTCATCATTCCAACTAGCTCACTGAGAGTAGCAGTGGGTGTTACTAAAAACCGTACCTGGACTATGAGTGAAAAGCAGAACAGTTTTGGACAAACTTCTACTGCCTCTTACTGTGTATCTGTTAGAAATACAGACTCCTAGGTTTCTGACCCTCTGAGTATGAACCTCTGTGGTTGGAGCCTGGAGTCTGCATCTTAACTGGCCCTTAGGTTGCTTATTAACTGAGGTTTGAGAACTGCTACTCTGAAAGGTTGTGTAAGTGCTCAGGCATTTCTTGGTGACTCTCTTCAATGATCTTCCTCTAACATACAGTGGAGATCATCATCAATACATTTTAGGGAGTAAACAATCTACAAGGGGGCCTTTGGGGCACAGGACACACACAGAGTTAACTTGATCTCTGCCTGACGTTTCCAATGATGCAGTTAGACTCAACATAGAAACGCAACTTACAGAGTTGATTTAAATACTGCAATTATAGAAGTACTGTTTGTCACTGTTTTCAGGGCGTTTATATGACATTTCAGTTACAATGTGACCGCCCTTACAAACTCTTATTGGTCCTTTATCGTAACTTATGAACAATCGTGTCATAATGTACACCCACTAAGAAATGGACTTTTGGAACTCAGGTCTTGTCTTTATTGAGACTATTAGGTTTTGTGACTCGCACATTATTTTAAAACAAAAGGAGATTTTCTGCACTGTCCAACACTCTGGTGAGTGTCCAACTGCTGTAGAGTTTGGGATTTGGTGTCACGGAAAGATCTAGTCAAATCCCGCTCCACCCACGTGATGCTGTGCGGCTGTGCTATTACTCCTCTGAGACTAATTGCTCCTCTGAAGTTACCTTGCTGAATTCAAAATGCTATTTTTTTATAATCAAAATAAGTCAACCAACGTGAGGTGCCTGAATTTCCCTCTGTGCAAGACAAATTTTCTTTTTTAGCCTCTAAGAGTGATTTTATATGAATAGTATTCTTCATACAATCTCCTTATGCTAGTTTTCATGTACTCTCAGAGCTGACAGTCTCTATAAGGAATCTAAAAATAATCAGCCTTATCCCAGAAGAATTGTCAGCCAAGATAAAGCTGGAGGGAATCTCATTTGTACCATCTCTTAATATTTGATTTACTAAGACATTTGTGTTTTGGACTTTCTTGCTTTCAGAATAAAAACTTGAGACATAGTCTCTTGGAGGAGTTTGCGGTATGGTTTCTAACGAAGATGCTATGCCCGTCTGTGAAAGCTCAGTGCCGCTCGAGCTGCTGTACAGGAGCCACTCACTGCGGAGGTGCAGCCGCAGCTGCTGGCTGCACGTCAGCCAAGAAAGAGGAAAACATCGAGGCACTGGGTGACTCTGGATCCATGGCTGTTTTCCAAATGACTCCCTCTTTAAACATAACATGTTGACCCCAGTGTGGGTTAGGGATGCATGTAAGATAGGTTTCCTAGAAAGCATCAGAGGCAAATCTTCATGTGTGAGAATAACTGCTCTGAGTTCCTCGAGTCGACAGCGAAACGAATCTGAAGGGGCCCCACCTGCCTGGAGGGCTCTTCCTTCAGACACCTCAGGCTTCCTTCCTGCCTCCAGTCCCACTGCAGGTGTTTCCTTCTTAGCAAGACCCCCGTGACACCTGCTTCAACGGCAACCTCCTGTCCACCTAAGCACTCTCCGTCAACCTGCCCCTTGGTTTTCCATAGCGTGCATCACGCTCTATGTCCTTGTAATTTACTTGCGTATTAGGTTGATTGTGTGTACATTCCCCCCGACACACAGACCCAGAGAATGTGGGCTCCACGGACACACAGACGTTTTTCCTTTTGCCCACTGCTGTATCCCCAGTGCCTACAGAAGAGTGCCTTGTGGTAGTAGTCTGCTCGATAAGTATTGAATGAATAAACGTATAAGTAGATGGGTGAATAAAGGACTGTCTAGGAATGTAATAGGGGAGAAAAGTAGGACATCTCTTTATATGGCCAAATGGTGGATATTCACCAAGGTCAGACTGAGCAGGAAACTGCGTCATCTGGGCACTCCAGAGAGAAGCGAGGCCACAGCATGCACAGGGTGTAATTTGGTTTTGGAGTTGCCATCACTGCCTCATCGTCCCCTGATCCTGAGACCAGAAACACTTATGGTCCATCACAGACCCAGCCTGGGCTCCCTCCAAGCAATCATGCTCGACGACACCAGAATCACTGACCTCAGACCAAAGTCGATCATGACTCTCATCTGCTTAACATCCCTCACTGATTCTCTACTTCTTTCAAGATAAAGTCTGACAAGTGTGTGAAGCCCCTATCTATAGTTCTTGGTTTTCTCCTCGTTACCGCCTGTCCTCTACGCATAGCGTCACATCCAAGAACCTGCAGTTTCCAAAGATGAGGGTTTCCTCTGTCTGGGTGCTTGTTTTCCTTTATCAGTTCTGTGCTGTTTCCCTGGTCCACACCTGGGATCGCTCGAGTGCCAGGCCGTGATCATCTTCCTTCCTTCCCTGAACCGTGACACCCCCTGGGACACCTACTTACCCGCGGCATCTAGCTTCTGGATTTGTCAATTTCTTCTTGTAGCTCTTTTTTTTTCCTGTGAGGACCATTAGCCCTGAGCTAACTCTGTGCTCGTCCCCCTCTACGTTTGTATGTGGGTCGCCACCGCAGCAGGGCTGACGAGCGGTGCAGGTCCACACCTGGGATCCGAACCCACAAACCTGAGCTCGCAGAACTTTAGCCACTATGCCACCGGGCTGGCCCCTAGTTCTGCCAATTTTTAATGTTTTACTTTATCTACTAACCCTCTTTATCTCTCATAATGTTGTTTGTTTTAAAATTTACTTTATCTGTTTTTAATATAGTTATATCAACTTCCTTCTGGTTAGTTTTCTTGGTATTATAAATTTTCTCATAGTTTTATTTTTAAGGGGGTTTCTTATAATATAGTTAATTTTAAAAAAAATCTGCCAATCTTTGTGCTTTAATTGGAATATTTAGTCTGTTTTCACTTATGAGATTACCAATATGTTTGTACTTTTTCTAATTTTTCTCCTTTCAGCCTTTTTGAATTAATTAATTAGATTATTTTTCCTATCTCAGTTTTCCTGTCTACTAGTTTTGGAATTGTACTCGAATTCTAATATTTTAGTGTGTATTCTAATTTCTAATATGAATATTTCACTTAAAGTTTAACTTTGGTCAACCTATTTACCCTCGTTGGGATAGCACGGGGACCTGGGACACTTAACCCTGATCACCATACTGACGAGTGGCACACTGTTGCCCAGGCTTCCAGGTGTTTATTGAATATGCAAGTTAAACACTATTTTCAATCATTTATAGTCAATGTTTGTTTAGATTTGTCTATGTGTTTACTCTTTTCTTTACTCTCCATTCTTTCTTACATCTCAGGTCTTCCTTTGAGCAAAACTTTCCATCATCATTGGAACAACTTATTTTGATGATACCCTCAAAACGTATTTGCTATTGTTTGTCAGCAGTTTTTAACACTATAAAAATTAGCCTTTTTTCCTTTACTTGCTTATGTTTACTCAATTATGCTCACTATTCTTTCTCATCTTTCAGACATTTCTTATGGAATAATTTGCCTTTTAATTTAAGTACCTCCTTTAAAAAATATGTGTAAGGGTTTATTTCATTTTATTCTTTAGTTTTGGGTTTTTATTTTTTGGGATGACTAAAAATAAATTTGTTTCGCCTTTGTTCTTGAAAGATATACAATTATACTTGTTAGCAATTTATCTCTTGGAACTTTAAAATCATCATTGCACTGTCTTTGTGTCCTTTGTTCCTGTTGAGAAGTCAGCTGTAGTCTGTCACTCCTTCTTAGGTTATTGACTTTTCCCTCCGGCTTCTTGTAGGAATATTTTGTGTGTACAGTTTCTCTAGGACGGGTATGGATTTCTTTGTATTAATCCACTTTAGGATAAATTTGGTTGCTTGAATCAAATAATTGGCATCTTTCTTTCATTCTAGAAATTTCTCACCCATCATGTTCTGGCATATGCCTCTTCTCCATATTCTCTATTCTTTTTGGAATTCTGATTTAAATGCACCTCTTAACCCCTCTTTCAGATTCCTTCATACTTTTCCCCTTTATATTGCATTCTGAGTAATTTCTTCATGTTTCTATGGTACTTCATTAATGCTCTCTTCCTGTGTGTCTAAAATGACCTAATGTTTACTTCACACAAACACACACAGACACACACACTCCACATATATTTAGAAGTTCTGTTCATTCTTCTCTCAAATATGATGCCTGGTTATCTCTAACGCTCATGAGTCATGTTTGTGGAATCCCCTTTTCTCTCTTCAAATAGATTTACATGCTTATTTTATATTCTGAAACTGCAACAACACCATGTCTGCAGTCTTTGAAGGTCTGGTCTGGCATCTATTTCTCGCTGACCCTCACTCATGTCAGCCGTGTTTGCTGGGGATATAATATGAGGATTCTTGGCGTCCTGGGTTAGGGTGTTTTCCTGAAGAGAGCGTCTTCCTTTGCCCACTTCAGGTGTGAACATAGGTTCTAGGAGAACACACAAGTAATGTGAACTCAAGTCCACCCCTCACATAGAAGCCGGCTTGTAGTTCTCAGTGGGGACTTTTCCTTGCTCCAGGGAAAGCCAAGGTTGGAACACGTGAATCTCTTTACTCTCTCACGTTGCAGAGTGGTTTCCCCCCAAGTTTCACTAGCTCTCTGTGATGGTTGTGTTTAAACAACTTTGCTTTCCTTGGGCACTCTTGCCAACACCCTTGGCTCTGCCTCCTTTCCTGAGTGTGTGACCCAAGCTCTAGGCCACGAGGCACTGGCAGAAGCACATGGCAGATGCCAACTGCCTTCCCTCTGCATCATGATTTCTCCTTAACTTTGGCCTTTGAAGAGCTCTCTTACTTTTTGCCAGTTCAGCTATGCAGTTTTTAGCTGATGCTTTAAGAGGGATTTTCAGGGTACCTGTTCCATCACACTGTTGGAAAGATGAGGCCCTCTTCCAGTGTTCTGAACTGCCCATTTGATAACATTTAGTACATTCTTTTGTAAACGTCAGTTAAATTCTTTATCTCTCCCAGTTGATTATGTTCATCCTGGAGGTGGGAACTCTTTCTTATCATGTAGTAACTTAGTCAAGAAATATTATTGAGAGTCTATTTTTACTGTGCACTGATGCACTGAGTTAGTTGTTGTGTACACAAAGGTGGGCTAAATTGAAGTAGTCTCTGAACTTAAGAAGCTGACAATTTAAAAATAATAAAAGCCAAGATTTATTGAATCATTTCTAGTTCAACAAATGGCCAGTTGTTCTCATAAATGCTTTATATTTATTGTCACATATTAATCTGCACAATTACTCTATGAGTTTACCATTATTGTTATTTCATTTTAAAGATGAGGAAAGTGAGGCTAAGAGAAGTAATTTGTATGTGGTAAAAGAGGAGTGTGTTAAATATAAGCTAGCCATGACCTGATTTGTAACAATTTAAATAATCTCTTTCTATTGAATTTTCTTAGCGGTGCCCTGTTGCTAGAGACTCAACGTTACACATAGTTTTAGAGATTCACTTGGATTCCTGTAAAGGAAAATGGTGAGGTATTCCTGAGGACAGACCTGGTCACAGGTTCCAGGTTGGATCCTGGATAAAGAGTGAGTATCTTCAGGCAAGACTACCATTCTAATTGTAGCATGAAATCTTTTGCTAAAGGGATTCAAATCTTGGTGTTTTTACATGTATTAGAATTTTTAACTGAGTCATATCTTTGAACACCTACTTGATGTAGCAGAAATTTATGTCATCATATAAATTCTGAGAAAATGAAGAAGACATAGTGTATATGCCCTGAATGGTATGGATTCTTAATACGTATCAAGCAGTGACACTAGTAATTGCTAAGTAAAATTCTGTGGCCTTTAATTCTGTTAATGACATCCTTTCAGCAGTGACTTGTACTTTATTCAGCCTCACTTGTGCTTGACATTTTAAATCCCCCTCAACTTCTCTTAATCTGCCTTATTTTCGGTTCTAACCTCCTGCATTCTTTGTTCTCTCTACTTCCTTTCTTTTTTATGGCAGCCCAGGTGGTCCCTCTTATCCTCGCTTATCGCCTGCAGTGTGATGAGTTGCAGCAGGAGAGTTTCCTGCAGGCAGCTGTGGGGACCTTTCTGTCCTGGTCTGCACCCCTGGCCTCTATCTACACACAATGTTCTCCCTCTAATGTTCTCTCTCTCTATTGCTTGCAAATGTGCTATTCTGGTGACTTCTTTTTCTTTTTCTTTCTTTTCCTAAATCCTTTAAAAAGTTTTGGCTATGAATTTTCAAGAAGAGTCTATAAAATCCAACAGTAGATGTTTCAGGGATTTTTAATAGAGCATGAGCTCAGCAGGAAAAGTAGTCATCGGGATTTTTCATGTTATAGTTTCTCACTTTGTTTTACAAAGACGCTACACACGGGAAAAAAAAAAACATTGTTTATTTGAGAGCGAGACGCATCGACTGTTCTAGAAGGAAATGATAGTGTAAGTAAATAGAAGAAAACAATGTCACAGGAAGAATCATCTTGCCTGACATTTGGAGAAGCTCAGAGAGCATAGGCAGCATTCTCCTCTTCAGCAGCTCAACCAGACAATGATTCCCAGGCGCATTTAAGAATAGAGGAGGAAGATCAGTGACTCTGAGGCTCACACTGCTGAGAATCTCAGAGAAGAGGGGGCTTTTGATGGCTCTTAGGGCTGTGATTAATTACAGACCAACAACTGCATGAGTCACAACTTGTTAGTCACATTAAAACTCTCTGTCTAAATCAAGTTGAAAATAAAATATAGATCTGTTTTTCCCACATGAAAAAATAAATGTGGCTTCCAACATTAGAGACCATAAAGCTCCTACAGCGATGCATACACCATTGTCAAACTTTCCTCAATTTGTCAGAAAAACATCTCACAATCAACACAAACCTGACAGAATGCAAAGAAAGGAGTTAAACCACCCCAAGAATGTGTGTGATGTGTGCTGATAAGGAGAGAAGAAAAGAATAATAGTTACATGCCCCATAGGCATAATTACTCCAAAACTCTCAATAGTGGATTTAAAAAGTACTGATTTTGAGAAAAATCAACACCTGGAAGTTAAAGATGAGACAAACAAAGGTACCAGCATCTCTGAGCATTGGAATCTGATTCTTTTAACATTTGTATACACTGTGGGTGCCTTTTGTTTTCCTGAAGACATTAACTACTGATGGATTCCTTCATTTCACTTCACAACATTTGGTGGCATTTTTCTCTATTTTTATGACATCCTATGTATTTAGAAGTTCACTCAAGATTTGTTCATGCAAATTCAGGCCTTTTTAAAAGAGTGTTTCCTAGTTGATGCCTGTACTCTGCTCTGCATTACTAGCAATTATGCAAATTAATCTTAGAGCCACCCACGTCCACTTGTAACATGATGCTCTCTCTGTGCAGTAGGACTAAACTCAGAGATTAAATATATCTGCAATAGTGCTGGACTTTTAAAATTCAAATTGAGGTATTTTGGCTTTTGAAGTGGCAATCACGTATTTTATAAAATTATTACTTAGTGATACTGTCTCTTTTTTCCTATTCTATTCATTAAAAATATTAAGTACATGAGCAAGACTCCATAGAAATGCAAAGATTTCTATCCTTTTACGTCTTTTATTGATGACAACACAATCAAAATGCTGGAAAGCAGAGATCAAATTGCAGAATCACCAGCTGGAAAGCCCTCAAGGGTAATCTAATCTATTCCCTGGCTTTCATCCTAGGTGGTATTTGCTTATACTTTTACTTAAAACACTTCTTTTTTCTGCCTGAAATTACACTTGGTCCCATCATTTATCTGCTTCAGTGTACTGAAATCTCTATGAGGAAGCTGTGTTTTTAGCTATTTTTGAATATCTGATCATGCTTAACACATAATTGGTGCTAAATAATTGTTCGTCAAGTGGAATCTAAGAAATATGGGTTTCTATCCTCTCCAGAGAAAATAATCAGAGACATACTTGAGATAGAAGTGAAAATGCACGTAAAATGATTTACGCTGGAGTTGAAGTCCATTACCTCTACTTCTGTCCTTCACAGAACAAAGAAATGAGCTGATGGTCTAATGTCGAGGGTTCTCAGGAGATAGCCTGGATTGGTGTCCTGTGCCAGTCACCCCCTATCTGTATGAGCATTAGAGAGTTGATAAACTTCTCCAGGACTCGTTTTCTCATCCCTGAAACAGTGATACCAACAGCTACAGTCCTTATATGGTTTTCCTAGGGATTAAATATGATACAAATATAAAATATTTAGCAGTTTCTGAGATGTAGGAACACTCACTCAGTAAATGTTGGCTACAATCATTACCATCAGCATTATTATCACCATCCAGCTGGATTACCACAGTCAGTAGTTTCAAATATAATCTTTAATTCGTTAATTCCTTTCTGTTCCACCAACCTTGAATCAATCCAGCTGCCCACTTTTTTTTCCTCCTGACATATGCCCTTTGAATGTTATCAATCCTACCATTTAACATCATACTGGAGTTGCTAGTCAACACAATAAGACAAGAAACTGAGTTGGAAAGGTAGAGAAACTGTTGACACGATTGATGGATTTCATAAGCAATATACAATATCCAAGATAATAAAAAACTATTTATTAAAACTCATTAGGCAATTCAGCAAGGTGGCTGGATAAAAGGCTAATATATAAAAACCGGAAGTGCTTCTATACAACAGCAATAGCCAAGTAAATAATGAACTAGAAAAAGACGCTACTCACAATGGCAACCAAACTTTGAAGGTTCTAGGCATAAATATAAAAGACACACATGTGTCTGTGATGTTTATTACTATTCACAGGAGAGCAGAAGGAATGGTAAGCTAGGACAGATGCAAGGATAGGAAGACACAATGTTATTCAAATACCAGTTCTTTTGAATTTTTCTATGCATTCTCCATTTCTAAGCTAATGAGTCTTTTTTGGGAGGGAAGGGGCATACTAACAAAGTGACTTAATTATCAAATGAAAGAGTAAAAGTCTCAAATTTGACAACTAGATAACAGGAAACAATGAGAGACAGTTGTCCTACAGATGCTTTTAACATGTAGTACTCAAGAATATCAGTGGGCAGAGGGAGAGACAAGAAGTAGATCTGCACAAATGAGGAGAGAGCCCGGAAGCCTCCTCACATCTCCTGAGAAGCAGCGGAGCAGGAGAACTTAACCACTCGGCCATGGGGCCAGCCCTGCTTTTCTTCTTTTCTTATTAAGTCAAGAACTTTCACCTTTTCACCTAACTTTGACCTTTTCACCTAAAGAAAGCACTTTACAGCTTCTCTTTGGCATATGCAAATTGCCAGCATGACTACTCTTGTACTTGTAAACTAAGGAGGACTTGAACACAAGCACTGCAACATCGAGACTTGAACACAAGCACTGCAACATCGAGACAGTCATCTAATAATCTAGATGGCTGCTAAGTGACTCACAGGGGGTGGCGTGTAGGTGTGGACCCAGCAGGGACCCAGGTGGGACGGAGTGGGACAGCTCGAGATTTCATCACATTACTCAGAAGAGCACACAATTTAAAACTTACGAATTGTTTATTTCTGGAATTTTCCACTTAACATTTTTCAAACTGCGGTTGACTGAAGGTACTGAAATTACAGAAAGTGAAACTACAGATTGGGAGAGGGGCTACTGGAAATGCCTGAAAAGATGCCCAACCTCACCTGTAATCAAGGCAGTGACAAGTGAGCTACTTCCTGTCATGGGAAGTGGCAAAAAGTTAAAACATCTGATGATGTCAAGTATTGGTGAGAATGAGGGGAAGTTGGAAATCTTATATGCTCCTGGTGGAAGTGAAAATTGTCAGCCTAGTTTGAGGTGGAATTTATGGATATCTACTAAAATTAAAAGTGAAGAGGGAATGACCCAATAGTTATACTTCTAGATATAGATCTCAGAGAAACTAGCACCTGGAAACAGAGACATATTTAAGGGTATTTGTTTATAGCATTGTCTTGAATAATCTAAAAGTTAGAAACACTAAATCTCATGGATAAATAATTGGTGCAGGCCTATTAGGTACTAGTATATATATATATATATATATATATATACTATCTATCTGTACCATATTATATCTATACCTATTGTATACTAGTATATCTAGATACGTGGAAAGATCTTGAAAACATAAAATTTATCGAAAAATGAATGTAAAATGATTTATATAAAGAGATGAGATTTTACATGCAAACAAATTTTGTAACAAACTTTAATAAAATTGAAATAAAAGGTAAAGTAAACTTCATGAAGTTCACCAAAACTTCAAAAAATGTTTCTCTAAGTTCTGTTATTAAGTAGCCTGGAAAAATGCCACTGTGTCTATCTCCATTTCTTGCAAGTCACAGTGATGTCACCCCTGTGCCCAGATTTTGGCCTCTATGCTCCACGAAAGGAGCCAGGACTCCATGAGGAGGAGTAAACCCTCTGTCATGGGATGAGGTAGGGAAAATAAAGTTGTGCTGAAATGTGTACTTTTTACTGGAAAGTGAGCCTGCTTTCAAAGATCTCTGGGGGCAGTAAAATGGGGGCAAATGCCTACAGAGCTCATGACAATCAGAGCACGGAAAAAGAAAGTCATAATCCTGTCAAGGACCACGACTTCATAATATTACTCAAAAAAGGTAAATCATATGAGTGTAGAGAAGCAAAGGCATCTATGGATTTCCAATAATATCTATAGAAAATACATGTATCAACTGAAACTATGTAAGTAGGGTTTTCTTATGTTTTAAAATTATATTAATTTAAATTCTAAAATTTTTCTATTTTTAAATTTTGCATTTTTAAATTGTATTTTGTTTTCCTTAGTCTCATTAGGAAAAATCAGATGGTAAAAATTTAAGGCAGAAGCTATGTTAAAAGCAGTGTATCAGATGCCAACAAGAAAATGCATAAGGGTGACAACTAAGGACGCACACGGGACAGGCTGTGCGAAATCGTTTCTCAGCAATAGATCAAGGGGCGCCTGGCAGCAGATGGTGTTGTAACAAGGATCCCATCCAGTAGTCACCGGCTCTGCAGGACCACGTAAGAAAGCACCCCAGGCTCCTGGATTTCAGTCTCAAATCTCTGGCTAATAATCTAAATCTATAAACAGGTCGAGGTCCTAACTCTATAATCTGTAAGCTTAATCTCTAACCAAAAGGCCAGCTTGAGATGGTCGTTTCTTTCCAGGGCAAACGATTTTGACACAGATGGTATGACAAATGATGGAGAGAGTAAACAAACAAACCAAATTCTTAGTGTTTGTGCTTTTGTGTTAGAGCAAGGGTAGTAAAGATTTGTAACGACCTTCCTAACTTGTATTTGTGCTATCTGCTTTATAAAGAGAGGCTTTTAAAGGAATTTGACAAAAATGACTTGAGATTTTAATTGAAATACTTAGAAAGATTTAATTTAACTTTGTGATGAATGTTTAGCTGCTCAAGGCAACATGATTTCTCAGAACCACCTATTTAGATATATTGCACATATTTATTTATTTATTGCATATATGCAGTGATCGAGTCCTTAGGAAGATACTTTTGTTTTCTTGTGGGCCTTTGAAAGTCTGCCTTCCTGGATGATTGAAATGCTAAAATGAGATATATCAAATTTGTGGTTTTAATTAAAAATGTTTAAGACAGTTCGCTTAAACTTTCTTTAAATATTTTTAAGTATTTAGGGGATTTTAATCTACCAAATGCATAAATAAACTGAATATTAATGCAAGGACAAATACCAGTGAGTGTTTTAAAGGCGATTAACTAGGTTAAGTAGAAAAGGCAAGTTATAGAAAATAATATACCATATGATAAAATTTTTATAAATAAAATACAAAAACTCCATATATTGTGTATGGATTATCAAATACATAGCAACAAAAATGTGAACTGAGGAGGGCAATTTAGCAGACAGCAAATTTTATTTGAAATATTTAATTTGCCAAAAAACCTAAAATAATCATAACAAAATTTTAGTATTTGTTCATTGATAGCAGGTACATTGGCAATTATATTATCCATTGGATTTTGTTTTTTCTAAATTAAGATATCTGTAATGTAAAGATTCAAATGATAATACATGAAGAACCCAAGGGACAAATAAAAACAATGAATTGGATATAGACGCGCTATTTAAATAGATTAATTGTGAGGAAATGGCTAATAATTAAAATCATATAACAAAACATTTTCATTTGAAACAAAACAACTTAAGAATGAAAGAAGTAAAATTGGAAGGAAAAAAGGAATATAAGAAGTTTCTGCCAAGATGTCTCACACGTTATGACTGACAAACAAACAATGAGAATTTGAGATTTGTTGTGTTCTTTCAAGTAAAGTGCACAAAATAATGTGCGTTTGTGGAAAACAGTAACTGGTGATGAAATACTTTGTTTCTGATGAAACCTGGAAATAAAGCCTAGAAGTCTGCAGTGGAAACTCCAACACGGAGAAAAGTTTACTTACCAAAATCTAAGTGAAATGAATGATTTACTTCTGTGATATCAAGGACATTATTCATGGAAAATTCATATTATTGGGTAAAATACTCAAATTTATCATGATGGAGAAATGGTGATGCATCTGCAAGATTCCTTACAAAGTCAACCAGGGCGAGGGTGTGGCTGGCTTCCCTGTGATGCTGTCACAGAGGACAGGCTGTGAGGTCTCCAGCAGAAGCCGTCCTAACTGCCTAAAGCGCCACCTTATGCATAAAGCAAGGTCCCAGAGGCTCTCAGGCTCCTTCAGAAATGAAGCCCATCCAGATGGACAAAGGCCTCCCATCAGAGAAGAAAGCCAGAGGAAATGGGAGGCAGGTTCGCAGGCATTTCCAGAACCAGACTCCCACACTGTTTCCATTAACCACAACATGTTAGAAGAATCGTATGTAGCATTATTTAAAGAAAATAGTATTTGACTATAAGCCCTCCTATGCTTTTTTGAGAAATTCATCTTTCTCCTTTGCACAAATAGAATTTTGTATTTTTGTGAAGTTTTATGGACAGATGTCTCAGGGGAGTACACACTCTCATGAAACACATGCACGGGCCACAGCTCAGCAAGGACCAAAGCCACACTCTGCCCTTTAGTCATGCACGAGACTTGGTTTCCTCATCTGAGAAATGGGGATGCAAGGACATCAGTGCACCATGAGGCACGACCACCACTTGACTAGCCGAGCACAGCGCCTGGCCTGTGGCCGACAAGCAACAAGAGGAAGCTATTACCACTGTGATTGTCAGTTTTTGCAATACTATTATTTCTTTGACAAAAGGCTGGTTGATTTTTTTGTCTTCTCATTAAATTACTGCTATTATAATTGAGAAAGAATATGCTTTTCTGTTTTGATTTTAGTTATTTCTCAGTAACTAAAGTGAAAAACTTTCCTGAAAAATCTCATCGTCCAATTCTTAAGTCATTCACAGTAGATGCTATGCAGACAGACCTGTGAGGCCCAGAACAGTATTTCCTACATTTCTGCAGCTTGTCGCCTGACCTGCTCTAAGATATTCTGTTCGATGATGGTAGTTACCTCTTCCAGGTAAGTCAATGTGTTCACTTTAAAAACGTTTTTCTGAAAGAAAACAACCAAACCTGTATTAGCTTATCTGACCAATTTGGTAAAACTGCTCGCAGTGTGTTTCCCAGAAAACTAAAACTATGATATTTCTTTATTTTCTTGCTCTGACTATAGCAAAGAGGAATTATGTTTTATATTACTAAAATATTTGACTTCCAGGTTGAGAGAGGCATTCTCATTTGGGTTAAATAACTGTGAATTTTTTTTTTGGCAAGGAAGATTGGCCCTGAGCTAACATCTGTGCCAGTCTTCCTCTATTTTGTATGTGGGATGCCACCACAACATGGCTTGCTAAGTGGTGTGTAGGTCCACACCTGGGATCCAAACCCACAAATCCGGGGGCTACCGAAGGGGAGGACACGAACTTAACCACTACACCAATGGGATGGCCCCAAATAACTATGATTTTTAATGTTTAAGTAATATCATAATTAAGACACTAAATATAATGTTACTGGGTTTAGGTTTATTCACATGTAAAATGAGGAGCTGTAATCCAAAGACACATTTTCAGAGTCTATGTGTCACTGGGTATCATGGTCTACAGTCTCTTCCTAACTCATAGGGTCAGCACACTCCCTGACTGTCATCAAAGCTTCGTAAGGAAATACCGGTAAGTAGACTGGGGAAGCCCATCAAGAGACACACGTTCTTATTAAGTCACTGCCCTGGGATGTTTCTAGTCAATGGGCCTTAGCTTCTCTCACTGTCCAGAGGCCAAAACGGGGCTTCTCTAGAGTGTTCTTAATGAACTAAAGCCACTACTCCTATTGAGGTGCTTTGGGAATGTAATTAAACACCAGGATGGCTACTAATGTGGTTAAGCAGGGAGTGCAGGCTCCGCGCAAAGCCAGTGTGGGTGGCCTCTCCCGGTGCAACCACAGCTGATACCTGGGGCAGAGACACCCTGTAACCTTTTCTGCTCTTGTCCTGTCCATACGGGTTAGAGGGTTGTATTAGAATACGGTTTCTACTGGGGTCAAATGAAGCCTCACCCACAGTGTAGACCTGCTTTATTTAGTGGGTTGGAGGGTGTTTGCAAAATCGAGGGTGTTCTTTGAGAAGAAGATATCATGTTTGTGGAAGATGTAACACAGAACCATAAACCACAATAATTGTTCTTAAAATACTCGAGCTGAAGAGCACAAATTACAAGTTCCAATAAGAAAATACAAGAAAAAAATCATTAAATTTGGAGATCACCTGGAGTGGGAACACTTTATTTTTAGTGTTACTAACATCAATGCAACAGACAAAGGTAAATAAGAAAACTATCTAGATGTAAAGTATCTACAGAGAATGAAGATCCCATCTCATCGATTGAAAAGAAAGGGAAAGCTATACCAATTCTAGGAGAGTCTAGATCGGGATGGACAGGTCCCTCCTCCAAGTGTGTGAGGGCCTCTGAGGGACACGTGGGGAAGCTGCCTCACTTCTAGGAGAGTCCAGATCAGAAGGCAAGGAGCCCTCCTCCAAGTGTGAGAGGGCCTCTAAAGAAGCACCCAAGGTCTCTCATTCTGCTGACCTTTAGAGAAGAAACATCATGCATATATTTCTTACTCTGTTTTAGTAGAAGAGCAATTTGTTCGGTCTGCAAGGATGCTGGCATTTCTCCAACACCTGTAGGATTGATTCCATATAAAAATGATTGAATGTAAAATACAGACACCAAGTTCAAGATTTTTTCCAATTTTGACCATAGAATATGCAACCTGAGTACTCCCAGAGATGGCAGTAATTGAAGAATATTTCTTTAGGGTAGTTGTGAATGTGGATCCCCCTACTTTTGAAAAAAGTAAATCAGAAAATGAAAAATGTCCCTTGTTGTAAAGCATCAAAGCAAATGCTCTGGGGCTTGACAGCCTCGGTTTGCATCCTATTCTTCCCGTTGTTGCTCCTGTGGCCTGGTCCAGTTACTCAGCCACACCAGGCTGGGAACTGGAGGTAACAGTACCTGCCCCAGAGAGCTCCTGGGAGCATCAAATGAAGTAACAGAAGTGAGGCTTTTGGGAAAATGTCTGGCACATAGAAATTATTCAATAAACCTCAGCTGTTGCTATTTCAGAGCAGTCACCCTCAACATCTTGTTTTGCTGAGACTGACAGGATCGACAACACCCACAGGTGCAGCACCCCGCTGGGGCGTGCTCTGCAGAGCAGGTCACTCCCTCATGGCAAATCCCCCACCAGAACACAAATAAGCAAGAGGATGCTATCGCAGCGGTAACTCTGAGTCTGTTCTAACATAAGAAATAAGTTAGCCTCAGCACTGAACTTTAGCGGCAGGTTAATAACAGCACATGTCTCAGGAGATTCTGACGCCATTGTGCTGAGAACACTTCTAGAAAGTAAAGGGAAGGGAGAGAGGCACAGGGTCAAACAGAGGCGACAGTTGTGGACAAGGCTATCAAATTAAAACGGGTCCCTTCTTCACTTGTCCATCCATCCACCTGTCTGTCCATCCATCCATCCTCCCATCCTTCTGTCCATCTGACATTTATTGAAAACCTAGACAGGTTGGAAAACCTGCAGGCACTCCTCCTGCCCTGGACTTCTGGGTTTTCTGTGCTGTTGTCGTTCTGCATCTTTGTTCTTGTTCTTTACTCTTCAGAGGAACTTCCCATCCCGGCAGAAGGGAGGAAAGAAAAAATTTCTCCCTCAGCCAGAATGCCCATCCATGTCTTCAGAGCCCTGTTTGAGGAAACGTCTGAGGGGCAGGTGGCTGTTTGCCTAACCCCGATCCTGCTGGATGCAGAGTGTCCTATTCAGAGCCATGGAGAAGGAGGGAGACCCCGTACCCACAAAATCAGGTTGCGCACAAGGACCTGGCCAGTTTCCTTGATATTTCTCTGGCTTTTGTTATTCTGTATTTAGCAAACCAACAAGGTGGCTTTTAGTTCACAGTTAGGTTAAAAATCGTTTGTTTTGGATTAATATGGCAAGTTTAACTTATAACATTTTTGTTTAATTCTGCTTGTTACTACTACAGAGGAGTTATTATGCGCAAAGTAAAATAAATCCTTAACTTCAGTGAGTACCTACTTCTTTGATGAGTGATTCCAGCACATGCTTGTTTATTTAACAGATTAAAGGATGAAGGAGTTGGCAGCTATATCTTCACAGCAATTACTACAGAAATGTGTAAATACATTACAGTAGGTAGATATCACAGAAAAAGGGAGAAGCGACCTACTTCTACTTGTTTCCCCAAATTTCCTGCTAGGTTTTGCATAATCAGTAACAGTAAATTACATGGTCAAATAAGAAGTTACAAGTCAACCCAGAGAAGTGATACATGTTTAAATTACCTCTTGTTCCAGATTTAAAATAATTAAATTAAGACACCCTCGCTTGGTGTTCCAGGTTTCTGTTGAGCGGGGTGAGAGTTCTCCTCTGGACACCTGGTGACAATGAGGGAGACAGCAGGTGGGTGCTCAGGACTCGGTGCTGGTACAGGGGACGCTCATGACAGTGACTATTACGGCTCGTACAGCATCAGTCAGACCAACCCTGGGCCATGTGTGCGAATTCTCAGTGTATCTAGAAGCTAGAAGACCTGTTCTTTTCAAGAGTATTGCTCTCAAATGATAAAAACATAAAGGGAAAACTCAACACAAGAGAAGACTGAAGCAGTAGAGAAATAACTATCATCCTGCGCTGTTGAGTATTAGACTTTTAAAAATTCATGTATTATGTATAGAATAAATATAATCACTATGATGATATACACAAGAAATTGAATTACTAAATTATATGTAAATGGTGTAGTTCTCTTTTCCCTGGGTATAAAATTGCCAACTGGTTACAAGTTAGATAAAAGGACATTCAAAGAAATAATATTTTTAGGACAATGGAATTATGATAAATTTGTCTAAACAATGAGTGACAACTTTGAATATTTGGATGCATTTTAATAAAGATGAGGAATCTATCATATTTTTTGCCAAGCTCGTCAGGCATATGGCATTGAAATTCCAAGAGTCACAAAATGCGACGCTGGAGAAGCAGGGTTGTCCTGAGGTCATTTTAGTCACAACAGAAATCCAGCTATCATGAGGTAATAATTATATGATGATCCCAAAATTTAACAGTTGCTTAAAAAGTAGTCAAATAAAATTATAATCAAAATGCCAGCAATTCAGAAATAATTGTGCTTTAGAGTGTGAGCATATGCAGGTGAAATTTTGATCTGGCCAATTTGATGCAATGGACGTCCAATGTAACAATTTCAGCAGTGGAACATTTTGATAGGCCCTAAAGAGCAAATCATTAAATTCTCAACTGCTTAAAATGCCAAGTTCTTCACATAAAAGCCATTGGGATTGTCTGGCTGATGCTCATGACACCACTGATGCCAGAAATGTCTGGAAGGTGAGCTGGAAACACGCACGCAGTCTTAACCTCATGCTGGGCCTCTCACCTGGGGAGAACATCACGAGGGCCCACGTGCAGCCTTAGCCTGACTCTGGGCCTCTCACCTGTGGATTACTATGACAGACGGCACAAAGTGGGGACATGTCTTGTGCTCACTACTTCAAACACCACCTCTTTCAATATCTCTTTCTTTACTTTATATCTTTAAGTGACTGATTGTCTAAAAGGCTGCTCAAAGTGTTCTCTTTACAAGTGCCACACTTGCAAACGATGAGCAAGGAGACCACAGAAGAAAAACCAGTCACGTATTCACCTATGGTAAGTGTAGAAGTGGAAAACTAGGTGCAAAAACTCACATTAGTACAGAATCAGAGTATTTAAGGGTTGGAAGATACCTACAGACCCTGGAGAGGAAACACTGCCTGACACTTGATGCTCCGCATGTTGTCTGCCTCCTGGCTCTCTCCTCTTGAGCTGCATCTGCAGGTCCCTCTAACCCCCGCCCGCCTCTTGCTCCATCCCCTAGATGCTGAGGGTGGAAGGAGCTCTGGCCCACCCCTCAGAAGACCCAGCCTCACACAGTCCTGCTCTACAGGCGAGCACTCACTACCTGGCTGACTTTCCTTTATCTGAGACTAAGTGCTGGCCAGAAACTGGCTCTTCATGTTGTTGCTTGTGCTTGAACCTCTACTTTCATCATCTTCCTTAGGAAATGTGGGCTGCCTCACTCTCCTCAGGTCCCTCAGAACACCAGCATTTTATAAAAACATGTTTTAATTTCAAGTTTGTTTTTATATTTTATTTATTCGTTAGTTAACACATCCTTCACCTCGCATAAGTAGCATCTCGTGGTGGTTGGTTGCTTGGCTGTGGTGAGAATACTGAGGACCTGCTCTCTCAGCAGCTCCCAAGCACACAGCACAGCATCGCCACCTATAGTCAGCGTGCTGCGCGTGAGCTCCAAGAACTCCATCCTCTCCTCACTGGAGGTTTGTCTGTTTGACCAGCATTGCCCCAGGTCCCCTTCCCCAACACCCTGGCAACCACCATTCTACTCTCTGCTTCCTAGAGTCCAGCTTTTTCAGATTCCACATGTAAGTGAGATCATACTATTTGGCTTTCTCGTCTATTTCACTTAGCATAACGTCCTCAAGGTCCATCCACGTGGTTCTGGATGGCAGGATTTCCTTCTTTTCTATGGCAGAATAACATTCCATGGTATGTATATATACCACATCTTCTTCATCCGTTCATCCATCGAGGGCATTTAGATTGTCTCCATGTCTTGGCTACTGCAAATACTGCTGCAGTGAACATGGAGGTGCAGCTATCACTTCAAGATCTTGATTTCATTTCCTTGGGTATATGCCCAGAAGTGGGATGCTGGGTCATAAGGTATTTCTAGTTTTCATTTCCTGAGGGATCTCTATACTGTTTTCCATGGTGGCTGCAGTTTGCATTCCCACCAGCAGTGCACAAGGGTCCCTTTACTCCACACCCTCCCCAGCATTCAACCACCTCCGTTTGACAGGCGCTCTGCTACCTGCTGACACAGCTTTCTGACGTAGACTGCCATCCATTTGGCAGTATCTCTAGAAATGGCTGGTTTCTGCCTTTCCCATGACCAGGCTCCACCAGTCTGTCGCCTCTGCCTGGCTCTTCTGGATGCTGGCTACAACTGCAGAGCCACTTGCCGCCTGCTACAACACTCACCGAATGCAAAGTGACACCTGCCTGAATCCACTTCTTCCCATTCCAGCCAGCCCACTCTCTCAACAGCCCCTGCCGGTGTCAGAATTGGGGCTCAGATCCTGTCCTTCCCAGACCAACACAGGTTAACGTGTTTCTCTGTATTGTGATTAGGATGTCATTCCTACTAAGTGGTCATCCAATTGCTTGAGATTTAGGGGTCCAAGGACCCACTAGTTTTTAAGAAAGTCTATTTATCTTATGAAAACTAAACTAACAGAAATGTTTTATTATATGAAGTTAAAATCAGGGCCTACATAACAACCATGGTGCTTTTGTGCAAACTAGAAGAAGGGACCCCCTCTAGACAGACCAATTTCAGAAAATAGCCTCTACATCCCACAACCTATTCAGGCCATAAAGCTTGGCCACAGGAGCAAGGGCAGAATTTCAGCCCTCATTTACCCCTTGGCTGGGGGACCTTGTGCAGGACGCAGCTCAGGCAACTCTACGTGGAGTTGCATGGACTGCTCCTGGATCTGCTCCTTCAAGTCTAAACAACAGGTCTAAATGGCTCTTTCACACAACAGTTCTCGATTATTTGGTAGCGGCCGTTCTATTCGCTCTGCAATTTCTCTTCTTTGGGTTAAACCTCTCATTTCCTTCAATTATTCCTCTTCACAAATGTTTTCAGATCCCTTCACCTCCTGGCTGGCTCTGTCTGGAACATGCATCCATTTGTCTACACTTTTCTTCAAGGCCGCTCTAAACCAGACACAGCATACTCCATTAAAGCAGGGGGATATGGAGTCCCAGTGCCCTTGTTCCATGACATTCTGGGCTTCTTTCAAATACGCCTATGACTGCAGAGTCGGAACAGGCTGGCAAGAGTGACGCGGAGCTTTAAATAGCAAGTATTCTAAGTTAAACAACTATCAAGCAGAACAAAGCCAAAGTTATATTTTCTTAACATCATTTTTTAAAAGGAGCATAAAGAAAGTTGTGAGTTACTCTGAGAAAGCAAAAGCTGAGCTGATTTTGTGATAAATCTAATTAGATTAAGGTTTAGCAGCTTATTTCCCTGCATAAAGCAAATGCTGATTTACATAAGCATTTTCACACTATCTTCCTTCAAGTCCACGTCCACACATATATTTATCATTCAGATATTGAAATAACGTTCATCTGTGCCTCGTATCAGTGTCAGAGCTTAAAGGATTAGAATAACTGCATGAAGGAAGACAGAAAAACATGTTAATATGTTTTGGAAGCAGATAATTTGAGCTCATGCAGACAAAGGAGAAATGGTAAAAATGAAGAGGTTTATGTAGTTTTCCATTTTCAGGAAGGATCTTCTAATCACGCCGCGAGCGGCACTGAGAGTGGTGGGGAGACAGGTCTTGAAGCTCAGGGTGTTTGAGCCATGCAGTCAGATCACGGCGCAGTCTGGATTCTGAAGCCATTTCCATGCTTTAAACTTAGAGGCTGTCTGAGATGGATGCATGGCAAGGACTGAACTGAATCAAGGGTCCAACCAAACTGTGATTTGGAGGCAGAACTACGTGTCTAACCATTAACATGCATAGTATCTTCTTTTTTGGCTTTTCTCGTAGATCAGACTAAGATCCTCACAGAGGAGGACCAAGAGGGAGACAGCTTAAATAAAGAGCGTGGAGGGAATGAGAGTCAGCGTGGTGGGGAAACTCCGAAGTGGCATAAGACAGTCGTACAGACAGAGACTCCAGAGTCAGACAGACGGGGTTTCAGTCCTGATTCTGCCACTTTACACTGTGTGACACCTGGCCAAGTTATCTGAGTCTTAGTATTCCTATTTATAAAATGGGGTTAATAATAGCTATTTTGAAGCAGTGTTGGAAGAATTAGTTAAGATTCCATTATGTAAAGCTCCCAGGATATAGTATGTGTTCAATAAAATGTTTGCTATTATCTGTCTACCAGGAAAGTTCACATAGGCAATACGATACCAGGAGGTGACTAAAGGAGTGGATGACTGGGTTTAGATCTTTAATTTGTAAGTTTTGTTTGGTTCCAGTGCTGGCTGGAATCACCAAGTTGCATCCTTCCATGTTAAATGGGTGTGCTGTGCAGTTTCCACCGACACACATGGAGGAGCTGTGTACTGCAGCTTTTCTCCGTAGAAAAACAATATTCCTCTTCCTATTGCCCCACATTAGAGATTCTGAGACTTAAAGCCTCCCCACAGTCAGGGGGTTAAGTGACTGCTACACACTGACATGGTGACTTGGCATCCCCCTGGATGGGGGCACGCACACGCAGAGACATTATTAGTAATCTCCAGTTGTCAGTTGTAGACTATGTAGCCAGGAACTAAGCAAATGATATGTCCTAATTTCAACACACTGTTGGCTTTGGAAGCAGGGCCAAATTTTCATGATGTTTCCAGCTGGCATCCCAGCAGTGCTGGTGTTCTGGATGGGAAAACATCCTGCTCAGGATCCCTTATGATCAAAAGAGCTCTGCCTGGGGATTAGCCTGTTAAAGAGACAATGCGCTGAATCTTAGAGAGAGTAGGGTTGTGACAGGACCATTGTGTGACCCTGAGACAGGTTCAATACTTGGTAGTGAATCTGGTAATTCCACTTTGTTCCTTCGATTACGGTGGCTGACGGAGACGATAGCTATGAGGTAGTCTGCCTATCAATTTCCTGCATTCTGGCCAAGTCTGCCTTTCAGTACACATTTTCACCATGACTTTTAGACATACCCACCCTTGAATGACAGCTGTGTCCACAGCAGAACGTCACGAAGGAGGGTGCCGGCACAAGGCCATGGGACGGACCAGGGATTCAGGTCCATGGCCAGGTTTCAGGGTGAAGTCACCTCACTGCCCTAGACTTCAGGTTCCTTCTCCACAACAGAGGGTTGTGACACCACCTCCAGTGAAGGAACATGAGTAACATAATGTAGACCCCGGGGGTAGAAGGTTCTCACGTGTGTTCCCTGGACCACAGACAAGAAATACGTCTCATGAGCGGTTCTCCCAGCAGCAGAGGCGTGACTCGCTGCCGATGGAGACCGTGCTGGATTGTTGACTCAGACGTGCAAAGCTCTGCAATCCTCAGGACTCTGAGCTTTCCGCATCCACAGAATACATGTCAGTCTCTCCGACTGAAGGCAGCAAATAACTGAGACAAAAAAATCAAAACTAAAATTTTATAATTCAAAATTTACAAAAATAAACTATTGAAAAATCTAACTAATCAAGCCTTCAAATCATGTTTTCTGCAAGTCTGTAGCACTGTAGCATTTATATCTCTAAGTTAGTTAATCCTAAAACTTCACTAAGACTTTTGGGACTGTGTGTGTGTCTGTGTGTGTGAGTGTGTGTCTGTGTGAGTGTGTCTGTATGTGAGTATGTGTGTGTGAGACAGTAAATTATGTATTGATGTTATTACTGCAAGAATTATTGAAAGAAACTAGCATTTTCAAATAATTCCACATGGCTTCCTAAAATCAAGTTCATTCAAGCTTTGGCTACTGCCAAGATTTTAATGTTTAATAAATGTTATCTTATGAGAATATCAGGTTACTTTGCAAATAACCAGGCTAATACCACAGGAAAAAACTGAGGTAAAAAGGAAAAGGGGACATGAGCAGCTTCACCGGGGTCAGGACCTGACCCAGGTCTTCCCAGTGAGCGGGCATCACGCTGGGGAGTCTGGTCAGCACGAAGCCAGGAAGGCCCCTGCGAAGATATTCAGTAATCTATCATGTGCGCTGCCAGGTAGGTGTGTGTGTAGGCCATGCTGACAGCCCAGTAACACTTCCTTGATGACAAACAGAAGCCAGGAGCCCCGGGAGTCTCACTCACTGTGTGGCAAGGCCAAGGGACAGCGTCTCAGGCAGGCGGAGCTCAGGGCAAAGGTGGGGAGACCAGACGGGATGAGAGAACGCAGGGCAAAGGGAGAGGAATGGGATGGGAGGGTGAAGGGCAAAGGAGGAGGAAGATGATGGCAGAGCGCAGGGCAAAGGCTGGGGAACAGGATGCTGTAGGCCAGGAGCTAAGCATTCAGGAGACACAGAAACTCAGGACGCAGCCTGCAGGTCCGGATGCAGTTTGCTCTCTGGGCATGGAGCTCCTAGCAGAGGGAGCTGCCATGGCTGTGGTGCCTGGAAGGAGCCAGATCTGCACTGAGACAGGACCCCATGAGCAGCTGTCATCCCTGGGTCGAAGGAAAGGTCACACTTCATGATTCACTTACAACATGCAACACTTACAACTATCTTGTGCAATATAAATTTAAGTATTTGATACTTTCGGCTATAATTTTTTACGTTACCCATATTCAAGCATGGTTTTAAATAAATTTATTTTTTGAATAAATAAAACACCCTAACAAAATTTTAAAAAAACATTCTAAAGAAGCATTTGTTACAGAAACCCCTGTGTCTGGAGGAAACCAATGGCCTACTTTGTAGGCCTGGTAGAAACTGGCCAGTCTTCTCTGGGTCTACCTACTCCTCCTAACCTTCCACTGAGCTTTTCAAACAAACAGGTTTTTATTATTTCCCAGAATGGTAGTCTGGCTGGCTCTCTCAGCAGCTGAATTTGCCTTTCTCTAAGCCTTCCAGTCTTTTCAATAAGATGCACTGGATTTAATGAGAAAAGTATTGTGCAATCATAGAAAAAATAGGAATCTAAAAACACGAACTTCAAGAACGCATTATCAAGAAAGACAATGGGATCAAAGAGACGCTTATTAACAAAGTGGGTGACTTGTGGTGTGAGGACGCACATCCTGACTCTGAGAACAGACCTGTTTTGTGCTGTTTGTGTTGAGTTCTCCGGTAACTTGCTCCGAAGGGTCGACACACAGGGAGGGGCTGGAAAAGCCGCAGTCTCTCTGTGGCTATACCAAATGGCACACAAACCAGGTCAGGGAAACGCTGATTTTCCTAGAAGCTTGGGATTATGCCTGTCCTATACCTCCATCCCACACATTTAAGACACACCTGCTAGCTAAGAAATACATCCCCTGCACACTGTTCACACACACAGAATCAACTGAACCAATTAGTGCCATTAGCCATTCCAGGCTTTAACCTATGTTCTCCAGAAAGTAACACCATTTCTCCTTTTTGGCCCTGCTTCTATGAATAACAATGCCAAGGTATTAGGTTAGAGAAGAACAAACAAGTGTTAGTATCTTTAGATAATAAAAGAAGCTGGTTAGGTCTTCTTCCCCAGACTGACGGGGCCCCTGGAAGGACACTATACGACTAGATGGAGGAGCTTAGGAGAGATTCTACAAAGCAGTAAAAATGTTTTTTGGAAGCTATTTGCTGAGAGATTTGGAAATCATTAAAAAATACAAGAAGAAAAACCGCAGGAAAACAGAGATTTCCGAGCACTGCGTGAATCAGCGTGAGAAAGCAAACCGTGCGCATTGTCCTTGTTCAGTTATTCGTGTCTCAAGTCGGTGAAAAGCACTCCATCCACTTCCCTTTCAGTACAGTGGACATGGCATTCACGCCACCCGCTGCTCCTCCCCAGATGGCCCCGTCACGGCTGATCTGATCGGGGCCAGGGGACAACTCGCCGCGCTGGACAGCCAGGCCGCTCTGAGGAACCTGGAGCTGGGCATTAGGACAGGAGTCAGTTCCGAGCTGCAGGAAAGTTCACGTGGAGTCGGAGCCAAACTTAGCACCCCCGCCAGCCGAACCAGACCCGAGCCCAGAGACACAGCAGGGCCGGGAGCCACGAGCAGCGGGAAGATGGCCCGGAGAGGGAAGGCACGCGGAGCAGACAGCGAGAGGCGTGGACACGGGAAGTGGGGACCCCAAGGAGACGAGCTCCTAGGGTTGGTTCAAATGAGTTTCCATACTGAACAACTGGGGGTGGAGTCACGTTTTCTGGGGCCTGAAACATATACCATTTTGGGAGACTTCTTTCAGAAGAGGAATTCACAGCCACAGCGGAAAATTCAGTACGGGGGCCTGGAAGCCTAAGCTCCGCTACTTTCCATTCTCCTCTGCTCACAGTCAAGCGATTTCTGATGAACACACCCAAAACCACAGTAGGGGATCTTCTGCAGGTCAGAGGAATCAGCACTGATCTCCAAAGGAACTTTTCTGGGGACCTCTGATTAGGAACGTTCTGGCAAACCCTCTCTTTTGGCCACTCCATCTTCGGAAGCCCGATTGCTCCTGCGATTCTGAGCGCGACACTCACTAATTCATTCTCCACCTCCCCACACTCCTCACTGTCCTCCTATTTCAGCTTTGCTGCTGACCCTCTGGAAATTTACTTGTGTTTTAAATTATCATATAAAGGGATCTCTGATGTTTATTTTCTATATTTGGAACTTTGCTGGTTGATCTGCAGAGTTAAAACCATCTGCTTCCTTCTTGAGCCATTATTAATAAAAAGGAAAATTTATGAGGTGCATGCTGCTTCCCTGTTTGGCTGGACTTCTCCCTTCTGGTCGCATCCCTGAAGGAGCTGACGTGACTTGCAGTCCTGTGAGTCTGGGATATTTTAGGAGGCTGGGTAACTGCGCTCAGAACTCTCTCTGAAAATGAGAGCTCCCGACCCCAATCCACACGGATCCTTCAGATCGAGCTTGTAACGTTGTGTGCAACACCACACTCCAGGGAACGGACAGAAACACAACAAAGGGAAAACGGCTCAGAGCAGGAGGAGCCCCCTCTTCCCTCCCTGTAGTCTCCCAGCGCGCACACACACACACACACAGAGTAGAGGGCCCTCAAGGGTGACAGTGAGCCAGAAATACATTAACACTAAGACAGAAAAGAAATAAAGATCGTAGGAGTTAAATTCATACCCCAAAGCATGAAATGCAACAACACTTTTGAAGGAAGAACCATACTGGAATGAAAGGACTTTCACAGGGAGCGTGCATGCTGCTTGCAGAACATCCTGACAGTAGAAAATGAATAAACTGCTTCTCTAAAAGTCACTGACCCCGAAAATTAAAAAAGGAGAAAAATAATGCACACAGGGAGGTGCAGACTGACTCTTTGGTTCAGTGCCAAGTGCTTTCCCTGAACGTCCTCCGTGATCCTCAGAGCAGCTCTGGTTACCATCCTGTCACTCACAGATGAGGAAACCGAAGCTTGCAAAGGCTAAGTTAGCCACACTCACATCCCAGGAAAGCGGAGCCAGGACTCCAGTTCCTCTGTGCCAGGGCTTCCAAAACAGTTTCTCCCAAGAGAGACTGGGCACCAGAAAAGGTCTTGCTGAAACGATCAGATTGGACTGAGGCCTAAACAGGACTGGGGTCCAGGTGTTCCTTATGTGGTCTGCTACCCGGCAGGCGAAACCTCAGGGGGCAACAAGATTAGATGCAGCGAAAGGGGGCGGGACCGCCTCCAGCTGGGACCCTCTCGTGCTGGAGCCCTCCTCCTCCTCCTCTCTCCTTGGGCCTTGTCTGTCTTCCTGCCCCGTATCCAACACTGAAAAGAAGGCCAGTAATTACTTATTGAGGGAGGACACAACAAAAGGAAAGAGAGAGGTTTTGATCAATAAGATTACAAAATTATAAAGAAATAACTGAAGAGGAGGAAAACAGGTATTTAAAAATCAGGAATAAGTAAGGGACATGGGCACAGATACAAAAAAAAAAAACTGAGTACAGAGCCTAAATATGTTAAGAGAAGCAAAGATAAAATCATATTGGAAGAAGTGATGTATGGTGAAGTCAGCTTGAAAGAAAAACTGAAAAATGTGGGGAAAACAATTATAAATATTTTGTCAGCCATTTCTGCACATTGGAATAAGGTTAATTAAATACTTTTGTACACATCTTTTTTAAAAACAGTATCATTTCTGCCATTAGATTTTTAAAATGCCACTGGTGGGATTTCTTACAGCATTAACTAATAGGAGGGCACATGTAGCTAAAAGGAAAACTTCATTAATATTATTACAGCACAGTACAGTAAAACTTTATTATCATAGGACAGAGCCTTGGAATTTTTTAATGAGGAAGTTTATACACTCTTTGAGTATATAAACCTTTTAAATTTATATGGTGTAAATATGCCCAATCTGAAGAAAGATGGGAATGAGAGAACACCTTAAATTTTTCTTGTTTTGAAGTAAGTATAGACTTACAGAAGTTGCATAAACAGTGTTGGGAGGCTCCACGTCCCCTCCACCCAGCTTCTCCTGACGCTAAATCTCAAATGACTATAATACTTCACCAAAACCAAGAAACTGGCACTGGCACAAGACAATTCACTAAACTCCAGGCCTCACTCAGATCGCCCAGTTTTTATGCTCTTGTGAACGTGTGTGTACAATTTTACTACACCCACAGATTCGTGCTACCACCACGATCTATCAGTCAATCCACAGAACAGCGGGCAACCTTCACAGCGAGGCACGGATGACAGATGCCATGTACAAAGAAGGTGTCCCAAGAAAGACAGATAAATGCAGTACAAGACCAGAAGATTGAAAAGAAAAAAATGGAAAAATTAAATATAACAAACTGAAAACGTAAAGGCTGAGGAGCAATGATAGAAAAATCACACTTTCCAGGTTACTGTCCTCAAAAGACTTGGGAAATGTAAATATATATGCGACACATTGCACAACGAGGGAATGGCCAAACCCAATAAAAATTCACATTTGTCAGGAAAACAACCTTTCTTCTTGAAAAAGGCTATGAAGTGACAAAACACAGGAAGGTCTGAGCTCACCGTGGAAATGCAAAAGAATTTTTGAAGTGAATTTCTGTGGACATAGCAATACAGATATTAAGAAAAAATGTTATAGGTAAGATCATTACTCACATCAAAACAGGTGAGGGACACAGACCATAGCTATGCTCAGGGTTTTCAAAAGCCTCGTGGGATCATACATTTTCACAGTTGGTAAAAGGTTTACGCCAATGCTGCTAACACTATCCAATTTTCCATGCTTCCTTCTTTTCAGCAGAGCCCATCTCCTGCCACATAAGTTGAACTCGATCCTCAACTCCCCTTGTAGCCCAGAAGTGGATACACATGCAATTCTGGATGACAGAAGTTGGAGAGAGGCATGCTGGAAAGCAATCCAGGAAAGATTTCTTCCTGGATTAAAAAAGGAGATCGAGAAAGAGACTGAGACGGAGGAAAAAGAGCTATGAAGCCCCTCTCTCCCTTCCTGCTGTTGATGGCGTGTGGTGACAAGATGTATGGATCTGCTGCAGCCATCTTGCTGCCATGAGGTGGGGAGAAGAGTCACAGAGATGCTGAACCACAGTTCCATCCACTGAATGAATTCTGGACATACCCTGTCTCTAGACTTCTTGGTTAGTGATCAAATAAAACCCTATTATTTTAGTCAAGTGTTGCCAGACTGTTACTTGAGGCCAAAGCACCCTGATGGATTCAGTCAGCTACAAATCACACAGAAATGCAGCACTGGCGCTAGACACCTACCATGTGCCAAGCACTACACCGTGCCCTGTACTTCCACATCTCTTCCCAAGAATTGTCTACAAATATGTGGAAGAGAAATTACCAAAAGCCAAAGAATGACAGTTTTATCTTGGAGATGGGAAAGAATCCATACAGAAGTTTTTGGTTTTTTTCTACACCAAGGAACTTATGATTTGGGGGATGTTGGTGTTGAAGATAGGTATTCGAGGGGAACTGGCGCAATACAAAAGAAAAATGCAAATATGCCTTTAGGATCACTCCTTTGTAAATCTATTCAATGGCTAAATATATTCGTCAAGTTCAGAACTTGGAAATCTTAGAGATTAGCTCTCAGTAAGAGAAAGGCCATTTCCTGGCTTTCTGATTATGAATGGTTTACTCTTTATGCCACGGGTGTACATATACATGCATACTCTGTGGGTCTGTGAACTTCTCTCTCCCCTGAGAAAAAAGGACAAGAAAATCTGTAATTACATGAAAATCACTAAGATTGGATGAACAATAGTCGTTTTCTTCAGGAATGTCATTCTCTCAGTTTTACCAAAAGTTTGCACTTATCTGGAGACAGGAGTGTTCATATTGAGAAAGGCTATTTCAAGGTCATTAAGCTTAGAGGGTGCCTTTTGAGGGGATGTCCTCAGCCTGCAGCAATCACCCTGTTCAAGGGCTTCAGGCATTAACCAGCAGAGAGCGCTTCACCATGGCTGCCTCCTTTGCAAGGCACTGTGCATGTTTTAGTAGAAACACAGAAACAACTTTAAAGCATAGATGAGTATCTGAAAACGTTTTGTCTATAAATAAGTTTTTCTAAGCAAAAGAATATTTAAAGTTAAATATCATGGAAAAAATTCAGAATAATTTTATTCTAACGTATACTCCATATATAGTTCTATTAAGTACAATTCAGCTCAAATTCCACTTTCTGCAAAGACTCCCCTAACGTCTCAAGCCCTTATTATTTGTTCTCCATCTTGGTCCACGTCATTTTCCACTTAACTCTGCTCCTCTTGCTTATGGCTGTGGAATCAAGTGCTACGAAGCAGAGTTCTTCCCTCTTCTGTATCCCAAGTGTCTGCCCCATGCTTGGCACATAGTAGGCCTTAAAGGTTTATTGAACAAAGGAATGAGTATATTTTTATTCTCTAATCGCATCGCAAACTCTTTGAATGTGGGGTCCATGCCGTGTGGTTCTGTGTCCTCTCCTGTGTACACAGTGAGCCCCTAGTTAGTAAGGAATGGACAGCTTGGCTGATGTAACGCAAACGAGAGAATCCCCGTCATTTCAGGTCACAAGTCAGTGTCCTGGGTCAACAAAACCACCATGGTTTTCTCTCCCTTGACTTGTAAACCCGCAATAATCACTAATTATTTCACTGGGCAAATGCTCATCTATACTCTAAAGTCATCTAGTTTTATGCTGAATCCACTGGGCAGAACACCACGGTGAACACGGCGACAGCTGCAGCGGCTTCGCTGTGTGAACTAGTTCGGCGTCTAGACTGTTCTTCCTGTAGGAGATGTGGACAGTGGAAGCGTCTGGGCCGTCTTTGCACAGTAGCAAGGGCTGTGAAATGAGTGCAAAGTGAAATCCTGGAAGGTGATCTTAATTATCAACAGGAAAGTTATGACTGCCCTGTAAGCTTTACATTTTCTTTCAAAACATGAAAACTCTCATTGTCAGTTATAAAGGCATAGGGAAAAGAAAAAAGGGTAAAGAAAATATTCCTTTAGTATTTTATAACTTAAAACCTTAGGCACATTGTGAATTGAAGCATTTCACTTCTTTGTAGAAAAGCATTAACAGTGTGAATCTGCGTGCTTTCTTCTTGTTGCGTGACTGCTGGGACAGGCAGCTGCGCAGCTTCTGCCCCAGCCAGTCTCGAGAGAGCAGCCTTGGCAACTAACACACCATCACCTCACAGTTAACACAGGTAACTTTGTGTGTGGTGAGAAGGCTTAAGATATACTCAATAAAGGGAAAAAAAATCATAAGGAAAGAGCGGCAGTGGGCCCATACGTTTCCTCACAGGAGACGAGAAGCCCTCAGGCCTGTGCTGGGTGCCCAGGGAGGGTCTGTCTTCCCTGCTCTGGGCCTGATTTGGACTCCTTTGCTTTGCGTATGCATTTGCATCAATGGCCCTCGAGCACACCCCTAACCTTCTGTATTTCGGACGCCTCGGGGAGGGTCATGGTGCTTCCACCCCAGCAGGAAGGGCAGTGTGTGCAGCCACGGCACGTGCACCGGCTGTCAAGTGGACCCACTGGCCAGGGGCTGACGCATCGCAGGGCTGGTCCTGTGCACTTTCCTCTCTTCTGCAGGTCAGCAATGCTCCTCTTGCCCCTGGACTGTGTCGCCTGGACTTCGCGACCTTGAATTACACAAGGTCTCTTCCCTGGGGGCACTCATCTGACTTTGTACCTTGGCTGCATAGTCTGGCCACCCAGTGAAGGGAAACGCTGATGATACGGAAAAAGCATTGTTTCTAGGGCTTGGAAACTTGCCCCACTCCTTTCCAGCTTCTGACATTTTGTCCTTCGCACACGTGTGGCATCAAATGTCTCTAAGAATTCCTTCAATGTGGATTTTTTAGCTTGTGTCCCTTTCTCCGGAACACCTTCATCCTTCTCCTCACCACCACTTTCCTCACGCATGTCAATAGTTCGTCTTCACGAGTTTCCTCCAGCTGCACACTTAGATCTGTTGAGTGGGGACGATGCCAGAATTTCCACAGCTATTTCTTCCATAACTCCATTTACTTTGGATTTGAATTTCACTTCCAGAATTATTACTTTTTGTTTCTTTGCTGTACTTTCATTTTTGTTGGTATTTTCATTTTCATTGTTCATTTTTGTATACATACATGTATATATTTGTATATAAACACATATGTATATATAATATACATTACTATCAAGGATTGGTCCAATTACAATCAGCCTACTTTTATTATTAAATTATTCTTAAATTACACATTTTCTAACTATGTAAAAACGCTTATCTAAGAGACAAAAATTTACATAGGTATCTTTGAGACTTTTAAGGGAAATGATGTCACTGTTGACAGCAAGCGTTATTGTAATTTAAAAAATTAATCAATTCAGGCAGGCTGTGACCTAAATCAGGTTCATGTGTGTTGACTTCTCGCAAGAACATTTTACAATTTTTTTCGTTTAATTTTTTTTTTTTTTTTTTTGGGGGGGAAGATTAGCTCTGAGCTAACATCTGCTGCCAATCCCGCTCTTTTTGCTGAGGAAGACTGGCCCTGAGCTAACATCTGTGCCATCCTCCTCTACTTTATATGTGGGACACCTGCCACAGCATGGCGTGACAAGCGGCAAGTAGGTCCGCACTGGGAACCCCCACTGGCGAACCCTGGGCTGCTAAAGCAGAATGTGCAAACTTAACCACCGTGCCACTCGGCCAGCCCCAGAAGATCTCTTTTTAGATGCCTGAAGAAGTTGAGGAAAAAAGTCAATGACAGAAATAATAAAATCTTTAATAGAACTGAGCTCACATAGAAACACCTGTTGTATGCAGCTGTCTAATAAACATATTTTAGACCACTCATTCAAAATGAAAACAGGAAGAGTATATACTTTTCTCAATTCATAAGGAACAAAATCCCTCATTTTAGCCTTCTTTGAATGGTATGGATATGAATTACCATGATTTTGTACAGGATCCCATATTCAACTTCTGGGTTAATTAAATCTCAAGATAAACTCAAATATACTGCCAAATTCAAAGCAATATTCTTAGTTAAGATTTTCAGAAGATAGGCCATTAGCTAAAATTTAATCTAAAATCTCATCTGCATCAGGGGGTGAATTTTATACCTCAGCTGGCAGACTCATTATTTCTTCAGCTTAATAGGCCCTTGACTCATAAACTACCCACTGCCAAGCCCTGGTTTTCCTGGGCCTCACACGAGCCGGAATTTCACCAGAGAATCTTTCCAAACTATACTACGCCACGGACTTCACTGGCTTGGTGTCTTCTCAAAATAACTGAAAACACATAGTTTCTACTTAATTTTTATCAGCAATTTCATGTTCCTTAAAAATAAACTTTTAAATTTCAAACAGTTTTAATATATCTTGTTTACAATGCTAGACCTGATGAAAAATATTCTGGTCCACCATGCCGTAGTTTCTTATCTTCCTATCAAAAGCAGGAACCTAATCTGAATTTTTAATCCTGGCGAGGCTTGGTGAGAACATAATGATTTGCACTGGGTGAGGTCGATGCCATTTCTTCTCTAATGGTGATAATTGATGATAACACAATGGCCATGATGAGAGAGGGCTTATGCAGCACTTCTGTTCCTCTGAACCAAGGCAGAGTATCATTATCCATGGTATGAATGTCAATAGTGAGAGCCATTTGCTCAATGAGGCCAAAAACACTGAAAACGATAATTATGTCTTTTCTTCCACAAGGCCACATAATTACAATAGGAAAATTGTGAATCCATGAATGGCACTTCTCATCTGGACGATGAAGTTAATCTGCTGTTCTGATCACCCACGTGACACGGTTTTGTGTGGGTATGGAGAGATATATATATATATGTATATTTTTCCTGTTACCAACTTCTCAGCAAGCCGTTTAGACATGGCTTCTTCATGCTGTGACACCATTGAAAAGTTGAATGAAAATACAACCCTTCAAAGGACTGAAGTATGATAAAAGCATTCTTTAATTTTTATTCACACAATTATTCTCTTTTCATCATTAATGATAGACATTGTAAAGTGTTTTGAATTACTTAAAAAAATACTGTGGCAGAATTTTAGAGTAATATTGAACGTTTTTTATGCAAATGAACATATATTAATAGTAAAAAGGAACATTTCCATCAATTAAAGCTACGTAGTCTGCTAACAGTTTTGCCACCATGGACAGCATTCCGATCATCTCATTTTAGTGTCGTCTCAGTAAGTGTGATTGTGAGTATTCTACACGTAACGTTAGTCGGTTAATTTGAAGTTTCAATACAACCAGACTGTAAAGAGATGATTGATTGACATTCGTACGTCTTTTCCCCTCTTTTTCTGACTTTACTGGTTGGGACAAGCATGATTTCCTACATTGTAAATATCTGTGTTATACGTTAGGAGCAGAACTCATTTAAGAACCCAATTTAAATCCTGACTGTGATGCTGCCTGCAGACTTTTCAAAAGCATCCCCATTGTTTTCCTTTTATAAGGTCATTGTAACCGAATTGCACGGACGCTTCACTATGAGGGAGGTTTCGGCGGCTGTGTCGTCCTGGTCCCTGCTGGAGACAGTTGACACAAAACACAAACTGACTCCATCCAGAAAGTGTACAGTAAGTCGTAAATATAATTTTAATTTAATGTTGCAGTGTATATATTAATAATGAAGTTCACATTTCTCTAAACGTTTACAAGAAACATGATAATCTACTACCAAGTAAAAATGAATGGAAACTGAACGGTGAGGCTGGGGCGTTGCTGAGAGCCCGACTGAGAGTCGCTCTGATGAGAATCCTAACCCTGCACAAGATCACTCTTTTCAGCGAAAACTGAGTTTAATTCCAGCTCCTGGACACAAGGGCCAGCTGTTCCACCTGCCCGCATGTCAGCCAGGACGGCCTTACAGAAGGGCGCAAAGTTCTTTGCCAACCTGCACTTGAAGTGAATTATTCACTGTTGCCCAAGATCCCACCTGACTTTCAAGTTTAAAAAGACTGCTTCAAGTCATAAAACCTCAAAGCAGTTTTTACAGACTGGAGTTTACAATACGGTCCTTTCCTCATTTCACCAAAGTCTACCAGAAGAAGAAGGATAAATTGATACACAGAATCATTAGACTTAAATATTTACCCCATAAGTTAGTTAGGAGAGCTCAGCTGTGTGCTGGTAAACGTTTTAATAACCAACTCTCTAGGGGAGAAAAACCATTCTGTAGGATTTGTTGACTTCCAAGGTGTAAACTCTCCCCACGGCCAGCTCAAGCTACCAGCGTGACGTCACTGAATGAGAAGTTAGGAGACACGCAGCAGCTTGTGATCACACAGCACGTTACTCCACGCGGACGCAATAAATGACTTCAGGAGCACAGGCAAGAAAACTAGGGATTGATGAGTTTTGAGTATTTATTACTTTTACTTTAACTTTATTTATAAATTTATATAACTAAAAACTTAATAATGTGTGTGTTTAACAACTAGTTCACAAAGTTCCTGAACATGTAACATTCAGCTCTCACGAGCTGGTGTGAGCCACTTCCGGCACACTGCTGGGGTGGGTAGTGTTTACGCCTTGACAGGTGTAGTGAGTGTGTCCTACTTACGCTTAAACTCTTGTCTGTGTTCTCTTTAACATTGTGATGGAGTTCATTTTAAATATTATTAGAAAGGCCACAGAGAAATCTGCTGTTTAGCAATTAGTTTTTCTGGAAGAAAAGTGAGAAATGAAAGGGGTAGTTTATTATCCTCTAATACTATATATATATGTGTATTTATATACGTAGTAAAATGTCTCATCTCTCTCTATATATGTTTATAGTCTATCATCATCTACCATCTATTTAATTATATAGATTAATAGGGTGAGATCTATCTATATTGATCTACATATGAATATAAACTTTGTTCTGGAAAAAGCATCTCAATTATTTCCAAGAAAAATAACCCTAGAAAATATAATTTTACAAAACTAATCATAAGTATTCCTAACTTTATTAACAAGTATAAATATTTTTTAAAAGTATTAATTTTCCCCATAGTGCTTACAGAATAATTTAGATTTTATGCAAACAACTGTTGGGCTGAAGAGAAGTTGGTGAGACTCAAATTAATTAAATATGTATCAAAAATCTAAATAATCTGTAATCTACTCTAGGTAAGATTTTATATTTTGTCATGTACATGGCCATTTCTTCAGAAAGTGACCTTTTCAATAAATTGCAGGCAATGGCAATAATGGTGTAGGTGTTAAAAAACAAATGGGAATCAAGCTCCACCCAGAAGATCATGACATGCCAGGGACTGAAGGACCCACATCGAGACTTGCTTAGATCTCGGAGTCTTTGTGGATTTGGCCCCAGACCAACACCGGGGGGCAAGGTAGCTCCTGAGCACTGAGGGCTAGTTAATGCCACTGACTGCTGACACGTTACAAGAGGCACACAACTGTATTTTCAAAAAGTGTCATTGAACTAACCATTTCAGATGCATGTTGACAACTTTGAATGGTAGAGGTTTCCAGCAATTTACAAAATAAATTTGTAAGATGTTCAGCGAGTCTATTAAAAACTTGCATATGAATTGTTTTCTAACGTTTGAACTACTTGAAAAGATAGTAACAATATGATCCTTCAACCTGATAGTCCATCATTTTAATTCAATAACTTCTTAAATTGTTTTGGAATTCAATATGGCTTTAAAAGTTATTCACTTTGATTATATACAAACTTTTAAGCATCAGTTACTTTTGGGTTTTGAACATCTTTGCAAGAATGTTCCTGAACACAAAGGAATATTTGTTAGTCAAGAAGCAAGTTCTTTTTTTTAATGTATAATGAATCATGAAGACAGGCACTCTCCTCTAAAAGAACAAAAGAGATTAGGAGACCTGTAGTCCTTCTAAAATATGCTTTGGTTTTGTACCCTTATCCTCTACTGGGCATGAGTCATGGATACAGATTCATAGAAAGCACATCGCTCTCTCAGAATGACACAGCCTGAGACAGTAGCATCCAACCAGGAAAACCTGGCTTGTTAGAGATGCTCCAGACTCTTGCCGTGACCCGGGAAGGCAGTGTTCTTCCATGTTTATATAATATGTCCGTCTGAGGACTGCTCGAAGTTCACAAACATTCACTTGATGATTTTCACAACATCTCTAGGAACTAGACAGCGTGAAAGATTCTTATTCTCACAGGAGAGTTGGGGGCAAGAGTCAAAACAGGAGAACAGGAGACTGTTTGCCAGGAGTCATAATGAACTGACAGAGCGGTTCTGCTGTGCGTGCAGTGGGTTCCCAATCAATGCCGTGTGATATGGCTGGATCGCAGCCTGAGCTACAGCACGGCCCCGCTTCTCCTTCCTTCTTTCCCTCCTCCCATTCTTCCTTCCTTCCTCTCCTCCTCTTCTCCTTTCTTCCGTCCTTCCCTCCTCTTCTCTTTCCCTTCTTCCTTCCTTCCTCCCCACCTCCCATCCTTTCCTCCTTCCTTCCGTCCTTATTTTCATACTATGACAGATAATTTTATTTGTTCAAGGGCTCATATTGCAAGCATTAAACCAAGTGTGGACTTTGATTCTGTGAGCCTAGATTCACCTATTTAGGGGGAAAAAGAAAACAGTGATCTACATACTTGGGTGAAAAACAAAAGCTTACAGTTAATCACATTGTAGTTTTTAAATTTCTACAGCCTAGAACTCAGAAATCACTGCTCTTATAGGTCTTTCTGGATGTCTCACAGAGCATCTGCACTTTTCTTGAGTTAAACATCTTATCATCCTTCAACTTTTGCTTGATAACACCCTTACTTGGAAAGCAGAACTTGAGCAATTCTGAAATAAGTATTATTGTAGATCATGCCTGTGCAAATCATCTCAGATAAGTAAACTATTTTAGATCCAAACTAAAGGCCAGATGTTGAATGACCCTCCACTGGACTGGACAGCGGTTCTGTTCTTCCTGCGAATGGTAGATTCAAGGCAAGCCAGCCTTGTATCTCTTACCTGATAATAAACCTCCTTAGAAATCACAAATGCTTCTAAATAAATATTTTTTCCTTGAGAAAAAATCCCTTATGTTATAAAATTTCTTGTCATTAAAAAAAATCATAAATTGATTAACTTTATACGAAGGAAACTAGCACAAGTTGGTATCTTCAGAAAACATACTCAGTAGATCTATATATTTACATAAGGGATATGTTTGCTGCAGAAAAATGCCTTTAAGCATTAACAGTTTAAGATTCATTTCTGAGTGCTTATTATCAATTCCATGGTGGCGGACGATTGGACTGTTTGAGAATTCCTGGAGGTAAATCCACCATGCCTTGGGGATGGGAATGTTGGGGATGGGGAGTGAAGACATGACCTGGACCTTTCCACAGTTGCCACACCGCCTTGAAGAGGATCTCTCTCTGCGATAATGAAGGGCTAGGTACAGGAAGCATGGCAGCACCGTTTTATTTAAATTGCTGGAATCTTTCAGCCCTCTCTCCTCGCCCTCTTTCCTCAGACTCTGCTGGGTGGGCGTCCAGGGTTCTCTCCTGCCTCGCCGTTGACTTTTCACATGCCTACATGGAGCCTCACGTACCCGCGATGCCTGACCCGTGCTTCTCACAGACCTGCCTCAGCACAGTGCCCTGTAGGATCAGAAGCACCGGCCTCTCCTCATGCGTGTTAGCGGCACGGGTCCTGGATCCTCGCTTTGGTCCTCCTCCATTCACTCCCAGTTTGATGGTTGCTTTGGAAAGACTTAGATTAATAATTCAAATGTCAAATTCTGTTGGATGTCTGGCTAGGTAAGTTGGCCTGCCCTCTTTGTTCTTTCAATCAATGCTACATAGTCGGCTGTTGTGCAGTGGAGCAGAGTCAGACACAAATGTTTCACCTCATCTATCAGATGTCTGAAAGCTGGAACAGTGTTTTTATAAGCTGCCTGCAAGCCATTTTCCTTTTGGTTTAGACAGACTTTTGGGGTTAGGTAAAGTTATTTGAGTTACAAAACCAGGTCAGAATCCCCCTTTTTTCATTCCAAATCACACAAGAAAACTGTCATTTTAATCTTGTTAACTAAGTACATTTGTTATTAGTGAATCATCCTGGAACAATGCTGTTTGTCAGTGTTACAGTCTTGTCAATAGCAAACCTTATCAATATTAAAAAGCTGTTCTGAGAGGTTTTCATGAAAATATTACATGAGGAGGCCACCGCTGGGCCTCTAAATCTCACAGCTCCTGTCCCCTCAGCCCCTCCAGGACATGGCTAGATGAGTTTCAGATATTTCCTTTGAAACCAGATGGTTTCCACTAGGGGCTGTCTTTCCTAGCTTTTCTGAATAGAGATGCAATGCCAGAAATTCAAGGTTCTCTTCAGGAATTCATGCTCGTGACACGTTATTCTTTTTATACAAGCAAATTTAATTTAAACTTCTAAGCTATTTGGTTTTCTCCCTCTAAGGAAGGGTCTGACGTCCCTTCTGAGTTCAGAGATGGTCTACAAGTCTCCATTGACGCACTCTCTGTTGAAGAGAAGAGGGTGCAAGGACAGAGTCATTCCTCTGTGCCTGTCAGGCTGCGTTCTCCTTCTTTAGAGGTTTCTTTGCATAATGCATATGTAAGTGGTCAGTCACACAACAACTACCCTCAGCCAGGACTTTCCTGACATCCCGCACAAAACAAGAAATGAGCTGCTGTGGGGAGGGTGGGAGGATTGGGGTACAATCTCATTGGGAGAAGAAACAGAAGCTGAGGGGGCCTAATTGGAGTTCAAAATACAAAGTGTGCACATTTTAGGTTTGCCTAAGACCAACTCCCGATTGCTACTAAAAATCCTTTAGTCTTCCATGGTTAGTGAATTGCTGTCGACCACCCTTCCGCCATCACCATCACCATTAAATGACAACATTGGAGGGCAAAGCATTTTTCCCAGGGCCCTTCATCTTATAACATTCTGGGAAAAAGTCAGTAGCCATCCTCCTTCCTGTCTCCTCCATCCTTATTCTCCAGCACAGAATAAACACAAGGCAGAGGTTTTCACACATGGATTTCACAAGAACGAGGCCCATTTCGGGTCTTCTGAATAACTTATTTATCCAGATGAGTAGGATCTCCATCAGAGCTCCCAGCTTAGTGGACTATACCTTTATAACAACGTCTTTGTTACTCAGAACATTTTTGGAGCAGATTAAAATAGACTGTGACAGATCCCTTTGGATACTTTGACAGTGAAATACTTCGAGGGTGAAAACGTGCAAAGGACACATTTGACTCTTGATGTCAATGTTGAATGACGTTTGACTCTTTTAATAGCCAAATTCCACTCAGAGCAAACCCTGAAGGAAGGCACATAAACATGCAGAAGAATCCTTTTTGGTTTAAAACAAAATGGTGGGAACATAAGGCCATTGGGCTAATTTGTGTAGGTTTGTGGCTCATAAATTTGCTCCAAGGTGAATTCCTAAGGATGCTCCACCACTGTTTTGAGAAATGGTGGTGCCATTGGCATAAGATGAGAGTGTCCCAAGGGCCCTATTCTGAAACTGTACATATGGAACCAATGGGATGTATTTGTTTGAAAACAAGCTTCATTATTTTTCCATTGTCTTCCTCTAAGCTGGAGCATCATTCATTATTAATTTGCTCATTAACAAGGATTCGCCCCATCAACATAGTGCTGATGTTAAGAAAAGGGCCCTGGAGCTGGACTGGTTGCATCTAAGTCCAACCATGATCCTTTGAACTGTGTCACCCTGGACCAGGGGACCTGACCCTCTGACTCTCAGTCTCAGCATCTGAGTAGAACGGATGTGGTGTTCGGGTTGTTGGGTATTCAGTGGTAAACGCATACCCTGCCCCACGCTCACAGTGACCACCCTACAGCCGTCAGCTGTCACCAAAGTCCCACTGATGCCATGTCGTGCCACTCACTGTGCTGCTGAAATTCTTGGTGTGGAATTAAAATGATTCATAATAATAATTAATAACAAATTCAACTAAAAACAATAATAAAATAAACAACATCCCTTTCATATGATTATTTAAATCACAAGGACATAAAATCCTCTAAAAATATCCACAGACAATTTATCTAGAATAATTTGACCATTGACCAAAACATGACTTGTTATGACAACAGCAGCTAGATGCCAGTTACTTTAAATTCATATATGCTAATAGCCCTGAAAAATCCTCATTAAAAGCAACTGATGTTTTAATCTGAAAGCTCTTAGTGTTGAAACTATAAAAAGCACATTACCTTCAAATAACAATATTTGAAGTATCAGCTGTGTGGAAACATTCTGCCTAAAACTTCATTACTATTCTCTTGGAAATGTTGTGCATTTATGAAGATTAAATAGTTTTTAGATCAAGTTATAAGTGAGAGGGTGTTCTCACAAGACTTCTTCTGGTGATTCTGACAGTTGAGTCCCTCGTCCAGAACCCAGGTCTGACCCCTGGGAGCATGAGGCTCTGCTTTAGAGTTCATCAGAGTTCAGAAGGACAAGACTCTGGAAGGCTTCCTTTCTAAGGACAAAGGACGGAGGGTCACAGTCATGCTTTTCCCTCGTTTGTGCCTACACATCTACCGTGTATACTCTCTGCATATTGACAAGGCACCTGAATTTCTCGTGAAGTGGGCGGTATCGGAAATATCCTTCTGGTCAGGAGGACGTTGAAGAACAACAAAGCCTTTCCATAAGGTTTTCCAAACAATAGTTTTAGTTTAAGATGGATCCCACCAAAGGTATGATTTCCCAGTTATTTTGGCAGTTGCGATTATAGTTTCTTGGGCTTAAATGCTTAATTAGGAGTCTTTGGAAAGTTTCGTGTCAAGCTAAAAATATTTCTAATGTACAGTCTCTGCTTACTCAAAGCTGCGTGGAGCTGTAATTTACAAAGGAATCTTGTTTCCTTAATTGTTGTGTCAGTCAGCAAAAGCAGAGGGAGCAGGCACAGAATAATCTGTTTATATTTAGCTATGCCAGTGGCCATGAAATGTCACAAACTTCAGGTAATGTAAGGAAAGGTTAGGGAAGTTATTTCTATAGAACTGATTGCTTTGCAATTTGTTTTACTTTTTAAAATTAAGGACTTCTCAGGATTTTCATGTAGGGCTTTTACTTCCATCATTATGATTTTGCTTTTATAAAATTCTTGAAAGTGAAGACTTGAGTGAGGTTCATTAGTCGATACTTATGTTTCTGTACTGCAGGTTGTCATTACAGAAAGTTCCATCAGTAGCAAATACAGACTGGTATATGGAGTATGAATTATGGAGTTTTATTTGTCTGAATTCTACTATTTTATACTGTCTTCAGCTTTTGAAGAGTACATTTCATTATGGAATAGATTTAGAGACGAATAAACTGAAGAGAAGTGCACATTTTCAGGATGACTCATCTATTTACCACGTGTCATGAGAGAAAAGGGGAAAACCAAAGAAAGATGAGCAAACCAGGAGCAGCAGTGCATGCATCCCTGTAGCATTCTCCAGCTCTTGGAGCGTGTCAGGTCTATGACAGCAGCCATTCCAGAGAGACCCTACAGTTATGTTCTTATTAGATGAGCTCATCCCCCCAGTGTCAGGGCCTGTGTCAGGCAGCAGTTACAAGTTCACGCTTCAGAGTTAGACGAATGTGAGTTATGACTCCGGTTCTGCCACTTCCATCAGGGTGACCTTGGATAAACTAAGAATGTCTCTGAGTGTCGGGTTCCTCCTCTGACAAATGGGGATCATGGTAACTGCTTCACAGGTGGTCTGGCCACACAAACGGGCATGGTGTGTGCACATGGTACCCGTTCCATGAATCACAGTTGTTAATTCTTGTTATCACTGCTATTGCTATCTTACCATACAGGGAGAGCGAATACTTTCCAGCTGTTGAATAAAGACAGGGCCAAAGTAGAGCAGACATTGGAGACTCAACAGTGGACCTAATGAGAGAGAAAGTTGATCCATTCTCTTCCTGGGAATCATTTCCATGGGTGATGTCCGCATACTGGCATGCTCATGTCTATATCCAATTACCTTCCAAATGTTATATCTTAGAGTTGACCCTTCTCCACCAGAAAAGTTTTACACCTGATCTCTAATGAATCCTTGCTTTGCGATGTGTGGGAATCTCCAATTGATGGAATCCTGTGATAGTTCTCATTTACTCTATTCTTGAGTGAGTTTTGATTAAAATTATTTTTGTACTTTATGTGCATTAATCTAGAGGCAATATGATATCAATTAGGGACCCCTTGATAACCAAGATCCAAAAACAATCTCCTACAAGTTACTTAACTTTGTTACCTTTTAGGTATATTTGTTTTATGCTGCATTTGATTGAATATCAACATCCCTTAACTGTTTCATAATAATTGCAGTAACGAATAGAGTTAATATGCCATGGATAGAGGTGGATACATGAGTTCTACATCTTTTAAGAAGACCTGGGGTTCAGTGTTTAATTAGCATTGTGTATCTAAATGAAAGAAGGAGCTTTTCATGCGTACATGGTTTTGAAGGAATAATCAGGTGAAATATTGGCAGAGAGAAAGCTAGGGGTTATGGTGAATCAAAGTACCATGCAACAAATACAGCACTACAGTCTTTAACAATTACAGTTCCGGGAGGAATAAGACAGAATGTAGACACCTGGAGGTATTTCTTTCGATACCCTGAGCATTTTATAACAAAGGTCTGGATGGAGAGTGACATGGTATATCTATGACAGAGTAAGAGCAGGGGCAGGTTCACAACAGACTAGTATAGACAGTAGGAAGAACAGAGAAATTCAGACTAAGAAGGTCTTTCCAAGCTAGATAGAAGTTTTGACTCAATTTAAGTCATAAGAACCTAGCTGTCTTCATCAGCAGAAGTTCATGATCAAAATAGCGTTTTTACGAAACTAATGAGAATTAGGAGATTTTTATAAAAAGCAATCAGTGAGCGACATGCAGTGTGAGCGAATGGGGGATGTGAAGAGGTGTGCGATGTTTTGATCAATAAAATCAATAGAGGAGTTTCCACTCCTGGTGTAGAAGAATAAGCTCCTACTGAACATCTTGCAAATAACTATAAATTCTGGTCAGCATACAAACAACAGTGACCCGCAGACTGTGCCCAGTGAACCACAGTAGGAAAATGAAGGGGAGCAAGAACCTGGAGGAAATGACCAGCGCAGGCTGTCTGCCCAGTGAACCACAGTAGGAAATGAAGGGGAGCGAGAACCTGGAGGAAGCGACCAGCACAGGCTGTCTGCCCAGTGAACCACAGTAGGAAATGAAGGGGAGCAAGAACTTGGAGAAAAGGACCAGCACAGTTGGAGTCTCAGGTTTTCGCTGCCTTCCCCTGAAGGGAGCTGGGCAACCAGATGAAGGAGCCTAGAGAGTGATGGGTTCCAGAGAGGAGGGGGTCTGAGAAGTGGCTCCAGGGTGTGTGCAGAAACCCCGCCCAAGCGTGTCACCAGCCCCAAGGGACCCTGTGAGGGTTGCTCAGAGCACTGGACCATGGCCTGAGGGGAGGCAGCGGGGTGATGCACGTTACCAACACAACTGCCCAGGGAAACAAAACACCCCAGCCCTTTAGAGTAATCGCACAGAACCTGAGTCTGCAACCCACAACATCCACCACGACCAGGAGACAGTTCAATATCACTTGACAAGAGGCAAGGAAAAAACAACCCATTGTCAAGGGGAAACAGCCAACAGGAGCCAACCTCAAGACAACCCAATTGTTGGAATTTAAGAGAAGGACTCTAAAACCGCTATTATAGTATGCTCAAGGAGACAGAACAAAATATCCTCAGAATGAAGAAAAAAATGTAAAATCTCAGTAGAGAAAACTGAAAACAAAACCACTAAACTACAAAAATTTCTATACAAATGGAAAAGTTGCTGGAGAAAAGAGTGTCTTTTACTGATCTGTACGAAGGCCCTTAGGGACATCAGTCAGACACACATTCCTGGAAAGTACCCACAGTCTATTGCCCTTGGAAGGTCATAAAATAGTTAAAATTAACCCAGGAAAAATTCCTTTTAAGTACTTGGAATTAGTCATATAACTTAATTTAGTAATGCTAGGTGAGAACTAAAATATTCAAAATTTCCACTGAGTTCCATATTCCAACAGATTTCCGGGAAATAGAATATATAACAACATTTATAAAGAGAACACTAGCTATATAACGTGGTGTGAAGTTAACTTCTCACAAATTTTGGGTCTATTACTATTCTTTTTTAAATGTTGCTGTTTCTTTTAGGTTGTATAATACAAAATATATAGAAAGCATAATTCGTGAAAAATGAACATGATAAATTCGTGACCAATGTTCTTGTAAGTTATGCTATTAAATTATGGTTTGTATATATGAGTCACAGCAAAGATGGTAAGGAACATTTGTGAATGATTGCTGAATCTCCTTTACTAATTTCCTTTTACAAAGTACTATTTTTTCTTCAGAGAATACAGAGGTCTAGCTTGTAAACCACTTTGATGTGAACTTGCTAGTGTTCTACATAAGAAGCGTAAGGAGCTAAGGGATTGTTCAGTCACTGACTGGTGTGTGTGGGAAGAGGGTTACCGAGGTACTGGAGCGTGCCGGCCTCTCCAGAGGGCTGGAGTTTGAATACGGCATGAGAACTAGATGTCCATGATGCACAGGATCGGGTTCTATGTAGCCACACTAACTCAGTCTGTGGTGTATTCTCCGAATATTACCAGCAGCACATAGATCTGACGGCTTCTCAAATCTGCATCATCAGAGCTGACGAGATGAATGCCTTACACTGCAAGAGGGAGCTGTTTAGTGAGGGAAACCGAGGTCACAGCCTGAGAGCCGGCTCCTCACTTCTGCCCTTTGCACTGGGTGTTTTTTGTGGCTCAGTGGACATACACTCATCTTTTCATGGAACCACTCCCATGTGCCTTTTCTCCAGTGAGGATGAAAACCCTGAACCCTTCACAACTACGTTACTATCACAGGGGTGTGGAACAGGGCAGGGCCTCTGCCATTAGAAGCTCAGGTTTAAGAAACACTGATCTGGGTTGTGATCTGGACATATAACTTGAACTCTCCAAGCCATGGTCTCCTCATCTTTTAAATGGGAATAAGGACAGCTATTGCACAGAGTTGTTGCATGTTCTGTACAAGACAGAGCAAGGGAAGCACATTGTTAGAACCTGGAACACAGTAAGTACTAAAAAAGGAGTCATGATGCTTATGCTATTATTGTACTTGGTCATAAATGAGCCAATGAATGACTAATGCCATAATGATTTTATTATCTTGGAAGTTTTACCGCATTATCGATCTCCAGGAGGTGCTAAATGTTGCTTTGAAGGTTCATATACAAAGTGAACTACAACATTTTTTGGCAACCCCAGGTGAGAACAGAAACAAGCAAATTTCCCACACGGTTCCTTCCACATTCTAACAGACTTAAGGGAAATGCACTATGTAACGACACTTATAAAGAGAACGCCTGCTATAAATCCTGTGACTAGATGGATGCCACAGTTATTTATCAGCGTCTACAAACCAATGCGTTGTCCGAAGACAAAGGGCAGAATGGAAAATGGAATATGAAGATGAAAGGACAAGGCTCTGGTCACAGGCACTCACCACCTTCCCTTAGGAATGGAAACCATGGCCACCTGGCATGGAGAGTGGCCAGATGTTACAGGTAGCTGGAGATCATAACATAAACCCCAACACTTGCATAAAAATAGGCGTATTATATGTGCAGTACAAAATTTGTAAATGTCCTCTAGTTTTGCTCTAATAAGTACCATTTAAATTTCAGATGCTCACTTGAGGGTCTCATAGTCATCGGTTTATGCCAGAAGCCTCGTTTTCCACTTTCCTATTTGTCATCTAATACATATTTCTGTTCTGAAAGTTCAGGCCTGTTTGTTTGTAACCCACAGCTTCACTGGACAATCGAGGAAGTTTCATCATTCTTCTCACTCTCTGATGAGACACATCCACCAGAATCTCAACTCACACCCCAAACTGTGCTGGTACCGAGGAATCCAACGGAGGCAAAAGCAACAAACGAGCAAGAACAACGGGAACAACACCAACGTAGTCAGCGGTGTGCTGGTACACGTTTAACAGCTGACCCCCGTAAAGCAAAACAAAACCCTATTTTGTAGCATTTGCCAATTTCTGTGGCATCAATTCTCCAGCCATGGCTGATTTCAAGCTGCCAATGTGATGCCACTGAGTGTGGAGTTGGGAAGAAAAGTGCAGTAATAGACAATTAGATAGTCATTTCCCCATAAAACCATAGCAGATGTAAAGGACCTCAACGGTTTTAACAGTGAGTGCAGTACATAATTAGAAAGTAATGGACTCTGAGTATTTACTACCTTTGTTTTTAATGTAATTTATTTAATTTTAAGTTTATATAATTTAATTTTTTTTCAGAAGATTAACTCTGAGCTAACATCTGATGCCAATCCTTTGTTTTTTACTGAGGAAATTGGCCCTGAGCTAACATCCATGCCCATCTTCCTCTATTTCATACGTGGGACGCCTACCACAGCATGGCTTGATAAGTAGTGTGTAGGTCCACACCTGGGATCAAAACCAGCGAATCCCAGGTTGCTGAAGCTGAACGTGTGAACTTAACCACTGAACCACTGGGCCGGCCCCCCAATTTAATTTTAAATAATGGCCATGTTTAATGACCAGCTTGCAAAACTCGTAAAAATTTCCTAGTTGGCTCTTGTGCACCAGCGCAACACCACGTGCTGTGAACGGTGGGAGAGCACGGACTTGAAATGGACTCAGTACTGGTCAAATTACCTAACCTCTCCTACAGCTCACTTTTCTCGTCTGTGTAATTACAGTACGTACTCCACAGAGTTGATGCACAGATAATAGGAAATACATGTAGGACATTTAGCACGTGTCTGAAACACAATGATAATTCATTCAATGTATTATTTTAAACTGTTACTACCACAACACATTGTTGATAAAGTTACTCTTGTTTATGCTGAAAAAAATGAGTGGAATTTTTCTGATAAGAAAATTTCTTTCTTATCTTGTGACCTATGAAGAGACTGTCAATTTTGCATCCTAAACAGCAGATGATAATCCACTGCTAGAAACTGAAAGGGGAAAAATGGTGTCAAGCAATGGGATTGACAATACATTCTGGAACAAATCTGCTGCCAGAGGCTTCACCTCAGGTGTTGCCTCTGATGACTGAGAGCAGATGAAGCTGGATGTGGAGAAGGGTTCTGAGGCTGCTTCTAGGCTTGGTGAGAAATGACACTTTACTACGCATGCAACAGTTACTATGGTTAATGACAGGGAGAGAGAAATGGCTATCCCCATTTACATCCTTATCTAGGGTCATGCATACGATGTTTGCAGAAAATTTATGTTGTACTCTGCTTGTAAAGAGAAGAAAAAATCCCCACTTGAACATATTCCTGAATTTGGGGGCAGCACACATTTGAAATGGAGGTTGACTAAAATATGACGGTGACTTGATAAAAAATTTACCTACTTCATGGCCAGAATTAGAGCAAGAAAACAAAACTGGCTCAGTTCAGCAGTGTCAGGGGGAGGGGGCAGCTGCAAAAGGACGTAAGGCAAATGGGACTTGGAATCAAAAGAAAAATCAACATTCCGAGCTATTTTTCCACATTCCATTTGAGAGCTATGCAACAAAAATAGCGATGCTGAAATCATACTAGGGATAAGTGTTAACGGTACTGGGGAGATGTGTTAATAATATCAGGGAGATGTGTTAATGGGAATTACACCTGTGTTTTATGAAAGGATTATGGGCTTTGCCTTGGCTCTCCAAACAACGTAACAATCCCGTTTCCACGTGACAGCAGCAAGGCCAGGTCCGCCCGTCCCAGAAGTGAGCAGGGTAGAATCCGGTTGTGTGTCGGCCTTTTCACCAAGAGGCAGCTGAAGTCTGTGGGACAACTTTGTGAAAAACGCCTGGAAAGGATCGTACTATCTAGAATCAGCTTCCCAAATTATAATAATCAACTCCAGTTTCTCCAAGCCTCTTGCAGGGTATTCTCTCTGGTGTCTCAACTCAAAAAGAGAAACCATGTATGGGTTTTGGTTAAGGTACACACTTCAGTCAAGTGAATATTCATAATATTCAATGTGAACCTCTTACAGGAGTGGAAATAGTACAGGTCTTGGTGAATTATCTAATTTAACTGTCGTGACCTTGCAGTCAATTCTTTTTTTCTATGCTCAAGCAGCATTTAATTAATCCTCTTTTCTTTCTTTTTTAAAGCTCAAAAAAAACGTAGAAAAGTATAGAGAATAAATGACAAATACTCAGGTATCCAAGCCCTAGGTTCACAAGGTTCGCATTTTGTCGCTTTGCCTCTTACATATTCATTTGGTTTCATGGAAGAGCCACAGGACTCCTGACAGAGTGGAGGGCGCTCTTCCCTCTCCCGTCTTCCCTCCCAGCCTCTTCCCTCTCCTCCCGCACCAGGAAGTTACCATCACAGATCAGCAGTGTATCTCCCTGTCTATGTTTTCATATCTTTACTACATCCATAGTCCGTTTATAGTATTGTTTAACATTTCTTATTAAATTTACAAGATAATATAATTTTATGTATTATTTTGTTACTTGCTTCTTTCATTCATTCAAATTCATCTCTTTGAGATCTACTGATGTTGGCAGATATAGATCTGTCATTATTTTTAACTGCTGCATTGTTACTCCATCATATAAATATTCCACAATTTATTTTATATTTTCTTGTGGATGGACATTTAGATTTTTCTAAAAGCAATCCTGAAAAAAACATTCAATGCGTCATCTTTAAGAATTTTGTTGTTTTCCAATTTCTAATTTAAAATTTATTCCAATGCGACAAATTGGAAACAAACCAAGCGAAACATAAGCAAAATCTCTTCCAATCCATCATCTAGAAAGTTAAGTGAATATTAATGCTCTATTAATATTTTTGGCACTGGGTTCTCTAAAGACACACACACACTTTCACAAAAATTACAGCCAGTATACAGGCTACTTGTCATGGGGTTCAGGAATATTTTGACTATCTCACATTTATTTATTGTTCCAATTTTACCACAGTGAATTAAGCAGGCATCTACCAAGGAAAGTTACAAAAATGAAGTCTTATTTGCACGAGCAGGAGCACAGGAACCTGGGGGACATGGTGCAGGCATGGCCTGGCCCTTGAGGATGGCAGGCGGGTGGTCGAGAAGGAGCCAAGGAGGGAGCGTGGGCTCAGGCGCGCACACTCGTGTGCTATGTATCATGTGCATCTGTGAACTCCTGGACACACACGACCAAGTGTGAGCTGCTCCTGGTTTTCCTCCCAGCGGTTTTCCCATCTATGCCTCAAGTTGGAATTGCTTGAAAAAGATGCTTGTTTGCTTGCTTTTGTGAGTAATTTCGTCCCAAACTGGCACTTTCACATTGAGTATCTAGTTTTTCTTTCATGGGGAAATGTGTGGGATGGTTGCAGGCCCCTGTAGGAGACCTTATTTGCTTCTGGAAGGATTTCTAGTTTTTAATTCTTCAGGAGATGAGAGCACTTGGGAGACAATGTTTGTTTGACTAAAGAAGATGTTGAAGGGATTTTACTTGGCAAACATAGAGCAGAGTTCCTCCATCTCCGCATTACTGATATTTGGGACCAGATGAGCCTCTCTGTGGGGCCGTCCTGTGTGTTGTAGGATGTTGACAGGCACCCATGGCCTCTCTCCACTGGATGCCAGGAACACCAAATTCTCCCCATCCCTGAGCACCACTGGTGTGGAGTCACCTAGAACCGGGAGACTAATGGAAGTTAGGGCTGCTCACTGAAATTCCGTAAAAAGAAGTAAGATCCCGTTCTGTTATTCTCTTTGCTCTCATTCTTTCAAATATCTCATCCATTGTCCATCTCCTTGATTCTCATCTCTGTGGAATAGACTCCCACACATGCAACTTCAGAGAATACTTGTCCCCATGGACCCCAGCATCTCCCTGACCTCTGCTGGGTATTCTCGGGGACCACCATGTCTGTAGGAAACTGAGAAGGCCTTCCTCCTGATTTTCCAGTTCCATTGAAGACCCCACTACCTACCAGTCCTCTGGGGCAGCACCTGGGCTCCCTCGGGCCCCTCCCTCTCTGTTACCCCACGTTCCTCCCTCATCGTGGCCTGGGCTTTGCCTGTCTGGGAATTCTCCCTGAAATCAGCCCGCTCACCTCACCAAAGCCCCCTTCTCTGCACACCGCCGCCCCTCTGGAGGGTCTCCACTCACGTAGCTCCCCAGAGACAGCGCAGAGGGCTCTCCTGATACACCAAGACGCAAACCTGAAGTCCCCAGCGCACATTCGGGACTATCCACACCTGTCACCACTTCCTGTGGGGTCCCACTTCCCCCAACTCTCTTGGAGAAACCTTGTTTCATGTAAACTTGAAATCTTGCCTTGTCTCAATCATCTATTCTCTCCCCTGTAAGAGGCTTTTCGGCATGTCGTCTCTCACCCTAGAATTCCCACGCCCCCTGCACTCTCCAAACTTCCTCTCATTTCAATGACTTCACTGCCAGTTCGGATGCCTTCTCCTTCCTGGACGCTCCTCGACCCCTTGAGGAGAGCGCACTTCCTCCGGAAACCCCGACGGCATCTGCAGAATTGTCTAGACTACTCGTGTGGCGAATGCCTGGTGTAGAATTTCGGGTGTGCGTCTCACGAGTGTAAAGCCATGTCACAGCTCCGGGCACAGAGGCTCCCCCACAGAGAGAGCGCAGAAAGAATGCGGAACCAGCAAAGGAGGAGATGGGAGAGAGAAGGGATCCGCCTTTGACCATTAAGTCACTCGCAAGCAGAACCAAGGAGTCTCCTTCTGTGGTGTGCCCCGCAAAAGTGCCTTGGGCCAGGGGGCAGCCCCTTGGTGCAGTGGTTAAGTTCACACTTTCTGCTTAGGTGACCTGGGTTTGGCTGGTTTGGATCCCGGGTGCGGACATGGCACCGCTTGGCAAGCCATGCTGTGGCAGGCGTCCCACATATAAAGTGGAGGAAGATGGGCACAGATGTTAGCTCAGGGCCAGTCTTCCTCAGCAAAAAGAGGAGGATTGGCAGCAGTTAGCTCAGAGCTAATCTTCCTCAAAAATAAAATAATAATAATAATAATAAAATAAAATAAATTTTAAAAAGTGCCTTGGGCCAAAAATATTCCTCATCTATCTAATTGCTGCATGAGATTTCACTTTAAAAATGAATTCCTTTGCTGTCTTGAGGTTTTTCAGATTTTAAGAGCATATGGAAGCAAGCGGTAGCTAGTGGATAGGGGCCTCTCAGTAAGAGGTCGGACTGCTGGACAGTCCATGCTGGGCCCTGGGAGCGGGCACATAAGGGCGTCTCTGGAGGCCCAAGTCAGTGGGAGCAGAGATGGACAAGCCACAGGCAGAGGCCGCCCGGCCACAGTCACCATGACTCACCACCAGTGCGTCATATATATGCACACATATGTGTACACACAAAATATAAGATACATGTACATATGCGTGTGAGTATATATGTTTATTTTGTAGTTAGCATTAAAACCAAGAATACTTTTATGAAAAATTTTAAGATCACAGCAGGGACACTTAGGGATAATAGTAAACATAAATATGTTCCGATTTAAGCAGAAAGGCAGGCGAGGGAACAGAAATTGAAGCCATGTTTCTACTAGAAGCACGACACATTTCTTTCTATTCGCTCTCTCTTATGATGTTCCTGAAGCTTCTGAGGTGGAGACGCTGACTTTCACTATTTCTAATCTGCAAAGAATGACCTTATTCTAAATTTAGCTCCTTGTAATTATCCGGTTTCCCCAGGTCGGCCTCTAAACCCCGGGGACGTGGCGGTGACTGAGTCTCGCTCGAGTCCCTCCAGCATCCGGGTCCCTCCTAGTCGGAGCGGTGGCACCGGATGGCCACCTCGGGTGTGTGCTGTGTGCTGGCACCCTGAACCTGCGAGTTCCTGACTGGCTGGCAGCCGAGCTCCCCGCACCTGCAGGGAAGCAGCGCGGGGCCCGGGATCAGAGATGGCGCTGGGCCCAGGAAGCGCCACCGCCTGCTGGCCTGGCCGGAGGGGACGTGGCGGCCGTGACTGGACACTGACTGGCCTCCCAACCCCAGACACCCCTGCTTTGTCGACTGACTCCCGCCTGACGGGGGCTGTCCCTCCAAAGTTAGGAACAAGGCACCCCACAGCTTTGAGTGACTTCAGTGGCCAAACGCCTGGCTTTGTGGCCTATTATTCACTCGTTCATTCACTCCCATGACAGCGCGGGGCCTCCACGAGCAGCTGGCGACAAACAGGAACGGCCCTCAGGGCGGCTCCCAGGGGGTTGGAGGAGAGGCGCCAGGCTGGGGGTCCACCCCCCTCCGCCGGAGGCCCCGGCTCGCCTGTCAGCCCCCAGGCCCGTCAGCAGCACAGGGTCCAGCACTGGGTTGATGCCCGAGGCCAGGCTGCTCCCCCTCGGACTCAGGCGCCTTCTCCTGCCTGTGAGACCACCCCGCTCCAGACCCAGAGGAGAGCACCCTGAGGGGCGCCGCCCGCCCTAGGCCTGGTCTGCGCTCGGCTCCCGTGGACCCCTGACGCGCCCTCTGCTGCACACCCCTGGCCGTCAGGGACTTGGGTACAAACAGACAAAACCGTCAGCCTGGAGGACCTCACCTCCCCAGGGAGCCAGACAGCAAATGCCAAGGGTAACAGCTGGAGCACACAGCGTCCCGAGTAGTGAGGGAAGGGGCAGGGAGTCGGAGGGTCCCTCTGCAGGGCTGAGGGGGAAGGGACAGCCTGAGGGGACGTGGAACGGGGAGGACCGTCCACCAGGAGGAGAGAAGCAGGGCGTCGGGGCAGCGGACGACGGGCCAGCAGGTGCTTCTGCGCGGGTCCCCCCGCGCTGCTCCTGGAGCCGAGCGCACTGAGCCTCAGACAGGACGCAGGTCCTGCCGGACACCGAGGTGAGGAGGCCTCTTCACGCCAGAGTGGGAAGACTGCTGTGTCTCCGTCCCCCACCCCCAGGCCTGTTGTGAGGCCTCAGGAGAGAAGGGGCCGAGGGGGCTGCGGAGCGCTGGAAGCTCCCACAGCGCGGGGCCACTGTCGTCGCGGAACCGCGTTAGGACAGCGCTGGGACTGTGCTGCATCCAACGCCACCACCTGCGGCTGAAGACGAGACACTGAGGCGGGGGGAGTAAATGAGGCCTGGCTTGTCCCCACCGGTGTCCGCGGTCGGCCCACCAGTGCCACGCCCCCCTCACCTCAGGGCGCTGCTGCCCGCACAGCTGTGTTCTTCTGAGCTGATTTCGCTCCTTACCATCAGACTGTGAAGCACGTGCTCCGTTCCAGGATGAAAATATTGATTTTACCCCAATAAGTAAATGTGTGAATTGAAGGGCTGGCTAATTTTGCAGCCTCTTACTCAAGCAACAGAAAATAACAGTAATTGCCAAATGGAAAACGAGAAACACTGATGAGAAAAATATCTTTTAAGAACATAGTTTTCAGTGTACAGGTCTCTAACCTCCTTGGTTAAATTTATTCCTTGGTACCTTATTATTTTTGTTGAGATGGCAAATAGGATTGTTTTCTTGATTTCTCTTTTATGTTAGCTTGTTGTTAGGGTATAGAGACCAACTGCTTTTCGTATGCTGATTTTCTACCCTGCAACTTTACTGTATTCGTGTATTATTTCCAATAGTTTTCTGGTGGATTCTTTAGAGTTTTATATATATACCCATTGATGGATGAATGGATAAATAAGATGTGGTATATATATACAACGGAATACTACTCAACCATAAAAAAGATGAAGTCTTGCCATTTGTGACAACACAGATGGATCTTGAGAGAATTATGCTAAGTAAAATAAGTCAGAAGGAGAAAGACAAATACCATCTGATCTCACTTATAAGTGGAAGATAAAACAACAACAACAAACACACACAGATGCAGAGCACAGGTTGGTGGTTACCAGAGGGGAAGAGGGTGGGGGGGGACGAAAGGGGGGACAGGGCGCATGCACAGTGACAGACGGACACCAGACTTGAGGTGGTGAACGTGATGTAGCTTATACAGAGGTCAAGTTATAGTGATAGATACACCTGAAATTTACATAATGGTATAAACCTACGTGACCTCAATAACAAAACCACAAATGTCAAAATTAATAAATATTTTGCTACAAGAAATAAAACGAACAATTTCCTAATTTAGTTACCACTTGTACTCCTTTTAAAAAGTCAAATTTTTCTTCATCACTATTTCACAGATGCTACCTATAAATTTGCTAGTGATGAAGAATTGATAAATTCAAAGATGATTTCTATTGCTCAATTACTTCTAAAATGGTAGGTAGGGAGCTTGCAATTAACTTATGATTCATAATCTTCAAATATTAGCAATTATTTAAAAAAGGAAACTAATTTTCTGAAACAATATGGGGGCCAAACTTCTAACGTTTAATTTTTGTCTCATTGCAATACAGTGACCCTATTTTAAACAAGAATTACAGGAAAGAGCATTTAAAATGGTACTTATTAATAATTTGGAAAAATTAAAACACATGAGTGTATTCTACACACTGTGTACTCTGAAGGAAAAGTAACTAGACAGATGTGGTGGAGGAAGATCAGACTGATGGACTTGATGTCAGCCGGTCTTCACCCCTGAAATGTATTTGGATGTGTCATCCTCACAATCCACAGCCTGCCTGTGTGTTTGGTTTACTGAGTTAACTAGCGTTTTCTCATCCTGATTTCTCTCTGTTTGAGTCCTGGGCTGGCACACGGTTTGGCCACAGAGGGCAGCCTGAGTGGTGTGGCAGAAGCAGGACCTGCAGGACGGGAAGCATTGGGCAGACTCGGAAGGGGCCCAGGTCAGGGACCAGCAAGCCCCAGCGCCTGCCAACAACATGGGGCTCCTGTCTGCAACTGTGCTCACAGGCTGCTACAGGGGCAAGTGTTTGTGTCCAAATACAAATGTGAAGACCACAGGAGAGTAAGAAAGTGTCACAGAGAGAATTTCTCGGAAATTTGACATGTTCTTACATTTGACAATCTTAGGAGATTCCTGTAAGCACCTGTATTGAAAGGACTCTGGCATGCTTTCGTCGCATGCATTTTTAATGCTACATACTTTGAACGCACATGTATCATATGTATGCATCGACAGTAATTTGATATGTAACGAGCACAGTGTACTAAGAATATGTGATAAATATTCTTCATGAAAAAGAAGCACAACGTAACGCTCTATCAATTGTTAAGCCCCTGTTTGCTATGGTCTTAAAAAACAACTCTCCTCTCTTCATTTGAATATTAATATGTTTATTTCCAATTCAACGTATTATCCACAGGTTCAAAGGACAAATAAGTAGAGGGGGAGAGGCGAGCGATGCCCCTCAAAGATGCCCTCGTCCTAATCTCTGGACCCTGGAAGTTATCTTCCATGGTGAAGGGACTGCGGAGATGTGAGCAAGTTAAGGATCTTGTGATGAGGGGGGGATCCTGGGTGATCCATGTGGGCCCAATGTGATCACAAGGGTCCTTAGAAGAGGGAGGCAGGGGCTCCGGGTCAGAAGGAGATGTGACCATGGAAGCAGAGGTCTGAGGCACGTGGGATCAGGAGCCAAGGCATGCAGGTGGCCCCGGATCCAGAAAAGGGAAGGAAGTGGATTCCCTCCAGAGCCTCCAGCAGGACTGCACCCCTGCCGACACCCAGCTTTTAGACCTGACCCATTTTGGACTTCTGGCCTCCGGAACCGTAGAATACGTCATCTGTGTTACTTCAAGCCGCTAAGTTTGTGGTGATGCATCACAGCAGCACAGGAAACGAATGCATCGAGATTACAAATTGATTTGTCCAACTATTCTCCAATAAATGCTGGAAGCTCAGCAAAAATAGGCAGAAAACAAAACTCTTTTAAGATAGAAACCAAAGAATAGAAGCACCGCAGGCTCCCAGCTGTGCAGCTGAGGAAGCAGGATTCACGGACGCCCCCCAGGGCTCCTCTTCCGCACGGGGAGGAGCCCTGGCCGCCATGGTGCAGGCCACCTCGGGAGCAGTGCTCAGGACAGCACTCGAGGGAAGGTGAGTGGAGGGAGTTCTGGGGAAACGCGGCAGGTCACCCTGGACTTCATCAAGCAGTAAATCCGTGTGTACAGAAACATCCTGCATGACTAGTGAGTTTGCAGAAAGACGCTCACCCAGACAACCAGGCACACAAGCAGGAGCAGACTGGACCGGACGCTCGTGTCCCCTCAAGGCCACGTGCTGGAGCCCTGGCTCGCAAGGGCATGGCATTTGGAGGTGGGGCTGTGGGAGGTGATTAGATTTAGAGGAGGTCATGAGTGTGAGGCCCGGTGACGGGATCAGAGTCCTCGGAAAAAGAGGAAGGGAGACCAGAGCAGTGAGTAGCTCTGAAGGGGCTCAGGGAGAGCCCGGAGTCATTGCACAGAACTCTGTGAGGGCAGTTCTAGCACCAACACTAAGACACTTCAGTGAGAAGGTTGAGGGTCTGGGGCCCCAAGAAATGCAGTGAAAGAGGGGAATAATAGGCCAGGTAGGAAATAACTGGTTTTTACCAAAAGCAGAAGCAAAGGGGATGGAAACATGATTCGTGATGAGAGTAATAGAAATTACCAGCTGACTGGAGATGTGGAGAAAACCGTAACACATGCATTTTAAAGCCCCTTCAAACTTCCTGAGTGGCGACTCTGCAGTAGATGCCATCTGGAAGGAGGGCTGAACGGCTGTGGCATTCCGGTTGTGAGGGACTATTCAGCTCCAAACATCTTCCACAACGGCAGGACAGAGTACAGGAAACCCAGCGAGAGGCTGTCTGGGAGGAAGCCAAGGAAACGTGTCTCGTCATTATATCAGCGCCGACAAGCTCAAGGAAAGGGGTGGTGTCCGCAAGTGCCCAAATGCTGGAGAGACGAGCCTGCGATCCAGGACGGGCCTCTGCTGCTCCTTCCTCAGAGCGGCTCTTCATTGGGTGGAGAGGCTGGCAGGCTGGCAGGCACAGGAATCTCAGTAGAGAGCACCTTTTGTGGACAGAGTTCAAATAGCCCAGAACATACTGTTGGGTAACCAGGCAGGATGTTCCACCGCTGTCTACGACCTCCAGCAGCACCCCTGCCACAGCTCCAGCCTCGGTCTTCAGAAGCCCCTCTGGTCTCTGTGTCAACATCCCCACCTCACCTTCACAGCTCCATCAGTCTTTGGTGGCGCTGTCACTTTTCTCTCTCTGTCCTTCCATTCCTGTCACATGCATATTCACTGTCCGTGTACAAGCTTCTCTTCCCAAGCTGTCCAGCCCAGAGTCCAGGGGCATAATTCAATGCAGCTCCTCCACGTTCATCAATGCACTCGTCAAACACTCTGGCAATCACAAGATGAACATGAGGCACCACTGGGAAAGTGGCATTCTCACAACATGTCCACAGCCCCATGTTCACACGCGTGTGGCTCCGAGGTCCCGCTGGCTCAGGGCAGGTCCTCCAGACAGGGAAAGGATGCCCGCCCTTGACATCGCCATGGTGCCCTGTCTTTTCCACGAGTCTGTCTTACTGGATGCCAGAGAGGACAAAAACTGCCATTTTTTCTGAACTTTTCCCCCAGGCCTACTCTGTCATCCTGTTTTTAACGCATTTTATTCTCCCTACAAAGAGAGAATGAGATATTTAAATACACATCTTATTAAAGAACAAACCTACTTTTGGGAATTTATGCGTCAGTTCACAACCTATTAAATCTACTGACAGAAAAAGAGAGATGAGAGCCTGCTGGTGACGTGGAAGGATTTATGAAGAGCCCCCTCGATATTCCCCCGTCCCACTCGCCCTCGTATTGTCCAGGTGCGTGTTCAAGCACACACCCTTGGGCATTCTGACTCTGTGGGTTTGAGCCCCCGCCCTGATCCTCACCAGCTGGGTGGCCTGTCCAGGTGACTCAGCCTGATCCTCCATCCATCCAGTTAATGATAATAGTATTGTGGCTCTCGAATAGGACCCATGAGGTCCTCTATTTGGTCTACCAGGCCTTCCACCCGCTATGACAAGAGGAGGTTGTAGGTGTCCCCGAAAAACCACAGTCACTGCGGCGGACAGTGGACGCATCTGAGCCGAAGGGGCTGCATGGGTGTCAGGGCGTTGGGTCCAAGGCCCAGGGGTAGAAAGTGAGGAGAGCAGAGGAAGAGCAATGTTGGCGGAGGGGCTGCCACTGAGGGTCTGTACCGCCCCCGCAGAGGAAGGACCGGGAGAGAGAAGCGTCCTGGGCAGAAAGTCTCCCGCTCACAGCTGCCCAGGACGTGGGGATGAGGTGCCGAGAGACGATGGCAAACAAATAGGAAGGTCAGGTTACCTTCTGAGAAGCCCAGAGGCACGGGGCCAAAGCTGAGCTGGCAAAACACGATCGGCGAGAAGTTCCTCAGCCGAGTGGATGTGCCAACAGGCAGGACGGCCATCCTGCTGAGCCACCAGAGTCCCCGGCACTGGACGACGTGGTGACGGGGGCTCCAGGTCCTTCCTGCAACAGGAGACCATCTAAGGGCCCCAGAGGTGTCACGGAATATTCATCTTAGATATTCCTCACATGGGTTGCTTTTGGGATATTCAATAATTCTTATTTTTGAATACTCAGAAGAAACACCAGACAGCTTTGATTTTAGTAGTGATTTTGTCAAAAAGAGCTTCAAATTATAAAGAAATATGAAACAAGTCATGTGACATCTCAATTTCATTTTAAATTCTTGATATTTTTAGTCACAGATTTACTGGTTTTTTAGCAGCTTTATCACTGGATGAATATTAATTATCTATATCTATTGCATGTGTTTCTAACTTCTCAAGTTTTCAGATCACGAAATAACGATGACAATAGTAGTGAGAGCTCTCTGCTGCAGAAGGAATGAGCCTGCAGACAGGAGCTCTCTTCTAGCGTAGGACACGCAAGCATTGCGCTGAGGCAGTGCTGCGAGATCGGAAACTACGCAAGCCAAGAAATTCTGTCGTTAAAAATTCCAGATACCTCTAAAATGATTCTTCACACATAAGGGTCAAGAGAGTCAGCCACAGGCTGTAATATTTATACTTCCGTAAAATACAAGTCAAGGGTAACACATCCATTTTAAGTAATGCATAGATGTTAGTTAACTATTACTGGCAATGTTCACATAAATTTCAAATTAGCTGATCTTACTTTTATAAAACCAATAATTAGAACAGTCGCATATGTACTATGAACACAACTAAAATGTATAATACTCAGAAAAATACCCCTCCTGGCTGTTTTCTTCTGCCGTATGCTTGCTTTGTGTAATAAACAAATACTTATGCTTAAATGTATAAAACTCTCTTAACAGTATCCACAATGATGCGATCTGTATTAATTAGTGTCCATAACATGTATTGACTTTGGGGATTTATGGTTTTAATAAACAGAGAAAGCAAGTTAATTTTTTAAAACCATACTGAAACTAACATGATTTTTCAATGGAATTTTTTTATTAATCAGCATTTCTTCACACTCAATACAGGTTTAAACATGTGTAAATGCTTATTTACAAATTTTTCTAACTCTTGTGATATAAAAGGGCGAATTCTATTGCTTCTAATTTAAATTTCATTCAAATTGAGCTTAAATATTTTTGAAAAAGTAACTGAAAATACAAATATTAAATCAGTCTCTGATTAAATGCCCTGAAGGGACTTTGCTTGATTTATCTGTGAGCATTCATTTAAGGGGTTCTTGGACACCATGTGCCTCAGTTTCCTCAATTCTAAAACCAGGAGGCTGTCAGGGGCCTCCGGGTCCCGCTCAGCCTAATTCTGGCTCCATGATTGTGCTGATGGTTCTTTCCTGATCTTATGCTCAGCTTTGGTACATGTTTCTAGATGTCCCTACTGTATTCTGTATTTTTAGCCTTTGTGCTTGTGCTGTAGCAATAAGTTTGTTTCATATTTTTGGAATCTGATTTTGAGTAATGTTTACTCAGATAAGCATTTGAATTTCCGGGTTTTAGGTGTTTAGAATGGACATGTTTTCTCATATGAACTGAATCACTGTTAAACTAGGATAAAACGGCCCCTTTTTCCCACCATTTCTCAGTTAGACCCAAGCAGGGGTGGGAAGATGTGTTTTAACCATGTCCATTGTGCTGATGATAATATTAACCACATTAACAGCAGTGTTTGAGTGTGGCTCTGTTTCAAGATGGAGTATTGGCTGTGTCATTCCTTTGTTGGGGAAGTAGGCAAGTCTTCACTGGATCTTCCTCTGAAGGAACTGTACTCTGAAGCAATTCTTACTCAGCATTGGCAATTAACGTGTCCGAGCAGCCCCTGGACCATTCCCCAGACGTCTTCCTGCATTTCTGAGGTCAGTGAAACACTCGTAGACTCTCGTCTTTCACATGTGAGCTTCATTCTGGAGGCTGTTTCTCCTCACACCTTGCGATGCACTACTGAGAGTGCGACTTCCTTTTCCTTCTGGAGGAACGCTCTTGCGTAGAGCTTGCTCAGTCTTTCTCTGATGTCGCTAAGACCGCGGCAATGGAAGGGCAGTGATAACGGGGAGACAAGGTGATTCACCTGTGGGAAGACAGGCCACATCCCCGGGCCACCACACGGCTGGATCGCGAAACGGCTCATCCTCCACTGGTGTTTCTCCTCGTGGCCAGTTCTGAGCTGAGAGGTCCCATCAATTGTTGCGATCACTGACATGCACGATGTGGATCTCATACCACTGGACACATCTGTTACGTCCTGGGTCCCTCTGACACCGCCTGCTTGGAGACCTCGCACCCTGGCTCAGTTCTCAACTTGCTCCCTTGGATGCACAGGGGTCTGCCCCACTTTCTAGCCCTCTGCAGTCTCGCTGTTCTCCCAAAGTTACTTCAATTTTACTAATCTGTTAAATTACCAAGCAAAGTTGGTGACTTTTAAGGGAGCAGAGTTGAGATAATTCAAGATCGCTTTCCTTTTACTACAAACATCCTGAAGCGTCTTCCCTGCCCGCTGCTTCCACTTTTCAGGCCACGTTCCCTCCCTGATCTTCCAGGGCTGGGTTCTGGCTCTCTCTGCTCCTCTGCTCTCAGGAAAGGTCACCGGTTCCTCTTAGTCACCAGCAACTCTTCTCAGGGTCCGTATTTACTCCAACAACAGAATTCTTGTCTGCCCCTCCTGACACTCTGACTCTCTGATGTCTTTGACTCTAAGGTGTTCACTTGGTGTTTGCCTCTGTGTGTTCTCACTCTGTAGATGGGGTGTTCCTTAAGGATCTGTCTTTAGTCTTCTGTTCTCAGGGCTTTCTCCCTTGGGAATTAATTCCAGGGCTTCAATAATCTTCCATATGTGGGTGACCCCTCCCATGGAAATCCCTCTCATGGGTCTGGGTGTTGGATGTCATGCAGCACCTTCAACTGAGTATGTCCTGAGTTAAACACATCCACTCCCTGTCAAGCCAGCTCTTCCTTGTGGCCCGCCTGGCGCTGCTCATTGCACCATTGTCTGTCACTGGGAGGCTCCACATGAGTCCTGTCGATTTTAACTTCTACGTGCCTCTTGCCCTGGTCTCATCCTTTCTGTGCTCATTGTCACACAGTTTAACTCTCACCCCCGTTGTCTCCATCACGGGAACTTCACTGACCATTTCAGTGACTTGGCCTCCTGAAGCTCAGCTCCGACCACACTGCTGCCCTGCACCAGGATCTCCCAGGTCCTCTGGCCTGAGAATCAAGTCTGGTTTCTAAGCCTGACTCTCAAGGTCCTGAGTGGTCTGTAGCCAAGTTATCACCACAGCCCTTTGGTCAAACTCAGCTGCTCACAGTTGCTCCCATTTCTCGAATCTTCTGGCCTCACTGCCTCTGCTCACAGCCATGTCCTGCACAGTGTGAAGACCCAGCTCTGGTGCTGGCCATCCCTCCCTCGTCTCTCCCTGCTCTCTCCAGAGGATTGCACATCTCTCCCAGAGCACTTACGAAACTTGTTTGTAACCGTTTATTGTATTTTCTCATTTTGCTGCATTCTGGATATAGTAACGGAGCAATCCAGAGTTCCCACATACCAGGGGACGTACAGTTCCCATGTACATGTCACATGTCACTTACCTGACTCCGTAAGCCTGGAGAACAAAAACTACGTCTGAGTCTTGTTGCATCTTCCAAAACACGAAGCGCCAGAACTCCATACGTCCCTACAGATTTAAAACGAATGATCCAAAGTGACTCCTGCCCTTCCTGACCTGGTCCCCTCCTCCACCTTCCACCGCTGGACACTCCTCCGTTTTGTGAATGCAGCTGACAAGATTCTATGTGGAGATCTGTGCAAAATTATGAATATTATACCAAATTTTTCCTACCTAAAACTCTAAACAAGGGTTCTATTCTGCTTTAAAAGAATTCGATGTAAAAACAGCCAAGGAACCGTCTCTCCTCTTCCTGTCACTGCAGCCTGGATTCGTAACATCCCCAACATCTTTTTCAACTCACAGGATGAGGAAGGAAGGCCTGCACCTCTGTGCGCAGGGTTCCACGGGAGAAAACCTCTGGATTTAAACCTAAAATTAAACTACTGCAAAGACTTGGTAAGAAAACAAACAGACTCTCGCAAACACCGTTGGTGGAAGGAAGCCGCACGGGAATGGAGAGTCCCACGGCGGCCCTCCGAGCTGCCAACGACACGACGATGCAGAAATGCTCCTCCCGCTCAAGCGCTGTTCTTCACGGGGGCAGCCGAGTCCGGTACTCCGTGAGAGATCTCCGCAGAATCCACGAGGCTGTAATGATGTCACAATCTGTTTCTCAGATGAGGAAACGTCTGGAGGGGTGGACTCACCTCCCTCTGGCGGCACAGCTGGAAGGAGCTGAGGGAGGCGCGGGAGCCACGTGCAGGAGGGGCCGTGGGTCCCGCTGCTTCTCCCTGTCCTCGGAGGGGTTCACTCCCCACGGGCGCGCTCCTCTGGGGCGCTGGGCTCTGCCCCCTCCACCGCGAACCCTCCCCTCTCCCGCTCCGTGGGCTGAACCATTCTCCGTGTTCACCCGGATTTCCTTTCCATGCTGTTGCTCCCCGGTGCTGTGCATCACAGGCCTTGGGGCCCACACTGTGCTGGGCCAGCTCTTGCTCTGCCCACGCCCCTGCCAGCCGTTCCTGCTCCCATCCTGTGAGGCCCCACAGCCTCTGGGGATGGCGTCAGGAACGAGGCCCACGTCGGCCAGCAGCCCAGGATCACCCCGCAGTGGCCCAGCGGCCGCTGCTGAACGCCTGGCCCAGGGGTGCAACGAGGTTCCTAACAAAAGCCTTCACCTTAAAAGGTGGCACAGAGGCAGGGTGAGATGCAGTGACGTCTGCTAATCGTGGGAAGCAGAGCAAGAGGCTCGTGTGGATAAAAGTTACTTCTCCATACTCAGGTCCATGCCACCTGCTACAAAGCCACAGGAAACCTGGTAAACTTTCCTCGCGGCCATGCATCAGTGGTACCGGGTCGGCTTCCATGACCAGGTCCCCCAGCCAGTGGGACACGTTCTCAGGGGACACCTCCACGCCAGGAGACCAGGCAACAAGCCTCTGAAAAGAAGGCCTACACTAAGTCTCGTGTGGTTTAAACATATATTTCTCAGACTATTCACTTTAGTCACAGGCAGCTGATAAAAACAAATACAAGGAACTGAAAAATCAAGTAGATGAAACACCACGTTTCCTCACGAGCGAATAAATGGCCCTCTAGGTAAGCAATGAAAAAGAAGAAAGCAGGATGCTGGGCTCCGCCAGGGAGCAACCACAGTGACAGCATCTCCAGACAGCGCACACTGCGTGATGACACTGTCTGCAAATGCACTCTCAACCGATCATAAGTCACCTCCGGGAATACACGCTCTAGCCTATTCAAATGAAAAACGTGTCCAAAACGTGCCTCCTGGGACGCGGCGATTCTCTAGATGGCAGGCGCTGGAGTAACCCGGCTGCCGCTTGTTTTATAACTTGCTCCCACTTGTTCCTAAACCTCTGTAACATTTTCTCACATTTGGGAGGGAAGCCGGGCGCGCTCGCCATGGTTCTGCAGTACCGGCCTGTGAAGCTGGTCCCAGCAGCCTCACCCCTCCCCATCAGGCTGCCCAGCGCCACCTCTGCCTGAGCAGCGGCCTCCAAGCTCTGTCCCACTGATTTTATCACGACAGTTCCAAGTGCCCTGTGTACACGACATCAGCAGTAAGTCCAAGACAGAGGACACGGGGCTGCTGCCAGCAAATGAATTCTGACACCAAATGCTCCTCAGCACCGTCTCATGATGCTCCCCACGGCTCCTGCTGCAGCACGATTTCCTTTGACAGCAAGGCTCCTGCTCTCCTGTGGGTGGGGTGCCTGCGCGGGCAGCAGGAGGAGGAGGCTTCCAAGTCGGGCTTGAAGAATGATGGCTCCCAGTGTAAGGGGCGAGACTCCTCCTTAAATCACTAACACACCCACCCTGAGATCTGCTGGCACATCCACAGCGTCGGGGAGACCAGAGGACCAGCTCTGAGAGGAGCCTGGCTTCCTGAGCAGCAGGTGGAAGGGAGTGCCCTTTTATAGTTGGATTATTAGTTTCATCTATAGTGTATTTATCCAGACACACAGAGAACTAAAATATGGGCCTTTCTTAAGAGAGGATGCACAGAACCCAAGTAGCTGATGGCATTCAAAGGAGCCTTCACAAAATCCTCTAGAATTCAGAATTTATTAGATTTCCCTGGTTTCAGGAAGCATACTCAAATGGTTCTTCTGGGGAGAGGAGGAAAGAAAAACTCTCCCTCCACGATTCTTCCTTCTCCTCAGAAGTCTGCTCTTCAGAACTGGCCTTCCACAGACTCTCCCTTTCTCCAGACGTGGCACAGGGAACAGCCATGGACGGTCAGTGCCCACTGTTGCAGCTTATCTCGCACGCAGGCTCTGCCCCGGCACCTGGCAGGCCTGTGCTTCAGCACCGCCATGTGCGACCACGCCAGAGCCACAGACAAGAAGAGCCTTTCCTGCCCTTGCATCAACACAGGGGACCAACCTCCTCAGTTTGTAGATGTGAATCCTCTGCCCCAGGGAGAGCCAGACACAGGGTGCTCTCAGCCACTGCAGGTCGGCCAGCATGAGCACAGTACGTGGTGCCTCAGAGAACAGACTAGAGATTCCAACCCTTCACGGTCAGCGCTGTGGAAAACAGTGTTAACTCCATATGTCAGAATGAAAAACACGTGTTTATGCTTCAGATATTTTTTTCCCTGTCTTCATTCTTAACTTCATAACCCCAAAGGAATGACTAAGCATGCCCAAAGAGGCACTCGGTTTTACAGCCAGGCTCACAGAGAGCCAAGATGGCACCTGAATGAGTTTTCCCCGCTAACCGCTCACAGTTATAATTTCTAGCACTAACGTTACCGTAGCGGGGCTGTTCTCAATAGCAAGGATGTCCCTTTTCATTTCCAAATACAGCAGAAGAAACAGAAAGTTTTCCTGTGGAGCTGGAGGGTAAGAAAGTCTGCCACGCTCCCTGTTCCCACCATGGAAAGGAAAATAGATTTCTGCTCTGGTCCAATACCAGAAATCCTGGTTCTCCAGCCCCTAGAGGAAAGCCACTCCCAGCAGACCAGAATACCCCAGTGCACACGCTCCGAGCAGGCAAGTGTTGTGTCAGCGCTGGGGTCTGACCTGGGGGACTGGCTGTTTTTCACCTCCTACTTCTTTGAAAAGAATTCCTTTACTCTACAGGTCAGAGAATATTATTGGAAACAGGGACAGTCTCCTAGAGCAAGCAGCAAAGTTTACAGAAGAATCCAAAGCTAATTAGAATACTTCCCCCGAGGAAGCATGCACACAAGATACAAGACAGCACATCATTGTGAAGGGGCATCTGCAGGCCTCACAAGGAAGGGTCTGCTATCTCAGACCCAGGGATGCGCCGAGCAGGTTCACAGCCCTGCGCCGGGCACCTGTTCATGGGGACGTGGGCTAAGAGAGCGTTAGACGGAGCCTAGGGCATAGTAAACATTTACTGCCCAGGGAAATAATGAAGCATGGGCTAAGGCCTTTTATCAGAGGCTGTTTCTTAATCATTCAGGGCCCATGAACAGTCACAACAGAGGCAAACAGAAACTGTGACATGTGCCTCTAAAAATACTGCTTATTGGCAACTGCTCTCTGGAAGAGATATTTTGTGTTCATTGGAACCACTCGTGTGTGAGTGAAATTTTCCAGCAGTTCACAAAAATACCCGGCCACATCAAGGGCACATCTGTGAACCTCAGAAAGACGAGAAAGTACGGGGGCCCTGGAAGGCAGCGTCCGCTCTGCCAGCAGGCAGGCAGGCTGTCACTAGACACTCTCGCCTTGACATCCTCAGGATCCAACTGTAGGGCAGAGCTCCACGCGCAAATCTCCATCAAGCGCGTCAGCATCCAGCCCACGTGGGTTATTGTTTTACACATGTTCTTCAGGGTGCAGCGTCAACAGGGTGCAGGGTGCCTGGTCAACACTGACGCGACTCAAAAATGTGGTGTCACTTCGACAGCCATCTTCATTCACCACCTGGCTTGGGAGCGGCTCCTTCATTAGATCCAAGGCACAAGACATAAAAACAAGTATGGGGGCTGGCCCCATGGCGGAGTGGTTAAGTTCGCTTGCTCCTCTTCAGCGGCCCAGGGTTTCATCAGTTCGGATCCTTGGTGACGACATGGCACCGCTCATTAGGCAATTTTGAGGTGGCATCCCACATGCCACAACTAGTAGGACCCACAATTAAGATACACAACTATGTACTGGTGGGACATGGGGAGAAAAAGCAGGACAAAAAGACAAGTACAAAGGGCCTTCCATTTTTCTAGCTTTAACCCGATTTGTTTTGAAGAGATGCAGTGGGTCAGCAGGATGGCTGACAGAAGAAATGGAAGTGAAGTTATGACTGAGTGAACGGCTGCGTGGCTTCCGTGATGGTCACCCGTCACCCAGGGAAAGGGAGCCTTAGCACACACGGTTTTTGTTTGGCTGCCGGGGATGCCTGAACTGAATCCTCCAGACCAAACAAAATGGAGTCAACTCAGCCGCTGCTGCTTTGGCGGCATCTCCACTGTGCCACCTCACGGTGGATGCTCTTCCATTTCCTGACTTAACCAGACGGTCCATCCTTTGAAGCAGAAAACTCAAAATCATACCTGACAACTTCTTCCTCAGATCCTGCTAAGAATCTCTAAAATCAGCCCACTTCTCCCCTTGTCCTTTGCCACCTGCCTGGATAAGGCCACCCTTGGCTCTCTCCTCCAGCCTCTATCAACTCCATCTTGCTGCCCAAGAAGGGTCCTTGTCAAACAAGCATTTGATCACATCTACCTCCTGCTAAGTCTTCTTTGGCGACTCATTACTTCAGGATGAAGTCCAAGCTGCCAACATGCTTGCTCCTCCCCTCCCCTCCCACCACAGCCGCCACTCAGAGCTGCTTCCAGTTCCCCAAAGACCGTGTCCCCTCGTTCTGCAGCCTCTGCACCTGCAGCTTCCCTGCCTGGACCACCTCCTGCCTCCATCCCAGCCTCCCGCATAAGCATCTCCTCCTTATTCTCAGGTCTTATCCCAGATGTTATTTCTTCGAGGAGGCTGGTTTGGCAGGGGCCAAAGAACAAGTAGGTTGGACTCACACCCCACGGACCCCCATCGGCATGTTGGACAGTAATGTCTCGCCTCAGCAGGCCATAAGCTCCAGAGAGTCCCACAATTCTCCGAGCCCCACTGTTCAACAGCTTTGGGGGCGTCCTGGACATCCCCTTCACAAGCTCCCCTGGGCCCCTGTGACATACTCTGAACTCTGAGAGCTGCTGCTTCAGCTCAAAATTGGTCAGAACAGAAGATAATAAGTAAATGAGAGAAATAATTTAAAACTACAAAAGATGTTGATTTTAGATGATAATTTAATTTACAATTTAATAGATTTTTTACCTCTCGTTGAGAAAAAAGATGACTTTTACATAAATCAATTACACCTTTGAAACATCTGTTCTATTACTATACACAGTAAATACTAAATAAACACAATGAGGCGAAAATAAAGATTTATCACGTGCTTACTACGAACCAAGTCCTGTGGCGTAAACATGAGGAAGAGGAAGCTGGTACCTGGACCCAGATGTTCCAACATCCAACCTGCACTGTTTCAACACTACTCTGTCGACTGACTCACATAATTCAACTGTAGGATTTCCTGACATCAACAGTAAAGAAACACACAGATAAATAAACAATTGAGATAAAGCGGTTTACTACACAGATTGAGACAATTCTCACAGACAAATCTCCGTGAGGAACGAGACAGACTTACAATCAGTAAGAAGAGAGACAAAGCCTCCTCGTAGTGCTGGATGTTTTTCACGCATAGAAAAGAGGTTTCCAAGTCATAAAGCCATCTATAGACTTTATGCCCATTCAATGGAAAAATAAAACTGAAAATTAACAAGTAAAATTAAAAAGAAGAGAATGATTAATCCTCAAAAAGATAAAGTCAGGGTTAGAATCAGTTTAGCAAAAGCCCTATGGACTAAAACTGGAGAGAAAAACCAGCAAACAATGCATAAGATACAACCACAAACTGTGATCCTACATGGCCCAGAGAGGCCGTCACGAGATGCTGTATGAGAAGTCAAACTGAGTCTGAAAACCCAAGACTCCAAGATGTTCCACCTGTGTAGCCGTAAATCGGGGACTGGACGTCTGTCCACATTTCCCATCCTGGGCCATCCCCGGGTGCCCCTGCCTGTTTCCTCCCCAATCTTATTTTTGCCCCTTGCACTGTCAGCTCACGCCGCCCTCCTCCAAGTCCATCTGAAGCATCTGGGGGCGAAGTAGCCCATGGAAGACCATCGATAACCATGGATGAACCTAAGAGAAGAGAGACACAGACCCGGTCGGCTCTTTACGACCCTTGGAAAAGCCATACAACCATTAAGAGGAAGCAGATGAGGACAAACAGGATGAAAGAAGGCCACTTCTCATGAGTCTGTGTGAAATCTGTTTAGATTCTGAGTGCTTAGCGCCATGAATATAGCGATGTAATCCACTCAAGACCATCAGCAGTACCCGGCAATTAAGTGCTGCCTTTGACAGCCACGTTTCCGTACTTAACATTGCGTCACTCTGAAGGGCACACCAGATAGAGCTCTAATGTAAATTCTTTCTCTTTTAAAATTCACATGTAAGTTAGTACTTGAAAACCTACCCCTTGCCTTCTGCACAGATAGATTTTATAACTCAGAGGCTGGGAAAGGAGTGGTGACGGGGTAAGTTATAACTGACTACAACCCTTTGACAAATCAGTTTTACCACATGTGTGGAGATGGCCTCATCAACCAGGAAGTCCACCCCAGGACATAGCCTGAGACACACACTGGCTTATGTACAAAGTGTTCATCACTGTAGAATTTGTAATAGTGAAAAACCGCAACTATCCAACACGTTTATCAATAGGGAAATTCCACATGATGGATTATTATCAAGCCATTGAAATAAATGATTATATTGCAAAGTTAAGTGAATATAAGTAGAATATATCTTATGACCAAAAATGGTCAAAACACATACATTCTAAAAATATCAGAAGGAAATACAGCAACATATTAAAAGTGGTGGTTCTCAGACAGTGGGATTAGTCACAAAATTTGTTCTTTCTATTTTTCTTGGTTTTCTACTTTTCTGAATAAGTGTATGTTCCTTTCTCAACCTTGGACAAGCTAAGGAGGCAAACCCATTTCAAGGGCGTCTCCAGCCCTTTCCTCCCGGGCGCAGGTTTTCTCACCTCTCACAGTCTTGCCTGTCTTACTTCAGATACCACTGGCTCCACCACTATTGCTGGGAGTGATGCGCTACCCCCTTTTATGGTTATGAACATGTTTAAGAAATTAGCTCTATTTGGCAAGGATCCCAATCAATAGCAAGTAAAAAAGAAAACACTCTTGCAGCTTCAGTTTCTGTCCAGGCGCATGAAACTTGTTTGGCATCATGAAAGTCAATCCCTAAATGGAAACTGTGGCAGGCCGTCAGGAAAAGAGAGGCCATCTCGTTCAGCATAACTCTGCGCTCCGCCTCCTCACAGCAGGTCTCAGGCACCAGGCAGAAGAAATGGATGCTGCGAAGCGTCTCTCAGAAATCCGGATCAGTTGAAGGCAAGGTCAGAGCAATGAAACTGACCCTTTGCTCATGTTCAGGAGTCTGAGGGTTACCACAGGCTTGGCTTTCTCCTCTCCTAAAATGTACCTATTTATAGCAGCCAGAGTCATCGAGGGAAGATGACTGGGCTCCTATTTCTCACAAACAAAAGTATTACTTCCAAGAATAAAGAAGCATCTTTCTTAAGGGATTTCTGAAAAAACACTTCAGAAAATTAAAAAGATGAGAAATATTGTGGAATCAAGCATTTGGTCAAAGAATTGATTAAGTAAAAAGTATCTGATGACAACAAGTAAGACCAACACTGCCCAGTGACTACGGTCTGTGAACATATTAGGAATATCTTTTCTTTTTTTAGCAAGTACATAAAACATTTAAGGCAGTTATAGTGTAGCCAAAGCTCCAGGATTTGGGGGTGAAATCTGGGTTGGGGCTAATTTGTGGGAGGATCTGGTGCCAGTGGAGATATTCTGGTGGTGATGCACTGGCAGACATAGCTGGAGAGATAACAAGCTCTGCTTTAGGAAACAGAAGCCATTGAGCATGAACTCTTGGAAAAGCCCAGGAAAGGGAAGGCCCTGGAGAAATGTCTGTGCTTGGCAACTCCCTCCCAGCCCCAGGGCGGCACGGTGTTAGGACTCAGCAAGGACGAGCCTGATGACTTTTTCCCCATTAAGTGTCTGTTCCTGGCCCAGATTTTTCTTGAGTCCATTACATAGATTTGTATATGTGAAAATTAAAACGTTCGGAATGAACCCATACATGATGACATTCCACACTCTCTGCACTCCTGAAATAAAGTTTCTTTTGAAATGGGCATCAATGGGAGTATAACCATAGGAACGAAGATTGTGTCCAAGACAAATATTGACTGTGGTTGCCTGAGGCTGGACTGTGTGGTTACCTCAAGAGGAAGCCAGGTACTGCTTCAGAGGCCAGAACGAGTGCTTGCAGCCCTTTAAGCCGGCTTTCTAATTGTCCCTGGAGACTAACCCTGGTGCAGCTGGCACTGATGGAAGAATCAGGAGGAAACAGGAGCCTCCACTGTAATACAGCAATCCTGTTATAACTGCTAAAGTCCAATGCAGAGACGCATGTTTCCATGAGGAGAGGGGTCACAAGGAGCAACGAATTTGATGAGACTGAGCTCCAGGGAGACGAGAATGCACCATAGTGACTGGGCTGCAGGTGGAACAGGGTGCGTCCGAGGGTCCATTCTAATGAGCTGTCGGACGTGCCTCTCCGACAGCAAGAGGATTACTCTACATGGGCTCAGAGGCTCTTTCCAAACCAAATACCTCAATTCAGAAATGACAAAAAGCTCATATTTAGAAATAGGTCTTAGATTGATCTTTGTGACCGAAATGAGCCGACAACCAACACAAACAGAATTCTCTGTGAGTCAGAGAGAGACAGGAGGTCCAGCAGCAGGAGGGGCCAGAATTGAGACGACGGTCAATTTCATCAACAGATTAAGAAGATTGTTTGTTTCTTTGTACAAAATGTTTGAGCAATCTAGAATTGCTACCACAGTTGTGCCACGTAAGGGACAGGAGGTTAAATAAGACCTTATTAAAAAGTGTGTCTTTACTACTTGAAACTCAAGCTGTGCCTGGGGGAGTGTGGCCCAGGGTGGGGCCGAGGCAGGCTTTCTCTGAGGGTTTCCATCAGTCTGGATGTTAAGATTATGACTGGGTGTTGCTGTGCCAGTGTTTTGTAGACACGTCAGCATCTGGAGTCTGTCGACTTTAAGTAGAGGAGATGATCCTCCATGATGTGGGTGGACCCCAACCAACCAGCTGAAGGCCTGAAGAGCAAACTGAGGCTTCCCTGAGGAAGAGGGACTTTCCCCTCAAGATGGCAGCGTCACTCTTGCCCTAGACTTTCCAGCCTGCCCTGCACAGCGTAGACCATCCATCCCACAGTCACCTGAGCCAATCCCTTTATTTTTTAATTTTTTTTAAGATTGGCCCTGAGCTAACATCTGTCGCCAGTCTTTCCTTTTTTTTTTCTTCTCCTCAAAGCCCCCCAGTATGTAGTTGTATATTCTAGTTGTAGGTCCTTCTAGTTCTGCTGTGTAGGACGCCACCTCAGCATGGCCTGATGAGCAGTCCCATGTCCGTGCCCAGGATCCAAACCAGTGAAACCCTGAGCTGCTGAAGCAGAGCGTGTGAACTCAACCACTCGGCCACGGGGCCCGCCCTGCCAATTCCTTGAAATTAATCTCTCTCTCTCTCATCTCTCTCTCTCAATATCCTACTTGTTCTGTTTCTCTGGAGAACCCTGACTGATACACTTTGCTCTTTCATTTGTGCACATAACTGTTTGTGAATTTAAGAGTATATCCCACACGTTATTGCACGTTGTGTGTATGTACATATATATACACACATGTACATACACATATATACATGAACAGAGCAGAGGGTCTTACATTAAATGTCACAAAGAGGTGCCGTATGGAAAATGTGGTTGAAAGAGGGAGACAAAGTGAACAAACACAACTTTAAAAACTAAATATTCCATAGACAGGAGGGTCATCTTCAGACTGACAAGGTCCGTGTGCGTGGACACTGGACACACCTGTGAGCTTTCGAACACATCCCACTAACACGCACTCTGTTCATCTCTGGAGCGCTCGCTCAGTTCCCACGAGGGTCTCACTCTGCTTCTGAGTTCTTAGAGCATCCACACTCAACCCCTCCCTGGATATCACGGATGCTTTATGCCACTAATTGTTATTTTAAGTATTTTATGTCTTGCACCCCATCCACGCTGTAAATTCCATAAGAAGATCAACAATGTTTATAATCATTTGCTTCCCCACAGTGACTGGCTTAGTGTCTCACACGTGGAGACGTGTTTATTTCAGGCACTCAAGAATTGATTAACAGTGACTAATAATGAAGACAGAAGGTATGATTCTAATAAAAATTAATGAGAGTTTTAAAAATTGTAAATAGGATCCTAATGACTTAATATGTTGATATTTTCTGCCAAAAATACTAGTCAAAATTTGATTATTTTGCTATTATTTATTCACACCATAAATCTATGTTGTAGCTAATGTAATGTCACTATTTTATAAAAGTCTAATAAAATTTCTTAATGTGTAATGTATTCTATCCACACAATTAAAATCTCAATTGAACAAAATAATGTCACTATAATAACCCATTAAATATATCATTAACTTAATTGGCTGAACTCTCATAGCATATTGGGGTTCTTGCCAATGTAACTACTATAGCAAACAGCATTTCTGACTAAGATTTTAATAAATAAAACATTGACATAGTCGAGGGTCATTATGAGTTTTTATCTGATACATTGTTCTAATTAACTCGACTAGTTAATAGTTGATACCAGTAAATTTAGGATTAAATACAAATTCAGTTACTTCCATTAAGCTTTGCTGAGATTCCCTGATAATGTGTTTCTGTTTTCCAAAAAGAAATCAGGATTGAGGAATATCAACAAAACCCCAAAAGGCAGAGAGTTCATGGAAGCTGGCTGTCATGGGTCCACTCCATCGAGCTCATTTTCTTGCTCAAGCTCAGGACTCATCCACCTGAGAATAATCTCATTGCACTCTGGGATCAGATGCACCACTAGCTCTTCTTGCCCTTTAATCCTATTATAGCATCTATTAGTATTTCAGTTTTTGACCTTTGGAAATTTTAAAATCAGTATTTACTGCAAAATTTAATATAAGTGTCTTTAATATGACAAAGACATCTAATTATGTTGAGACCTTAAATAGACTTTCATGGGCCAGCAAAAATCATACAGATACCTTCCCCCATCATCTTACGGTTCCCACTGATGCCTTAAACGCCTCTGGAAGGAAGATGTGCTCCCAGCACAGCACAGCTAGCTCCACAGACGAGCTCAGAGGGCTGGGGAGTATCCAGCGTCACTCTCCCCATCCTTCAGGGCTTATTCCCTCCATGACAGTGGCAGTGACGTGGTCTGTGGCCTCAGACGCATCATGCTTCAGGCACTCTCAGAGATCTGATCCCTGACCTTAGCCACCTTGGCACCAGCTCTAAGGAACTCAGCTAACCAGCTGCAGACACAGACAAGTGCCTGTGGCTCCCTGTGGCCTGGGCTTGCTTTGAAATAGGACACCTGCCTCACACTATCCTCAAGGCTGGGAGAATTTGTCCACTTGGGGTTCCTTTCACATTCCTTTCAAAGGTGTACATTTTCTGAAACGAACACACATACATTTATGGAAGGATTATTTTCTGCCAGCAAAGAGGGGTCCCAAAATGCTTATGTGCAATAATTAGGAGAAACAGGGACCAGAGGAACCAAGAATACAAAGAAGAAAAAAACCAGAATTACTTTTCAATAAACATCTTAGACTGAGCAATAAGTTACTATAACAATAAAGACTTTGGAAATGATAACACAGTTGAGAAAGGAAAAGGATGGGATTTGTTTTTCAGTTTTATGTAAACTTTTGTTCATAACCCCTGTGGTCCACTTTAGGAGTGATCCCTACGATATCACTAAGATCCACAGTGAGTGCTTTCATAGAATTCCAATTCCTATTTCGTATCACTCCTCTAAAGTACTTTGCACTGCTGGAAGAGAGCAGTTCTGGCAATTAGCAGGATTCAATTTAAAGATGAGCGAATTCTCAAAAATTACTTAAATTGATGGTTTTGAACTACATAATTTACAAAGCCTCTTTTGGTTCTAAAATTCTGTCATTCTCTAACTATGCATTCTTACATCTCATGATGTAAGAAGATGAACAGAATCAGGATTTAGTCACTGTGAAGGCAGCAAGGCAGATTTTCTCGGCACCTGGCTATCCCCCGGGCTGGGCCCCCAGCAGGCTGAGGGTGCAGACTCTCCTCACCCATCTCAGTGCACTTGCTTCAGGCTCTGCAGGGCTGGCACGCCTCCCCCGTGGAGGCACCGGGCCTTAGCCCAGCGTCAGCATCACCCATCCATCTCCAGCCCACAGCACAGCACTTGCTTCATGGCGTGTGGCTTGAATTGGTTCAATAAGACACGTCCCAGTATATTTTTTCTAGATTTTGGAAAAAGGAAGTTTCATTCTGCTTGGATAAGAACAATTTAGGCATGGTGCTTCTGCCAACCAACGTGTGGAGAAAGTCTGCTTGAGAGTGAAGTCAAGCAGAGGAAGCAGCACAGAGCCAAGAAAAGGAAAGGAGAGAGCCAGCCTCAACCCCATACCGAAATCTGAGCCCTTGGATCTGGCCAGGCCTGAGGCAACTCAGATCCGCGGACATTTTAGCTAAGCGAGCCAGCACATTCTCTTTTTTGCTTAAACCAGTTTCGTTTGTGTTTCTACAATTTGCAACCAAAGGAAACCTAAGAAAAAAGGGTTTATAGAGGCCGATTCTAGTCATCTTCAGTTTTGTTGCAGGGGCTGCAAAACACCACCATGTCAGCAGAGGCGCCCTGTCTCCTGCAGGTGGCCCTCCTACGTCCTTTACTCCCTCCTAGGGCAACACCCTGGTCAGTAGCAAGGAGACGCACAGAGACATGCTCCTCCTTAAACGCTAACCTCCAGTCTCACCTGGACTTTTTATAAAGAAGCCAACCTGTCGCTGATCCCAAGTTCATTGTGTGTAAATCAATGATTTGCAATATTATACAGTAAAATTATCTTCAATGCTTAAAAACACCTTAAAAAGGCAATATCTATGTATCAGAAAGGTCCTCTTTTGTCAGCTTTTAAAGACTATGATCAACTAGCCAAGAAGGATTAGTACTGAATTCTGATAAGGTTTATTTTTCACATGGTACGTTTTAAAAATAATTTTGCTTCAGATTTACAAGTGCTGTATCTCTCAGTCTTTTTCCTTCTTTTTACTTTTTTGAATCATTTTACAAGTTTTTAATTTTGTACTTTCTAAATGCCTGGGATTTGGCTCAGTGGAGATACCACTTCTGAAACAACTCCGTGGCTAAAAGTGGATATAAACATATGTGTAGCATTTCGGTGTTCGCTCAGCACTGCAGACGAGTCCCGAGAGCTGTGAACGGAGAGCCAGAGCCCCCAGTGCACCGAGGCTGACATGCATAAGCATTCCTGGTGCATCTACTGGGATTCTTTTTGCAAATTTCATGATAATACCTTGTGAAAATCTCATGTGTTACCATAAATCAGGCTCTGAGTCTGTCACTTATTTTATAGAACTTTTAAATAATTTCAACATTCCAGCAACATCAAGAATATTCGTCTCCTCCTTTCCTCTCATCCCCTGCTCTGCACGTGTCAAGCAGACAGCTCTGAATGTGGCTCTTGGGCCAAGAGATGCCAAGCACATGTGGCATTTCTCAGCACTGCACACAAAAATGAGATAAGCGGCCCGGCACACAGCAGGAGCTGGGGTCCAGGCAATGCTCCCTTTTGCTCTTTCCTTGCACTAAAGTGCATGTGTGTGTGCACAGACGGCACCCCCTTCTCCTTGTGGGAGTGATGAATTTCAGAAGAATTGCTCTCAACCTTATCTTGCCTAGCTCTCCTGTAAAAGTATAATATAATATAATGCCCCCTAACACCCCAAAATGAAATTCGTAAGTAAAGTAACTTGCCTAAAGACATAAGCCCCCAAAACCTGTAATAAAGGAAACACGTAGGAAAGAAATTCATAATAAAAGTATATTTCAACAGGTAACGTTTGGGCAGGGTACATCTGCCTGGAAGACATATCTAAATTACGGGACAGCAGCACCTAAACACAGCAGCCTCAGGACAGCAATTGCTGAAATTGCATGATGTACAGGCGTGTTTTATTGGCAACTCAAATACTGCAGGCTCTGCCTGCCATTGATGGCATGATTTTTTTTTTTAATGGTGACCAGTTCTTTGTAAAGTTCCAAATAAAACTAACACAGTATAATAACTTGTGTTATACTGTGTAACTGGATTTACACAGTGGTTGCATTCCTGCAAAATTCAGCGAGTATCAAAATTGTGTTTACTTGCAAAATAAAGTTAGGCTTAAGATCAGACGACTATAAACAGATGTCTTACCTACAGAAACGTCCGGCAGGATTTCTAGGTACACCTGCCCCAGGCATTGCAGACAGACATTCAGCGTTTCTGACCTCTGCCCAGACATCGTGACAACCTGAAAACAACTCAGCCATTTTAAAAACTCTCCCTGGGAGGGCGATTCTATCCCCATAGAGACTTTTTAGGGCAACATGTTTTATTTTAAACCTGTTTAGTTATAATAAAATATTTGCAGCACATGATAAAGTATTACACATTCTCTTCCAAGTTCCCCTGGCGCTGCTGTCTACTGCACTGAAGACATCACCAGTGTCCTACGCATCCCTAAATATGTAAGCAGAGTCTCTGGGTTTTGAATTTGCTGAATAGCCTTGAAATAGAGACATTAATTACATGCTCAGTTGGAGACAATGTAATATGGTTCCTTTGCAGGAGTAATTGGAACCCTGCGGTAGCAACAAGTTTTAAGGCACATAAAACACCAGAGGCAGGTTGAATTGTAACAGCATCTCAAAGTTAATTGAAAAAATTCTAAATTAAGATAAGAAAACACGGGACTTCCACTGAAATGCTCTGATCATGACATTGTGATTAACTGAAAACAGTCATTTTAAGAGCCATGTTTGTTTAAAGATCTATTTTATTCAAAAGTTGACATACTTGTGAGACACCCAGAAAACATCACTGATACCAAAACGCTGGCACAAGAGGATACCTCTACTGTGTATTTTATTGTGCTTCAAAAGTCAAAAGAACGACACAAGATCCTCTCCTATCACAGCAGAAACAGCAACAAGAAGCTTGATTTTAAAATAAGATTTTGCAAAAGCATTGAGAACAGTGATTTTGAGAGATAAATGGAAGTGGCAAAAGAAAAAGACTATACGAGACATTGAAAACAGAATGAAAGAAACAAACACTTAAAGATATTTGGAATATAAGACACCAGCTTTCTCCATAGACTCAGAAATGCACTCAACACTTTCACTTGACTAAGATATGAATGTCAAAACAGGGTTTTATTCTCATGGTATCCAAAGAAGTTTGTGTTCTGGGAGACTCAATTTGGACAGGGTATTATATTAGTTTTCTTTCCATAGAAATATAGGAGCCTTCTTTGCTAACGGTTTCCAAATAGGTGAATTTACGACCACCACCCACCAACCCAGCATGGGCAGAAGTCATTTGTGGCGACATTGCAAACTTGACATAAGGATGCATCTTTCTGGAAATCCATATTTTCCATCTTTTCCCAAGTTACACGTGTGTGCTTGAGATTGGGGAAGACACGGGTAGGAAAGGAAGTTAGGACACTTCAAAATAAAACATCCATGGGACTTTCCGTCCTGACTCCTGGCTGTCGGTCCAGCTGGCGCCACCCCGGGCCATCCCACAGTGTGTGCACGTGTGTCCATCACTGGCCTCCTTTCGTTCCTCTCAAACGCACAGCTGCTCTCAGGCACTTACATGAACTGCTCCCTCTGCCTCACAGGCTCCTCTGCGGCTCCTCTTGCGGCTGGCTCTGAGCCTCCACCCTGAACTCAGCCCTCAGAGAAACGCTCCCTGACTCCCACCCACCAGCCAGTCTCCAAACTGCACCTGCTCAGGTCCTCCGGGCACTTACAGAGCTCCACGGTCGTGCCTGCTGACCGACTGAGTGACTGTCTGCCGAGGGCTCCCCGAGCCCTGGAGGGCAGCGTCCTCAGCTGTCTCCCTGCCATTCTTACCACCAGACCCGGAACAATTCCTGGCATGTGGGAGACGCTCAAAGATGTCTTTGTTGAATAAACACACAGATATAATTCTCAGGACCTAAAACTTTTGTCTTCATCGTCATGGTTAATATTTTGTGGTTTATTCTTTCAATTTCCTTAACTTTCAAAACCACTTTAGTTCTTCCAAATAGGTTTTAACCTCCACAGAAAGAAATACTTATACAGGTTATTTTCTATATTTAATCTGTAGCTCAAGCTGATGCCAAATTGCATTAGCCACTAAATTCCCCTCTAGTGCATGCCGGCTCAGCGAGGCTAGCCATGGTGTCCCTGAGCCTCCTGGCTTTTCCACTCACGCAGAGGAACTGCCACTACTTTGGGAGCCTTTCTTGTGATCATTCTCATTCTATAGAGAGCAAAACATCTAGACTCAGTGGAGAACAAAGACAAACTTGTTAGTATAAGTTTTTAAGCACTAAAGGTCTTGCTTTAAGAATTGTTAATGCTTAAATCAACATTTTAATGAATTCTGGAGAGGCAAGTCATGCCCAGCCCTCATCCTGACAAGCTGAGTCTAGTCTGGTTCTCTTGGGCAGCACCCCTCGTCTCCACACTCTTCCTCTGTCCTCTTGCACTGGGGCCCGTCCAAGTTCAGCATAAAATGGCCCTTTGTGAAACCTAAGTACATTCTGCTCTCCATTCCTGCCCTTTCTACCTAGGCCCCAAAAAGGAAACACGACAAAGCAACCCCACACCAATGCATCAGAGAAATGACCCTACACAATCCCGCCCACACGCCGTGAGCATGGCTGCAGCCTGAACACTTACAAGTTTATCTTTTCATGTAACTTTCTCCAGTTTTCTAAAGAAAGAGAATTTTGCCATAGAGTTAATTAAATTATTGACCAAATCAATTGAGATAATACTGTCTGCAGGAAAAGAAAAGCACAAAAGGTGAAGAATTGTAGAAACATAAGATTCTATTCTAGGGAGGAAAGGAAAGAGGGGACCAAGTGTCCTATGATTCGGGTTCATTGCCTGACTCTCCGCTCACCAGCTGTGTGACCTAACGCAACTCTGTTGACCTCTGTGTGTACTAATTTCCTCATTTTTAGAATGGGAATGGTAAAATCTCTCTCACCAAACAGACCTAATGATGGAAGAGTCACCATACCTAACACATAAAATGTGCTTAATGGAATTCTAAAAAATAAAGAAAACATGTATCTTCTAATTCTTCTGTCACTAATATTCTCTTTATATCCTTACATTTAAATTAATTTAAGCAATATTCCATATGGTGAAAGTTTTGTGCGCATGAAGAAAACTATGCATCCTAAAATCCGAGGTTTGCGATTACTTTGGAACATTGGTCTGGAGGTGGGAAAACTGGATTTGGGTTCCAGTTCAGCAGAGGGTCTCCAGGCCAATCATTTAACCTCAGGGCCTCAATCCCCTCATAGGTGAACCACAGAGAGGGACAGACTGTGGCTTCCAGCCTCCGCCACACGTTGGTACCTCTGGAAGACTGGGAACAGACGATGCCCCGGCTGCACCCACAGAGATTCTAGTCCGCGGGGGGCTGGGCCCTGGAATTTCACAAGCATCTCCTCAGGTGAATACTACTCGAAGCCAGGGTCCAAAGCTGTAGATTCTTCATTATCTTATGACTATTCCAGAACCCACAAATAGGAAAGGACAATATTTTTAAGGACAGACCACGTTTTCTCTAAATATATAAAATAGGAAACATGAGTTCAAATGAAGTAATTTCCCATCTTAAAACTTAAGAAGCCTTTGAAGAAAAACTAAAAGTTCCATAAATAGGGACAAGGTCTACAAAGTGAATAGTTTTATGGATGTTTATATTATGAAAACTTCTCTTATTAGAGACGTGATATTGAATGACAAGGTCAACTATAGAATTGTATTACCTAGAAGTATTTGAAAATTTGAAGTATAAACTATATGTTCAAAAAGTAAAATAACTTTCTACCAAGTCACCTTCAACAATGCTGCTATCAGCTGCACTACTTAATAAATAGGAAAGCACACTATTTACGGCCAGAGACAGCTCAGGACTTGGAAGCGCGAAGGACGCCTCAGCCAGGCAGACAAAACGGGGGCAAGGCTTTCTGTTGCGGAGCTGTTGTCGGTCAGGCGCTGTACTAGGCCCCGCTGGACTGTATTCATCATCTGCACACAGTTCTGCGGAGTAGGTGTTACTCTGCCCCTCGCACAGGTATCCAACATCTTATTCTCAAAGGGGTGAAGTGGTCTTCCTAGGGGGCTTTCTAGGGAAAGGAGCAGAGCCACCATGTGAATCCAGACGTTCTGATGGTAAACTCACGATACCCACGGCATATGATCTGCAAAATGCCTCTGTGTTGTTTTCTAAATTTTCTTCTATTTTACCTTTTCACACGTTCGTTCATTCATTCATTCACGCATCTACCAAGGAGCCTATCTAGCAAACACTTCAGGGCACGACAGGCTGAAGACTCAGACGCCCACAGAAAGCAACAACTGGAATATCAGTGCCAAAGGCACAGACATTGAGGCAACCAAGGAAGGCTGGCCTTGAGGAAGCTGTAAAGGCAGCATAGTGAATCAGAACAGACGAAAACAAAGTCAAGTGGGAGAGCTAGATGGCCCAGGCAGATAAAGCCAGACTAACTGGTGAACACACAGGAAGAATGTGTCAACCAGCAAGGGCTGGTTGAGGTTGGACGTGAGGAATGTTGCAGTCACAGAGTTCACACTGGAAGGCCCAATGAGAGTCAGGTAGGCAGATTACGCCCTGGTGTGCCAACTCACGTGCCCTCTGTGCTGACAGGCCTGGACTGACTGAAGACGTTCCTGGACCGAGAGAAGATGGGCCTGGAATGACTGAAAATGGGCCTGGACCCTGAAGATGGGCCTGGACTGACTGAAGACGTAAAAATACCTCATAATAATTTTTGTATCTAGTAATAATCATGTCAAATAATATTATTTTGGTATAATACTGATAGTATAATATTTAATAAACATTATTTAAACCAATATCTTGTATATATTAACATAAATAAAATATATTATTAAATGCAACTTTACTTGCTTATTTCTGCCTTTACAATGTGGGCAATAGAAAACTCAAAGTTACCTAGGGGCTCACGTTGTGTCCGCCCGGGGAGTGAGGCCAGGGCAGCCCAGGGACATCGGTGGAGTGGAATGCACACCAGTGGTGAGTGCACACCAGCTATGGGCACGCACACCAGCCGTTTGTGCACACCAGCTAAAAGTGCACAAACCAGCTATGTGCATGCACACTAGCAGTGCCTGAGCACACCAGCTATGTGCGTGTACACCAGCTATGCGTGTGCACACAGCAGTGCCTACGCACACCAGCTATGCACATGCACAGCAGCAGTGCCTGAGCACACCAGCTATGTGCGTGTACACCAGCTATGTGTGTGCACACCAGCTATGCGCATGCACACCAGCAGTACCTGAGCACACCAGCTATGTGCGTGTACACCAGCTATGTGTGTGCACACCAGATATGTGTATGCACACCAGCAGTGCCTGCGCACACCAGCTATGCGCGTGTGCACCCAGCTATGCATGTGCACATCAGCTATGCCTGCGCACACTAGCTATGTGTGTGCACACCAGTGGTGCATGCACACAAGGGGTGACCCTGTCAGACCGGGGAGGACATACTCACAGGCGGACGCAAAGGGGCGATGTCCATGTCCAGCTGGGACTGCAAGGCTGAATCCACGGGGCCAAAGAGGAAGAGAGGAGAGGGTGTGAAAGCCCCACCATCCTGTTTCTCCCCTGACTCGCACCCTGTCCTGCCTTCTGGTTGCCTCTCGGCCGATGGCATCTCCAGCCTCTGCTGCTGGGACCAGGGGCCCGAGCACAGGGACTGGGCACGACTGTCCAGGGACATGGTCACAGGCAGCACGAGTGCATGACAGGCTCCAGGCTGGGCGCAGAGGGGCGTCTGCATCTCCAGCTGGTCAGTGCCTAACCGCCCATCCCCGGCGGGTGGTGGCGCCCTGTGTGGCCTGTGGCTTTCGCCCAGCTTTGCTGTTTGCACTCAACTGCATTCCTCTCCTTTGATGGTTTGATCACTTGGCCCTGATCCTCTACGCTTCACTCGAAACCCGCAGCCGTCCTTCCTCTCTCAGTGCTGTCCTCCACCAGAGGCTAGGGGAGGAGATGCGAGCTCTCGGCTCTGCTGCAGGTAAGGGGTACCATGTGACACAGCTCTGGCCACAGGACGTGGGCAGGAATCTGTGGAAGAGGATCTTTTTCCATGAAAAGAGAAAGCATTGCTAGGAGCCCCTTGATCCCGTTGCCAATTGACTGAATGCAGCCGAGATGTTGGAGGTGGGGCAGCCATTTTGCAACCATGAGAGGACAAACACGAGGATGATGAACTGAGGAGGGTAGAACATACAGGGCCCCACTCCCCACTGACATTGTGGAGGCTTGACTTCCTCTAGATTTCTCCTTGAGGAAGAAAAAAACTTGCTAAGCCACTGTTGGTCCAATGTTCTATTCCCTTAACTAATGTAGTAACTATTATGCATAACATCATCATAACAAAAGTATTTTTTTTCCTTCCTGGAAATCTCTCAATGACTCTGCCTCTCTCAAATCTTCCATCCAGTTCCCTGCTTCCCTCTGTTCTCCCCTTTCCCTCCTCCCCATCAGGTCTTGCTTCATCAGAGCAGAATTCCCAGGAAAGATCACATAAAGGAAAAACACAGCCCCCTGAACAGCAATGGTGGTTTACAGCCAGGGTCAGTGGCACATGCAGTCTGGCCCCGGCCACCATTCCTCCCCGTGACATCTGGGTCTGTCCGCCCAAGCACAGGCGTGACCATCAGAGCAGCTGCTGAGCGCTGAGGCCTCGGCCACACAGGCCAGGACTGGAGGGAGGGCGCGAGGGCCACCAGAGTCGTGCGGCAGAGGAGGCGGTGGCAGTTCCCCGTGCCAGCACACTCCTCGACTTCCCCATTTGGTGAGCTCTTGGGCACGACGGACACACTGCAGTCCGTTATGAGCGATGGCTTTTGGTTCTGCAGTAACTGACAGAGCCTCGCCATCCAGGAGAGTCATGGGTCTCTAGTTAGAAAGGCATTCCTCCCCACAGATAAGAAAAAGAAGTCTCTGATCCAAAACAGCCGAGTCAACAAAGGAAAATTGAAAAGATGCCCAGACAACAGCACAGAGACGCATTAACTCAGAGAAGGAAAATAGCTTCTTCCCCTTGAGCTGTTTACTCAGAACTCTCAACGTAACTAGGTGACACCGGGCAACAGCAATGCAGCCGCAGCGCTCCTCTTTGCTTTCAACACAGTGATATCTTCTCCCCTCTTCCTACACTGTCTTCACCTGGCAATAAGTACCTAGGATATTGTGAGTGAATGAGCCTCTCCTGTTTCCTATATAAAGCCATGTGGGATGCGACGTGGGGAAAGCAGGCAGAGGCACATCCCAGAGACAGGGAACTTTCCCTGAATATCTTCCTGAATGAGTTTTGCTTATTTTAACCTGGTTATTTTACTTCAGTCTAAATTAGTTTTTCCAGTACTTATTGCCCTCACACCCTGCTCTATTATCAGGCCATTTTCCATGGAGCACATACACAAACAGGCTTTCACAGCACACGCTTGTACTGCTTCTGGAAACGGTGCTTGGAATTCAGCAACTTCCTTTTTTGAGAGTCTGATTTACTTGTTGTGTTTTATAGGCAAGCCTCAGAAACATTCAGCGTACGAACCCCCTACCCCCTATACCCCTGCCCAAAGGACCTAACTTTAAGAATCGCCCTTTCGTTCCGGACCCATGGTTGCTTTGTGCCCATCCTCTGGATGCCTCCCTCTTTTGTCTCTGCAGACGCTGAGGCCAACCTTTCACCAATATTACCCAAGATTTTGCCCCAGGTCCGACAAGAGTCCATGCTTCTACCCCTCTGCTAAAGAACCTCTGTCTTCAACCACCTGTAGCTTCTTCCTCTCAACCCTCACTCCTCGGGGTCCCTGGGACATACACTCTGCACGCATGGATTCATGCACTGACCAAGCACTGGATCAGCACCAGAACAGTTCCGCGCTCCAGAGGGAAGGCAGTGGGTGAGGCAGGTAAGAGTCTGTCAGTCTGCGCAGAGAGAAAACAGATCAGTGAATAAACGAATAAACAAGAAGACTTGGGTTAAGTGTTATGATCAAATGAAATGGAGATCACACGGCACAAAGGAGGAGGGGCCTTTCTGAGCAGGAGATATTTCAGCCGAATCTGAACGTCAGGAACCTCCTCACTCCTGACGCCAAGACCTGCATCCTGTCTCCTGACATTGATTCATCAAAACAGAAGCCACAGGAACCTTGCAGGAGTGACCTTTGAAAGGAATGCAGAGCCTGCCTTGTTACAGTGCATTTGCACTTCTGGAGACTTCCATTTACCCCCTCACACAGCCTGCAACACTCCTGCTGCGGGGAGAGAGCGAAAGGAGCCACATGGCCTGGGACAGAGCTGCGGGCATGGAGCCGCTGGCAGCTCGAGTCGCTACCCTCCCTCTCTACTGACAGGCTGCACCTCATGCTCTCATGGGAGCAGAGTCGCTACCCTCCCTCTCTACTGTCAGGCTGCACCTCATGCTCTCGTGGGAGCAGTGTGCGTGAGCGAGTGTGCATGTGCGTGTGGGTGTCTCTGTGACTGATGAGTCTGAGCAGACAGCCCAGAAAACCTCAAATACATTTGTGTCCGGCTTTTCTCTGTGGAAAATGAACAGTAAACAGAGCCAGTCCCAGAGCATTTACGAAATAAGTGACAAAGATAAGCGACATATCACCAAGAAAACGGTTTGCAGAGAAAAGGATAAACGATGAAGGGTCCAACTTAAGTCAGTGCCACTGTTTTGGGACAAATTAAAACGATTTTAGCTCCTTTTTGTTCCATAGGAGTTACATCAGTTGCATCTGGCTAGCTCTAAACTCTGCAGTTCTGTGTTGTAGAAACTCAGGATTTCAAATATGATGGGAAAAGACTCCTTGTGTTTGATTGCTTAAGTTGCTTGCCACGAGCTTTGCAAACAGCTCCTGAAGTTTCCTGAAGTTTGGGTCTTGACAAGAGCAGTCACTGCGAAGTCCAGCCCCCAGCAGCCTCGAGCACTTGACACCCTTTATCAAGCATAGGTTAGTGTTTTGTTTATAAAGTCAGTCATAACTTCATGCTACTACCAAGCGAGGGCAAAAAGAGAATTCTGCTTTGGGAACCTAAAATATTTAAAGCATGGGTAACACCATGAAGGCGAAGTCAAGGTTTGCCCCCAGGGACTCCAAATGAGGTTATCTATAGGCAAAGGGAGTGAAATGCAGTAAAGATGGTGAGCCAAGAGTCGTCAATGGTGAATGGTCTCTCCTCCAGAAACCATGCGCATATGTGTGTGCACTATAAATACAGAAGAACATAACCCTCAGGGAGATTCAACTTTGGTAAAGCAAGGCACGTTAGTGTCCCACCCCGAGCTGTTGCCACAAACCAACACAGGCTTCTCGGCTGAAACAGCAGAACTGCAGTCTCTCAGTCTGGAGGCTGAAGTCTGGAGTCAAGGTGCTGCACAGCCGTGCGCACCTGCAGTCCTGGGATGAAAGCTTCCTTGCCTCTTCCTGGCTTTGGGGGCCCTGCAATCCTTGGTTTCCCTGGCTCACAGCTGCCTCATTCCAGTCTGTCTCTGGCTTCACATTCTTCTCTGTCTTTCTCTCATCTTCTTATAAGGGACCCAGTCATTGGATTCAGGGCCCATCTACTCCACTGTGACCTCATCTTAACAACTAATTACATCTGCAACGACCCTGCTCCCAGATGAGATCACGTTCTGAGGTTCTGGATGGATGTGAATCTTGGGGGGACACTACTCAACCCACTACAAGTGTCATGAGATCTATGTTTAGATACAAACAGCAAAACTATGACAAACAAGAAAACGTGGCAAGAGCAATGGCCTCGGCTCTAGGAACCTGCGACTGGCTCTTCCTTCTCCAGCTCCACTCCTACTGCCTTAGGCCTGGTCCTCAGTACCACCGACCAAGGCCATTGCAACAGGCTCCCAACCAAGACCCCCCCTTAGCTGGTCCACCTGTTCCAACTCTGTATCTGCCACTTTCTAGCTCTGGACCTTGGGCAAGTTACTCAACCCGTCAGTGCCGTGGTCTCCTCACCCGTGAAGTGAGAATAATGACCCTCCCGCACAGGGTTTCTGTGACAAGTGAATCCCTGACTGTAAATCACTTACCTAGTGCCCAACCCAGAGGACATATAACTTTTATGATTACTAGTCTCCCTGTTTATAACCCATCCTACCTGTTATTGGCAGGATCATCTTTCTAGAACTTAAGTCTGACGTCATCCTCTTCTTTAAACCCTGACACGTCATCCAGCCGATGACCAGATAAAGTGAGTTCTCAGGACGCACAACGCCCTCAATATCTGGTCCCACATCTCCCCAGCTCCCCCACCACATACCGTCACCCTCGACTCAGGGGCACGCAGGAAAGATGTGCTGCCTTCTCACACCTCCTTGCTTGTGCACACATAGCCCCTGTGTTGGGACGCCCCAGCTCCATGTCTGCCTGGTGCTGCTGACTCAGTTCTGCTCGCTGCTCCCTCGCCAGCTCCCTGAGGAGGCTTCTAAAGCTCCGATTCTGGGCTCCTTGTCTCTGCTCCCTGAGCTTATCAATCCCTCACAGTGCTTGGGAGCATTTACTGATATATCTTCTTTTGTGGATTAGGAGTTCCAGGCAAAATGTCATCTCAATTCTTAAAGCTCTAACTCCCTGGGAGGAAATACAGCCTGTCGGTTAACAGTACACGGCTTGCAGCTGAACAGCCCTGTTCTCTTTCTGCCTTTCTACCAGCTGTGCACCCTTGCAGGAGTCACTGAACTTGTAAATTGAGGTAGTAAACATACCTACCTCCCGGGTACTGGGGTTGAGGAACTGTTTGCAACGCATAATGCCAAGAATATATTAAGGGATACTTAATAAACGTCTTTTTAAAGATTCTGTTAGCTGAGCACAAGGGGAAAAATGATACAAGCTTGCAGATTGTGGCCGTCAAACATTAAGAGTCTCCCCTCTCAACAGCCTCACTGTCATCTTTATTTTTATCCTCAGTAATTCCCTGGCCCACACTCCTCAGTCCTCATCCAAACCCTCACGGCTCCCCGAGGACTCTGCTTAACGTCCTCATTCTCAGCAGATGACTCTAGCTCCTACTGGAAAAAATATCTATGAATAGATAAGTAAGGAAAGTCTTCCAGCATGGTCTTCATCTCCCTGCTGTCCTCCCACCCTCAGGGGCACACACACTCCTACGAGCCTGTCTATGTTCACATGTTCCTTCCTTCCTGGGTCTGAGGACACTGCCTCCCACTGGGAATGCCAGCCCATGGCCGGGCCCCTCCTCCGTGTGTCCATCGCCCCCCAAATAAGACGACAACAAGAGGCCCCCTTGGCTCAGCCTCTAGGTGTTTTCTGGGCTTTCTCTTTTCAATTCCATCCAAACCATCAAAGAATAGTCTGGAAAGGCAGTCTCCACTTCTTCATCACCCACATACTCATCAACCCCCCTCCTGCAATTGAGGACAATCAATCCAGTGATGTCACACTCATTAAAGTCACATGTGTCCTCTGAATGCCAACTCCAATGGCTATTTTTAGTGCTGTTCTCAGTAGCTTTTCCTCTACATTCCACACCATTGATCACTGTCTCCTGAAAACTATCAGACTTCCATGCTCTGGGATACAAGTCTCTTCTAGTTTTCTTGGTAGACTTTTGACTATTTCCTTGAAACTTCTCTTGGAGACTTTTCTTCTGCCCAAATGCTGGCGACCTGTGACTTGTCTCCTCGGCCCACTATTCTCTCCAGGGGTCTTGGTGTCCTGGAGGCTGTCCTTGAGGAGCAGCCCCCGCCTCATGATCTGCCCTCACCACAACCTGTGACTCTCACATTGGGACATCTCCCAGGGTCTCAGACTTGGTTCTCTTCCTGCCTTTTGCACTTCCCATACTGAATGTTCAGCTTGTTTACAGGTGAACTCACCGTCTTTTCTTCTGACTCTCTTCCCATTTTCTCTCTTTATAGGCAGCTGGATCCTCCACAGTCACCAAAGCCTAACGTGGGATGCATCAGGGCAGCATTCGAGGTGGGGCCCTTTTTCAGGTAAACTTAAAACCAAGGGTGGGCTCTTTGAAGCCCAGGAGGGAAGACAGAAGCCTCGGAAGCAAGTCCTCTTGGCTCTGCAGAGAATCGTCTTGATGGTCTCTCTTGATCGTATGACTACAGGGCAGGAAGGTACCTTTCATCCTAGGAGGAGAGTTTTGTTGTTTGGTTTTTTTTTGGATGCTTATCAAAAACAGCTCCACATGCCGGTACTCAGAGCTGTTTCCTGGGTTGGAGGTGGACAGAGGGGGGAATGGGGGCCCAGGGCTTGTGTGTGCTACTCGAGGTCTGAAGTTCCAACAACCTGCGGGTTGGCCAGCACCTTCATCCACCATCCGCTCACCTCGTCCCATCCAATTAGTGGTCAGTCATCTTTCTTCAACCCGTCTTGAACACACCTCCTTCTCTCCGTGTTTCCCTCCACCCTCCACAGCCCCGCAGGAGCTGCAGGAGCCCCTTGAACAGCGTTCCCAGGAATGAGTCTTGTCCTCAACCCTATCCTCCACAGAGCCACCTGAGTGACCCAATGGAAGTCCAGAATCTGTCAGTAACTGTCCATTTCTGGCGAGATAAAGACTCGGCTCCCTAAACGGCACAAGCCTCCCCAGGACGAGCGCCTTCAGGTTCGGTGCACCCACTCCTTGCACGCAGGATTCTGCAAGAGCAGCACAGAGGCGCCTGCATGGCACATGTCACCCCTCTGCCTATGGCTCCTGTGAGAGGCTTTGCTAGGACACGTGTCCACCCTCTTCACCTGTATGTGTGCTGCCCATCTCCCAAGGGCCCAGGTGACACCCACTGTGTCAGCTGGTCTGCTCCTCATTTCCACAGCACCTGAGCTCACGTATACGGGCTCGCCCCCACCCTGTACTGTGTTCATCCATTCGTTCCTCTGCCTCTCCCTGCCCTGCCTCCTCCTCCTGAAGGATAAAGTCTTCTCATTTTTACATCTCTGGCATCCATCACAGTGCTGGAAACATGAAAAATGCTCAGTAAATCCTTCTTCAATCGAACAAGTGAATTCCAGCTCTCCCACCAATTTATTGTGACCCAGGGCAAGTCCCAAATTCTCTGGCACTGAGTTATTTCATATCCAGTTAAAGAGATGAAGTAATCTCTGAGTGTCCCTTTCAATTCCAACAGTCTATGAGGCTTCTATTCTATTTGTTGAAAGAGTGTAATGGAGTGAAAATTTATTTTTAATAGTCTGTAATTACTAACAAAAACACTCCCTACGTCATTGCTCAGCCCTCTGCATGAAGTGCGATATATAAAGAGCTTAAGTGAAAAGATCTCTGAGTAAGTCATAGTACACGGAGCTCCCACCCTAACGTGCTTAAGTTCAGAAAAGTAGTTCGGGTTCACAAGTGTAACCGCCGGACACGCGCTCAAACTCACGGAGGAGGCAGAGTTCTCGCCGCAGCGTAACTGGCTGCTGGGCCACGAAACTGCGCTGATTCCTGCTCTTGTACTTGCTCATCGTTCATAACTCGGCCCCACACTCATGCTTCCTAGCTTAAGTTTAACCCATTGCTTATCATGTCAGTTATTTTTTCTCTTACGTAAACTTTTTATTTTGGAATACTTTTAGATGTACAGAAAATTGGCAAAGATGGCACACAGTTCCAGTGCACACTCACCATTTCCCCTGTCGTTAACATCTGAATTAGTGGAGTATACTTGTCCTAATTAATGAACCAATATTAATGCACTATCATTAATTAAATCCAAGCTGTATACAGATTTCCCTAGTTTTTACCTAGTATCCTTTTTCTCTTCCAGGATCCCACATCACATTTACATGTTATATCTCCTTAGCTCTTCCTGGCTCTGACAGTTTCTCAGACATTCCCTGTTTTTGATGACCTTGACAGTTTTGTGGATTGTCCCTCAATTTTGGCCGGCCTGGTGATTTTTTCATGATTAGAGTGGGGTTATAGGTTTTTGGAGGAAGACCGTAGAGTAAAGTATCATTCTCATCACATCACATTAAGTGTACATCCTACCAACATGCCTCATCAGCGGTGATGTCGACCTTGGTCACCTGGCTGAGGGAGTGGGCCAGTGTCTACACTGTGAATGACTCTTCTCCTCCCTCCCACACTGTGCTCTTTGGAAGGAAGCCACTCTGCCCAGCCTACCTGAGGAGCAGGAAGTGTGGTCCACCTCCCTGAGGGCGGAGCAGCTACATAAATCGTGTGAATGCTTCTACAGGGAGATTTTTCTCTTCTCTTTCATTTATTAATTTATTCAACCATTTATTTTATCATTATGGACTTGGGAATTGTGGGTTATTGTTGGAACATCAAATTTACATTAAATAGAAGTAAAAGCAGAACAAAACAAACATGAAGCAGAGAAGGGGACAGGAAGCCAAGGGCATCACCTTCACTCATCCTGATGCAAATTCATTCTCTTCAGCTGATTTAAGCCCCTGGTCAGCAAGCTACAGGGAGTGCACGGGACAAGCTGGTGCACTAAATGCACACCCCAGTAATCTCCACAGACTGCCAACCTATGAAACCAGCGCCTAGTGCAAGAAGCAGAATCTTACCAGCTCCCTGGGACCCTCCGCATGCTTGTTCCCTCCAGTCCTTGTGTCCCCCACCTCAGTGTAACTGTGATCCTCAAGTCTTACAGCCCGAGGAAGCGTGGCCTGTTTTTGAACTTTATACAAATGGAATCATATCATCTGTATTCACTTGTGTCTGGTTCTTTCACTCAATAGTTTTTTGGAGGGTGGAGTTGGAGAGATTCATCCATGTTGTTGCATGTAGTTTTGGATTATTCTTATTGCGATATAGTGTGAAAATATACTGTGGAATATCCCACAATGTATTTCCTTGTGTGTAGTTGTAGATACATCTCAATGCTGTCTAGCGTTCATAGTGTGACCATATCACATGTGTTTATGTTCTTCTGGTGACATGGACTGGACAGGCTCCCATTTGTGAGTTGTGAATGGTGCCAATGTGGTCTTCTAGTGAACAGAAGGGCAAGCTTTTGTTGGTTTTATACAAAGAATGGAACTGTTAGATCACAGGATACGCCTATGATGACCCCGAGCAGCTAATGTAGTTCCCAAAGTCATGTCACCAGCTCACACTCTCCCATCAGGATATGAGGTTTTGGTTTGTTCTGCATCCTTGACAACACTTAGAATGGCCCACATTTCAAACTTGTGTATACAGAGTAGAGTGCCACTGAAGATTTATTTTTTATTTTCTTGATAACTAATGAGGCTTAGAACCTTTCATAGATTTATAGGCCATTGGATATTTTCTTTTGTGGAATTACATTGTAAAACTTTCATTTAAAAATTTCTTGAGACAGCATCAAGATGGCAGCATAGACAGACTCTGAACCCACCTCCTCCCAGGGACACAACAGATTTACAACTCCTCTTGAACAATTACCCCTAAAAGGGAACTTAAAATTGGATAAAAACAACCCCCACAACAAGGGACAGTGCTGACTGAGGTGGAAGAAGCAGAAATTCCTTCTGGAGAGAAAAAATTGCCACCTTCATGAGCCATGGAGCCTCACAGTCAGGGAGGAGCCACCCTAAGGTACGCAGCCTTCCCTGGAGGAGTGAGAGACCTGATTAGGGGAGCACTAGCACTATAAGCATCCTTCAGACTCAGCACAACTGAGGTGAGTGTCATAATATCCGGCTTTGCTGGTATTAACTACAACAAGGAATACCCCTAGAAAAGCTATCCAACATAAGCAGGAAAAAACCAGCTCCTAAAGGACCCACACACAAATCCCCCTGTTTTGGAAAGCAACCTAAAATCACCAGAAAGAAAGCTGCACAGTCCTTTGGTGAAAAGAGACTCACCTGATAGGCTCTGGGTGCATCTCAGTGAGAGGTAAGACCTCCCCAGGGACTGAGACATTGGCAGCAGCCATTATTGTGACCTAGTACAGGCATGCTGCCACAGACGTTGGCAGATGCCATTGGATTTCCTCCCCTGGCCTATTAGCACAGGGGTCTGCCTCACTCACCAGAGAAAAAATTTAGTGCAGCTCAGCCAGGGCAGGCAGCCCACCTTAAGGACTGGTCCTAGCCAAGAGCAAGCACTCAGGCAACTTGTGGACACAAATAGGTCAAGTGTCTGGAACCTCAGCAGCTGGACGAGTGACTCTGACTCTGGGAGGCAGAGCGTGCACAAGAGACAGGCCTCTGTTGGTAGAGGGTGTGGGGCCTCTGCAGTGAGGCACCTGGGTCTGCCTCAGGGAGTCGGGATGTGTGCATTGGGCAGGACTGTGTTGACAGGGTTTGTGGCCCTGTGGCATGAGGCTTATCAGTGGCAGAAGACCTGGGCTTCGCAAACAGCCACATAGGGGATCAGCCCCACATTCCAAGGCCTGAAACAATTGAGTGTCACCATGCCTGCTGCCAGCCCCACTTAGCTGCAATCCTGAGAGAGCTGACAACAGCCTTCCAGGTCATGGAGGCCCATAGCAATTAAGAGACCCTGACCTAGCAACCAGCCACAGTGGGGGCCTACTCACTTGACAGAAAACTGCAACAGGAATGTGCTATTAGAGCTTAAAACCAACAGTGCTGCGGCTTCCCAAACACGAAAAAGTGACTGAAGGGTCCATAGCAGTCACACACACTTGAGCATTACAACCAGCAACAACAACTAGGGGGACATCCTAGCCTCCCTGGGCACCTGCACCAAGAGCCACCCTGTCACAACAGAAGAACACACATAGCCCACGCAGGGGACACCCTGGAACATTTGGAACTGGTGATGAGAGGGAAGCACACTGCTGGGCCTCATAAGGCATCCCTTACATAGACGACTTCTCCATGATCAGGAGACATAGCTGACCTACCTAATACATAGCTGTAAGCACAGAAAAAGAGGAAAATGAGGAGGCAAAGGAATACGTTCCAAGTAAGGGAACAAGACAAAACCCCAGAAAAAGAACTAAATGAAACAGAGATAAACAGACTACCTGACAAAGAGTTCAAGCAAAAAGCCAGAAGGCTGCTCACTGATCTTGGGAGAAGAATGGACAAACTCAGTGAGAACTTCAACAAAAAATTGGAAAATATAAAAAAGAACCAATAAAAAATGAAGAATACTGGTCATGAAAAATTTACCAGAAGGACTCAATAGCAGAGTAGATGATACAGAATTAACCAGTGAGCTGGATGAAAGAATACAGGAAATCACTCGAGCTCAAGAGACAAAAGAAAAAACAATTGAAAAGAATGAGGACAGTCTAAAGGAACTCTGGGACAATATCAAAGTGCAATAACATTCATATTATATGTGCCTCAGAAAAGAAGAGAGAGGCAAAGGGGCAGAGAATTTATCTGAAGAAATAATAGCTGAAAACTTTCCTAACCTAAGGAAGGAAACAGACATCCAGGTACTCGAAGCACAGAGAGTACCAAACAAGAGAACCCCAAAGAGGCCCAGAACAATACACATTATAATAAAAATGTCAAGAATTAAAGACGAAGAGAGAATCTTAAAAGCTACACGAGAAAGGCAACAAGTTACATACAAAGGCAGCCCCATAAAGCTATCAGCTGACTTCTCAGCAGAAAACCTATGGGATAGAAGAGAATGGCATGACTTATTTAAAGTGCTGAAAGGAAAAAACCTACAGCCAAGAATACTCAACCAGCAAGGTTATCATTCAGAATGGAAGGAGAGATACAGTTTCCTAGACAAGCAAAAATTAAAGGAGTTTATCATCAAGAAACCAGTCTTACAAGAAAGGCTAAAGGGACTTAGTTAAGGAGAAAAGAGAAGACCAAACAAATAAGAATAAGAAAACTATAAAAAAAAAATACTAATAAAATCACTGGTAAAGGCAAATATACAGTAAATGTAGCAGATCAACCACTTGAGAAGCTATTATGATAGTTAAAAGACAAAAGTGCAGAAATTACCTATTTCCATGATAAGAGAGTAATGGATATACACATACAAAAAAAGAGGTTAGATATGATATCAAAAATATAAAATGTGGGAGGAGGGGAGTAAAACAGCAGAGCTTTTAGCAAGAGGTCAAACTAAACAGGCCATCAACTTAATATACATTGCAATATATGTAGGTTACTATATTGGAACCTCATGGTAATCATAAACCAGAAACCTATAATAAATACACAAAAAAATTAAGAGAAAGGAAGTCAAACATAATACTAAAGAAAGCCATCAAACGACAAAGGAAGAGAGAAAGAGAAGAAAAAAGGAACAGAGAACTACTAAAACACCTAGAAAAAAGTAACAAAATGGCAATAAGTACATTCTTATCAATAGCTACTTTAAATGTCAATGGACTAAATGCTCCAATCAAAAGACAGAGGGTGGCTGATTGGACAAAGAAACAAGACCCATATACATGCTCCATACAAGAGACACACTTCAGACCTAAAGACACTCACCAACTGAAAGTGAAAGGATGAAAAAAGATTCTCCATGCAAATGGCAAAGAAAGCTGGGGTGCCAACACTTATATCAGACAAAACAGACTTTAAAACAAAAACTGTAGCAAGAGACAAAGAAGGGCACTACATAATGATAAAGGGAACAATCCAACAATAACAGTAGGGGACAGTTATCACCCCACTTACACCAATGGATAGATCATCCAAACAGAAGATCAATAAAGAAACATTGGCCTTAAATGACACATTAGATCAGATGGACTTAGTAGATACATATAGAACATTCCATACAAAAAACACAGAATACACATTCTTTTCAAATTCACATGGAATATTCTCCAGGATTGATCAGGCCCCAAAACAAGTCTCAATAAATTTAAGAGGAATGAAATAATATCAAGTTCTTTTCTGACCACAATGGTATGAAACTAGAAGTCAACTACAGGAAGAAAATCAGAAAAGCCACAAATATATGTGGAGATTAAACAAAATGCTACTGAACAATGATTGGATCAATGAAGAAATCAAAGGAGAAATCAGAAAATACCTGGAGACAAAGGAAAATGAAAATAGGACATGTCAAAATTTATGGGATACAGCAAAAGTGGTTCTAAAAGAGAAGTTTATAGCAATTCAGGCCCACGTCAACAAACAAGAAAAATCTCAAATAAACAATCTAATGGTTATCAGTGGCAGAAGGATAAAAGGAACTGGAAAAAGAAGAACAAACCAAGTCCAAATTCAGTAGATGGAAGGAAATAATGTAAATCAGAGCAGAAAAAAAAGAAACAGAGACTGAAAAAAAAAATAGTAAAAAAAAAAATCAATGAAACTCACAGCTGGTTCTTTGAAAAGATAAACAAAACTGACAAAATTTGACCTGGATTCACCAAGAAAAAAACTGAGAAATCTCAAATAAATAAAACCAGAAATGAAAGAGGAAAAATTACAATGGACACCTCAGAAATACAAATGTTCATAAGAGAATGCCATGAAATGCTATATGCCAACAAATTGGATAATCTAGAAAAAAATAGATAAATGCTTAGAATCATACAACCTTCCAAAACTGGATCAAGAAGAAATAGAGAATTTGAATAGACCAATGACCAGCAAGGAGATCAAAACAGTAATCAAAACCTCCCAAAAAATAAAAGTCTAGGACCAGATGGCTTCCCTGGTGAATTCTACCAAACATTCAAAGAAGACTTAATACCTATCCTTTTGAAATGCTTGCAAAAAGTTGAAGAGGAGGGGAAGCACCCTAACTCATTCTACAAAGCCAGCATTACCCTGAAACCAGACAACGACAACACAAAAAAAGAAAATTACAGGCTATTATCACTGACGAACATCAATGAAAAAATCCTCAACAAAATACTGGCACATCAAATACAACAATACATTAAAAAGATCATACATCATGATCAAGTGGGTTTCATTCCATGGATCAGGGATGGTTCAACATCTGCAAATCAATCAACATGCTACACCACATTAACAAAACGAAGAATAAAAATCACATGATCATCTCAATAGATGCAGAGAAAGCATTTGACAGGATAAAGCATCCATTTATGATAAAAGCTATAAATAAAATGGATATAGAAGGAAAATACCTCAACATAATAAAGGCCATACATAACAAACTCACAGTTAACATCATTCTCAATGGAGAAAAACTAGAAGCTATCCCTCTAAGAACAGGAGCCAGAAAGGATGCCCACTTTCACTACTCTTATTTAATATTGTATTGGAAGTCCTAGCCAGAGCAATCAGGCAAGAAAAACAAATAAAAGGGATCCAAATTGGAAAGGAAGAAGGGAAATTGTCACTATTTGCAGATGACATGATTTTATATATAGAAAACCCTAAGGAATGCACCAAAAAACTTTTAGCAACAATAAATGAATATGGTAAAGTTGCAGGATACAAAATCAACACACAAAACTCAGTTGCATTTCTATACACAAACACTGAAGTAGCAGAAAGAGAAATTAAGAATACAATCCCATTTACAATTGCAACAAGAAGAATAAAATACCTAGGAATAAATTTAATTAAAGAGGGAAAAGACCTGCACACTGAAAACTACAAAACATTGTTGAAAGAAATTGAAGACACAAAGAAATGGAAAGATATGCTGTGCTCTTGGACTGGAGGAATTAACATAGTTAAAACATCCATACTTTCTAAAGTCAATGCAATCCTTATCAAAGTTCCAATGACATTTTTCACAGAAATAGAACAAAGAATCCTAAAATTTATATGGAACAACAAAAGACCCCAAATAGCCAAAGGAATCCTGATAAAAAAGAACAAAGCTGGAGGTATCACACTTCCTAATTTCAAAATATACTACAAAGCTATAAAATCAAACCAGCATGGTCTTGGCACAAAAACAGACACACAGATCAATGGAACAGAAGGGAGAGCCCAGAAATAAACCCACACATATGTGGACAGCTAATTTTTGACAGGGGAGGCAAGAACATACAATGGAGAAAGCAAAGTCTCTTCAACAAACTGTGTTGGGAAAACTGGACAGCCACATGAAAAAGAATGAAAGTAGACCATTATCTTATACCATATACAAAAATAAACTCAAAGTCAATTAAAGACTTGAATCTAAGACCTGAAAGTATTAAACTTCTAGAAGAAAACATAGGCAGTATGCTTTTTGAAATCAGTCTTAGCAGCATATTTTCAAGTACCATGTCTGACCAGGCAAGGGAAAGAATAGAAAAAAATAAGCAAATGGGACTACATCAAACTGAAAAGCTTCTGCACAGCAAAGGAAACCATCAACAAAATGAAAAGACAGCCTCACAATTGGGAGAAGATATTTATAAACCATATATCTGATAAGGGGTTTATATCCGAAATATATAAAGAACTCATACAGGTCAACAATAAAAAAAACTTGGGGCTGGCCCGGTGGCAAAGCAGTTAAGTGTGCACGTTCCACTTCTGGCAGCATGGGGTTCGCCGCTTTGGATCCCAGGTGCGACATGGCACCGCTTGGCATGCCATGCTGTGGTAGGCATCCCACATATAAAGTAGAGGAAGATGGGAATGGATGTTAGCTCAGGGCCAGTCTTCCTCAGCACAAAGAGGAGGACTGGCAGCAGTTAGCTCAGGGATAATCTTCCTCAAAAAAAAAAAAAAAGAAAGAACAATAAAAAAGCTAACAACCCAATTAAAAAATGGGCAAAAGAACTGAACAGACATTTCTCCAAAGAAGATGTACAGATGGCCAACAGGCACATGAAAAGATTTTCAACAGCCTTAACTATCAGTGAAATGCAAATCAAAACTACAGTGAGATATCACCTCATGCCTGTCAGAATGGCTATAATTAACAAGACAGGAAACAACAAGCGTCAGAAAGGATGTGGAGAGAAGGGGGCCCTCATACACTGCTGGTGGGATTGCAAACTGGTGTAGCCACTAGAGAAAACAGTCCGGAGATTCCTCAGAAAGTTAAGACTAGATCTACCATATCATCCAGCTATTCCACTGCTGGGTATTTATCCAAAGAACATGAAAACACAAATGCATAAAGATACATGCCTCCCTATGTCCATTGAAGCATTATTCACAACAGCCAAGACTTGGAAGCAACCTAGGTGCCCATCAAGTGATGAATGGATAAAGAAGATGTGGTATATATACACAATGGAATATACTACTCAGCCATAAGAAATGATGAAATCCGGCCATTTGTGACAACATGGATGGACCTTGAGGGTATTATGCTAAGTGAAATAAGTCAGAGGGAGAAAGTCAAATACTATATGATCTCATGCATAAGTAGAAGATAACAGCAACAATAAACATAGAGAACGAGATTGGATTGGTGGTTACCAGAGGGAAAGGGGGGTGGGAGGAAGGCGAAAAGGGTGGTTAGGCACATGTATGTGGTGATGGTGGTGAACATGATGCAGTCAACACAGAGATCGAAATATAGTGATGTACATCCCCCCCAAATTTTTCTTTTATTAACAATCAATTTTTTAAAGGGAAAAGAAAAAAGAATTTCTTGCCCTTTTTTCTATTGTGCTGTCTTTAAAAAAAAAAAACCTATCTATAGGATGTGTGTGCATGTGTATTTATATATTCTGGATATGAGTCCTTTGCTGAATATATGTATTCTGAGTATTTTTTTCTACTCTGAAGAAAGCTGGCTTTCACAATCTTAACACTGTCTTTTGATGAACCAATTTAAAAATGTTAATGTGGTCTAATTTGTCAAATTTTTATTTTTGTTACCGCCTGTTGTGTTCAGTTTAAGAAGTCCTTGCTTGCTCCAAGGTCAGAAAGAAATTCTAGAATAGGGCTTGGAAAACAACAACCTGCATGCCAAACGCACCCGCCATCTGTTTTTGTAAATAAAGTTTTATTGGAGCACAGACAGGCTCACTCATAATCGTCCATGGCTGCATTCCACAGCCATGGCACAGCGCTGAGTAGTTGCAACAGGGACTGTGTGGGCTGCAAAGCCTAGAATATTTACTATCTGGCCCTTTAAGGAAAGTCTGCCAATGCGTATTCTAGAAGATTGTTTTTAACCTTTACACTGAGAGTTGTGATCCATCTAGAATTGATTTCTGTGTGTGTCGTGATAAGACTCATTTTTTCCATAAGGCTATCCAATTGACCTTGCAGATCTTATTGGGAAAATAATCCGTTTCCCACTGCACTGCAGTGTCATCTTTGTCACAAATCAGGGGCCCTGTGTATGGGTCTGTTTCTGGGCTCTGTTCTGTTCCATCGATTTATGGGCTGCCTGGCTCTCACCAGCACTGCACTGTCTTTAAATGCTATGGTTTTATAACAGGTCTTATATTCTGTAATGAAAATCCACCAGAAAATCTTAGCTATTCTTGGTCCCTTGCATTTCCATATGCATATTAGAAAGTTTGATATTGATTTTGATTGTTAGGGAAGCAGAAAAAAAGGTTTCCCTTTAAAAAAAAAATACATCACTTTCAGGCATGAAAAGAGGGCTTCAAACAGAATATGAATTTGAAATTTAGAAATATTGAGACTAGTAAACAGTTTCTATACATAATTACTTATGTTTATTGATATATTCAATGTTGTGTTTTATAAAGTGCAACACTGGTAAACTAAGGTCTAGCTTATCTATGACATTGAAATAAAAGATATCCTTGGCAATTTAGTTCCATTTCAAAATTTTCTGTTTGATACCGAAAAAGTAACCATCATAATTCAAGTGTGGCGAGTGTGCAGAAGTTATATTTTCAATAAAAACAACTTTTTGGGTAGCTTCAGAGTTGTTAGGAAAAGGCTACCCAACAAGCAACAATTAATATGTTGAGAATTTTCACTTCCACGAAGCCCATTTACTTTACTAGGATGAAAAAGGAGTTTCACTATTTAGTTAATAAAGCCACTTAACAATTTACAATGAAACACCCACAAGTGTTATAAACTGGTGTTCACTTTCTAACATTTGAAAATTATTATCCTTTTCAACAATGGGCCTTAAGACTTTTCTCTCTGTGCTCTGTAGAAAGGTGACCTATTGCAATGGCTGATTATAATTCAGGCCTATATTGTAACTTTGTGTGTGATCTTTTACAATGATGTATTTTCTGCAGTGAATATTCTAAAATGTATACAGTATTTTTTAGCAATATGTGTTTATTAGAGCTAAGCTATCTCAAGATACACAATTCACTAATTTAGGACCAAATTTCACAGTGCAAAATCTCTCACCAACTCAGAAGAATAAGGATGCTGAATTGCTGGAGAGTTTGTGTCATAAGATATTTAAAATAAGTTCTTATTTTAAGATAAAAATTCTTAACCTTTTTGGAGTTATGAATCATTGTAGAATTTGTTGAAAACAGCAGACTACATATCTTTCTGCACACAGTAGTCCAGGGATTCCCACAGTCCTTGTCAGTGCCCACAGACCTCACCTTCTACCCCATGTCCCTCCCTCCCCAGCTTCTCAGATCACAGGAACTATTCAATCTGTTCTCAAAATCCCAGACGTCCTGCTTTAACGAAGTCTGAGTAAAAAATTCCTACTTATAAAGCGCACTACCATCAGCAGCCATTTACAAACTACTGAAAACTACTTTGGTTTCCTAATGGGTTAGACATGCCATGCTTCCAGCCCTTTATTCAAAAAAGTAAGTTTAATTCAAGTGAAAGTATATTACTCACTATTCTCTTGAGTTAGAATAAATGAACACGGGCTGTCCTGTCTGAGCCCTGAATCCTGCGCGCCTTCTGAGATCTGCTCTTGTTGTCCCCCGGCGCCCCAGTCCCCTCCTTCCTGGCCCCAGGTCACCCGCCCAACTCCGTGCACTCAGCCCGCTCTCCTTGCCACGAGCTGCTCTCCGTGCATTGATTCCCTGCCTCTCTTTGATAATAACCCCCTCCCATCTCCCACTTCTAGCCTGAGGGTCCCCTGAAGGCTCAGAGGAATTCCTATTTACTTGCACATCTGAGTGCTGAGACAGTGTTCCGCACATGGTAAACAATCAAAGTTTGTGGACGAATAAATGAGTGAAGGAATCTTTTCTGTAGCCATCCGTTAATTTAAAGAATATTTTCAGAGTGGGAGAACACCCCGTGAGATCTGCTCTCCTACGTCACAATGCAGTGCTAGTGAGCACAGGCACAGAGGTCCTTTAGGGCCAGGATTACTATCTATGATTGCACGCACACAGGAGTCCCAGCACCTGATTTCAGTTCTTCAGTCTACCCTGTGACTCTCACAAGGAAGTATTAAATGAGCTCCGGAGCAGAGCAGGGACTGTGCCATTGAAGGCCGCCTGCAGCAGAGTACCCCGCAGCGTAAGGAGCGAATCGGACCCACACGGATGAAGAATGGTTCCTTCCTACTTGCAATAACTGTTGATTCCATACTGAATGTTCTTGATTTAAAAATAACGCAGGTCATCTTACAATTTTTAAAAACAAAGGTGATTATTCTGCAGACTATATTTAGTGTTATTGTATTTTGTTCCTTTCAAAGATTATAACCTTTTGTTTTACTCTATTTCATTCCTTTCAAACTCCTGGAATGAATGTGTTTGTCATTCTTCTCCCGCAGACACAGGGCATCGCTGAGGTCCTCATCTCTCACGATGACTAGTGATGTCTAATGTCGCTGGTACAAAAGCAGAAGAGGGGGAAGGAGTCTCCTGGCATCTTCTGAGGCGACACCTGCCAGTCACCTTGAGAACTAGAATTACTTACCCCCCTGCCTCCTTCCTCCCTTCCCATTGCTTCCATTTCTGGACTACTGATAATAGAAATATTTCACCTGATATAACTACCAACATTTTCTAGAATGTATTTCCCATGAAAAGCAATTTCAGCCAAATGAGCTGTTAAAATCCATTTTTAACCATATCCCCCATTTAACCTTTCTTAACCTGCTGCTCAAGATGGTACTGAGAGGGCTTCGTGCTGTTGCCCCTGTTTGCAGATTTACAAGATTCTGTTTCGTTTATTAAATGTGGTTTTAAAACTTGTATCTCCTCTGGGCAAGCCTTCTCCAGGAGGGTGTGACAGAGGTGTCACCTGTCAGCACAGCACCTAAAAATAGTTCTTCAATGGTCTGCCTGACTGCTCACTTCAATCGAACTAACAGCTGTCGTTGGCGTCTCAGAAGTCTGCTAAGCTTTTTACTCTCTTTCTCCATCTTGAAACAAACCAGCAGGAAAGCCCATCATTTTAACTTCTTATCCTCTATACAAACTGTTTTCAGACAAAGCTATGTTACAAGAAGTTTCTGAAGGCATAGAATTGCATTTGGTGGTTTTTTCCTTCCCTATTTCAGTAGCAGGCAGTTTGAATGAGCAGAACCTGAGTTCAGGATACAGTCTGTGCATCTCTACAAGACCCTCTCAGTGGGCAGCCAGGGTACTTGCCTCCGGGTGCACATGGAACTCCTCCTGAGATGCAAAGAAATCAATGCTGAGCTCCTCCTCCAGGGACTCTGACCTGACCCACCTGAGGCAAGCCCTACCCTGACATTCTTTCAAAAACCAGAGGATCCTAAGGATGAAAAGCACAGAGAGCTTCCTACACCTTGTGATAGATCTGTGGTTTTGTATTTGATGATGCTTAGATTTATGTGATGCTTTGTAATTCTGTTAAACAACCCAAACTCAATTGTAACCTTAAATCCGTATTTGTATTATGTACTTAACATTAAACATTATATCATTGATTTTATTCCTATCTTACTTTCAAAAATCCAAAATCACTTTAAAAAGATGACCAAATTGAGGCGACTTGCATTTGTTCTCTACCCATGTGCTGGCAAGCCGTAGTATTTACTTTCAAATTATTTTACTCTGTTCTGCTCTTGTGCTGGTAGCACAAGCCTGAGGACCACTGCCTGAGCACTGCCTGAGGAGAAGTAGAAAAAGTGAAGTAGTGGGGAAGAGGAGTTTTTGGGGAGTTCCTGGCAATTTGGGGAGTGACTCTTCCACACAATCAAACAGGTCTCTCTTCTCCACGGCGAGAATTGTTGGCTTAAACCCAAACAGAGCTCCACTGTGAAGCTGACAGTGGAATATTTATTCACGTAAACCATGCGGATGGTCCCAGGTTGGGACATGATGGAAGGGAACCCCAAATCAGGTTTACAACTGAAAGAAATTTCACACACACACACGCCGATGCAAAGTTTTTAAAAACAAGGCAGCTACAAAGAAGCCCCAAGACCTCATGAACCAGACTGTGATGGGATAACTGCGGTCTCTCATTTGTACCCACTCTATCTGACTTCCTCCAATTGTGACGGATAAGGGTCCCAGCTCCTCCTCAAGGTTCATCTCTTTTTCCACGTAGGGCATGGATTCCATCTTCCCTCAGAGACTTTGCTCTGGTAATTATCCTCTATCTCCCTCTTTTACATCAATTTCTCCTTCTGTACGAGAACAATCACATCAGAGGACAAAGCTGCTCTAAAACAAAAGAAAAAAACCAAAAACAACAAAAATCACCCTACCTTAACCCGGCTCTCATCCCATCTTTCCACTCACCTCCTAAGCAAACTTTCCTGAAGAAGCCATCAGTGGTTGTCTTCCTTGCTCACCTCCTTCTCCGATCCATTCCAGCTGGCTTCCCCCTCAACTCCACCACGAGCATCGTTCAGCAATTGCTGCCATGTTGCCAGACTAAATGGTCAATTCTCTGGTCTCTCTGTATTTACCCCCTAGGCAGCGTTCAACCCAGTTAACCATCCCTCTTTCTAGAAACCCACTCTTCTCAGCTCCCATGACATATATTTCACTAGTTCCCTCCAAGCCTGCTGCCCAGTGCTGAGCTGTTCTGCCTCTTCTCCTTTTCTTCATTTATTTTTTGTAACAGTTTTACTGAGATGTAATTCACAGACCACACAGTCACTCCCTTCGCATGTGTGCTTCAACCGTTGTTAGTATATTCAGGGTTGCGTGAGAATCACTACAATCGTTTTAGCACCTGTCATCACCTCAGAAAGAAACTCTCTACCTTCAGCAGTCATTCCCCCTTCCCTAGTGCCTCCCTCCAGCAGCCCTAGGCAATCCCTAATCTACATTCATGAATGGGTGTTGGATTTTGTCAAATGCTTTTTCTGCATCTATTGATATGATCATGTGAGCTTTCTTCTTTAGCCTGTTGACATGATGGATTACATTAATTGATTTTCGAAAGTTGAAATGGTCTTGGCTGCCTGGGATAAATCCCACTTGACTGTGGTATATAATTCTTTCTACACATTGTAAGACTTGAGTTGCTAATACTTTGTTGAGGAAATTTGCATCTATGTTCAAGAGAGATATTGCTCTGCAGTTCTCTTTTCTTCTAATGTCTTTGTCTGGTTTTGGTATTAGGGTAACGCTGGCCTCATAAAATCAGTTAGAAAGTCTTCCTTCTGCGTCTATCATCTGAAAAAGATTACAGACAATTGGCATAATTTCTTCCTGAAATGCCTGGAATTTACCAGTGAACCTGCTTTCTATTTTGGAAGATTATGAATTATTAATTCAATTTCTGTAATAGACATGGGCCTATTTAGATTGTCTATTTCTTCTTGTATGAGTTTTGGCAGATTGTGTCTTTCAAGAAATTGGTCCATTTCTCCTACTTTATCAAATTCGTGGGAACAGAGTTGTTCACAGTATTCCTTTATTATCTTGTAATGTCTATGGGATCTGTAGTGATGTCTCTCTTTCATTTCTGATATTAGTAATTGTCTCCTCCCACTTTTAGTCTGGCTAGAGGCTTATCGTTTTATTGTTTTAAACAATCAACTTTTGGTTTCATTGATTTTCTCTATTGAGTTACTATTTTCAATTTCATTGATTTCTGCTCTAATTCTTATTATTTCTTTTCTTCTCTATTCTACATTCTGTCTTTATAGATTTGCCTATTCTGAATATTTTATATAAATGGATCACACTATTTCAAGGTTTAACCATGTTGTCACATGTATGAGTACTTCATTCCTTTTTACTGATGAATTATACCACATTATATTCATCCATTCATTAGCTGATAGACATTTGGGTTGTTTCCACTTTGGGGCTATTATGAATAATACTGCTATGAACATTCATATTCAAGCTTTTTTGTGGACATATATTTTCATTTCTCTTGGGTATATATCTAGAAGTGGAATTGCTGGATTATATGGTAACCCTATGTTTAACCCTTTGAGGAGCTGCCAGACTGTTTTCCAAAGTCACTGAACCAATTTATATTCCAACTAGCAGTTTATGGTACTTCCATTTTCTCCACATCCTCCCCAATATTAATTATCTGCCTTTTTTTATTACAGTCATCCTAGTTGAAGTGAAGTGGTATTGCATTGCTGTTTGGTTTGCATTTTCCTAATGGCTAATGGTATCAAATATCTTTTCATGTACTTATTGTCCATTTTTATATCTTCTGTGGAGAAACATCTATTCAAATGCTTTATCCATTTTTAAAATTGGGTTATTTGTCCATTTATTGTTGAGTTGTAAGAGTTCTTTATATGTTCTGGGTACTAGATCCTTATCAGATATATGACTTCAAATATTTTCTCTCATTTCATGGGTTGTCTTTTTACTTTTTCAATGGTGTCTTTGAAGCTCAAAAGTTTTTAATTTTTTTTTTTAAAGATTGACACCTGAGCTAACAACCGTTGCCAATCTTCTTTTTTTTTCTCTGCTTTATCTCCCCAACCACACCCCCCCCCCCCGTACATAGTTGGATATCTTAGTTGCAGGTCCTTCTAGTTGCGGGATGTGGAACGCCACGTCAACGTTGCCTGACGAGTGGTGCCATGTCCGTGCCCGGGATCCGAACCCTGGGCCGCTGCAGCAGAGCAGACGAACTTAACCACTCGGCCACGGAGCCGGCCCCAAAAGTATTTAATTTCAATAAAGTCCAACTTATCTACTTTTTTCTTTTGGTCATGCTTTTGGTGTCATAGCTAAGAATACTTTGCCAAATCCAAGGTCATGATAATTTACCTCCAAGTTTCCTTCTAAGAACTTTATAGTTTTAGCTCTTACATGTAGGTCTTTATCCACTTTGAGCTGTTTTTTGTATATGGTGTGAGGTAAGGATTCAACTTCACTCTTTTGCATGTGGCTATCGAGTTGTCCTAGCACCACTGGCTCATGACACTCTTTCCTGGTTTAAATACCTATTGCATATTAACAAGTTCCTTTGCATGTCTACTGGCATGTCAAATTTAATATGCCAGAAGAGAACTCTTGACTCATGCCCTATAAACTGATTGCTGCTCCTTCTCCAGTCTTCCCCAGCTCCGTGGATGATATTCAGTTACTCAAACTGTTACCAATTTCACCTCCCTCCAGTGGGACTTGGACCCACATTTGGTGGAGCTCAGAGAAGGGGCCCATGGGTGGGCCTCATACCCACAATCCCTTCCTTCCTTGGAGGGTTGTTTTCTGCTCAGTGTTGCAGATTTGAAACAAAACCAAAGCTGAGCATTCAATTGCACAAGCCTTTATTCAATTGCTGAGCATTGGAGAAGTGGGAACTATGTTCACAAATCAACTTCTCAGCTTCTGGGGTGATTAGGCAGCTGTTATAAGGGGTCTAGGGAAGGAAGGAGAGGAATATTCATAATTATATGGGGAAATGGGCAGGCTTTTCTGGGGAGCAACGGTACCACTCCTTTTCTTTCCTTACTTAGTCATATCCTGCCATTACCAAGGCAATTGCAAACTGTCATGGCGCCAGGGAGTGTGTAAAGTAGCATCGTAATGTGTTACATTGAGCGTGTAATGAGCTATGGGGTCTGTCAGGAAAAGTCAGACTGCCATGTTGCCTTCAGCTGGTTTTAGCTGGTTTCGACTCTATGTCTCAGCCATCTCCTTCCTCTCTTTGTGGTTTCCTGTGAGCTAGAGAGAATGTGTTAGGCTTGTTCTGAACAGGGTTGTGGTTAATGTCTTATGGGGCCAGGGGCCCTGTTAGCAAAACCAGTAATTTATCCTTGTTTTCTTTCCCTGATCCATCAGGAGGTTCTCTTATCTCTGTCTTCAAAACGCACATTAAATTCATTCTCTTCATCTTCTCTTCTCATTTCTATCTATCTTCACTTTTTAGGTAATTTCACCTGGTCCCATGGTTTAAATACTACCGATATGCTATCTGCTGTGATAACACAAATTTGTCTCTGGTTTCATCTCCTACTCTGAACTTTAGTCTTATATACACAACTGTCTGCCAGACACTCCCACTTGGATATTCAATAGGCATCTCAAACTTGACATGTCCAACAGCAAACACATGGTCCCCAACCCTCCCCCACCACTCCCTACATTCCCTATTTTCCCACTCCAATCTCCAGCAGATGGTACCACCATTCCCCTAACTGTTCAGGACAAAATCCTTGGCATATTCTTTGCTCCTTACTCTCACACCCAATATCCAAAGGTTTAGCAAATCCTGCAGGCTCCACCTTCAAATTATACACAGAATTTGACCATTTCTTACCACTTACCCTGCTACCAAGCTAGGTCAAGTGACCAGCATCTCTTGCCTGGTCTATTCCAACAATCTCCAAAAGGTCTTCTGCTTCCGTTTTTGTTCCTTTTTTTTCACACAGCAGCCAGAGTGAGTCTCGTAAAATACAGAATCTCTCTCCAACCCTTTAAATGGCTTTTCATAAATTTCAGAACAAAATCCAAAGTCCTCATCATGGTCTGTGTGACCTGAATGACCTTGCCCAAGCTAGCCTCTAGACTTCAACTCCTGCCACCTGCCTCCTACCCAAATGGGCTCGAGCCATGCTGCTGTTCTTGCAACTCGCCAAGCACATTCCCAGTCCAGGTCCTCTTGCTATCCCTCTGCCTGAGTCCTCCTTTCTCCAGCAACTGCAATGCTTGCTCCCTCGCAGAATAGAGGTCTTCCCTGACCAGCCTGACTGAAATAGTCCCACTCCTCATCATTCCCCTCAATTGTCTATATTCTTTAACTATAAACTACAATGAGGTCAGGGCTTTTGCTTTTGAGCTTTGCTGCAAACCCAATGCTTAGAACAGGATTCAGCACACAGTAGGCCATCAATAAATATTGTTAAATGAGTGAATGAATAAATGAATGTCTTTATTACTACCATCCCAGCTTAAGCCACTTTGGCCTTTGCCTAGCAATCCAACAATCTCCTAATGGGTCTTCCAACTTCCACTTTTGCCTCTTACAGTCTCATCTCCGCAGAGCAGACAGCACTGCTTTATACGTGCTACTCAGATCAAGTCATTCTCCTGTGTGAAATTTCCCACTGGCAACTCATCCTATAATCCAATTGAAAGACAACACAATTCATACAAAACAACCATAGGACACAGTCCAAACTCCTTCTGTGTGGCACAGGAAGGAGACATGAGCTGTCTCCTGCCATCTCTCAGTGTCCTAGTCCACACTGCCAGGACCCGTACATTCCAGCCATACCGCCCCTCAAACACCTTTAGCTCCCTCCCATCTTAGGGATCTTTTGTACTAACTGGTCCTTCTTAAGGAACAGTCATACCCCAGTCTTCCCGGGTTTTGGTCATTGAGATAGTTTAAATATCACTCATCAGAAGGGACTTTCCTTACGTCTAGTGTAGAGTTGACACCAGCCACTCTGACTCATCACTCTGTTTTAATTCTCTTATCTGTTTAGCCCTTATCTTGATCTGATGTTCTTCTTAATTATTGATGATTGACTGTCTGCCCCCACCACCCAACTAGAACCCCAGGAGGTAGGGATTGGCCCTGCCCTGTTCAACACAGCATCCCATCACCTAGTACAGCCGCTGGCACATACTAGATGCTTAATATTAACTTCTTGCATCAATAAGTTGATATTTTTTTCATCTTATTTGATACCAAACACCAATTTCTAGCTAGAGGAATATATTCTGGTAAAGTCTCATACAGTTTTTTGTTTGTTGTTTTCGTCATTCCAAACGAGTGCAACTTTTAATTGGAACAAATTTTCCAATTAAACTAGCAGGTGTTTCCTCATGATTAGAAGTTGCACATTCATGTTTGCTTAGTATTCTGAATATGACCTTGGCAAATACAGCCTTTCTAGTGACTTGGCTTACTTATATTTTTTTTCCTTCTAGGTAGCTATTACCAAAATAATGATCATAGGCCTTATGGTTGTACAGTAACTTAGAATTTACAGAGTCATTTTACAAAAGCAAGGTCTTGGTCGGCCTTGAAGCCCTGTATTCATTAGTGTTGTGTGTGGAGACGGAGACTAATGTGCAAAGAGATAAAGGATTTCCCCAAGGATACAAGACAAGGAAATGGTGGAACCAGAACTCAGTTCAGGCTTCTTTTTTCTCCCCAAATGTCTTGTTCTTTCCCCAACGGTACATGATTACAAGTCAGAGGATAATTGGAAACACAGAATGTTAAAAACATTTCTCCGTGCATCTTCCTTCCCTTCAGGCTTTCTCTCTCTTTACTGCCAAACCTTAACAGGATACTACAGAGAAAGCTCTGGTTGGAGTCCTCCTCTTGTGATGGTAACTTCAATAAAAGTCTCTGACCTGAAATGGACACCTTACCTCTCATCACGTGATTTGTTCTGGTACTAAAGTACTAGAATGGCAAGAATTTATATTTCAAGCATTCAGATATGAAGGATCTTGACACAAGACAATAAAGGGTACCAAGTATGACTTGTTTTCATGCAGTTTAAAAAGGAAGGATTTATTGAGAAACACTAGAAATTTGCAAACTATTGGGAAAAAATATGACAGGAGATGAGTATATGTGTGGGAGAAAGACAAAAAATAGGTCCTTGAACCTGTAATTTTAACTCCCACGCTGTTTCTCTCAAATGTCTACACAGACGATGTTTAAGGCCAACACATCCTGCCTGTGGGCTATCATGCCTGTTTAAAAAATAACTAATGTAAGGTTTGTTAATATTGTTCCTCGTGCTGTAGAAGTGACACACCCAGGGCCCAGGGCACTAGCACTTTTTCAGAAAAATAAATAAGAAGATACATCTTTATATGAAGGAGAATTTTTATGTTTTAATAAATAAGTGATATATTACATTGTTACAGTTGATAGGTAACTAAAATCTACCATTTATGGAACAAATTTTTATTATTGTTAATATAAAAACCAATCTGATTCTGGATAATAGCTTATCAATATAATTGCATGGGGTTTTCTGTGTGTTCATGAAAAGTATCACTAAAATGGTTCAGTGCTACCAACCAGCTTTATATCTTGGAAAGACGAAATTAAATGTTTAAATCAGATTCAAATAACAATAAGGCTGATTTAGCAAAAAGCATAAAAAGGATATTTAACTAAAATGGATGAATGCAATATACTTCCTTAAGTAATTCTTGAGACACAGCAGTGAATGTAACTTGTTCAAACAGCAGCAAAAAGGTGCAGCGATGCATACTCCTCTAGTCACAGCACAGTGCCATCCTCACCGACCCGGACATGGGTTGTGTTTATTCCAGTACCTCGGGAAACTGCCCCAAGTGGATGTTAATCTGAATTAGCTTTCTCATAGGTTCCAGTAGTATCCGATTTTTGGCCATACTACCTTTTGTTCCTGATGATCTCAAAATCCTTCAGTGTCAAGGATTGTTTGACCTCTGAAAAAGCTAATGTCTGATTAAACTGATAAATGGTCTGATATCACATCATTAAATGTGTTGTCTTCAGCCAAAAGACATGGAAGGTCCAAATTAGAGACACATATAAAAAACAATAAGATCCTAAGGTCACCCAGCTAGTTAGTGGCAAAGCAGTGCTTCGAATACAGGCCTACACTCTTATGTTACCCTTTCCTCAAGGACCACGTTTCCCAGCGTGCCCTAACCCAGCTGGAGTGATGGAGGGGGCGTGTGGGACCCCCAGACGCCTCTGTTCAGCCTCTCGGCCACTGCGAAGGGGCAGCATGAGCAGACGCTTCCAGATCCCCAGGAATCCTGGCAAGCTCTGCTTAGCACAGGTTCATGCCACTGCTACTACTGCTACTGGGGAAAGAACATCCTAAAATGTGACTCCACCGTACGCTTGGGGAGACTGAGTTGCAATATTTCAGGTTATTGTATCCCCCCTCCCAATCCTTATTTAAAGAGGCAAATACGAAGCGAGGAAATACGCACATTGCAGTTACTGCAGAGAACTACGGCCACTTAACCACAGCTGACAGAGAACTACGTCAGCCACTGAAGGAAAGGAAACGACATTTGGAGAATATGCACATTATTTAACAACCCTGGACAGATCATGAAAAAGTATGAGTTTTAACCTTTTATGCTTACATTTGTGATGACTAAATCTGACATATAAGGATGTGTTTTGGTAGGTTATTAAGGACCACATACATATATTAATTATTATTTATAATGTGGCTTAGAAAGCACACATTATTAGAAAGAAGGCTAAAGAGGGAAAGATAAAATGAAAGAATGAACCTATAGAATTTCTTTTAATTACTATCAATTACTCATTAAACTAGTCATAATTTTTATCTATTGAAACTTGTGGAAAATACATTTGTAATTTTACTGGACTCTTGCTTTTCTTGGTCTTTAAAAACATTTAAGTTCTTCCTATCTCAGCATCTGTGACATGATGATAGTGATTACAGCTAGTTATTTTGTTAAAATTCTTTTCCCAAAGGTGCTATAATTCCAAGAGAAAATAGAACTAAATTTATCATTCTTGGCTCTTAATAGTCTTCGAATTTTTTACCTTCTGTTTGAAAGTGAAGAAAATAAGGCTGCCTAAGGACTAACTTCGCAACATCAAATTCCAGGGTTCCCTGAGATCCTTCACTCTTCTTCGTTCCTCAGAATTGACAAATAATCCAAAAACAGCTCCCCCACCCCCCAAAAATGAGAAAATGTAAAAGAGGGTGACTATAATCACAGGTAAATATTTGGGACAAATAATACAATAAAATCTAACCATGACCGTAAACTCAAACTAGGAATAAGAAAGCAGTTACAAAAGCTACAGAGTGAAAGACGGTGCAGGTGTTTCCTTCTTTGCTGTTGCGCTTTCCTAGTGAAAAGCTGTGAAGCTTGTGGCGCACTTTCCTCCTTAGGGAAGGAGACCACTGAGCAGGTGCCTGTGGGGTTGGCCCTCGGTCTTGACAACAGACACAGCCCCACCTTACGAAGAAGAGGAACATACATGGGGCAGAAGCCTTCAGCCAGGAACTGGTGAGAATGCCCCCGCCCCTGGCCCCAGGGTTTCCATGGGAATCCTGCCCGTGCGGCTTTGGCAGAGGCGCGGCTATTTTTAGAGGATTGAAAGCAACTAAGAATGCCTTTCGCTTTCATTCCAAAGCTGATCTGGTATCTATGGATATGAACCCTCTCACCCGGGCACACATCACACATGCACGTGCACACGCACACTGAAAAAACCATCATGTTCAGCTTTAAATTGAACGCAGCTCAAAATCGAAAGCCAGGTCGATGGCTCTCCCTTTTGCACCTTGCTCAGGTGCTGACAGGCCTGTCTTTTTAATTAGCTCTAATTGCTCTTAAAACTTTACCCAAGAGACCTTGCGACGCCATCTATCAGACCCAAATCTGGAGGCTGATGCTGCTCCTCCAGCAAGAGCCTCTCTAGCTTCAGCATGAATTACTGGACTTGGTTTATGAGTAAAAGTGGCCATGTATGGACAAAGTCTGACAGGAATACCCCTCATTGAAGAGGACTCTGTCATCTGGAGGAAGGATCCTTTCCTGTCTCATGAAAAGATTTGCTCAAAGGAGTTCCGCGTATCCTGGAACAAGAGTGCTGAGCGCTTCCATGGGCTCTGTGGGCTCTGCTCAGCTACAGCTCGCTTCTGCTTCCTCCCCTGACCACGGCCATCCCTGTACCCATCCCCTCCACCTTCCTCCCTTGAGTGGGGCCGTCCCTGTGCACATCTCCTCCACCATCCTCCCTTGAGCGAGGCCGTCCTGGTGCGTGTCTACCCTCCACCTTCCTCCCTTTTCTTCTCACCACAGTTGGTATCTCACAGGCACTTCAACTTGAAGAGAGACTAAGAGTGTGTGAACCTTTGTTCCTTTCTTTATACTGTGCTTCTTTCACTCAGTTCTTTTACCATGATTATGAAATGAATGATGTTTACTTTATGCCGTATAATACACTCTGCGGACTATTTAGCTAGTCACCTCCCCTGTGAACAGGAGCTTTCTCCAGAGGAGTGGCTCATTACCAGGTGACCTGTTGTTTTATATTTTCATTCAAACCCTATTTTGAGGTTGAAAGGGTCTTAAACTGTGCTGCTTGTTTACTCACTCGCAAGGAGAGAGTCCTCCATGCATGTGCAGGTAAGACCTGGACCGTGTCTCCTCTAGAAATAATTATTCCAAAGGCTCAGCTGCATGATCATTGCCCTATTTTGGAGGGAAATGGAAATGGAAGGAGGCCAACTTATTCTATGAAGCTGAACTTAGCTGCGTTCCTCCTTAACCTCAGCGAAGATCAGACTGAGTAGATCATTCTTTCTTCTACCATAATTATTTTTTGCTTATAACTGGAGTGGAAAAAAGACTGAAAGCTTTGGAGAAAAGGAAATTTGTTTGCTAAGATTTATGTCTTGGTGCCTCAGACTTACAGTTGCAAAATTTACAATCAGTTTTTGATCTACAGACCCAATGTCTTCACATTCCCAGAGAGGAACCTTAATGAGGAGGTCACATTTATCTGCTAAGGTTCAGGCTTCATGCAATTGTGATGCTGCTCTGTGCTGGAGAGCAGCTCCTCTGAAGTAAGCAGCAGCTCGTGGCGATGCTTGACTTTCTTTTGGCTTTAAGCTGTTTTGTCCCATAGAAAGTTCTTGAAAGCCAAAGGCACCATTTCCCCACCTACTAAACCTCTAGTTTCAACAGACTGTCTCATAGTGATTCATGCTGAAACTTCTGGCCATTCTACGTGATGTTAATAACCTCTTCTTCCTCAGGTACTTCTATCCCCTGATGGTCAACCCACTTGGTAAGAACCCCTGCAGGGCCCAGCTCTGACCTCCCTTCCAACAGATGCACAGTACTATTTTTTCATAATAGTAAACTAGTGGAAATATTAAAATATGAATAGCTATGCACACCAAGTGTGCACTCTAAGTGAGTACATTCAAAGATGATTAGAGGCACAGAGTCAATATTTCACAATTGCCCTAAATCGCATTTCTATTCCTCTGCTTGTTTCTTACCTCTTCCACACTTCCCCCAGCTGGCACTGGTGATGTCGAGGCTTCCTGCTGTACCCTGGCTCTCAGCTCAGGGCCTCCTTTCAATGCGGGAAAAATTAGATAAAGTTCTAATGAATTTGTAAAGGACAGCATTGACTGTATGTCAGTTTGAAATAGTTTGGAACTCCAGACCCAGGGGAGTCCACACTTGCTCATAACCTCTTGTCCATGGGCCTCAGGTAGGTGCTCATGAGAAAGGCTGGGAGCAGGGAACTAGAGAGAGGTCCCCGGGGTGGCAGAGGCCTGCAGGGGTGACCAGCTGCCTTTGGGGGACAGGCATGAAGCCAGCAAGCCCATGGTACTGGAAAAGTTAAAGGATGGTCTTCAGACAGAATGCATATGATACCAGATGTGTGAAGCTATGTGGAGCTATGTGGAGCTACGTGAAGAAGTAAACAGCACGGGAAAGGGTAAAAACAGAGGGACATGGAAAAGTTTTTTTCTCACTTTTAATGCGTAAAACAAGTCTGAACAAATTTAAAAGATCTGAAGTTCTATATAGCAGAATTTCTCAAACTTGCCACCATTGACATTTGGGACCAGCGAACACTTTGATGTGTCCTGTGCGATTTAGGATGTTTAGCAGCATCCGTAGCCTCTGCCCACTAGATGCCAGCAGTAAATCCTCCCCTCCTGCCAGCTGTCACAACCCAACATGTCTCCAGACATTGCCAAATGTCCCCTGGGGAGCAAACTGTCCTCAGTTAGGAATCACTGATATAAAATATGCTCTCAAACCACAACAAAATTTTAGCAAATCAAATCCAGTGGTATAGAAAAATGATAATGCATTACGACCAGTAAGTTTATCCCAGAAATGCAAGCTTGATGGAATATTCAGCAGATTGAAATCAACAACTGCACTAATAAAAATATAATCATCTAAATAGACATGGAAACAGCATTTGACAAAATTCAGGATCTATTCATAATAAAATCTCTCAGTAAAGTAGGAGTAGAAAGGAGCTTCCTCAACTTGATAAAGGGCACCCACAACAAACTTACAATTAACATCACACTTAATGGTGAGAGGAAGAAAGCTTTCCCCTAAGATCAGGAACACGGCAAGACTATCTGCTCTCAATACTCCTGTCCAGCATTGTCACAGACGTCCTAGCCAACTCAGTGATGGATGCAATAAAGTGTACAATAAAATATAAATAAGAAGTCAAGTATAAAACTGTATATAACAAAGTATAAAAATGAAATAAAGTATAAATGTATAAATATAAAGTAGAAAAAAGAAAAGGTATACAGATTAGAAAGGAATAAATAAAACTTTTATTTGCATACCACATGATTGTCAATGTAGGAAATCTCAAAGAATCTACACAATTTAAAAAAACATCACTAAGAAGATGAGAAGACAAGTCACAGACTTGGAGAAAATATTCACAAAACATGTATCTAAGAAAAAACTCTTACAATCACTAATAAAAGCAAACAACTCAATTATTTTTTAAAAATGGGCAAAACATTTAAAAAGATATTTCACCTAAGAAGAGAAATGTGTGGCAAGTAACATGACAAGATGTTCACTATCATTTAGTTATTAAAAAAATGAAAATTAAAACTACCATTATGATACCATTATACACCAATTAGAAAGGCTGAAAATTTGGGCACCATCACTACGAAGTGCTGGTCTAGATGCTGAGCAGCTGAAACTCTCAGACTTTGCTGATGGGAATGCAAAAGGATACAGCTGCTTTGGGAAAACAGTTGGCAGTTTTTTATAAAGTTAAACATCCACTTGCCACACAACCCGAATTCCCTCTCCTACATATTCACGCAAGTAAAATACTCACACAAAGACCTATATGAGAATGTTTATAGCAGTTCTATTCATAATCACCAAAACCCAGAAATAACCCAAATATCCATCAATTGGTCAAGTCAGAAACAAATTGTAGTACATCCATACAAGGAAACATGGCTCCAAACATAAAGAAATAAACTCTGCTACACACAACGAAATGGATTAATCTCGAAAACATTATGCCAAGGGAAACAAGCCACTTGCAAAAAGGCTACATATTGTATGATTCCATTTATGTGACATTCTGGAAAAGGCAAAACTACAGGACCAGAAATCAGGTCAGTGATTGCCGGGGACTAAGAATTAGGAAACAGGAATGGAGGAATTTGGGGGATGATGGAAATGTTCTATAGCTTGATTGTGGTGTTTCTTACATGACTGTATAGGTTTCTCAAATTTCACCAAACTGTAAGTCTAAAAATGGTGAATTTTACTGTGTATAAATTAGGCCTCAATAAAATTAACTTAAAACAAAAATGGTATCAGGAAGGAAACATCTTTAGAAACACTGTAGTACCTCACATGGTGTTTTGTAGAACATTCAGAGGGAAAAGACCCCGAAATGAAATTAAGTGCACATAGAGAAGCTAAAATGTGAATTCTGCTCTATTCCAGAACCAAGCCCAGAAAAAAGAAAGGATTGAAAAGTAAGCAAAAGTCAGAATTCCTATCACTATTTCTTCCCCAAAATCTGAAAGTTTTTCTCCTATTATCCTTTGCCTTTTATATAGTAACAAATAAGTTAAAATCTTTCATATATGAAAATCAATTTTCTGTCTTCTTAGCAAGTAAGAATTGCATTAAATGTTAATTATTAATTTATAGATAACATTCAAAAATTCAAATGGGTACACAGTTTTCCTTTCTCTTCAGAAAGTACTCCTCTAGAATCTAGAAGAATCTACATCATTGATTCTTTGCTTCCTGCCCTTTATCACTGCATATATTTGCTTGACCTGTTTCTGATAAAACCACCTATTCCATTAAGAACAGTATCAATACCCATACAAAACCCAAGAACACAGTATTATAGATTATTCGGAACAACCCAGTCTAGTTCCCTATTTTACATGCACTGGTGTCTCAGTTTGTCAGTTTAAACTGTGCACGTTAGGATGTAGGCAGTTCAGGAGGGTGTGGGGATCATATTCCTGTGATGGTTCCGGGGTGAGCCTGTGAGCTGAGACCTGGAGACTCAGGGAGATTGGTGTTGACTCTGAGGACAAGCTCCGGGATCAACAAGTGGGGCAGAGCCCCAGCGAAACCAACGTGCTCTTTAACACCCTGGTTTCTACCTCCAAGCTTATTTGCCTGGGGATATAGCTATTATTTAAAGAAAACAAAAATCTTCACCCGGATTATAAAATCCTTTCATCTCCCTGATCTGCTAATGCTTCCTCATCTTCAGGTCTTGCTTTAAAAGCCTGGGGCCAACCTTCCTGCTCAGGAATCAAGTTCCTCCTACAAATTCTCAACTCACCTCTGTCTTGTCTTGTGACACATGGCTGGATTTCAGTGAAACAATTAGTTTGTAATCAGTATGTTTTACCAGTTCCCCAGCTCCAACATGACCCCCCTCAGAAAAAGCACGACGTCTTTCTTGGTGACGGCTGTTCGCCCAGCACCCAATTCTGTGCCTTGCTCTAGACAGGTGCTCAACCAAAGTATGATTTCTCACTAGGGGATGCTGATCAGGACCAGAAATAGCTGAACTCTAATGTGTGGAAAAATCAAACCCCAAGCCCCAAACAAACAGAAAGCAAAAGATGCACATCTGAATCTCAGCACTACCACTTCCTTGCTAATGATTTGGGGAAATCTTTAGGAATATTCTGACCGTTACTTATCCTTAAAATGACTCTAGTAACAATGAATGAATAAAGGTACGCACTGTCCTCACAGTGCTTAGTACATAGTAGGTGGACAGAAAATTGTAGAATCCATCCATTGCTTTTTGCACTAAATCACAATGATGCCTTTCTCAATCTTAATTACATTTTAAGAATGTCTTTTCATAAGACAAGTCAACAGTAAAATACACATTTCTGATTCAAGGATCCATTTATTAAGGTAAACAATATAAAACTGATAATATTTGACTGCAGTTGACTTTCAGAAACAGCAATTTCAAGTGGTTCAAACTATTTGATGATTCTGTATTCTAAATATGCATATGTTATCTATATTTCTCCTTTTTCAAACCAATGTGAATGTGATTTGATAACAAAAAATCTCACCAAACATTCTTTCTTGGTCCCCCATTACCTAAGAATAGTCTTAACCCCATAGCCTGTCACTCAAGCCTTCCCAAATTTGGTTTCAACCCACATTTTCATCATATTTCCTCATAACTTTTTCCATTCTGAGCCCAGACCATACAGATGATTCATTACCTAAATGGACCCTGTACTTTCGTGAGTCCATACGTTGGCTCTCACTGTACCCTCTGCTTGGAATTACCTTTCAACATTTCTATCAAAACCATTGTCTGACTCACAAGACGCAGTTCAAATGCTATTTCTTACTCTCCCTCTGTGCCTTTTCCTCCCCCACCACTACTTTGGATTAACCCTTCTTATATTAAAGCCGATTTTGGACAGGTTTTTCTATTGATCCAAATTATAAGTTTCCTAATGGTGGGAACCATATGTTAGCCATTTTTTTGCATTCCACTACCAGCTCATCCAAGTAGACAACTAAAATAATATCTTTGGTCAACTGACATACTCTGAAGATGTATATTTTTGAATGACATAAATTGATGAAACTCTCAATATATGTTGAAAGGATGGAAGTGGAAGGATTGAACAGAAAAAGTTCTCTTTTAGGATGCTCTAATCAGGTAAAAGAATTTATCTTGGGCAAGTTACACTCTTTTATCATCACTGCAGCTTTACTTATATGATCACTATAAGTGTGACCAATGGCATTTTTATTATATAGATATATATTTTTTTTAAGATTGGCACCTGAGCTAACATCTGCTGCCAATCTTCTTCTTTTGTTTTTCTGCTCCCCAGTACATAGTTGTACATTCTGGTTGTAGGTCCTTCTAGTTCTCCTATGTGGGACACTGCCACAGCACGGCCTGACAAGCGGTGCCATGTTCACGCCCAGGATCCGAACCAGCGAAACCCTGGGCCGCCGAAGTGGGTTGCACAAACTTAACCACTCAGCCAGGGGGCAAGCCCCTATATATCTATTTAATTCAAAGCATTTTAAATTCATATTCAGAGATTTTAATGCATCAAGTAGAACCATATTTGATCATATGGAGTAACTTTACATTCTGCAATGTTAGTGTCGTGATTTTTTTAATCAAACGGAATTAAAAAGCATCAGACTATGGGTATATGAATAATCACTTCAACTTAAAAAAAGCTCATTACTTTTCCATAGTTCAGTCCATGACCAAAATACACCATAATCTGGCTTTACTGTTTATAAAATTAATAAATCCCAGCGTAGATTGATAATTCGTTGATGGATCTGATTTGAGTAAACTTTAACTAGTAACTAGCTAAACTTTAACTTTAATCAAATGATATTGAAATTGGTTTCTGGTGAATCCTTATTACTAAATAATTTGTACTTTATCAGATCAGACTTCACAGATTATTTTTTTCCAGGACACTGTTTCTCTCTGCATCGAGCTGTTGTGTTTGAACTCGCAAAATGCTCTTACAGGAAATGCTCTGGAAGCTCCTGTTCAAGGTTTGCCAATGAATCTCATTGTGGCCAGATTTTTTGCTTCTTTGTTGCTCAAGTTTCCTCATTTATAAAAAGTATGTAAACTTTGCCATGTGCTATTTTGGATTGCATTTTGATAACAAGATATACAAACCAAGATTTTATGGAATTTAAATTCCATGTTATTTTCATTTTAATTAAAAAATTATAAACAATGAATTAATTATGGGTTTAAAAAGGTTTCTGCTTTTTTTGATAGTGTTGTCATTGTAATTATAATTTGACCCATGAATGGTGAGTATTCCCTTGACAAGCTACATAATTTATATGTTTCCTTTTAATTAGATAACGCCTTCCGAAGAAACAAATAAGAAATATTCTATGAAAAGAATACACATACCTTAATAGTATGTCAGAAACAACCCTAAGTTGACTACATGAATGGAAATGTAAATATTTTTTAAAACATCATCACTAACTGTTCGGGGCCTGACTGTTCCCTACCTGGGTTCTCGGTGCCTCATATTTCTATATTTTCCCACCCACCTACCTATGTTTGCACCATTCCCCTGCCCATTTTCTGTGAGATGAAAAGCAGAGCGCAGCAAGAGCACAGAAAGAGAAATAAAGTATGATGAAGTTGAAATCCTTCCTTTTGGCCATTTGTGAGAAATTGGAAGATGTGGTTCAGAGTGAGTTTTAACAGCAGATACTTGAAGTTTGCAGAATATTAATGGTTTTAATTTGCCCACGTTATTCCATGAACAGGAGTAGCAGAGGACTAAGTGACTGACCAATGGCATCTAAAGCATATTTCTGAGTGAGAATAATTCCTACCCTCAAATGAAAAGTAAGCACGAAGTCACCTCATAACCAGATGGCTTTAAACTATCAGCGAAAATCCCTCTTTCTAATTGGCTGGATGAGCTGGTATTCTGCTTGAACTTTCAACAGAACCGCAATCTAACATCGGCACAAGGACTTGCCTTTAAATGAGAATGGTTTGGAGTGTTGAGAATTCCTTTTGTAGTTTCTTCAAACTTCTCTGAATTGTAAGGTTCTGTCATGGCAACAAGCAGTGAAGAGAAAATAAATATGTAATTCAGAATTTGTCCAAGGTCCAACAGTTAACTCCCTTTATTCAAGAAATTGAGTCACGAGCAAACCACAGGTGGTCAGGGAGTGGGTGAACCATGACACATCCTTTCTCATAAAACCAGCCTGTGTCATTTTAGAGCTTTTACTTTTCCTGAATGAAATACATCCATGTGGGAACATGTCAGAGCTGGTGTGGAAAGAGCACTGGTTTTCCCTGGCACACAATGCTCTTAGGATTTGCCTAAATGCAATACTTGGGCCTCCCAGCTCCCTCTAAACATTCACCACTTCACTAACTGGGCTCTCCTGCCAAGTCTGCGGTGCCAACAGGGACTGGCTTTTCCAATACACTTTGCTCTCCACTGTGAAAATCTGTTTATAAGCTCTTTAGGAACATTTGCCTGATTTAATGAGATTTTCACCCAAAGTAATTATTAAATGCATTTTATGAGTTTGGGCATCATATCTCTTGATAAAGGTACACACAAGCAAATAGCTCAAACCACGGAAGAACAAGGTGTAGGAACTGAGTCATCTCTCAGCTAGGATGGCTGAAGTTAGAGTCACCGGTGCTTTGCGACTTTCATGTGCATTCGGATCACCTGGGGATCTTGTTAAAACGCAGGTTCTTCTCCAGCAGATCTGGGGTGGGGCTCGAGATTCTCATTCTCAACAGGCTGTTGGTCTAGGAAACACCTTTCAAATAAAGATCCTAGGGACACTTCCTTGACAGGAAGGTTACAGCCAGCCAGATGCTGCTGAAGCCAGGTTGAATGTACGTCAGCCTGAGTCCAGCTCTTCCCCCAGATTTGTGAGTATTTCCATTTACGAAAAAGTTGGGGTAAAAAAATATCTCACATCAGCTGTGCCAAAGTTCATGGACAGCAGCCACTTTCCCAACCCAACCTCACCCCATCTCTTCCTTCTTTCTGGAGTCATCCTACCCACTTTATTCCTTCAAGCTCTTATACTTTTAAGAAATGTATAGCTATACACTGGAAAAGACTGAGGATTGTCTAATGTAGGATTTTTCTAAGGAAACAGTGATGTGACATGAACTACAGTTGAGTGAGAAGAGCTGACCCTTTTCTTACTCCATCTCTTTCTGCTTAAGGGAAAGCTCCTTCTTTACCTATGAACTGGTATGATCTTGCTCTACCAATTTACAGCCCTGGTGATGGTGTCCCATGAGTTCTTATGCACAACGGTATTTGGAAAACCCTGAGCTAATATCTGTGCCAATCCTCCTCGATTTTGTATGTGGGATGCCACCACAGCACGGCCTGATGAGCAGTGCGTAGGTCCACACCAGGGATACAAACCCGTGAAGCCTGTGCTGCCGAAGTGGAGCATGCAAACTTAACCACTAAGCCACCTAGCTGGCCCCTGGAAAACCTTTTTAAAAGTATTATACAAATCTGTTGTTATTCTGAGATATATAAACAATGGCAATTCATGTGCTGTGTAACTAAACAGACTGCAATGCCGTTGAGAACAGGAATTGTGTTATACTTCTGTTTTTGTAACCCTTTATCTTCAGTTATTCAGTCCAATGTTAGATACCATAATATTCTAAAAAAAATCAATTCAGATTGTGAATAAATTGGTTGATTGAAAAGAAACGAAGCTGTAACAGTTGATGCTATGTGAGCCTGCCGTTCAATCCGCCAGTGTGAACAAGAAGGTACTAAAACTACACAGAGGGTCTTGACCTGTTTTGCATCATGAGCCACTTTGGCAGTTCCACACTAAAAAATGTGGAACCGTTTCTTCAAATACATAAAATAAACACATTACAATGAAAAATAACTATATATAAAGTTATTAAAATATCAAAAGAATTCTTTATTAATGCATCACATAACAAGGTCTACCAGCAGGTCTAGTAGTTAACATAATTTTGAAGTAGCGACGAGTATAAATTATAGTTGAGATACTTTCAATAACTGCGATGCGATTTAAAAATAATCTATGATTTCTATTGGTGCCAATACTGCCGTGGTTTATTGCTTTCATTCATAATTGAAGGAAGTATCAAATATCAGAGTTAATGAAAACGAAGATGTATTTTTTTTCTATCCAAGTTCTGTACCTTAGCTTATGAACCCCTGAACTAAACATAGGTAAATACTAGAGTTATAAAGTAACATAATCCTTCAGAGACCTCAAAATCCATACCCTTGTCTCGGTCCAGGCAAGGTTCGCACTACAACGTATCATCTTTGTTACTATCACTGAAAGGGTTTCCAGCTGGATAGAATCATGTAGTTTCATGTACTACACAGGGCAACTCCTGTATTAGTATAGACAATATATGATCTATGTTGGTTTAACATAGTAATGCAGTGTAACACAAAAGGACGCTATTGGTCTCAACTTATCGTCCTAACTGGAATTTTCTAACTTTTTTCCTTATTACTATACTGAAAATTATATTAATGTTACTTTGAGAGAAAAGACGGTGCTCCAAGATTTTGCTTAGATTAAAAACAAGAAAGCATTTAGCTAAATGTACCCAAGGTAGTTATTGAAGAGTCAGAGGGAGTAACAATTCTAAGTATGTTCATTAAAAGCAGTGGAAACCTTGTTTTCTTTTACCATTGCTGCAGATTTAGTTCAATGACAGCTACATGAGTCTCTGTTGGCAGATCTCCGACCAAGGGGAACCGCGACTCACCCCTGATCACTGGCTTGTCTACTCCGGTTCATCCCAACTGCCTCCTGAGGCTTTCGGAAAAAAGGTACAAGTTTGACAAGTCTCACCGAGAAAATCATGAGAAAGAGAAGAGCTGGAATCAAGGAGCCAGGTCTTAGGTCAAGTAAACAATGATGCAGGATTTTAAATAAAGTGGCAATCAGAATCTTGACGAAATTAGTATTTGTCATGTATTTTGGCTGGTGGGGGAGGTATTCCACAAGATCCTGCAAGCAAAATGCCACAGGATTACAGAAAAGTTTCAGTAAGGCTATTGTTATAGGTTAAACTGTGTTCCCCAAAATGATATGTGAAGTCCTCACCTCTGGTATCTGTGAATGTGAGCTAATTTGGAAACAGAGTCTTTGAAGATGCAATATAGTTAAGATGAGGTCCCACTGGATTAGGATGGGCCCTAAATCCAATGAGAGAAAATTCTGGAGACAGAGACTCAGAGATACACAAGAGAGACAGAGGGACAACAGCCATGTCATGGCAGAAGCAGAGACTGGAGTGGCTACAAGCCAAGGAGCCAAGGATCGCTGGGAACCACCAGAAGCTGTGAAGAGGTGGGAAGAATTCTTCCCTGGAGCCTCCAGAGAGAATACGACCTTAAGACACCTTGAGTTCAGACTTTTAGTCTCCAGAACTTTGAGATAATAAATTTCCATTGTTTTAAGCCCCACAGTTTGTGCTGATTTGTTATGGCAGCCCTGGGAAACTAAAGTAACCACCTCCTTTAAGAAGAGTTGGAGGGGCTGGCCCCGTGGCCGAGTGGTTAAGTTCGCGCGCTCCGCTGCAGGCGGCCCAGTGTTTCGTTGGTTCGAATCCTGGGCGCGGACATGGCACTGCTCATCAAACCACGCTGAGGCAGCGTCCCACATACCACAACTAGAAGAACCCACAACGAAGAATACACAACTATGTACCGGGGGGCTTTGGGGAGAAAAAGGAAAAAATAAAATCTTTAAAAAAAAAAAAAAAAAAAGAAGAGTTGGAAATTCACTATGACTAGCGTCAAGGTAGCACCTTAATTTACCTCAAAAAGTTGCTTTAATTCCAAACCAAAATACAACCTCAGTTTAAAAAGAGTGTGGCTGCAATATTCCCATAAATATAGGCTAAAATGTAGGAAAAGGAATGAAAAATTGCAAGTACCCTAACTCACCCTGGCCTTGATTGCTGTATTACTGAATGACGAGGCTGAACGGTTTGGGTGGCTCCTAGAAATTGCAAGGGATGTGAAGTCACATATACTAACCTGATGTAAACACTGTTAGTCTCTTACTGATCTGGTGCTGGAAGGAGTGTAGGTCTGGAGAGAACAGTTCAAGAAGTTCAATGACTAGAGGTGACAAAAGAAGCATGAAGGAGCCCATGATTTCCTAACTGATCTTTTCAGTTTTAAGGAGCAATTGCGCACACAGAAATAGACATAGTTTCCAAAATTTCTGTCATTGCTGTTCTTTTAAATGGCACAGCAATAGACAAAGTGCAAGAGACACAGAAAAGCTGAGTCATTAGATTAGAAGGTCCTGACACTTTAGCAAAAACAGCATAAACGTGCTCAGTAAGAACAGAATAGAAATCAGAATTTCTGTGAATTTTTCTTCTCGTATTTTAGTTCATCCTTTCCTCTCCATAAAGCCATGTCCGTCTCATTTTTAAAGTTCCAGTTCTTAATTCACGTTTCCCAAAAAACTTTGCCCAGTCTAGCTGTAGGATTCCTCAGCAAGCCTGGTGTCCCTCTGCCTTTCTTACTATTTTCTCTAATATATATAATATATAACATGTAAGTATACACACATATAGATATATACAATGTATATGTATATATACAAAGTATATATAAAAGTTCCTAATAACAGTGCATATGCCTCAAAAAAGTATCCTGATTTTTATTTATTTCATATCAGAACATCATCCTTTCTCAAATTCTGGTTGCACACACTCATAATTCATAGTAAAAAGTTACATAATGGTCCTTCCTACCATTGCAAGGCAAAAATAACTTCTTCACTGAACTCGTGTTAGGATAAATCAGCCACAGCCGACAGGGAAGAACCTGGGGTGACATGAGAGCTCAGGCGACAGAACGGCCTTCCTCCCTTGCTGGGAGCTCAGTGCGGTGTGTGACCGGCTTTGGCCACCAGCATCTGAGCAAAGTTGGCAAGTCATTGCTGGGAGAAGGTCGACTGTGGAGCACAAGCCAGCAGGCAACAGCCGCAGCCTGGGCCTGGCAGGGATGATGATGAGCTCCTGTAGACGTGAGGCATGAGCACAAAATAAATCCTCACTTCTCAAGCCGGTGAGATTTGGGGATTTGCTTTTCTTTTGTTACTGCAGCAAAACCTACCCTATCACGAGAGATACAATAATAAAAGTTCATACGACGTCCAGTGCTTTATGTTCCCCCCAGCGAATACTCCTTCATAAGACGGGCAGGGCTGAGACAGAACGACTGTTCACCGGAAAGAAAGCTCAGGCTTTGTGTGCAGACCTGGAGAGCATACAGACCAGATGGTGAACCAGGCCCAGCACTCTCTCCCTTCTAAGTGGCTTGTAATGGACACAAAGTGGGCAGAAGTAGGGCCCTGATGCCGAGAACAGGGTCTGGATTTTAAAAGGACATGTCGGTTATTGCAGCACAATATTGGCATGGTCACTACTAGAGACGTTAATAAATTGAATTTGTGAAATTGCCATCATGTTCTGTTTTCATCCATTATATTATATAATGAAAAATGAAAATAAAATGGGTTTATATTTACTACAAATTTAGTTTAAAATTCAAATTAGGAAGCTGCATGGTAATGTTAGATTAAATTCTATTAAAATTCTATTAACATAATTAAATTACATTTTAATGACTAAAACCATGAAAAATACTTAATAAAATGCATTATTTATATTATGAAATATTTCATTAAATAGATTTAACAATATTTGGACTCATTACCAGTAGAGGAAAACTATAATTTATTTATTAATGCTTTTACGTATCTAGTTACACTTCTGTTCCATATCTTGATATTTAAATCTTCTAAGTATTTAATGACTCTTGCTGTGTTACCTGAAGTCAGAGTGCATTTTACATCAACATGCATCTAAAATGGTTAAAATGATCAAAGGCTTCCAAAGAATTTTGTGCAGAAGCTAGACAGAGCAGCCATGAACACGGACAATTTCAAGATAAAAATGTTATCGGTTGGTTTCACCCCTAAAAAGAGTTTTATATTCCAGTTTCTGTTGGCTGATGTTTTGCACAGAAAAGCAAGAACATTTCAGGTTTCTTCTAATTACTGCATAAGGGGCATGAAAGCAAGCAGAGCCCACACTCCCTCGGCTGGAAGACATCAGCGTGGACTTGGGCGAACCACGCAGCTGTGCTCTGTTGGGGATGCTGTGTCGGTTCCGCACACGGACTGCCCAGAAGTCTCTTATCCAAATTCCAGCTCGAGTGCAGGGCCTCGAAAGACCACCACTGCTGCTTGTTTCTGAATGCTCCTGCAGTGTCCAAATTCGACTTGTCTGCTCATAGGAATAGCAGAGCTTTTAATAAAATCATTGAGGTCAGCTGTAATGGTTATTGCACTTTATGTGAAAAGTATTAATTTATATTAGTGACAAAAGCATATTACTACCAAATCATGAATATAAATAACCAGACATCAGCCCATGAGCTACCTGGAAACCTCGAGCAGATCATAGTTACAGAACTGTGGTTGTTTATATCAGACACTCTCAAGAAAGCTGATATCCTGTAGGACAGCTGATATAAATAGCGGTAGAAAGAGGAGCAGAGGGAGTCACATTTGTTTATGTGAGCAGATCAAGTAGAACTTTTGTAACCCTTATGAACTTTGAAAACTATTTCCAAGATTGCATTACAGCAGCATCTATTATACAAGGCAAGTTTTACTGCATTACGTTTTAAGAGAAATACAAATTCTTTGGGGATCTTTGAATTGTTGCAGTAAATGTTCAGACGATCTGTTACAATAAGGGACACAGAAGCTATTTTCTAACCAGCCTTCCAGCATTACTCCACACCCGCCCCTCCCACCAAATCACTCTAGAAAATTTGACAACAGAGTCTAAAATTCATCCGGAAACCAGGAACCTGCAGTTGCTTTCTGATGATGTGATAGCAGCAGGGAGCCCGTGGCAGGTACGAGCTGAAGGCCAGGGCATGCGGCAGGGGGTGGGAGCGGGTGTGGGCTGCTGGCAGAGTTCTTTAACCACATGGTAGTAAGTCCCTCTCAAACTGAAGACAGAAGATCATTTCCTTCAGAGTTAGGGGACAATGGAGCTAGGTTTGTCTGCTTCTCCAGCAACTGTCAGCTCTCCTGTCTCTTCCTGACCCATCCTTTAGAGATTGGCTTCAGCAAAAGTACTCGCTCGGGTTTTGTTTTCAACTTGCAGATCTTATAAGTCCTCCTGAAGAGCTCTTCAATTCCTCCTTCAGCTGCGTGGGATAAGCCAAGTTTCCTCTCATTTTGTGGCTTTATAGCCTATGAAGGCCTTAGTCCCATCTTCTAAGGTATGTTCTCCCTATTGCAAGGCTCCAAAGCTGTGCTACTCCAAGTGAGGTCTGTGGATCAGAAGCATCAGTATCACTTGGGGACTTGTTAGAAAGGCAAATCCTCACCATCCCCACCCTTCTAGCCTACTCCATCAGAACCTGCATTGTAACAAGATCCCCAGGGACAGGATTATGTAAGCCAGAGAAACAACGCCCCAAGAGACATTTGGACTCTTGCTTCCTACCCTGGAACTCCGCCCTTCAGGCTGTCCCCTGAAGGAGGTAAAGGGTCGAGGGCACACTTTTCAAGTAAAACAGAGTCTTCCTGGTTATCGGTTTCTACTAGAAAGACCACAGAAAAGGAAATCCTGTGTGATCTCACACGCAGACCTTAACCAAGGAGCTCCCTGGAGAACTCATTTACTGGGCAATCTTACATCCAAGCTCCAGCCAGCTGAGGTTCCACCCATGGCCACATCAACTTTCCCCGCACCTCCACATCCCGACTCCTCCCTATCCCACCCTCAGGAAAGGGCCCGCACATCCACAACTCTCATCAGAGACTCTCCTCCCTCACTCACAGGTGACCAATGTCATCACACCTGTGTAAGCCCTTCCCAAAGAGAGCCTACCAGTGGGGTCACTGCAGCTAAAAAGTCCACCATACTGCAAGCCCTGGAACATGACCTCCACAATCACCAAAAACCCTCGAACAGTTACTACGTCTCCCTCCCAAAAGACGCTCATTGCAGCATCAGTCAGGTCATAGTTGGAGGGAGGGGAAGGACTGGACAAGGACACAAGAGCTGAAAGGACACAGCAGCTAGAACCCTAGGGTTCCACCTAGAGTTTAGGGTACATGAAGGGACCAGTAGACAACCCCGCTTCCTGGAGTCTTTCCTTCCATTTTCATAACTGTGCTTAGAAAAGTCTTCATCCACCCCTCAATCCTCTCCATGGAATTTCATCTCCCTTATGCGCCAGGTCAACGTGGCCGCATCTTCCAACTACGAACATTGACATAAAACTGCTTCTTGGACCTGGTCTTTCACTGAGAACTTCAGTCTAGCCTTCCAGTCTCCTAACCTCCTCGTCAGCTCGAAGACCTCTGCAGAATGCCTCACAGTCTCGCAAGGCAACGCCGCCCAAGACAAATCTGTCAACTGCAGAGAATCTCCAGCTACTCGCTAGTAGGGCAGTTTCTCTCGAGACAAGCTGACCCGGGCAGCCACTGAGTCTCTTTCTCGCTGTCAGAACGATTCAGAGAAGGTGGGCTCTCTTGACAAGCTTCCCTGAGTGGGCTTCACAACTAGACTCTTCACCCCCTGAGATAAGGTCCTCTTACTCATCTAGCATTTCCGGTGCCTTCACCTGGCAGAGGCAAGGTCCTAAGTAAATGTTTCTGAACTGAAGATAACTGGACTGGGAAAATGAGAGCAGCTCTCTGGGGATGATGCTATATCCAGGCAACATGTTGAAACTTACAGAGAAGGCTATGGGATTACTGTAATAAAAATTTGCAGAAACTGTGTCTCTGGTAAGTACTCCAAAGTTTTGGTGGCCAACACCTTGATTTCAACCTGTTGAGACCCTGAGCAGAGAACCCAGATAAACTGTGCCTGGACACAGGACCCACAGAAACTGAGACGGCAAAGCTGTGTTGTTTTGAGCTGCTAAATTTGTCACATTGCGATACGTAGCTAATACAATTGCCTAAGCTTATAGTGCTATAAATATTCTTAAAATACAAGAGTTAATTTTATTTTCTCATTTTATAGATTTACCGCATAGGCAGCAGACTCTGAATGACATCAATTCCTGGGACCATAAAATAGTTAGCAGAAGAGCTGCCGTGAGAATTAATAGCTTCTCAGCCCTGAGTTCGCGGCTCACTGAACATACCATCTGTGGCTCTGTCGCCTCTTCTGATAGAGAAACAAATTATTTAGGAGACTGTGATTTTCTTTAAATGTTGTGCTTGTAAAAGTGGTGTCTATATTATCATTTCTAAGAAAGAATAGGTTTTAAAATGAAATTTAGTGAAGCGGCAAAAGCTCAGAGTTTCTGTTCTGAAATGGAAGAAGTCCAGAAGCAGTCGGGACCAAGCAAAATGAAACCACGATGAGCAGCGAGTGGAGGGCCACTGATGGAACGGTATGTAGTCAAATTTAAACTGTCTTTGCTCACGCCTTTTTTTGTTGGTCCCATATAAGACATCACGGTGGTGGCTTCAGTCTTTCAGATGTAGCCCTATTGTTAGACTTCTTCAGCGGAGTTACTCCAAGGAATCACCCAATGGAGAACTAATTTCCATGATTCCCCGTCAATTATGCCCTTTTTGCAATTCTTATGTTAATAGCTAATTTCTTTTAAAAAATATTTTAAATACACTTAATTTTTTCAGAGCAGTTTAAGGTTCACAGCAAAATTGAGCAGAAAGCAGAGATTTCCCACATAGGCTCTGCTCCCACCCCCACTATCAACGTCCACAGCAGGTAATCCATTTGCTACAACCCATGAACCTACACTGACACCGTGCTATCACTCAGAGTCCACAGCTTACATTAGGGTTCACTCTTGGTTTTGTACATTCCATGCATCTTGACAAATATATAACGTCATGTGTCCATCATTATAGTATCATATAGAATCGTTTTACTGCCCTAAAAATCCTCCGTACTCTGTCTAGTCATCCCTCCCTCCCGGTAACCCCGGGCAACCACTGATCTTTTTACTGTCTCCATAGCGTTATCGATTCCAAAATGTCATATAGTTGGAAGCATACAGTACAAAGCCTTTTCAAACTGGCTTCTTTCACTTAATATGCATTTAAATTTCCTCCATGTCTTTTTATGGCTTGATAGCTCATTTCTATTTAGCACTGAATCATATTCCAGTGAATTCATGGACCATAGTTTATCCATTCACCAACTGATGGATGTCTTTTAAAAGATGTTACCTTAATTTTTCTTAAAAAATATTTTTTCTGGGGGCCCGCCCTGGTGGCCTAGTGGTTAAGTTCACACCCTCCAGTTTGGCAGCCCGGGGTTCATGGGTTCAGATCCTGGAAACAGATCTACACACCGCTCATCAAGCCATGCTGTGGTGGCATCCCACATACAAAACAGAGGGAGATTGCCACAGATGTTAGCTCAGGGACAATCTTCCTCGCCAAATAAAATGTTTTTTCTATGCCACCATGCAAGTTCCTGTAATTTATACTGGAAAGTAATACAATACGTCCAATACAATGGCCAAAAGAAAAAAATCAAGAAAAATAAGATATTCCAAGGAATATATGAAAGTCTTACAAGTTTCTTTGCATACAGTTTTGAATGTATTGAAAAAATATTAAATAGCTACGGTTGAGAACCTAAAATGTAATGTAATGTTTTAATATATTTATGGTCACTTAAAGAATAAAGTTATTTTACACATCAGAATATCTGGATTCTGTAGTGAAGTCCCAGAATTGAAAGCCACCCCAGAGCTCCTCCTCAGGCAGGTGAGGCCTCAGGGGCCCGAGGCTGCTCAGAATCTGGAATCTGGAGGGTCAATGTCTTCAGGCCTCTCTTAGCAACAGATTATTTTTGCCCTCTAAGGTAGGATTTTTCACCCAGATTATAAGTCTTACATTTTATGTTCTCCATCTCTCTCTCTCTCTCCTTCACACACACACACACACACAAAACTGAGACAAGTATCATGAAACATTATTTACTTATAAGTATTGTGATAAAGTAAGAGCATAACAAAGTCAATATTGGACATAATTTCATTAATATTTAAATATAAAGGGAAAGTTCCCCAAATAAATAATACAAAAACAAACCAAATAGTCATGCTGTGCTGCATGCACTAAATCGGTGTCCCCTACTCCGGGACCCACAGGAGGAAACACCCCCAACACCCGCCCCAGCTTTCCCTCAGGGCCCTCGGAAGCTGCTTCCAACTCTGGCCAGTCTGCTGGCCTCCAAAGAGAAAAAGCCGTCATCACTGCCTCTGGACGCCCTTTGAACTCAAAGGCAGAGACTATGTCTTCATCATCTTGTGAGCCCTGTACAAACTGCACCCTTTGGAAATTATATTTTAACTCCTTACTGAGGTTCCTCAGTTCGAGAAGAGAGAGAGAACATAAAGTTTAACTCCTCTCGAAAACATTTCAGAGTTGAAAAAGCACAAGACGAAAGCAGTGACTGACAGCTCAGATTTTGCTGAACACTAGATTGTCTCAAATGATGCTAAAACAGGAAAAATGATCAAACTGTACTCACTTTCCCATTTTCCCCTTGGTATTTTCCTTCTCCCTTCTCAATACCTTTGGGAGAAAATGAAAATGTTTCCTCACCATGGCCAGGACAAGAAGTTGCCTCTCTGAAATCCACTCCCTCCTTCCTTAGCAACACAATCTCCATATCCTTGGGAGCAGCTCCTTGTACGTATAAGGATGGGGTGACCTGGCAAAGAGCGAGGCTTCTGGAAGGTCTTAGAAGAGGGCTGCCTCAGCTTAGGGGCACACACTTCTCGCCCTGCTCCTCTTCCTTTGTCCTCATGCCTGAAATGTGCATGTTGGCAAAAGCCTCGGCTGCCATCTTGAACCACGAGGCAAACTGGAGGATGGGAATCGCACACTAAGGATAGTAGCAGAAAATAAATAAGGAGCCTGGATCGCTGACATGTATGCAATTACCATGCCAATGTTGCAGTGCCGAAACCCAGAACTCACATACAAGAGAGAGAAGTAAACCTCTATCTTGTTTAAATTCACTCTTATTTGGGATGGCTATTATATGCAGCCAAGCCTCATGGATAAAAATTCTTAGATCTACTTCTTTTCTGATTCTAAATGACAACTGTTCTACCTTCCTTGGCTTTTTTATGTACATGTGCTTTTCCTGTGCTGTGTGTGGCAGACAAATCTGGTGGCTTTCTTAGGATGGGATGACAAAAGCTAGTTAGCACCCAATATGCTAAACCCTCCCACCTGCCTCCTCATTCTCACCGAAAATTTTCATCTGCCTTCTTACTGCACGATCTGTCTACTGTTTCTACTAATCCTGCAAGGAATGTGGATGTTGAGCCAGGGTTAAAACAGCGACCAAGTTTCCTCCTCAGCATCACATTCGATGAGCCATAAGTGGAATCAGAAAGAAAAGCACTTAATGAGAAATACACAAGAACCACATGTAGAATTTAGAATGCTTCTGGAGGACATGAAAAACAGGCTGAAGAAGCAGAATGGAGCCCATGTTCTGGGACAGGAAAATTCCACAGAGACATCCATCTTCTCAAAGCTAATTTGTAAACATAATGGCATCCAAAAAGAAGTCAATTTTGTATTTCCAGAACAAATTAAGGTCAATAAGATCATTCTAAGGTTTATATAGGAAAAACAAATATATAAGAACATTCAGGAAAATTCTGGGAAAGAGTAATGAGGAAGGAGTAACTCTTCCAGATAAACACTGTAAAGCCTCATTAATTAAATCAATATGGAACTGTTGCATGAAGACAGATGTAAACTTAAGGAAAGAAATGAAGTTCAGAAATAGAAACCAAAATATACAAAATTTGGCATATGATGAAAGTGGCATTTCATATCTGTGGAGAAAAGATGGACTGTAGAATAAGTGGCGCAGATAACTGGGTAGCCACGTAGATAAAAAGCTGGATCTCTATATTACACACTCACCAGAACCAATTCTGAAAGGATCAGGGACGAAATGGAACAAAACAAAATAATACAAATACTGGAGGAAATGTGCGTGAGAAGTATTTTTATAATCTTAAAATAGAGGCTTTTCAGTACACAAAATCTAGAACCATAAAAGAAAAATCGACGCTAGGCCATATGTAAAAGAAAAACAAAAAAGTTCTAAATAATTTTTTAAAAAACTATAAGCGAAGTCTGTAAATATGAAAAATATTTACAATTCAAATAACCTAAAAAGGACTAATTTCCTTGGTATATATGCAGCTCCTACAATACTCACTCACCCAATATCTACCGAAAGCAATAAGACAAAATCCAGCAACCCACTGGAACATGGTCACAGCCCAGGAACAGTTAATATGTTTTAAAAAATGCAAATAGCTGTTAAATACATGAAATAAGTTCTTCCTCCTTCACAATAAAAGAAATGCAACTTCTTCTTTCACTTAGGAATTAGTGCAAATTCCAGACTTTTGCCAACACACTGCTGGCCAGGCTGTAAATAAAGAGGCCCTCTCTACATTGTTGGTGGGAGTCAAGTTGTTAGAAATTCTATCAAAGGCATTTTGGTAATTTCTTTCAAAATTATGTACTCATAAACCCTCTGACTCAACATTTCGACATTTGGATTTTTTTCCTACATTATACTCACCAGTGTGTTAAAAGACATGTGTAAGATTATTTTTTGCATCATCTGCAATAACAAAACATTTAAAACACCTTAACTGTCCTTTAGTGGGTGACTGGTTAAATAAATAATGATATATCCAATAAATGGAATAATGGCTTTAAAAAATAATGAGGGAGCCTTTTCTGCACTGATAAGGAGAAATCTACAAGATGTGTTAAATGCTAAAAAGAATACTGCATAGTACTTATAGCATATACTATTCTGTGTGGGAAAAAAAGAGGGAGAGAAGAAAAATAAAACTATATTGGGAAGTAGATTGTTCACTTTATATTCTTGTCTACTTTTTGATGTTTGGGCCAATAAAATATATTACCCAGTCAAAAAATGAAATACAACATTTTTAATAAAATAAAGGAAAGAATATGCGTACATATCACTGAGAACCTTACAAATCTGGAGACCTGTGTGATGATGTCCTAGGAGATGTCATATTAAAGAAGCATAGAAATGTCAAAAACAGCTTAAAATGAAAAACTTTTTCTTTGCTTATCTTGAAAATCCCAATGGCTTCTGAATACCTTCACCAACACAAGAGTTGATACAATCTCCCTCCTCTCCAGCTAAGCCCCAGGGAGCAGAGTCAGACCTGAGGCAGGAACAGGGTCGGGAGAGGCGACAGTCGTCCGGCGGGATTCAAGCATCGCCGCGGCCTCGCCGCCGTGGGCCCCGCACCGCCCTGCTCTTTAACGGAGCGTCCACTGCGATTCTCTGCCAACGCTGCACGATTCCACCTTGGGAGCGCGTCCTGGGGGGAGCGTCCGACAACCTGACTTTTAAGTTCGCCAGTCTCCTGATCAAGTGGAGCGGCACCAGATATAAATCACATAATCATGTATATAAATAGATAAATCTGCATCAGATAGAAATCATGAAGTCCCCGACTTTGAACCTGATTCCATAAATTAACGATAATTCTGGGATGTTTTGGGAAAGGCGATTATTAGGATTAAGGCATTCGTGTGTGGAAGGCGCATGAATGACGGATCTGGAAGGTGGAGCCGGCAGAGGCACTGCCTGGCCCCCTTCTGGCTCCTCCGCCACAGGCTCCGCTCCGGAGAAGCCCCCCGGGCCCGAGGTCGTCCGTCTCCCGCCGCGGGGACGCGCGGCTCAGCGGGACCCCTGCTTCGGGATGGTGGGAAGCACCACGAAGAGGGCCGCAGGCTCCGGCCCGCGGGCCGTCGACACCTTCGTCCCCTTTTGCCCCGAGACCAGGCTGCGCCGTGGCTCTGGTCCCCCGAGGACGGAGGATGCAGCGCAGAGGCCTCCATCAAAGGGGCCGCTTAAAGCCGAGCCCCGAGGCAGCCGAGCCCAGCAGCCCCGACAGAAGGCCACGCCTGGGGAGCGTGGTCCACGACAGCCACACGGCGCGGCTGCACCTGCCTCCTCGAGAAGGCGGCCTCGTGCGAGGCCTGAACTGTCGCAGTCAACCGCCTGACCGACGTTGGGACGAGAAGCCCTCTCCCCGCGTGTGGACGCCGTCTGAGCAGCGCCTTCCTCCTGCGCTGCATCCTCCGTGTCATCCGGGCTCCGGCGCAATGGGAGCTGTGAGGCCTCAGGCTCCGACCACAGAGGGCTTCTCGCAGCTCCGCAGGCCGGCAGACAGCCGGGCCCTTGCACCCGGGCTGCACGCTCACGAGCCGTCAGCTCCCCGAGGCCCCCTCTCAAGGCCCTCACACTCGGCTGAGGGTTCCGATGCACGTATTTGGGAGGACAGAAGCGTTCAGTCTATGTGTTTGCCTGAACTATTCTTCACTGCTCTCTCTTTCCTTTAACCACAAAAGAGAATTAAAGAGAGTATTACATATATTTTTGCGTTTATTCCATAACATTTCATAATCTCTTCTCCATTTGACATTGTTTTTTAATCACCCAGTCATTTCCCACTATTGGCCAGCCACCTCCGACAAGAATTTTGAAAGGTGCCCTGTTTATCCTGAACGTGGAAATTTAAGAAGTCGTTTCTTGTGAGAAGGTGACAATGTTAAAAAAAAAAGATTTTACCTGCAGTTTGTAAATATCTGAGATTCTCTGATAAGTTTAAAGGATCATGCTATTATTAGGCAAATTTTTTATTTTACCTAATTTCATAGTTTTTTCTTAGATTATGAGACAAGAATTTTTATATACAATGAATCCATGCATTCTGCATGTAAATTACTTTAGAGAAAGGCATTTTAGAAAACTGTACTAAGAAAGATGTGACGATACATCCTTTTTTTAGTATAATAAACTACATGATAACTGTATGGCTGATTTTATAAATTATTTTCACTGTAAAATTCAAATATTATAATCCAAAATGTAGTTCTTGCTAAGAATAAACATAACTAGGCTATACTACCTTTGATGATTAAAAATAATTCTTATACAAATTATGTTTCCTTACTACACTTCTTAAAGAAAGTCATGCGCCACCACATATAGCACTTTTAAATTAATCAGTGAGATTGCCCCCAAAAGCAGCAGTGAGTAGATCAACCTTGCATAAACTTATGAAAAATGACCACTACCTGACCTTATTAAATATATTGAGAGTTTATACATTTTGGGGATATATGTTTATATAGTAAGAGTTGAAGATAACTCATTGTTTTGTCACCAATTCAATTATAAGATAATTTGAGACCTCACTAAAATGTCTATTTGAAAATATACCATGGTTCCTCTATTAGCTGATTTTTTAAACAAAACATTTTCAGGGGAAAAGCAGATAAAATTGTAAGTAAAAAATACACCCCTATTTTAATACATAAGAAATCAACGTTTAACGTATCCTTTAAGACAGGTTGCTAATATTACCAGGGGTGAGCTAATGCTTCACTGGGGTCACACCCAGTTGTTTCCCTTCCCTAAAGCTGCCATGTTGTGAGGTAGAACACAGCTGTGTTTCTGCTCTGGAGCCTACGGTGAGCTAAACAAGATATTTTCCATTTGACTTCAAACGCCTCTTTTCAACTGGGAGAGACCCACCCCGAGAGGGCACAGATGGACTTGGTCAAGCGTGGGCTGTGGCTTGGTGACAGAGTAAACCAGTCACCAAGACCACAGGTGGTGCCGGCCTCGTTCAGCACGGCTTGCTTCTCGGCCTGGGTTCCTGCATGGTGGCCCGGGAGGAGCAGGGGCCTAAATCTCTCCTCTGAGCAAGAGTTTTCCACTTGGTCGAACCAAGTCTCCACTTCACATTTTAAACCCACTCGTGGGGTGTGTGTGAATCCAGAGTCAGAATATCTCCTTAAAGCACAACGGACACTTTCCCAAGGCCCTGGGCTCCTGGGCGAAGATTCCAGGTGCCTGCAGATGGCTGCCATCGCCTCTTTGTATCTCAGGAAGAACACATGAAGATCAGCTTTCCCCACAGGCCGTGGGGAGGTTCCCGGTCGCCTTTTAGGTAAGTTTAATCTCCTAAATTATTTACAAAATTAAGTCTCTTTGAATAAAAGAGGCCAAAGGAAAAAGAAGAGGAGGTAAATCTTGCTTTGCTTTAAAAATACTAAATGACAAGGGGCGAGTTCTGAGCATCTACTTAGCACATTTAAGCATACTTATTCTTTTTTTTTTTTAACAGAAATTAGTTTATTTTCCCTTCTTGCTTCTAAGAACAAAAGCAGTCATTAGTACCAATTTTTCCTATAATTCTGTATCATATTTCTTTGGTGATATGGAGCTATTTTATATGGCTTAAATAAAAATGAGTAATTCCAAGTCTCTCTAAAATAATTAGAGGACAACCAGGGAGGAAATATCTACATGAAATATATAACATGTATAGAGATAAAAGACTTCCAAATAAGTGACCTTCTACATAAGAAATCATGTCAAAAGAAACTCAATTACTCAGAAATCATATTACAACATTAGCAGACAAAGGAAGTGCAGAAGATGTAACAGACCTTAATTTTAGCATAGCAGCTCATGAACTCTCATTTGAAAAATGAATTCAGATTAGCTGGGATAGGAGAGCTCTTCAGCACTAAAATAGCCTGAAGGGTTGTAAAGGGAAGCTAATGATGAATGGTGATGCACTGGATCACAGGTTTGCTTTTTGGTTTTCTTTTTGCAAAAATGGTTCCAAAATCTAATGTGTTCAAAGTACTTAAAATACCAAACTATTGATACAAATCATATGAAATGAAAGAGAAGGAAGAAAGGAAGGAGAGGAGGGAGGGAGTGAGAAAGGATGGAGGGGGTGGGAGGAGTCCCCCAGGCAGCTTCAGGTGTCTCCTGCACACCTGTGGTTTGAGCTTCGCTCTGACAGCAAGCCCAAGAGCCTGTGGCACTCATATTCTGTAACATGTGACAGCAAAGCATGACCTTACACATTAGATATATATTCAATTTTCTTTCTCCCATTTCTCATATTATTGCCATACATAAAGTAATACATACAGGTGTATCAAGATTTATATTATAGAAGAACAAGTAAAAACAAGATTAAGTATAATTACCACTAACAAGGGTTAACATGCACTGTGAGAAAACTTTAAAATCTATCATCTAATTTAATCCTGAAATCAATTTCAAGAGGTAAATACCATTATTATTCTCATTTTAAGGTGAAGAAACTCTATTTTATTTTCAGATAGCCAGTAGATTGTGAAGCTAGACCTGAAATGAACTCTGCCCAAACCCCATGCTCCTTTCATTCTAGGACTTCACTATTGTTACTGTTATTGTTGTTGTTATACTTATTATTGCAGTTACTTTCATGGACTTAACAGACAGGGAAACAGAAACACAAACCCATTAAAATTTAAACAACCTGAGGGGTTAGCCCGGTGGTGCAGTGGTTAAGTTTGCATGTTCTGCTTCAGTGGCCCGGGGTTCGCCAGTTCAGATCCTGGGTGTGGACCTATGCACTGCTTGGCAAACCACGCTGTGGCAGGCGTCCCACATATAAAGTAGAGGAAAATGGGCACGGGTGTTAGCTCGGGGCCAGTCTTCCTCAGGAAAAAAGAGGAGGATTGGTGGCAGATGTTAGCTCAGGGCTAATCTTCCTCAGAAAAAAAATTAAATTAAATTAACTAATTAAAAAAATGTAAACCGCATGATTGAACAGGTCTTCAAGACAATAATCAGAGACATGCTGACCAATACTCACAGGATCACCAGCACATGCAGAGTCCTGACCTGATCCAGCGCCTGTGCCAACACCCTTTTAAATGGAGCATCTCTCAACTTCACAACCCTGTGGATGATCCCAGTGAAGACACTGAGAGTTTAAGAAATGCCTCCAAGGCAGCTGTGGTGGAATCAGGATTCACACCCAGGCATCTGAGCTGAGAGATCTTGTCCTTAACCGTCCTGGATGGAGATTTTCATGACTGGAAGCATAAACTGCGCAGAACCTGATCGCCTCAGAACTTCAGAGACAGGACAGTCAGTCCTGGCTGGGACGACCAAGGAAGACTTTTAGGCAAATAGGAGAGAGGACGTATTCAGGACTTTGAACAGTCTGTGAACTACAGACAGAAGGAGAACAGGAAGGCGGGTGGGGAGTGAGCAGAGCGTGGAGATGGGAAAGCTCAAGGCCAGTTCAGGGAAAGGGCAAGGACGTTGGGTGGAGCTGAGTCTGAAGGGAGCACTGGCAGAAGAGGAAGGTGAGCTTTTCCCGTCACTGCTTGAACAAGTTGCCACAAATCTACTGGCTCAAAACAGCACAAATCCCGTATCCCCCAGTTCTGAGGTCAGATGTCCAGGCTCAGTCTCCCTGGGCCGCAGCCACAGTGTCCTCAGGGCTGGTCCCTCTGGGCTGCAAGGAGACCATTTCCTTTGCTCTCCAGCCCTCTTTGGCCCTGCAGCCCTCCCTGCTGTCACTCCAGCTGGGTCTTCATGGACCAACTCTGACTCCCCTGCTTCCCTCCTACGAGGACCCTGTGACCACGTGGGCGCCCGTCTGGGTACGGGTAATCTCCTATCTCCAGGATAATTGCCCCGTTTTGAGAGCCGTAACTTAAGCACATCTGCGGAGCCGCTTGGCCTTAAGAGGCTCCCTATTCCAGATTCTGGCTGTTAGGACCTGGACTCTTTGGGGCCACAAGACCGGACAGGCAGACTCTCACCACCTGATGGCGGATGTCTCTCCCTGCCAAACTGGAGATTAGTGAGAACCACTGATGGTTATTTAAACAAGGAAATAGCAGGATTAAAGTAATATTTTAGGTTGAGTAATCTGGCATTTAGGATGATTCATCTATATCAGTGGTTCTCAAAAATTAGAGTGTCTAAAAATCGCATTTGGAGTTTGTCAGAAAATGGAGGTGCCTGAGCCCCTTCAGCGCCAGGTGCTTATTCCCTGGGTCTGGGATGGGGCCCAGGAGTCTTCCTTGGCAGACAGCCCCCAGGTGAATCTGCAGCAGGCGACCTAAGGTCATCTCCAGGAAAGGCTAGCCTTTGACACTTAAACTCCGTCACCATCTGCGCCCTTCTTACCACTCAATGCAGGGAATCAGATCAGGATAAACAAACACGGAAATCAAATGCACATCTTTCCCCTATTTACAAACTAACTTGGTAAGATTTGTCAAAAACCTAAAATAACGGCAATACAACAAAAAGTCATTATTTTAAGCATAAAGGAAAGAAGTTCCCTGCTTCTGATAGAGGGGAAGACAGCCTCTGAGAACCACTGTGCACGTCCCCTACTGGACAGTCGCCATGACCAGGCGCTGTTCTAGGCACGACACAGTATTAACTCATTTAACCCTCACTCCGTAGTGAGTACAACGTCTCCATTTTATGAAAAACTGAAGGCCAGAGGGATTGAGCAGCTCGTCCACACCACAGAGCTGGAAAACGACCACGAGTGACGGGTCATGACCGTCTGGCTTCTGAATTCATACAGTCCCTACTCGGCTGCTCGTCCCCAGCGGGATGCTCCCCCACAGGAGAATAACCACGCTACTCGCACGTTTAAATGTGAAAGCCACACTCACTTAACAGACAGACCAGATTCTTTCTAAGAAGGAGCAGAAACCCGTGGAGAGAGAGAAAGGCTATGGAGAGACCAGTGGGGTCTCACCGGCCCTGGGCCCACTCCCGCTGGGACTGTGAAGAAATCCCTTAATCTCCAAGTCGACATTTTCCCAACCTGAAAATAAGAAGACCAGACACAACGATCTCTACGACCCTGGCTGGTTTACATTTGCAGGAGTTTCATGACAATAGCAATTATGAGTCACTCCCAATATCACGTCACTCCACCCTGGTTTGATCATGGTTTCCTTGAAGAAGGAAACTTTCCCAGCTGAAAAATGGCTAAATAAGAAAAAAGTTGAAGAAAATTACATGCTCAAACCTTGCCTAGAGTCTATGAGGGCAAAGAGAAAAGAAAACACCCTTTTCCACTCACTTATTTCACAGACCAGCAGCACAGTCACCTGACGTGGCTGAGAGCCGTGGGGTAGGAACAGCCTCCCCGGACGGGCAACAGTTAACTCAGTGGGTTCAGAGGCCTACGTGGACACAGAGGAATTCTTCCCTGGAGTCTGACCTCTCGCTGTAGATACGACATGAAGAAGCATCCATTCTACAGCAGATTTAAGCGGCAAGTTACCAGAAGGCTCAGTGAGCTGCGCTTACAGGTAAAAAGACGTGGAGGAGACAGGGAAACTGCAGGGAGCTGACACGGTGACTCAAAAGTCCCTTAGTATAGGACCGAGGCCCCCCGGAGGCCGAATGGTGGCATGAAGGGAGCCCTGCCTTGGGTGCCAGGCTGACAGGCTTTGGGTCGGCAGCACCGCTGACTCAGCACTTGCCCAGAGTGGAGCTCGTGTCTCGGACACAGGGAGGGAGGACTCCGGCATGTCCTTCAGGACTGCGCAGTGGTGGCAGACCTTACGGCATCCAGCCAGGAGGCCCGAGTCGAGGGGGTCCGTCCTTGAGGAGGTGCCGTGGGAGCTCTGGAAGCTGCTGCCAGCTCTGGAGGGGTTTGGACATGGAGCTGAGGGAGTAGCACGTGGCTGTCCCGTCCGTGTGCAGGTCTGAGGAGTGCTGGAGGAAGTGAGGAAGTCACCAGAGAGACAGGAGCCTGTGACAGCGACCCACACAGGGCCACCGGGCCACCACTGCCAAGAAGAGAGGCCACCTTCTCAGGACACCACAGAGTGATGGCTTTAAAATGCACATGGCGGTGGAGCCACAAGGACCAGGCCTTGAGTCCTAAATTGGCTCCGGCATTCAGGACCCGGGTTTTCACTGGCAAATATCTACCTCCCCTCACTGGTATTGCTGGTACACAGCCGATCTACAGCTAACTGGATGTTGTTCTGTTGTTTGCCGTTTCTGAGGAAGTTTCAGATGCCCTCAGAGCAGCCCAGGAGAGAGGGGCTTCTGAGTGGGGTCACTCCAAGAAGCTGGACCCACCAGGGGTGCTGATGTCCGCAGAGGTCCCGCCGCTGTGTCCACCCCAGTGTGCTGCATCTTTGGGGAAAAGGGACCATCCAGTCTTCCACAGGCTGCTCAGAGCGAAGAAAGAACCGCACTCTCCATCAGAAAACCTAGCCCAGTAGGGTGTAAAACTCTGTGTGGCCTCAGACTCCTGCTGCTTCACAGCAAGATGACACTTCTGCCTCTAGGCTTCACGTTTTAAGGGGGTTCAGGTATGTTTGTTCATCTCTGTAGCCCCACAGATCCCAAACAACAGTAGATGCTCAGTAGTTCCCGAATGAAGGAATAAGTGAATGAATGACTGAATACTCTCTGCTGATCCCAGGAGTGTCTTTTTGCCCCACTGGCTGCATTTTACATCCATGTTTGAACTATTTCTTAGGAGCTATTTTTAGAAAACAAAGCTGGGATGTTTTACATTTCAACACAAAAAGAGCAACTGATAGAAGACAAGCTTAGGGAAGCAGGCCTGACTGGGGCTGGTCCAGGGAGTTGGAGAAACGGTCCTCTTTCTGTCCTTCCTTGTCTGGGTCCCCCCCAAGTATGTGAAAGGATTTCAAATAAGACGGCAAGAAGGAGCAGAAGGGAAGAGGCTCGAGCCCTGGCTTAGTTCCCGAAGAATCTCCAACTGAAGGAACAGCAAGAGAGGGCAGCTTCTGCTGACGCCACCAGCGCTGACGGGAACGGGCAGCAGAGGCTGTGGAGCAGCAAGGCTGGGGCTGCGCCGCCGGTCACGTGGCCAACGGAGGTTTCTCAGGAACGCCACTCGAGGGCCATTTTTAGCAACACCAGGCGAGGAAAAGAGGCTCTGCACAGCTCTTCACCAGAGCCGGTTCGTAAAAGCACAGGGTGCCCCGTGCACAAGGCACCAGGGATGCTTTGGGGCGGCCGTGGGGGGTGCGAGGGGTGCACATCTGGAACGCGGTCTCTGCCCTCTGGAAGGTATGGCTGACGACTGGCATGACATCTGACTGAGAGGGAGAGAGTCACGCGAGGCCACAGGAAGACTCCAAGGCAGGACTCCAGCTACTGCAGGGGCCACCGGACTGTGAGAGTGGAGTGACTACCCACGAAACAAATGGCCTTCAAAAGCAAAGGCATCTTCCAAACGCCTCCTTAGTCCTAGGAATATTTTTCATGCTTTTAGGGGAACTCATTCAAGAATACATAAACAGAAGTATTCACCTGGTTTTTATTGCTGTCACTTAAATGGATGTTAACATATCCAGAGGCAGCCTCGTGGAGAGGAACTCTAAATTAAAGACTTGGGTGGTGCATGCCCATCACCCTTTAAATGTGAGGCTAGTGCTAAGATACAGAGCCCCACAGCCTGCAGCCTTTATTACAGATTGTACCAAAAATGAGCGTTCCTATACTGACACTTCACAGGGGTTATTTCTAAAAGTGTTTGTCACCCAAGAACGGTCTCCCAGTTAACACATTATCTGGTAATGCCTGGAAAATTCAGGCGGTCAACCATTCCTCCTAGGCAGACCATTACATGTCCTTGAAAGAACGCCAGGTGTTAGGCACCCAAACCGTCATGATTTGCTCAGAACAGACAACCAGCACTGCCGTCTGTGACACGGCTGGCGAAGTTCATCAAGCTGGGCCAGTGAGAGCCCATGACACTCAGTTTGGGATATCAGTCCAACGCTGTCAGTAATAAGAAGCAGTGCTCGCAGACAAATTCCCTCTTCCGGGAGTCAGCATCCCCCACTGAATGCAGACGCCGAGGGAGCTCCGTGCAGCCCACTCCCATCCTGGAGCGCTCGCTGGCTGGCAGCAGGTGCTCAGTACACACCGTGATGATCGGATGCACAGGTGCATTGAAACGGCTGCCCCAAGACGCACTGGGAGACTAAGAGGTTTCCATGTTTCATGAATGAGCACGCTGTGGTCTCTTCTCTCAAGACTGCCTTTGTTAAAACACAATTTCACTCTTGTCTCCCAAAGTTGAACATGTCTCTGAAATGTTAGGAAACCTAAACACAACAAAGTGTGTATCCAACATCCGACATCCACTCAACCAACAGTGACTGACCACTGACCAGTGGTCACAACAGTGACTGTATATCGGGTGCAGTGACAGCCACACACTAGTGAGGCAGACAGACATGGTCTGATCCACGTCACAACGAGGTGACAATAAACTTGATCTCGTGGCCGTAGACCTGGCCCTTACAAAACGCAGTGTCCAAGATTAATTTATAGAAAGTAAGGCTTCTGCTGAGGCTAACAATTAAAGACCACGGAGACGCCTCCAGTGAGGGTCACACCCTCTGCCTGTGGCATCGCAAAAGCCTAGTGACCATGACTGAGCAAAGGCCTTGAAACAGGAAGAGGAAAATGGGTAATGCCTGCTCGGTGCTAAGATTGGTTTTTCCTGCTGCTGTGGATGTTCATTCACAAGTAAATACACAGATAAAAACGTGACCGCACATACATGCCTTCCGCCTCCAGAAAAGTGATTCCCTTTACTAATCAGTCACATTTATTCTCATTGTACATTTATTTATTGTACATTTATTTATTCTCAGTGTACATTTATTCTCATGAAAAGCCACGTAAGTATTTCAAAGTCACTTTTTAATTTCCTTCACAGCTAAAAGGATGAATTTTATTTCAGGAGGCTGTAGAAGTCATTCAAGGTCCCTCATGATAAACATAAGTCATTAAGGTGGGCAATGACGTCTGGCTTAAGAATAAGATGCAACTCTAACATGTGAGAAATTTTTTATGGGCTCATGAGTTGTTAGAAAGGAAATCCCCAAGAAGAGCTCTAAAATAGTTTTGCACAAAAGCATATTAATGGAGTAAATGGCAAGTTTATTATAGTGACTATCATTTAGACCAACTCCCACTGTCTTATTAAAACATATGTGTTCTTGAATCTCAGTATTTTATACTCAGCCTTTAGAGACGCAGTCCTAAAAGAATAATTGTATTTCACCACCTTGTTATTATTATTACTATTTTCCCTAAAGAAATCTGCATAGGGCATTGCTGCAAAGCTTTCAAAATTACAAATTTAGAAGTGAAACATGATTTTAATAATAGAGCTAAAATAATCCACAAGCAGAAAGACTGTATTAAAATGTAAAATATAACGGGAACTATACCCCCAGAGGGTCTATGGGAAAGGAGGCCTTGACCTGTGTTTGACCTGATCTGGTTCTCTAAATCCAACTTAGGATTTTTTTTCCTACGACTGATTCTTTATATCACTTCCTGTAAGTTTTAGGTCTTTCTTCCAAATAGTAATATGTAGTTATCTTTATGTTTATATCAAATCCCAGGTATTACGGCTTCCTGATATTTTAACATCATGCAGAAGTTCTTTAGGCATTCCATTTATTTAGGTGACATTCATAAAATTATTGTTATAAATTATAAAAATGGAATTTATTTTCTTTAAATATGTCTACATATGTTATAAAAAAAATAGTTCCATTAAATAAAAGATCAGAAAGGATGTGGAAAGTTTAAGAACACAAAAATTTTAAGTTTGAGAACTGATGTGTGAGAACATTAAAATAAGCTCATCAGCTATCTTTTAATCTGTAATAAATCAGATGAAGTAAAAGTATTCAATGTGAAAGTATGCACAGACTCTTCAAAAATTTACAAACTCATAAAATCAGCCACATTATGTTGTCTATGATACCCACAAATATCATGTTTCTGAACGTGGACTCTGATGCTATGGGGCAAATGCTCTCATCGCATTTCATCCTTAACAAACGGCACAGGAATTCTCACAGCCTCGAAACAGACACAATTACAACAGCAAACATGAATCATGAACTCTCGAATTTCAATATATTATATAGGAGAGTTACTTTTTAAGATATAAAATTTCTTGAGACAGATGAAAAATTGAGACACTATCAGAATATTCAGATATTGTGAAATAATTACCCTTTTCAAGAACTCAGTTAGTATGAGAATATCATTAGAATTTCATAGTACTAGATTATCTAATTATCATTAAAATACCATAGCACAAAACCAAATATTATTTTTAAGATATTTTATAAAGGTCATCTTAGAAATTACTTCCTTTTTTATTTAGATGTGTCTATGTTTCAAAGTAAGTGGTTATGCAGGATGCGTTAAGTGCTAGAGTCTAATGTACGGTGTGGACTATAATTAATAACACAGGACTGAATACTCGAAATTTGCTAAGACAGTGCATCTCAGGTGCTCTCACCACACACACTCACACTCACACACACTCACATACACTCTCACACAAAAGCAACTATGTGAGGAGATGGGTGTTCATCAGCTCTGACTCTATTCATTTCACTGTGTGTACGTGTATCGAAACATCACACCATACACCCTAAATATAGACAATTTTCATTGGGAAGAAAATGCCCTCGTAAACGACAGGTTATTGAATTGGTGCAGGGCCCCGGCCAGGAGGGGGTCCACCCTCTTTGCCTGTTAGGGAGGGACCAGGAGGCTCACGTTATGTGAGGGCGGGAGCTGATTTCAGCTCCTCTGCTCCTTCCTCTTCTTATCCTGTGCCTCAGGGTCTTGTCTGAACCCAGTCCCACAAAAGTGTTTGTAACAACCAAAGGGCAGACATTTCTTGGGAGCCCCCAGCGCAGAAGACCATCTCTGTGACTACCAGCCAAAGTCTGCGGGAAAGCCAGACCCCAAGGGACTGGGGGGGACTGGGAACAGGCTGTATGGTGAACACAGCCAGACATGGCTGTTCTGTGGCTACAACACTGGTGGTTCTTCAGTGACCTCACCTGTAGGCACTGGGACGAAGCTCACCCTCCACACCCACCCCGCGAGCACCTGCCTGGAACTGGCCGCTGTGGGGCTGAATCACACACTCACCCCAGGCCATTTAAAGAAACGTTCACTAGTAAATAAGTTAGCAGGAGCTTCTTTGTCATAAAACATATTTAAATATCAATTTTGGCCCCAAGTCGAAAGACGACTATTTAATGATAGGAACAATACTATGTTATTTAGCTAAATTGTCTAATTTAAAACTGTTGCCTACATTTAAAAAGTTCCATCTAATTTACAAAAGCAATTAATGTGCTCCCAGAGCTGTATTTTTTCTCTTCATAACATTTATTTTGTTTGCCCATTTCCTTTATTATCTCCTGTTAGAAAACTGTTTCTAGCATTAACTTATTTATTCTAAAGATGATGGTAAAAATCCATCAGATTTATTGCCCAGACTCCCCGGTGCCCATGAATATGATCCTCAGGATATTACGGGGAAATGGAGCTTTTGCTATTTTTGAGCTGCCTTGACGTTAGCAGATATCATTGAGAAACTGACGGAAATTAGCCAGCGTATGAAGGTGTTCTGACATCTACCAGTTGACAATTAAGCTCTGAATCTGATGGCCATTAGTGAAAGCACAGTAGCTATCGAACAATACCCGAGGCTACCACCATCCACATTTATCACAAAAAGAGATTTCTATCGTCCCTCTGTAACCACACAACATTGGGCATGAAGTGGGCAAGCAACAAGCCTCCTCTGAGCCACCCCCAAGGAGGAGGGGCAAGCAGAGTTCTGAGCCCCTCTACCCACGCAGGGCACTCTGGGAAGGCTCCTGTGGTTCAGCGAGGACCATGTCCCCGGGAGCTTTGAAGACCGCGTTGACACTTCCCACCAAACGGGCTGTCAACCCACCATTGCTGCGGCTCAGAGACGAGAACTTAGAGGAAAGAGGACAACAGCTACTGTGTCCCTGCACAGTCACAGCTGGCACTTCACAGAGCAACCTGAGAGGCTCTGGGAACTCCTCAGAAATGCACTGTTTGATATGAACTTGAAATCTCAAAGAGGAGAGTAGGAGGGAATTAAGACTTAGCCATAAGAGGCCTTAAACCAACAAATGGACTCAGCAGGAGCACAACATGCTGAGTCTACCAGCAGATGCACACGCTGGCAGAGAGGGATGGTGGCCTCCGTGAGCAAAAGCTCAGGCTCGATTCTGCCGCACTGCAGGCGGGACTCACAGGCGAGCTCGCCTTCGAGCTGGGCTTCAAGAACGAATGGGGACTCACCACACGTGTAAAGCCAAAGAGGAAGTCACTGCAGCTGGAGGAATGAGACCAAACACGGCAACCGGGGACGAAGTGCATGCCCCTCCACAGACAGCGGGGCAGCCGTGCAGGCATCTGCTTGGGTCTTGGGAATGCTCTGGAAAGAAGCTGGAAAGGCTAGAGTTTGGGAGTATCACCTTCCGGGATTCAGTTTTATTCTACTGTAAACAAGAAGCCTGAGGGCTCTGAGAAGCCCATGCATGAGTGTGTCTGGTCTCACGCCCAACTGTAAGGGCCTGAACTACACTCCTTGAGCCTAGAGTGGCACAGAACAGGAATCAACTAATGCTCGCTGACTGACTAGTAATATTCACATCGGTTCATTGTTATCCTACTTCAGCGAGTCTCAGCTGACCATGTGGAATGGGGACTAGATGAGAGAAGAGACGAGAAGCCCAGAGTCCTCAGGAGGCCACTGCAACTATTGGGAAAGAAGGCTTTCCTATGAACCAGGCCAGCGGCCAAGTGGTTTGGAAGTGGATATCGAAGACAGTGCAGGGACAGAATCGATAGAATTTGGTGACTGGCTGGATATCTGAAGGAGAGAGAAGAGTTTTATAACTCGAATGTGCAGATGGGTGGTGATGCTTCTTTCAAAGACAAGGCCTTAAGGAGAGGTGTGAGGGTTGGGGGGGGGGGGCGGGAAGAGAAAGGATGGCGTTTGGGAGACCTTAGGTCTAAAGTGCCTGTTAGATCTTGGTGTGGAAACATCCAGTGTGGAGCCTAGAGGTCAGTTAGCAATGTGAGGAAGCCAAAATGTTTGCCTGGACTCCAAATGAGTGCCCTGATATCAGGGATTGCATCTCATACTAAACTGCAAACTCAGCCAGCATTTTTACATCTGCCTCCTGCCATCAGGCTTTAAGCATCCATGCTGTGAATATCACTGAGCACCTACAGAATGTCAGGCCTGGTCTTGGGATGGGGAATGCAGCAAATAGGAGAGACGATCTTCCTGTTCTCGTGTGGATTATCTCTCGAGGGAAGAGTGACCAAGACCAAACAAAGTAACAAACATACAAAAAAAAGTCAAGTAGGTGAAGTGTGTTGAGGAAAAATAAAGCAGAGAGGAAAGGGAGAGGGACTCCTCAAACTAAATATTTACAGGCTGCAGCTAAGATTTAAACCGAGGCCTAGTTAGTGACTCCTCCTGACTCTTTCCCCTGCAGATAAAAACACCTCAAAGTGGAGTGGGTCATGCACCTCCCGCAGGAGCCCGTTCAGATGAGAGGGAGGCGGGACTTCGGCTGAGCAGCCTTGACCTCGACATGGAGAGCTGTGACCCCCGTTTAGCCATAAGAGAACCACGCTCCTGACTGTGAGGGAGGGGCCCCGGGGGTCCCACAGCTCCTGGGCGGGGCAGGCAACCTGGGAGAGAACAAGGAGGATTAGAGAAACTCTGCTCACAACCCTGGAGATTAATCGCAATCTGCACCACAATATCACTTTTTTCTTTTAATCAGCCTATCTTTTCCTTTTTAGAAGGTATACAGTTGGTGAAATGATTTTTTACTGCTCCTCCAGGTCGTAACTATGACTCACCACGTGGCTCTGCCTCCAGTTGGCAGAGTGAGGGAAGTGCAGAGCCACCAAAGCCAGGGAGGGTGGAGGAGGGCAGACAGCGGGTGGGCCTCCATCCAGGGAGGGGACCATCAAGAAGCCCGGCTGGTGTTCTAGGACTTGAGTACTTTTTTCGGAACTGTCATTGTGATAATTTAATGCAAAGAAGGATGATGTAATTATATGCACGCCCAGGCTAGGAATGTGTCAGAGATTTCCTTTCAAAGCTGGTTCTAAGAGACTATTATCTGAGGTGAATCTCACACGTAAGTCAAATCTTCTTTGAGTGAAAGGTTGACAAGAGTGATAAATAAATCCACTGTGTACCACCTGTCTAGTGCAGGGCCCGAGGTGTTCACTCCTGTGTGAGGCTTGCTATGGCATGCCACTCACCCCGGAGGATGGACTTACCCCTCTTCTTCACACGCTCCTCCCCTGGCTTCCTGGAGCTCAGACTGGACGGATTTTCCTCCCCTCTCTGACTTTCCTGTTTCTCCTTAATTCGCTCTCTTCTACCCAGCCTATAAATGTTGGCATTTCTCAAGGTTTCATTCGTCTAGAATACTTCTCTTTTCACATTAAATTCTCTCCCTGGGGAATCCGTTCACTCATTCATTCATTCATTGAACAAATACGGATTGGGTGCCTCCTGTGTCAGCACCATTCCACACCCGGGATCCATGAGTGAACAGACAGAATCCCCGTCTATAGAGAACTTACCCTGTAGCAGGTTTCAATTACTACATACACGCTGGGGACCCCCAAGTTTATATCTCCAGCTTCCATCTGTTCTCTGAGCAACGGAGTCATCCACAGACAGATTCTGCACTTGGATGTTTTAGAAGCATCTCAAATTCACTATGTCTAAAATGGAACTAGTCAGGTTTGAGGATAAAATTATGAGTTCAGTGTTCCCCTGCTCAGGAATGGTATCAACTTCCTTCCATCTGCAAAACCAAGAAATGTGGGAGTAATCCTTGTCCTGTCGACTTCACCTGTAAAAATGAATCTGCTTCTCTCCACCTTCATTGCCAGGATCCCAGTCCAGGCCACTTCACTGTGCTGGGACCTCTGGAGCAGGTCTCCCGGAACCCACTCTTTCCCTACTCCAATTCTCCACAGCTGGGTGAAGTTTAAAACTGCAAAGCTGATCACGTTGGCACCTTTAAGGTAAAGACCAAAATCCTCCACAGAGCTCACCAGACCTCCGATGATCTGACGGGCCTCACCCTCTTTCATCTCTCCACGTGCCTCTCATCTTTGTTGACGAGGTTCAGCCAATGGGCTTTCCTTCAGATTCCCAGACAGGCTGTGAGCTCTCCAAACATGGAGCCTTTGGACACACTGCTCCCTCATGTTCACTTCCAGCGGTTAGCTCCTGTTCATCCTGAGGTTGCAGCACAAAGGCCACCTCCACAGGGAAGCTATATTAGTCCTCTTTGCTTCCATAATGAAACACCGAAGACTGGTGGCTAATCAATGGGAATATATTTTCCCACGGTTCTGGAGGCTGGACGTCCCAATCAAGGTGTGGGCAGGTTGGTTCCTCCTGAAGCCTCTCCCTGGCTGCAGACGGCCGGCTGCCTTCTCGCTGTGTGTGTGTCACAGGCCGTTTTCCTGCGTGCACGGACCCCGGCGACTCTTCCTGTTCTAAAGACAGCAGTCCTGTCGGATTAGGGCCCTGCCTCTGACCTCATTTAACCTTATCACCTCTTAAAAGGCCCGATCTCCAAATATGGCTGCTTCAACATATGAATTTGGGGGACACAATTCAGTCCCCAAAGCAGTCTCCCCTAACCCCCCAGGTTAGTTTGGGCTCCCGCTTTATACATACGAAGCCCCTTCCACACTTTGCAACAACCAAAGCTGCTGGCCACGTACAAGATGGGCTCCTCTCTCTCCCACCTGGTCTCCACCGCTGTCCCTCGCCCCTTCCCTCCGCTGCTCCAACCAACACGTCAGGCACTCCCTGCCTGGGGTCCTCCTCTCAGGGCTCATCCTCCTCTTAGTTCAGACCTCTGTCCAGACAGCCCCTGGAGAGGCCAGCCCTGACCGCCGTGTCTCTGAGCACGTTACCCCTCCCCAGTGTTCTATGCAGTGTAGAGCTTCAGGTTTTTCCCAGTACCACCCATCAAGACAACATCTATCTAGTTTTTTTAACTTTTTGCTGACTTTCTTATTTGCATGCCAGAATGTACGCCTCCTGAGTTCGGGCACCATATCCTCCAGGCCTAGGACTGGTCCAGAACACAGGAGGCACTGAAGGCATATTTTCTGAAAGAACAAATGAGTGTGCTTATTTGTAAGGTTATTTGGTTCTGATCTGACTGTAACTGACTCTGTCAAACAGGAAGGACATCCTCTGGGCTCACCAGTAACTGGCACTTAAGACTAGTGGCTGGTACCCGGTATGTTCTCAGTAAACATGTGCTGAATGAATGAATAAGAAAATAAAAGCAAAAGTCGTGAAAGTTTATAACAAACATCTTGAAGCAATCCGCAGAGCAGGAGCAGCAGTTGTGGCTTTTCTAGCTGTTTCACAACTCACTTGGGTTTCGCAGGGCGCACCCCCAGTTGAGACGTGCTTTTCTGGGCCAGATCTCTGCGAGGAGCCATAAAACTGCCACGGGAGTCGCAGGAGAAGGCGGAGACCGCACTTATTTCTAGAAATATTTCCTCTCCAAGGCACAGGCGTAAGCCCAGATTATTATTTATTTGGATGGCCTTTCAGTTCACCAATGAATGGGCTTCCAGGACCACATTATGTGGACGTTTTATATGGATTGAAATAAAGGTCTTAAAAACATGGCAATAAAAGCACATTGACTAGGATTCCTAGTCCAAACCAAGTAGTTTTTAAAAAGTGAATATATTCTCTATGCCTGTTTTATTTTTAGAGAATCTGTTTTTGTTTCTGTTTTTGTTTTGAGGAAGATTAGCCCTGAGCAAACTGCTGCCAATCCTCCTCTTTTTTCCTGAGGAAGACTGGCCCTGAGCTAACATCTGTGCCCATCTTCCTTCACTTTATATGTGGGACACCTGCCACAGCATGGCTTTTGCCAAGCGGTGCCATGTCCACACCTGGGATCTGAACCCACGAACCCTGGGCTGCCAAAGCAAAACATGGGCACTTAACTACTGCGCCAACAGGCTGGCCCCTAGAGAATCTTAAAAGGAAGGAAAACTGATCAATATTATATTCAGATAATAAATTATTTTGGAATTTGTCAAAAATAGGTGTAACTTAATAAAAACTATGTATGTCATATTTGCAGTTTCTTAGAGAATTGTGTTCTTTCTCTTCCAAAACATCCTGGCGGGAACTTGATTACTTGTTGAAAAGTCCATGAGCCAAAAGAGGAATCACTTTTGATTTGTTCTTCAGTCCAGAGAAGAGCTGGGAAAAAAGTATTTGTTTAATACACTCAAAATATAACTTTTTTTCTTTGCAATAGGGTAAAATTCCAAATAATTTCATGTCTGTAAGAATATCTCAAAGAATTTTCTCCCATATTTCAAAACTTTTCCCCCAAACTTTCCTATCCACAATTCCTTCAACTTAATCTCTTTGTGTGTGTGTGTGAGGAAGATTGTCCCTGAGCTAACATCTGTACCAATCTTACTCTATTTTATGTTAGACACCGCCACAGCATGGCCTGATGAGCAGTGCTGGGTTCACACGGGGGACCCAAACCTGCAAACCCTGGGCCACCAAAGCAGAGCTCGAACTTAACCACTATGCAACCGGGCCAGTCTCTCGATTTCATATCTTAATGCATATGAAATATGTGTTAATATGCACAACTGAAAATATAAAATTTACAAAAGCTTTGCCACTTAGTTGTAACTAAAATTTAAATATCAAAAAATACATTGACAAAAACAAAAAACCTTATTGTGGAAGGAGATTCAGTAAGAAAAGGCAGAGCTGGCGAGCAGCACAGATAGCAGAGCAGCTTAGGAAGAAGGAAGCGAGCTGCCATCAAAGGCTCAAGGTGGTCCCTACCTGCTCCGATAATCACAGTGACAGCTCGGTTGACCCTTGATTTGACTGTGTGGGGGCCACATGGGGATTTAAAGAGCTCAGTTTTCCAGTGGCTTCAGCTACCTCTGGGGCATTTCTTTGGTTTCCTATAAGCAGTGGAAAGAAGGGGCTGCATGTGATGGTGTCCGTGGCTGAACCCTGGAGGCCCTTTCTTGAGGAAATATGTGAGGTCCTTGATGACCTGTTCACCCAGGATCGTGCACCTGTGGGGTTGGGATAGCCCTGTGCTGTGGCCGTCTTGTGCACTGCGGAACATTTTAAGCATCCCAGCTCCTGTTCATTAAATGCCAGCAGCACCTCCCTTCCAACTGTGACAACCGAAAACATCCTCAGACATTCACAAATGCCCCTGGGAGCCAAACTGCCCCGACTGAAAAGCCCCAACACAAAGCTTCATGATGACCTGTTATCTACCCCTTAAATGACTGTGTGCTGAGGACCAGACATGTCTCTTTGTGTGCTATGTGGACACCAAGAGAAGAAGAAGACACAGTTCCTTCTCTTAAAACAGCTGAGTCCATGTTGCAGAGACAAGATCACATGTTTACAGGTGATGTAGAGACAACATCACACGTTACACACACTATAGAGACAATATCACGTTACATGTGATATAGAGACAATATCAGAGTTCTAGATGGCCGGTATTGCTAATAAATATTTCAGCAATTAGGGAGTGTCCAGAGAAGCGGAGAGCCATGGGGGAAACTTCTGGAAGGCATGACTTGGCATGGGGTCTGAGGCTGGATGGGATTTTGAAAGACAAAATTTAGAGGAAAGTACATTTCGTGAGTCATGGGGAACATACTTTCAAAGGCCCAAAGTGCAACTCAGTGAAGTGAATGTGAGAGAAACCAATGAAATAAAGGGCAAAGAGAATGCTTTGGGGCTTACAGAAGGAGATGAGTACTCTGGAACATGACAAGATGTCAGTGGAGGGAAAATAAAAGGTGTGGGGGCAGGAGGCAGGTTCTCAAGAACTGGCTGGAATGTGAAGAGGTGCCGGGACCCCCTCAACACTGGTCTGAAGTCCTGGATGAGCAGTGGAACAGACGGCAGACTGACAAAGAAGGGGAGGGGCGGGGCTGCATCCTACACCAGGAAGAACCACAGTTTTAGGGCTGATTTTGGGGAAAGGCCAGGTCAGAGTCAGACTCTCAACTCTCCACGGTGCTGGCTGGTTGAGTAAATGCCTGAATGTCAGCTTTGGACCCTGAAAATTGTCCACCTGCTCTGGACAACTAGTGGGGAAAAATCTTTGTGATTCAGATTTTATTAAGAAGCTCTGTGTCTGCTGAATGATTAAACATGCACATATAAAAATTATAATTGGTATCTAGTTTCTATTCTGTCCTAAATTAACTATTATCAGGTTAATGTATAATTTAAATTCCAGGAGATTCAAGGGCCATGAAATAAATTGAACACTCTCAAGCATTTTATCTTAGCTATAATTTATGTCAAGGGCTATTTTTGGATGTTTTTCAGTATTACTCATTTCAACTGACAATATAAGCTTTATTTCATTTCCTACTAAATCCAGATATATAGCATAATAATGTCATTTTTTTTAAATTCTGAAATAACCACACACACATGCATGCACATAACCAAAAGCTGGATCACGCCTGCAGGCAAAGGAGGAATGATCACACATAGCACTTCTCTTATCAAGACACATTGATGCTGATTTATATTATTTAATTAGGGCTTTCTGCTTTGATATTTAAGAGTCTCAATGCTGGTTCTCTAATGGGAAAGGGAACATTAGTGGGATTCAAAGTTTCACAGTTAGTAATGGAAATGGTCAATACTTTTTAAAAAAACTGAATATACATGCAAATCTAGAAACCATGGGGAAGCAGCTAATCGCCATTCTCAACTGGAAATCCTGGTTGGTACACACCCAGATGGGTGTACACACGTGTGTACACACTCACAGTTGGTATGACCATCTTAGCGAGACATCTCTGTTGCTGGTATGGAAAGCAAGAAATAATTAAATTAATAAATTTTCCCTATCTTAAGTATAATACAGGTAGGATGATCATGTTGATATGGGTGTCTTAGTGTTTATGAATATGGATGAGCATGGAAAATTATTACATGTAGTTCTAAGTATTGTTCTTTTGACAAGAAGGGAACAGACAAAGATGACACTTGATAATCACTAACGGTGTGGATTACTATAGAAAAACTGTTCTGTGCTTTTCTTTTTATGAACATTTGCAGTAGTCACATTCTCCTTCTTGGTTAAATTATTCCTCGGCTTTAATTTAGATATTTTGGGAAGGCACCTCGATGCTTTCCACTCCATTATGACACCAATTTGGTGTGCCACATTAGGAACCGACAAAAATAGAGACTCCCTTGCTTAACGGAATTGATGTGCTTTCTCATTTACTTAATCGAATATCAAGAAGTGATTTGGGCACAGGAAAAACACGAAACAAATGTTAATGGCCTGATATTCATAAACTGATTAAAAGCATGAATATGTATGTATATATATATATATATACATTCGCATATGTTCTCAGATTTTTGCAATTATAAAGATACGCATATATATGAATACATTATAGCATATATAACAAATACTGTAGAACCCACCACAAAGTGTGGGCAGAGTGAGGTCACCATCTTTGTGCTTTGACTATGTCTCATATATGCATCTGCAGAACGTTTACGATTTCTACCATATTAGTTTGACCACAGGTCTGTTTACACTCCCTGCATCGCAAGTCTCTCAGGAAGGAGAGTTATAATTCATCTCTGCATCCTGAGTGTCTACGAGCATCTGGCAAAGAGAAAGCATGGCTAAATATCTAATGGATGAGGAATTTATTTTTTTATTCTTACCTTATAACAGAAATCTTTTAAATTTCAATTACAACAAGATATTTTATAAAATATTAACTTTACCAGAATCTCTCAACTTTTACAGAAAACATCCTTTCCATTTCACAGTTTGTACACAGAGTATCTAACTGCATCTTCTTTAGTAAAAGAAAAGGTAACACCAGCAAGGCTTACGGTGGCCAATAAGGTGATTCTTTTCGAACTACTCAATAATTCATTCGAAAAAGAGAAAATGCAACTATACTTTGAGCATCATTTTAACAAAATTTAATTTTGTAATGCTTAATATTTATGATTTCTGCTGCCTCATTTAGCCAAAATTCCAAAGTAAATTAATCAAGCTCTTTATGCAGTAAACATCTGTCAAATACTTATTGCAAAATAATTTATGCAAATTTAATATCTCATCTTAATAATTATTTTGCTATTCTTTCTTTAACTTTTCACACACAAAAGAGCTCTCATTTTTTTAAGACAGCAGTATCAAAAAGAATAAAATTTTTTATCTTGTACTACACTTCTTATTTTGATCATTTATTTCAAGAAATTTGAGCCTGGCAACATTTAACAATATAACAAATTAGTTCTCAAATTGAAGTAATTAAGGTATAAAATCTCACAGCTCTTTTTGTGTCAAAAATTAGGACTGAAACTGCTTTGAAAATTCCCGTCCCCCCACCTTACTTTTTAAGGGGGCCACAAAATCCTGCCGGAAGATAAATTAAGTTTTACAGATTTTCCTTTATCTTATTGGCTGTGCTTTATCTAAAAAGTAATTTGACAGCAAAACCTCTAGGTAGAGTTTTAAGAATAGTTGCATGGTTAAAACACTTCAACACTTTACCTGCACCTGCTTAAACTTTCTTACTCTTAAGAAAATACAGGGGCCGGCCCATGGCATGGTGGTGAAGTCTGGCATGCTCCACTCCAACAGCCCAGGTTCATGGGTTCAGATCTCAGGCGCAGACATACACCATCATTAGCCATGTTGTAGCAGCGACCCACATCCAAAATAGAGGAAGAGTGGCACAGATGGTAGCTCAGTGACAATCTTCTTCAAGCAAAAAGAAAAAAAGAACAAGATTGGCAACAGATGTTAGCTCAGTGCAAATCTCTCTCACCAAAACAAACAAACAAACAAACAAAACAAAAAACAAAGTCTCCACAGAGAAGCAACTGGTATTTCTTTTACTCTATCAAAGCAATTCTACCATCTATATCTTGGCAAAGCACGTCTGTCCAATTCATACTTATCAAACACTGACAAAGTAGTAAATGGATTCAGTATGAAGACATATTCTAGCTTAGGTTCTGTGGTTCAACCTTCCTGGTGATGGATAAACATGCCCTGAATTCTAATGATCCAGGATATCTTCCCCCACAACTCGACATCTAAATTGAAGAGAATACCTAGTTATTTAGGACACCCCAGCGTGCAAGTATCAAGAAAATCACCACCTATGTGGATGGGATTTGAACTCAAAAACAGAGAAAATGCATCAGGTGGAAGAAACAGATGGTGCAAAGGCAGAGGAGAGAAAGGAACAGAAATGGCTGCGGGAGCCCTGACAGCTCAGTTCATTTGGAGAAAGGCACCGAGAAAGAGCCAGGTCAGAAACGACTCGAAAGCCGGGCTGAGCTACTGAGCTACCATGCAGGCAGGGAGTTCCTCCCCGTTTCTCAACTGAGGGGTTGTGACTAAACCCTCAGCACCTTCTGGGTAATTAACGTTTACATTTATGCAATAGTGTTATAATCGGCTTTCAAAGGCAATAAACTTTATGGAGAAGAGGAAGAAAAAGGGGAAGAAATGGCATGTTTCACACAGTATCACCAAATCAAGAGATCGTAACGGAGTAGAGGTGGAAGTCAGCGGCACATACAGATCAATTAACAGCACTTCACCTTTAGAAAGGCTTCTAATGACAGAAATGGTCCTTCTAGGCAAAGAGGAAACTTCACGTTTTATATGAATGGGAACAACTTCGTCATCGCTTGCAGCAATTATTTTTCAGAAAGACCAAGATTACCTTTTTAAAAAGCAGGAAAAAGTCATTATGGAAAATTTAAGCTCATGTTTATGTTTCCTTTTTATTAGGAAGGAGATCCTCAAATTATGAGGTTGCTATTGGCATTTATCATTCTATATGCAATTTTACTTTTTGGAAAAATACAAATATATCATACCAAGCAAAGAAAATCATTATTGCAGTTGCCACAAAGAATGTATTGAGTACCTCTTACAGATATCCCCACAGGGTTCTCACTGGGTAATCTCTGAGAAAAGGGAACTAGGGCAATTTATAAAGACATAAAGAGCAGGGATGTGGGATGACGGTGGTATTCACAGACTTAAGTAATGAAGTTGCAAAAATTTCAGCTTGGCCTTTATGGGTATTAGAAGACAATATTTTTTATAAATTTAACATGATTTCACTATTGTTCCATAAATATAGGGAGAAATATTTTTCCTAAAGATACATGTTGCACACATAAATAAACAAAGCAGGAAATGATCTTCCTAAAAGCCTAATTACGATAATGAAAACATGTCTAAAGATGTGAAACTCAACCCTAGAATAGAAACTACTGATAAAATTTTTTAAAACACAATTAACACCTCCCTTTGCGTGCGGTTGTCCATATTCAGGGAAAAGCTGGGTAGGATTAGCTTCTTTTCCACAGAAGGCTATGATTTGGCCCTGTTTTTAAGGCACACAAAAATGTGGTACAAAAGAGTGGTGTTTAAAAGCAGCCATAAGTAAATCCTTCATTGAGTCTGCCCTATTTTAAAAGCTTATTTTAAGAGAAAATATCTTAAAATCAGAAGTTTTGAAAGGACAGCCAATATATCAAATACCCCCAGACTAGGTGACTACCTCCTTTGCAGGGCCATGTACATCCTTGCAATTTAACTGAATATTACACATTCAGACACAACTGGATAAATGGAAAAATGCTGGAACAAACACACATCAGACCAAGTGTAGGAATAGGAAAAGCACTGACGTACATCTAAACCCCCTGACTCAGTTTACAGGCAGAGCTGGCTTCTTTGCAAGAATTCAAGTCTGTGTACCTTGGTTCTGGACAAATAAAACATTTTTTAAGAAATAGTTTAACTAGGGGCCAGCCCGGTGGCGCAGCAGTTAAGTTCGCACGTTCCGCTTCTCGGTGGCCCGGGTTTCGCTGGTTTGGATCCCGGGTGTGGACGTGGCACCACTTGGCACACCATGCTGTGGTAGGCGTCCCACATATAAAGTAGAGGAAGATAGGCATGATGTTAGCTCAGGGGGCAGTAGTTAGCTCAGGGCTAATCTTCCTCAAAAAAAAAAAAAAAAAAAATGGTTTAACTAGATATTTTCAGCCCTTCTGGTTCCGGTGGATTGGTATGACATTGTTCTGATCCCAAAAAAGTTAATTTACTAGAGGAGGCAGACGCAAATAATTACGAAACAATGTGGAGGTGCCGGGAACAGCATGAGCCCAGGACGTGGGCTCAGGGACAAGGGCCACGGGCCCACAGGAGGTGGGGGAGACTTCGGAGGGAGTCTAAACGGAGAGATCACAGGAGAGGAGAGAAAACTGTGTTACAGAGAAGGCGGAGCACGGAGGACGGGGAGGGCAGGGCTGGGGATGGCGTGGACGTCGGGGCCAGGCAGTGAGGCCCGCGTGGGGCTGTCCTCTGCCTGAGGTCGTGGGGCAACTGAGGGCTCTGGCACGGGTGTCGGCAACGGATCCCACCCCAGCAGACCACTGGGACCGCGCAAGCATGGAGGATGCGTGGAGGAGCGCAACCCAGGTAGGAGACCAGCATGCGAGAGGCCACCAGGCCTGGGGCGGGTGAGGGACGGCAGGACGGAGAGGAGCAAAAAGATTGGTAGAGTTTGTCTACAAGGAATCAGGACTGACTCTAAGGAGGCAAAAAGACGGAACAATACTTGGAACAATAATAAAGATGAATGGGTTTTTTATCACTTGGATGTGCCAGCAGCGTAGCTTTATGAAGCGAGATCTTTCTGTACCGTCACCATTTTTTTTTGTTTCAATAGGAATGAAGCCTAGAGTAATGTCCACTCCTGGACAATGAGAGCCCATGTCTGTCTGTGGATGAGTGAGTCACGTGCTGAGGACCTGGGAGAACAGCCACCGACTTACCTGACCAGCACTGGGGCTGAGCCCTCAAGAATTTCCACAGGGAGTGGAGAAGACAAAGGGAGCTTTGTTCCTTGAAATTCGAAACACACTTTCTCTACGTGAACCGCAGCTATTTATTGCAACATCCTAAGAACTTAATATTTTTTATCACTTGCAAAAAATGATTTTTTTCCTAAATATTTTTATATACTCCTGAAAAAAAAAGAAACCTGTATTTCCTAGAGGTTGGCCAATAATTCAGGAATGCCCACCTTTATTCCCTTGAGCCACATAAATCGGTGATTGCATTTGGCTCCTGCCTTTCATGTAAGCAGAGCTCCACGTTGCTACATAAATTTTAGTGTTTTATCTTTGCTTGGCCTCACTCTCCCCCTCGCAATGTATCTTCACTGAAAAGACATTAGTCTGTGAATACTGACTTTCCTCTGAAAGACTTCCAGGACAACACATACAAATTAAGAAGAGCAGCCAAGAAAATAATACTGTATTTGTTTTAAATTATTCCATAATTCTCATGTTCTACATTATTCTGTAATGCCTAATGTGGAAGGAAGTGAACAACTTAGTTGAAAATTCTCTTGATAGTGACATATAGTGATGTAATATGGAGTTTATGGACCACATCAAAAAACAGCCCACAAAACTCTTTTTTTCCCCTCCATGTGCATCCAACACAAAATAATTCTCAGATATACAATTTATAATGCCACCTATTTTAAAAACTACCAAATTTGTCATTAATTTTTAGACAGTATTTTATTTGCAAACTGATAGCACAATATTTGGTACATGCTTTTCAAAAGTAAAAAAAAAAGTCTAAAACAGCATTTTTTGAGGTAAAGCCAAGTGGAGTTTATTTCAGAAGGTCTGAGGTCGGGATAAAAAGCCTTAGATACCATGTGAGTTTCAGTTAACTTTTGCACAACAAAACATAACTTTTTGCACAACAGAAACATAAAAAATTTGGCTCATTTTCTGGATTGCTTGCTCAGTTTTCATGAATACAAAGCTTTCATTAACATCCTTTTCCCTTGAGCTGGTAGAAACCGCCTCCTGCAACATGCACCAGAATCTCAGCCATCAGTCCTCTCAGAGCGTCGTTTCAGGAGCTCAGCTGCTAAATCCCCCGTATTTTCGGTATTCAAGTCTCACCTGAACCTGCTGCTCTTGTTATTGACGTTGATGCTGTATTTCTAAAACGAGCTGAAGCCATGAATGAACCTGGTGAGCAGCAATGCAGTGGGAGGACTGCAGTGACCTGCCGTCCCGTCCCCACCTCACGGGTGTCTGATGAGTCCGGGTACGTCAACACTGTCCCCTTCCTGGTCAGTTCAGTCAGAAGGAGAACCTCCACCAAGACTTGGGGAGGGTAAGTTTGCTGGGCCCTTCTCTGTCTTTCCACCCAGCCAGCACGAGGGCCAGCCTGGAAGACTGTCCTGCAGGCCTGGGCAGGTCATGGGTCTGTGGTTTGGGTAAGATTCCCACAGGACTATGATTTCCCTCCCAAAAAAGCACATACGCTTGTAACAGAGTGAATGGGACACTGTTTTAGGAAAATCTTGTAATCTGCTATAACTTACGTTTAAAAGGGCATTTGTAAACTTGAGTTCTTTATTGTTCTATTTCACTATTCCAACTAAAACTGCCTGTGGCACACCTAGCGACTGGCACTGCGGGTTAGAAGCTCAGAATCGGATACTGTGCCCTAAAAGGAAACACCCCATCTAAACATGATAAATCTTCTTCGAAAACAAACAAACCACTACTGAATCAAAGAGCAAATGGGCCAGAGTGGAGCCAGGGCGGTGAAGACAGGAATGGGGGTTCAGTTAAAGAATCAGGAAAATGTTAAAGTAAAAAAATGTAACAGCTATTTAGCGCTTTGAGTGCGGCTGAGGGACTGGACTCTGAAACCAAACGGAAGCAGGTTTGCATCTCAGCTTCGCCAGTTCCTAGCTGTGTGAGCTACCTGTCCATTTAAAATCGGAATAATAATCATGCCTATCTCATGTGGCTGTTCTGATTATCAAAATAGTGGATTTTAACCTCTTACATTTATTATTGAGTGCTTACTCTCTACTGTTCTAAGCACTTCCTATAAATGATCTCATTTAATTCTCAAATAAGCCTTTGAGATGGGCTAGTTATCTCCATTTTACAGATGAAGAAGCGGAAATAAGGAATAATTAATCATGCATGAACAGTAAGGTGAGATGCACGGATAATGTGACACCTGCATCACAAAGTGTCAAGGACTCTGTTACACAGTGCAAGTGACAGGGGCACCCAGGACCGGGCACCCAGAGCGAGTCCATGTCACGTCACATCTTCAAATTAACAGGGGTTCGAATTAGTCATCTCATCTCAACATAAACCAAACTAAGTGGCTAAGAATGAAAATTATGTGGTTTAAAGAATTCTTAAATTAAATAAAATTTCAACTCATCAAATTATAAGATCTTGAGATTAACAGAGTCCTCATTTGTTCTTCAGTTGCAATATCTGCATAGCTCACAATGAAGTCAGGTGTTTGGCAATCTTTGAATGAACTTGATAATATAAGCAGCCAAGTGGGATAATTAAACTCTCCTAGTAAAAAACACATCCGACTTAAATCACTAATTTTAGAGGTCAAGAGAAGAGCTGAGCGAGGTTTTACTCAGCTGACCCGAAAGAAGGAATCGTTTCAGTCCCTTCGGCCTTGGAGCAACCTGCCAATCTCGAAATGGCAGTTTGCCAGCTTCCAGCCCCTGCTCTCATCTTCAGTCACCATCAGTTTGAACCTGACACAGTCGTCTGATAAACAATATTTCCTACCACACAGAAGACTGGAGCAAAACTTTCTCAGTTCCTAATTTCTCCTGAATTTCCTAACTCTGAAATTCCTCTTGGATTACGGTTTGTTTTGCTGCCCTCACCTGTTTTTGCATATAATTTAGAGGAGAATGTTCTTCTAGGAATAGACCTAGAGTTGGTATTTCATATTTAAGCAGAAGAAGCCTCTGAGATGAACACAGCTGTGACCCTTCATGAGTTACTCGACTCTGTAGCTAGTCTCCACGGCTCTTCCTTCCTCCCCTGCATCCTACTTGCTCCCTCCCCATGTCAAATGTTGCCCAGAAATGCATAACTGGCAAGATCTAGGGTAGAAGTGATCAGTCTGAATGGCCAGTAAAAAGAGCCCTCCCAACAGAGCCGCAGAATCAACACTCTTCGAAATACTGTTTCACAAGGAAAAGGTCGCTGCATGACTCTTGAGTAGAACAAAATCACAAAACTAAACCCTGCTTGATCTTAACAATCACACAATTCATAACATTTTATTTTACAGAATGAGTTAAAAGAATATTCCATCACAGTGATGAACAGGGCAGGCTACAGAAATGGAGAATAATGTCACAACTGGCTGCAGCTGTGAGGCTGGGCACGGTGGGCAGGAGCAACCCGCATCCTCGCCTTCTACAGGGTTTATCTCCACAGATGCGAATAGTGGTGCTGAAGTCAATCATTGTTCAGTGCTGAAACCACTACCTTTCAGATTATGGCTGTGCTTGTCCTCCTTATGCAATAGCTGTATTCCCGAAGCACTGAAAAAATAAATTTAGCACAGCGAAGCATATTTAAGATACTGTGAGTGTCCCTGTGCAAAGTTGTTTACCATTGTAAATCCTAGAATCCTTCTATTTTAGGAAATCTCCAATTTACTATATATTTTTAAGCTCATGTTTTAATATGCGAGATTTTCTTAAAGCAGAGAATCCCTAAATAGCACTAATTTAAAGGACTTCTTTCATCGTGATGCACTAACAGAGTTTAAAGTTTCCACTCAGCATTGCATAAAAACATTGGAGTAAAATTGGAAAGCAGATCCTGTCTATTTACTGACCTGCATCTCTTTTGAATTTTCCTCCTGTGGGTATCTCATGCAAACCCAATACACTGGTTTAAAACAGAAATAGATTACATGAAAATTATGGTGAGTAGAATATAAGAGAATATACCTTCCTTTGTAAAGTGTCTAACATTTAAAATGTCTTCACACCTAGATTTTCTCAAGTATTCTTTGTACACATATTTTTTAATAGTTTGATAATTTTTCTGAGATTATCATAATTCATGTCATTAAAATGTTATTTTAACTGGTGTATAGTATTGTACTGTTTGTCCATTTAACTAATTAAGGACACAGATTACTTCCATGTTTTCATTATTAAAATCACTGCTATGAAAAACCTTATACACATCTTTTTGTACATGTGTGAGAGTTTCTCAAGACTATACATGGAAGTGGATTTTCTGGGTTATAGGATATACATTCTCTCAAATTTACTCTATATTTCCACTTAAAATATCTGTACAGATTTCCCCTCTTACCAGCAATATAAGAATGCATATTCTCTTTTCAAGTTAAAATGAACTAGAACTATATGTATAATATGGATACATCTCCCAAAACATTGTTTTTAAATGAAACAATTTATGTACTAGTTTAAATCCTCTAAAAACAACAGTGTATGTGTGTATGTATATTATATATATGCATAATATATCAAATATGTTTTACAATTATATATACAGTTTATGGGAAAATTCACATATAGTAAAAGGACAGTGCATGCATGCGTGGGGCTGACAGACACCAACTTAAAGACAACAGTAATATTCAGAGGGAAAGAAGGGACAGGGATGAGAAGGTGGGGCTTCACGGGGCGTTCATCTGTAAAAGCCATTTGTTTGTAACAAAATCTGAAGAAAATGAGGCAAAATGGTAATACTATTTCATCTAAGAAGGATATCTATGATTTTCTGTAATTTTCTGTGAGCCTAAAAAATTCACACTGAAAAATTAGAAATGAAAACATTATTGTGCTTAGGTAGAAATTCATGTCCTTCTGAAATGGCACTGAGTCATGAAAAAGACACATGCGCTTTGATTTACAACAGTGATCCTTTGTGTACAAACATCTAGGTGGTGCCGGTCCTAGAAGAGAGGGAGGCGGGCTCCTGTGACTGACAGCAGCACCTCCTTCGGCTCCTCCCTCCCCGGATCGGCGCTCGCGAAGTGGTCGGGTGGCGCTGCTGCCTTCATCTCATGGATGAGGTAGTTCCGACTCAGCCAGCTTCAGAGTCGTGTGGACCCAAGTCAGAAGCAGAGCCCAGGATGCCTCCTCCCTGGGCCAGGCTTTTCTCCCAACTCTGCCATATGACCCCTCTGCATCGCTCAATCCATGAAAAGAAAGACAGACACAGAGAAAGGATGTAGCTGTTGCCATGTCAAGCATTTAGACCAAGAGAACAGAAACCCTGGATCACTCAGTGAGGCTGTCTGCAGACCAAGCCCTCCTACGACTACAGGGCGCACCCCACACACAGCCTCTCTGAGGCCACAGTGAGTGCCATAAGGACACAGATGTTGCATTTCTCCTGTGTACGATTCTCATGGAAATGATCTCTTGGGAAATATCAAAGAGGACATTTACCAGAAAAAAAAACCGTCCATATTTTACACAATCAGAACTGTATAATTTCTCACTGCATCCTCAGTGACCTCGCTGCTTAAAACAGGGTGGGCTGGCAAGGGACTGTCCCAGTTTTTGCTGAGTAGAAGGCAGCTGGCATTCACATGTAAGGGCCCAAAGGAAGAAGTCAAACCTAAAAATTTAAGCTAATCAATGTTCTCCAAAAACCAGTGAAAAGAATAAATAAAAGAGAAACATGGAGTTCTGACACCTTCAGAAACTAAAGCATCTGAAGCTGTATTTCTGTCTTTGCTACAGCAGTTCTGCTTTCAAAATTGAGGACCAACTGTTAAATAACTATGGTTTTGAGAAAAGTTGAAAGAAAAAGTCTTAGAAACAGCCAACATAAAAGTCTGTCTCCAAAGTAAATCAGCGGGGTGCTAGTTTTAACACCTCTGCTTATTAGCTCTTAATCTGGATTCAATATAAGCAATTAAAATATTCACCTCTCTGAAAGAGCTTGGGAGGGGTCTTAGCCAAGGTGGTGATTGATTCGAACACGAGTGAGCCAGCCCTATAATCCCATGATTAGGGCTTCCTCTACTGCCATTAGTTTCATTCTCCTATAATCCCTCCTTTTTTCCCTCCATTAAACCCACTTCTGCTCTATTAGCTTCCCTCTCTTGCCTCCCAGAAAATCCTTACCCCATTACTAACCACTTTTTTCCCTAACAAACAAGACTTTATGGAGTGAACTAAACAGCATTAAGTTTCAAATGGCCTTCTAATTGCCAAATCCACTGGTACTTTTTCAATTTTCATCCTACTTAACTCTTTGCCAGCATTTGGCATTCCTTGTCAACTCCTCTACCTTAAAATGCTCTCCTCGAATGAGGTGAAAGGCAAACCTTATACATTGTTGGTGGGAACGTAAATTGGTCCAACCACTACGGAAAATAATATGGAGGTTCCTCAAAAAACTAAAAGCAGACCTGCCATACAATCCAGCAATTCCACTTCTGGGCATATACCCAAAGGAACTGAAAACAGGACTTCAATGAGATATATGCACTCCTACAATTATCGCCCCATTATTTGCAGTGGCAAAGATATGAAAATAAGCCAAATGCCTATCAACAGAAGAATGGATAAAAAAGATGTGGTATACACATACAATGGAATGAGAAAGAAGGAAATCCTCCCATTTGTGACAACATGGATGGACCTTGAGCCCATTACGCTAAGTGAGCTAAGTCAAAGAAAAGTATTGTATGATATCGCTTATATGTGGAATCTAAAAAAGCTGAACTTGTAAAAAGCAGAGAGTAAAATGGAGGTTGCCAGGGAATGGGGGAAATAAGAGTGATGGTGTTTAATGCACAAACCTGAGACGAGTAGTAAATAAGCCACAGAGATCTAATGCACAATACAATGAACATAGACAGTAATATTGTACTAGAATGACGTAATGGGATAAATATCACTACAACAGCAATCATATTACAGTATATAAATGCATCAAAGAAACATGCTGTGTACCTTAAATTTACACCATGTTGTATGTCAAATTTATTCTATAAAAAGAAGGAAGAAGAAAGATGAATGTTCTCCTCCACTGGCTCCTCCACACACTTCCCTGGGTCTCTTCCAACCTTCCAATCGCTCCTTCACAGCTTTGTTGGCTTGTTCTTCTTCCTTTTATCTCCAATCACAGATGCCTCTAAGGATCCCTTCCTTCTTTCCTGCTGGTCTTATTTTTACCTGCTTCCCCTAGTGCTCCCATCTATGGTTTTCATTATTATCTTTGTCAGCAACTCATAAATTTATACCTCCAAGTTCAGGCTCTTTCTTGAAAACCCAAACACAGTAAATTCGCGATATTGCTACGAGACGTATTCTTTATTTAAAAAATGGTCACACTTCTTCTCTTGTTGAAAAATTTGATGGCTCCTCTGCCTGGAGGACAAAGTCCAAATTCCTTAGTACTACATGGAAAACCTTCCACAGTATATCCAGCCCTTATATACCTTTCTAATCTCAATTCTCATTGCCCCTGGTCCTAAACCTCACAGCATACCACAGCAGTGCTCGCCAGTCCCTCTTCGTTCTTCTGTCTTTGCTGCACTGACCATATTCCCAAGATCAAGAGTGGCAGGACATAAAGTCTGACAAGCAGGTTCTTATGGGGTAAAATGCATTCATTTGACGTTAGGACCATCTTGGGAGACAGAGGTCACCCCCAGCTGTGCCTACAGAGCTCTTCCTCCGCTTCGCCCATCATCTTAGAAAATGTCAAAAAACAGTCATGCTCACATAGAATGTATTTGCAGAGTCTTGGTAGGGGACCATATTCTAGAATCCTCACTGTGAGAGGAAGAATCTTGCCCAGCTGAGCTATCTTTTCAACCAACAAGCCCGTTGCAGAAGTGCTGCAGAAGGAAAGAGACGTGCAAAGAAACAAACAGATGAGCTGGAGGAACCTGATAATCAAGGCAGTGACCCAGCTGAAGGCAAATGTTTCTCACACTGGTCCACAAGCCGAATCTGACTTAATCAGCGAACACAGCTCTTCCTCTGTGTCCCTACAACCTCTAGTTTATGCCTTGATTATAGCTCAGAGTATGTTAATCTGTAATTACTTGATTTTTATGTCCATTTTCCCAATCAGTCTGTGACTCCTGGCACAGAGCAGATGCCGATAAAGGAGTATGAACTCAGCCTTCAAGAAGAGCAATGCCTAGGACACAATGAAGAAGTTTCTTCAGGATTTTGGCAACCATAGCAATGACTATATTAAAACAGCACAATTTGGTGAAAGAAATTATGGATGCCGCTATAAACACATCCTATGGACTATGAAGTCTCTCTCATCAAAAAGACATCTTTGAGAAGCAAGTTATTACTCCACTGCAGTCGGAGGTGACTGAGCCTACCTACTATTAAGTTTCCAAAGGGCATAAAGGGGTTGTGATGGCACAAGCCTGCGCTGCAGACGCAAGATAAAAAAGTGCACACATACCTCCCTAGGCAATCCCATCAGAATCTCACCTGCAAGAACTAATCACATATATTTGTGTTACAAAGGAAAGTCTTGCCCCAGCAAAGATGCTAATCTTCTAGCTGAGACTGGTGGAAATGCAGAGTGCCCAGGAGATCAGGACGTCTGTCCAAAGTGCCAGGCAGTTGCCAAGAAAGTGCCAAGAGTAATTTTCTTCCTGATTTACACATCTCTAATGTTACTGTCTCTCTTCCTTTCCTGATATTTCACATTTACACGACTTCTTTCTCTGCAATTTAGCCCTTTATTTAGCTCACAAAGCAGGCATTATACTACGGAGGTAGCGTATTCATCTTTTGGCGTCAGTACCAGTTGCCCTTAGCAACCACCACTTGAAGGGAAACCTTATTTTCATCTGGTGACTCAAAATAACACTGAGGGGTCAACTGCAGAGCAACATGAAAGGCAGTCTCACATGGCAAACGGCTCAGAACAAGCCCTCCTTCACTGAGGCCACTCCAAAGACACGGGGTGCTGTGCACAAATATTTTATAAATCACAGGGTTTATAAGTCTGTTTCTAAACAATACCTGTAAAAATAGAAGTATACATTCCAACTTGAAATCTCTATTATCGAAGCTATGGAGAGGAATTGACACAAGCCTAATGCAAACAGAGAGGCAGGTGAAGGAATAAATATTCGTTTCAAATGCATTTTGTCAAGTACTCGGAAACTATAACTCCTTTCAAATTTACTGATCTTTAATTTGAGTTCAAGTTTCCAAGAGCCTGTGCTAAGAAGACAGCCAGTGTGCTGTGTGTTATTAGTTTGGGTTGATAAATGCAATGATTAAACTGCTAATGATTCTGAATATTTTTAAATCATCTGATACATAACAGTTGTTAATCTATTATTAAGGAAAAAATAAGGGATACATGTAATTTTCATTCTTTTTATGCTCTTTGAAACCCACATATATGTATCATGTATGGTATTCTAAGTGATATTTAATATATACTACACATTAGCATCCTTCCTATGAGTCAAGAATGAAAAGAACTGCTATAGATATACCTAACTCTCTCTCTCTCTCTCTCTCTCTCTCTATCTACCTATCTACCTACCTACCTACCTCTCTATCTACACACACACACACTTCCACTATTGGCACTTAAGAAATCTAAGCTGTCGAGCTGTTAGGGTGTTTGGTAACAGATTCCTGAGGCCCTGTGCTGCCCCACGTTAGAGTTCTGCGTGTGTCTGGGGGATCAATGCTGATCAGTATGGGTGCAGCCTCATTTATGTGGACACCACATCGCTTTGCCTCTCCACTCTACGTCTTTTGTAAGAAGATGCCAAGTCATCACTAACATCAATGTTTTACATTAAGTCAATTCAACAATGTATGACAACAAATTTTACTAATGTTCCATCCACAACCCTAATAGGGCACAAGCCTCGCTTTCATGAAACGAACTTATCGAGGGAGACAAGGCAAAGAGAAGAGTGAGAACTGAGCACAGAGAACTGGAAACATATCAAAAATTTAGGGAGAGTGACTTGTAAATATGATGATGATGAAACCACATTAATAAACACAGGAGTGTGACTGTATGATTGTACGATGGAAGGACTCCATGGAAAAAGCACGTTTCCACACTTTTGCAAGTTATTCCCGCTAAGTTTTGAAATTCACATGTTACAAATTTGTTCTTGCACTCTTTAACTCTTAAATAACTCTTGAAATAGAGGATAAATCAATAGCTGAATCATATGCTTCAACTTACTATGAGGATTTGTTTGGTTTTATTTTTCATTTTTCCTTCAGCAATGAGGTTGAATCAAAAATTGTTGTTTTGAACTACAAAACTAAGTATAATTAAACTACTTTAAAACTTAACGCAGTGTCATTGAATTGTAGTACATTTCTTGCATGTAAATTTTACCTCAACAACAATAACACAACTTAATGTAACGAGCACAAACCACAGTTTGCTCAATGCTTTGTAAACAGGAGTATGACTGAATTTTATTTGAACACAACTTCTCAGCGACTGTAAAGTCTGCCACCGCTGAAACTGATCTTTCCAGGGGACTGAGATCTGCTGATGAGCACCCACCGAAACTGCACTTCACCCTCCGGCAAGGACGCTGCTCCGCACCCTCCACCCACCGGACGCTTCTTGTCTTCCCGAGTTGACACTGGGTGCTCCACCTCGTCTCCCTTCTGAGGACTGGTGAAGTTCGTGAGGCCCAACAAGCTCGGGGACGTTGCCTGAGGCTGCAGAACGTCTCTTGTTACTGGAGGTTTTCTGTCTTGTTTTTCCTGAGTGAGGCCAACTCATGCACAGGGGAATAAGACTCATGACGTGAGATGGCTCGTCACGCCTGCTGTCGCGCCCCGGCTCGTGCTGTGGGCAGCTCACACTTCTGCAGAGGCACGGGAGCGGCTGCCGGGGTCTGCTGTCTAACCAGAGGCTCCGGAGGGCTGTCTCTGTGAAGCTAATTCTAAATCTCAAGATTCATTGTATAGACCATCAGTAACTTAAGTTCTCAACTGCGAGAACTTCGACTGAGCAAAACATGTTTAATGACTCAACGTGACATTTTTTAATAGTCAAAACCCCTCAACTATTTTTATAGCTTTAATGTTCCTCTCACTCTGAAGAGTTGTTTTTACTTCACATGTGCACTATCTTGACAGAAAATATTTCTGGAAGTGCTAAGTATTTACTGAGCTCATATTTTTTGGCAACTTGAGCACAATGAAAAAATAAGCTAAAAGACTGAAATTTTTAAAAACTCACCTTTTGCAATCATAGAGATTTTACCATTTTTATATACCAATATTTTAAAATATATTTACCAATATTACATACCATTAAAACAAGTTAGATGGATAAATATAATAAAGAGTAAATAGTTCCTGTAGATAAATATGCAATTTTAATAAAGAGTATGAAGAATGGCATTAAATGTTTTCTGTAAAAACCTTTACATTTTATTTTTTATGTATGGCCATACCTCATCTATCCCCAGAAACCTCAACTGTATTGAAAGTTGCTGAAAAACGAGCAGTGATTTTAAAGATGGATGGTAGCCAAAGTCAACTGCATGTGCTCTGGCCCCACCCCCTCGTCCATCCGTCCGTTAGCTGACCTCACACAGTGGATCCCTCACTTCTTTTAGGTGTAATTTGGACCAGCTTCCTCATCCGTTTCCCCAAACCATCCATGATAAGAAGCAGCAGGCAACAGGGTGGAGAGAAAGAAAAGCTTGGATCACAGTCTAGACTCAGACAGAGGAGGAGACAGAAGAGGTCAGAGAGTGAACTCTGGGAACCTAGTCACCCGAGGGTCCCCAGGGGCCCCCGAAGGCGCTGCCTGCACAGAGGATGCTCTCGAGGGCATTTCTGAAACCTCTCTTTTATTGCCCTGTTTTCTTTTTCATTCTAGGTGTTTATTTGTGCTTGTTTTGGCCTGATGTGTAAACAAACACACTCCGATGGTGGAAGGACGATGCTACGTCAGAGAAATGCAGCAAAGGGAAGTGGCCTCTGAGCGTCAGTAAAGGGATGATGGGGCAATGGCTGGCCCTGAGAACATGCCGGGTGGCAGGGGCAGGGCTGCCCGAAGGTGGTAGGAAAGCTTTCAGAAGCTGCTCCTGTCTATCAGAGTGGACAGAGATTTCCAGGCAAAATAGTTAAGCAACACCTTGGGAAGAAACCCAGCACTTTGTGAGCAAGCTCCACCCACCACGTGGAGGGGCCTTAAACCCGGCACTGAGGCTCAGTCCCAGGTGGGGAGGCTGTGCAGACAGGGCAGGGCTCACTGCCAGGAGCTAGAACCGGAAGCCCTGAGTGTTGACACTGACTGGGCAGGTCCCTGGAAACCCTCCAAGCCCCGTTTCATTCTTAGTAAAACAAAGGTACTAAAAGGTATCTCACAGGTAAGATTTTCTGTGAGGACGAGAAATGATGATTTGTGTGGCTGTGTAAAGGAAAAGGTAGTTGTTCATCTTAAAAAAGAGATAAGAGGCCCCACATGGAGTCATTTGCCCCACGACAGCAAACCAAGACGTGAGCACCATTTCGAACCTCTCCCAGGAACGCGCCTTCCACGCCATCCGTCTGACATTCCTGAGGAGCGTGGTGAGGGGACCCGCCTGCTCCCCTCCTCCAAGAGAAGATGCCCCGGCCTGAAACAGTCCTTTCTTTTCTTCTGCGAGCAACTTCCTCACCCCACCCTCCTGCTGTAAAACCTTCCATTTGGTAGGACAACTCAGAGCCTCTCTCCACTTGCTAGGTGCGGTGCTGCTCGACTCATGGCTCGCTAAATAAGAGCAATTAGATCTGCAAATGTACTTGTAACATTTTGCTTTTTAATACCAACAACAAGTATAAAACTAAGCTCCAGGCGGCGTAAATCTGGATGTGTGGACTTGATCGCTCTGCTCCTCAGGCTGCGGTAAGGTAGACGGCAAGCAGTTACAGGCGCCAGACAGTGAGCACAGAGCTCTACCCTGCAGAGTGAAGGGGAGCTGGGCAAGGGGCGAGGTCTGTGCCCAACAAGAGCTCCCGCCGAGGCCCTCGGAGGACAGAGCGCAGGAGGCAGGAAGGTGTGTGCAGACCCCGTCTCTGACCACTGGCGTCTGAAGATGGGGCTCTGAGGTTCTGGCACACTTCAGGTGGAGGGCCCGTCTTAGCACTCAGCACCCGTGTGACCCTGCGTTGATGACCCTTAATTTCTCCACATGCAAAGCTGTGGTGAAGACCCCCTCCAGACCTGGCGGTAAAACCAAAAGCAAATCAGATCGAGCGTGTGAAGAATCAAGCACAGCATCTTCCATCCCCTGCATCTAAACACAGTGGACGCTCTGGGTCCAAGCGACACAGCGTGAGGGCAGAGCGGCCCCCAGAGGGGGCACACGCCAGCGAGGAGGCAGGGGACATCTAGCCGGGGGCAGCGGCTGGCTCCTCCCATCAACACCAGAAGGAGAAGAGCCTCCTGGAAACTGGCGGCCACAGCCTCTCCTTCCCCTCTGTTCTCCACAGGAAGTGTTCAGAAGAAGCAGAATTGTCTTCCCCTCCACAGTCCGTCCCCCTCCCCACCCTGGCGTTGGCCATCAAAGAATCACTGAGCATCATACTGGCCTCCTCACCCCACCCCTTCCTAACATAAAGTAAGCGACACCAGGAGTTATCCTTCTCAGGGAGAACTGGTTTACACAGCTTATGTTCAGGATGCCTCATGAGATGGACAATTTGATAAAAACGGTGAAGTGGGGGTGTGAGCAGAACTTTGAGGCCTGGGCATTGATGGGGGCAAGGCATGAGTGAGCACCATGCAGAGAACCGGGAAGCCCAGAGCAGGTAGAGGCCCTGAAGGAAAGAGAAGGCATGCACGGTGGACGGGAGCCAGGAGGTCCAAGTGTGGGGTCAAAGGGAAAAACGCAAGCCCTGTTTCGTGAACTGGAAATAATCGGCATCTGAGAACAGTAGAGCTGGAAGAAGTGTAGAAGACAACCTTTTCCGGGGGCTTTAGAAGCAAAAGCCCTCAGGGGTCAGGCAGAGAATGTTACTCAGGGAAGCAGGCCGGGACAGAAGTGACGTGACAGACCCAGAGGGGGCCGTGGAGAACCTGCATGAGTACGTCATTTCTAAAGATGACATACTTAGTGACAGCACTGTGCTGGCCCAAAGAACTTGGCTGGGGGTGGATTTGTCCAGCCCCTTCAATCTCATACATGGGATTGCTAAGCATTAAAATCTATGAGGCCATATTTCACAATGTGGCCTTGTACTGAGACGGCTCAGTCAGGCTGTTTTCTCCAGGACTTGGAAGCCAGGCCTCTGGATTTGAAGGATCTCACAAGGAGCAGGTTGGCTCCTGACGCCCCGGGGGTCCTGAATCCTGGAGAACTCCAGGAGATCCCCCATCCCCTCAGGTGAGAAGGGCTCTCTTCCTCCAAGGCACCAACCAGCGAGTCCAGGGCACAGTGAGGGACTCCTCAAGGGAAAATTAAAATATTCCAGGCTGATTCTAGATTCTGTGAGTCAGAAACAGCACCAAAAGTGCTGGAAGGGGAGAGTTCACCAGTGGGTCCCATGAAAACTCTTCAGATCTCCTCCTGAATCACAGCACGAGGGACAAGAAACCACAGGGACCACTCAAGGCGGCAGCTGTGCAGGTGCAAGACCCAGAACCAAAGCAGGACGAGCAGGTGGACGGGGCCCAGGGCAGCGTCTGCACCTTCTGGGCCACACAGACCGTGCTACCACTCACGCCGTGGGTGTGTGACATCTACAGTTCTGACGTCGACCATTAAATCCCCATCTTTGATGAGTTCAAAGAGAGAGACTTTGGGTTTGCTCAACCTGTGTTTGAATTCCGGCTCCATGACTTATCAGCTGTGTGTGACACACAGAAAAATCGCCTGGCTCATCTGTACCACGTGGCGGATGGGGATCACATGGGTGACGGGAGCTGATTGCAGGGCTGTTGTTCATCACTTACTCTCTGCCGGGCACGTTGCGTCAATTCTCTCCCTCTTGACTTCACAACCTGCCAAGCTGCACTTCATTGTCACCATCTTACAGATGGTACAGACAAGCGCCATCCCCCGCCAGCCTCATGCCTGCTCCTCCCCTTCATGAAGTGATCTCCCAAACGCAGGACCTGGGAGCTCCATGGAGACCCGCCGCCCACAACGACCACCGCCCAGGTCGCCCAGAAGCAGCTCGCGGAGCGGCGCTCCCCTGGCCTGTCCATGCTCTGCACTCAAGCTCTCCACACAATCAGCAGGCGGGGTCTGTAGTGCTTGTAATTGGCAGCAGGTAATTGCAGGCAGGGGCTCTTTCTTCCATTGCCACTTGCTAAGCACTCACTGAAAGTATCAGATCACAAAATTCACTGTAAATTGAAACGTACATTTCCTTTTGGGTTATCTGGGAATAATCCAACAAACACAACGAGGAAAGCATAATGCTAATGTCTACTCTCGGTTTCATAATACTACACTGATTATTTTCAGACTTAATTTGGTGCACAATTAAAAGAAATGTTTCCTCTTATATTTTTGTTAATGTGGATTTTCTTGGGTTCCAGCCAATGAATTTATGCTACCAAACGTCAGGCTAAGTAAGGAGAAGCAGCATGTACTTGCTGAGGCATTTTAGTGAGAAGAAAATTCTCACGGTTCTGTTGCCTAAATAATGAATGTCCGAGTTCTTCTTTCTAAAGGTACCTTCTTTTCAAACTGTGATTTTCTTCAACAAGAGAGAGAAGGAAAGAGTGTTAGTTACTGTCCTCCAGTAGGACACTAGCATGAATTGTGTACCTGCGCCTACTCTTCAGATTTTTAGTATGAAAGAAAAATATAACCAAATATCTATCAACTGTTTGATGGATAAATAAAATGTGGCCAATTCATACAGAAGAATATTATTTGCAACAAACAGGAATGAAGTACTAACACACGCTACACCATGGTTGAACCTTGAAAACATTTTATCCAGTAGAGAAACCCAGCAGAAAAGGCTACACAGTGCATCATTCCATTTATGTTAAATGCCCAGAACAGGCAAAGCCATGGAGACAGAGTGAGGGGGGAGGTAGCTGGGCTGCAGGGCGGGGGCAGTGGCTGCTAATGTGTATGAGGCTTCTTTGTGGAATGATAAAAATGTTCTAGAATTACAAAGTGATGATGGTTGTACAACTCCATGAATATACTAAAAAAAATTGAATTTTATTCTTTAAAAGGGGGAATTGGATGGTACGTGAATCATATCTCAATATTTTACATAGAAAACTCTTGCCTGTCACCGTCATCGTATTCCGGAACGGACATCACTGCGGGTACCTGGTGATGCTCAGTGGCTCCTGAGGGACCTGTGTTAGCAAACAAGCCTGACGCCCTTGGATGCCAGTCTCAAGGTGGCTTCCACAGTTTCATAAACAAAACTTCCTGCCAATTTTAAAGTCTGGAAAGAACTGCCTTGGGTGATTCTTTCCTTTCATTGGCTTTCCTCACAGGATAAAAGCCCCCCGCAGTTCTCGTTTTGTTTTTGGAATGGAGGGGAGTCAAAATGGAATTAAGTAAAAATTATATCTTGTGGCTTCCTGCAAGCAGCAGCAGATCAAACATGGGCCATACCCAAAGCGGGGAAGAAATAAATACGTAATTGAGCACATTAATAAAAAGATCTTGCAAATTAAATGCTGTTCCAAAGACATCGTGAGTGTTTACGGGAGCATCGTGCACAGATGTTGGGAAAATGCCAGGTGTATATTTTGGTCCTCTTGCAATTTAATGCCATGAAATTTCCAGAAAAACAAAAAGAACAATGTAATTTTTATTTTGAAATGTGCACACACATATAACCAGTGTTACCTTCTTCCTTATTTTTTAATGTGATGCATTTGGAAGGGCCATTAATGCAAAGTTTTATTTACTAATTGAGTGATAATGTGCAGCAATGTGGAGGTTAACAGCACAAGCCTTAGAGTCACCCGATTCGAATCCTTATTCCCCGTTTCGGCCTTGAGAGAGTTGCTTAATCTCTCCAGGCCTCACTTTCTCCGTCTGCAAAATGGATGCGTCCGACAGGGTTGTGAGAATTCGATGCGACAATGCACTTACAGGGCTTAATATGATGCTGGCGCATCTCAAGCTGCAAGTATAGTCAGCGTCATCTCTCTCTCACATTGCTTAAGCCCTTTCCTAGCATTGGTCCTTATTCTGGGGGCACTTCTGACAGAATCCACAGATTTCAGCCAGAGAAGCAAGATCACTAACCAGTTCAGCCCCACACTTAGGCACGCTCCTGTTTCTCTCAAAAATACAAATTATGGACATGAACAGACATTTCTCCAAAGAAGATATACTGATGGCCAATAGGCACATGAAAAGATGCTCATCATCGCTGATCATCAGGGAAATGCAAATCAAAACTACACTAAAATATCACCTTACACCCGTTAGAATGACAAAAATATCTAAAACTAATAGCAACAAATGTTGGAGAGGTTGCGGAGAAAAAGGAACCCTCATACACTGCTGGTGGGAATGCAAACTGGTGCAGCCACTATGGAAAACAGTATGGAGATTCCTCAAAAAACTAAAAATAGAACTACCATATGATCCAGCCATCCCACTACTGGGTATTTATCCAAAGAGCCTGAAGTCAGCAATCCCAAAAGTCCTGTGCACCCCAATGTTTATTGCAGCACTGTTTACAATAGCCAAGACGTGGAAGCAACCTAAGTGCCCATCAACAGACGAATGGATAAAGAAGATGTGGTACATAATACAATGGAATACTACTCAGCTGCAAAACAGAACAAAATCATTCCATTTGCAATAACATGGATGGACCTTGAGAGAATTATGTTAAGTGAAATAAGCCAGCGAGAGAAAGATAATCTGTGTATGACTCCACTCATACGAGGAATTTAAAATTATGGACTAAGAACAGTTTAGTGGATACCAGGGGAAAGGTGGGGTGGAGGGTGGGCACAAAGGGTGAAGTGGTGCACCTACAACATGACTGACAAACATTAATGTACAATTGAAATTTCACAAGATTGTAACCTATCAATAACTCAATAAAAAAAAAATAATAAAAAAAAAATACAAATTATGATCCCAGGAAACCACTCGCCCTTTTTGCTAATAGACTTCTAACCACAATTTTATAAAATACCCTTTTTTCCATAAACAAAGCCAAACATAAAATCCTGTTCATCTGGTTATGAGCAGAATAGCTACCATCTGAGCCGTCACAGACAATAACGGCCGTAATTAGTAACCACCCGGAGAAAATCACCCACGGAAGATATGTGGTGTCCACCAGTGTGATGAAGAACGAGGAGAAACGAGGCTGCGCGTGTGGATCCGTGTTCACAGTCGGCCGTGTTACCCCTGGTCTGTGTGTGAGGCCCAGGCCTCGAGACGTCTGAACGTGGCAGGTGCCGGTGCCGAGAACACAGTTCCCCGCAGTTGCGTTTCCTGTGCTGTGCTGGAGCCACAGACACAAAGGAAGGTTAAAACGTGCTCTCTTACCTAAACCTAAAACTCTCCTCTGAAACATACATTCAGAACAAAAAGTAGGCAAGTTCTTCAATTACAAGATAAGGTATGGCGAAGGCAGGGCCAGAGTCAGACACGTTTATTCTCTGGGACATCAGACACAGGCCAAATTTCAGGATAAATTTAAGTAGTTTAGGGAAGTCCATGGTACGGCAAACAGCGATGGGAACACTTACCACAGATTCCTTCCTTCCAAAACAAAATTACTGCGTGTCATCCTAATGCAAACATTCCATCCTGAGGTTCCCAAACCACCTGGGCCCTCTCCCGCCCACACCATTCCTGGGGAGGATCTCCTCATTGACCTTCGACCTATGGGCTGGTGGGGCTGTGCCTGGAGGGCAGCGCCTGAAATGGTGGCTTCCCACTCACTCGTGGTCTGAGGCGAGCAACCCCGCTGGCTCATCACGTCACAGCCAGGAGCAGGGCAGACCAGGCTTCACACCAGCGTGGCCTGGTGTGCACACGGTTCTGGGAGCCAGGCTCCCGGTGACCCCTTGTTAGGGAGACAAAAAGAACTGAGACCACAGTTACTGGACTGATTTCACTTGATAGCCCAAGGAGATGAGCCTTAAACGTTTCAAAGCTTGTTATGGAAACATAGACACACACACACAAACACACAATCAAGCCAAAGGCAAAGCTGACAAGAAAAATGCTAACAAAAAAGCAATTGTACCCAAGACCTAAACACTCCGTTACCCAAAAACACTGCTCAGGACCGAGCCAGCGGGGACTCCTCCTCACACTGGATCCTAATTCATTCCCATCAGGCTTGGAATGAAAACAAAATGAAAGCTGTAGACACATCAATTCCAAGTCCAGACAAAGAAGCTTAAAAAAAATCAGCATTTTATTAGGAACCAGGATGAATCAGTATAACGAAGGTTTCACCCACGCAAATTTGTGGGAGGAAGCAAAAATAAGACACTAATGAAAAGATAAGGGACAGCATTTTGAAAAAAGTGATGCTGGTCAATTAATGTCACTACAATATAAAGAAATAAATAGTAAAACTTCTTTCTAATTACCAAATTCTTGTTTGTATCATTTGCACACAGAAATCTTATATTCTCTGTTCATCTAGGAAAGTCTGAGATGCTTGCTCCAGAAATTCACCTTGAAAGCCAGGGGCACGGTGCCAACCTGCTTCTTCTTAGACTTAACTGTACAAGGGAAACTTGCCGTCCCTCTCTGTCATCCTGAGCGTGCTCTGACTCAGTATAACTGAGTGGATAATGGAGTGAGACACTTTATAATGGCTTTTCTGTTACTTCATGAGAGAGAAAAACAATATTTAAACAATCCAGAAAACCAAGAGAGACAATTTCCATTCTCTGGACTCACTGCCTTCCCACACACTTCTGTTCCTAATGCACCTGCTAGGAGGCGTCTTTGAGCTCGAGAGGGGAGTAGAGAATAACCAGCCCTTTCCACAGAGTGCTAACTAGGATGCACAGCAGACGGAGGCAGGTGATCAGCTCCCCTGGTAACCTCAGAAGTCAGAAAGATTGTGTAAGAGTTGATGAAATCAGATCCTGTAACAGTAGCTCCAAAGACACAATGCTCTGAATTTATTTAAACGGTTACATAAGGAGCAATACACAGTTTCAAAATCAGTAACAGGCTCAGACTGGATATATTTTAAAAACAAAGGAAAGACTGTCCTAGCAAACTAGGTTAAAATGTCCAGTGATTTATTCCCTCAATCCTAAGATGGATCGATTCTTCTAAGCCACTGCTCCATCTCATAAAATCACCACTCTAAAAATTAATAGTACAAGGCTACAGGAATACGACACCCTAAGGCTTCTTTTCAGAGTCTAAAGTGAAATAAGGGACATGAATTCCACAAAGGCAGGGTCTCACGGCGGCCCCCTGGGGAATTGTGCAGAGACCTTTGGAGGCAGACAGGAGAGTCCTCGGGGACTCCTCTCTGGTGGTTCTCACCATCGCCAAGTCCCGACAGCTACTCTCAGGGGCTGCCGTTCATCTGTGTTTGTGTCTGTGCAGGAAGCGCGGACGCAAAAGCTGGGCCAGGACAGAACACTGAACTCGGGGCCACAGATCAAGACTGGCTTTCCACAATGGAGTTCAAAAGCAGTGTTTTCATTTACATATTATTTCAATTCCAAGATAAATTAATACAAGTTACAAGTCTAATTTTCCCTGGGAATTAAACTTTTTAAACTTTTATTTGCAACAGATGACAATTTTATAACTTCTTGCAAAGCCCTTGGATAGAAAGTATAATTAACTTGATAATTTAACAAATAAGTTTATGACTAAGCCTTATGTGCCCTGAAGATGTTTGAAGATGTTCAACTTTAAAAATCAAGTGGTCACCAGGTACCAATATATGAGGTCTTCTGGGAAATATAAACCAAGAAGAGGGCTTGGTTTGTTTTTGTTTGTTTGTCTCAGAAAGACCTGAGCAAAGTAAAAAAATGACTACTGGAGCTTTAGAACCTGAACCTTACATCTGTACCTTACATAATGACAAGTCTAATGTGCAACTTAGCAAAGAACTTTCTAGAAAAGTCTGTCTATACTAATTACATTACCTAGAGTATCTAGTAGTAGCCAGGCAGTTATGCTCACACACGTATTTACTCACTGAAAATAAAGCGTAGAGGTCTCCTGTGAAGCAGACAATCGAAATGAGTTGATAGAAAAGCCTTAGGTTGTCAAAAGACAATTTGCCACACCTACTCTCCATCTTTTTAAGGACTTCCATTTAGCATCTCTTCAAACCATCCTCCAAACCATCTGGCTAATAAATTTAATTCTAATTATTATCAAGGCTTTGAGAACATGAAAAATAATCTATCCTAAAAAAAAAGAAAACACTAGACATAGAGAGATAGAGAGATAGAGAGTTGAGATGATAGAGAGAGAGATGGCTGATAGATAGAGACAGGTGACAGGTGCAGATAGATAGACAGGTGATAGATACATTTTCCTGCCCCTGTTGCCAAAGTCTTGAGTGATACTCATTATTCATTGTATAGTTTCTATCTTTAAATCTTCAAAGTTAGAAACGTCTATAGCTTATATGATAATGTTTTGTTAGAATAAAATAAATAATCTGTCAATGTTTGTCATGTAACATATTGTACTAAGACTGGTTGAAATTCTAGAAATAAAAAGCTGACCCATGTTGACCTCATCATGGTCACTACATGATGAAGTGGAGAAGTTCTGGTTTGAGGAGATTTAGTTTCATTTAATCCAGACGAAACTGCTTTGTCACTGCTACTGCGGCCTAGAAAGCAATTTCCAGTGTCCACACCGGGGGCCGTCTCAGGTTATGGCACCAAAGCAAAGGGCTGAGAGGGTGGAAAGTCTGGACAGAGCAGTTAAAGGATAACCAACTTTCAAAGGCAGAAGACGGGGGTAACAACGACCGAGTCCACAGCCTCAGTGAACAGCAGGGTGTGCCCTTCACTAACCCTGAGCTCCCCTCCACTGCACAGCCCTCCCTGTCCCTCTGCACGCTCCCCTCCAGTGTCCTTTCCGCCCTGCCCTCTGCCTACGTCACCTCTTCTTCTGTCTTCTCCCCCAACTCAATCACTTTAACTGAATATAACCTTGGAAAGAAGTATGTTTTACTATTTTCTATACTCAAGAAATAAACTTCTTTCCAATATTTTAAAATAAAATTGAACATTTTATTTTTCAAGGAGGAAAATACATTTGATGCATTGTGTATTCAGTGTGTGACTTTCCATTGTTTGTTTATATTTCTGTAGGTAAACAATCTTTACCAGGAAAATAAGAAGCTCCCTGACTATCACAGGGCCCCAGATTCCTAGGGAAGCTCAGCATGAAGCGCAAAGGAGCCCAGGGTCTCGCCAGTCGGAGGCCCTGACCCCAAGGCCAGGCTGGAGGTCAGTCATCCCCAGCCAATGGGACGGCTGCCACAAAGCTGGATTCCTCGACCTCCCCAAAGCCAATTCTGTTTTGCAGTGACGCTCACTATTGCTAAGCTGCTTTGTTTAATGAGCCTGGAACCTCATGCTGGTCTCTATTCTGCTCACCCTGAACTCTCTGGAAAAGTCTTCATGGGCTCAAGGAAACTACAGGACTGTGTACTGGCCTCCTCTTCCTCATCATAATCTCGATAAATCATTTAACCTTTTCACAGGGGCTTTTTCTCACTCCTATCACTTTTTTGCTGCAATACTGTTATCTCTAGACTTTTATTATCACCTAAATTATGAAACGTGAGAGTGATAAACATTAGGAAATAATCACCATTACAGCAATGAAATAATGAGTGAAATAAATGTAATATTTTACAAAGTCCTTTCTTAGGGAGGATGTCTTCGATTTGAGGAATCTGTTGGGCAGGAATGACAGGGGACGTGGCTCCCATTGTCCTGAGATGAAGAAACTGAAGCCCCAGGAGGCTGTCACTTTCGAAGCATGTCTAGCCGCATAGAGCCAAGGACTCAACTGGAACTCGGGACTTCTGACACCAAAACTCTTATACTTCCTATTTCTAAAAATGCGAGGCTGTCTATTCATGCCAAAGCCTATGACACGATTTTAGTGGGTCTTTTTGTCTTTCTTCTGTTAAAAAAATTTTTAATAACATCTGTCTGTCTGCCTACCTACCTATCTATCTACCTACCTCTCTCACCACAAACACATACTTCCTGCTAAGAACCTGCATGGCCGTGTGCTCTGCCATCACAGACTGGGTTGTAAAGAAGCCTGTTGTCATGGTTACTTTGCTAATCCTAATATACTTTATTATGTATAAAGGTGAAATTACTACACATTGTATAAAATTGATGTTACTTCTTGAATAAATAATACTAGAAAATTTAAACTCAAGAGCCAGCCCAATTTTAAAGTGATGAATAAAAATGTATTCACTGTCATTATCTTGTCTCTCCAGAAAACAAAATCCAAGAGCACAAAGATACGTGGTTTAGAGATAAGGTTTGAAGACAGCCCCAGTAATCCTAATTATAAGAGTTTGTCCAAATGCTGGTGACGAAACGACAGGAAAACTCCTGACATTCTGAGTATCACCAGCCCAAGCCTTCAACAGAGCCCTCGGCCCTGACCGTGGACGCCCTGAGACCCAGCGGAGCCCTCCTCTTTCTCGCAGACAGGACTCACTCAGCTCTCCCAGTGTAAGCACTGCCCACCGTCATGGGCTGAATGCCGTTTCCCCTGAAACGTTATGTTGAAGCCCCGGCCCCCAGTCGACTGTATTTGCAGGTAGGATCTTCATGGAGCGAATGGAGTTAAGACAGATTTGGGACCCAGAAGCAGGGTCCTTCTGTAACAAATACCTAAAAATGTGGACATGGCTTTGCAACTGGGTGATGGGAAGAGGCTGGAGGAGTTTTGAGGTGCAGGCTAGAGAAAGTCAAGAACGCCACGGATGGAACGTTGGTACAACTGGATATTAAAAGTGGTTCTGGCGAAAGCTCAGAAAGAAAAGAGGAGAGCTGGGGAGAAAGTGTGTGTCTCCTCAGAGAATACATAACCATCCTGAACAGAATGTTGGTAGAAATACAGATGTTAAAGGCCATTTTACTGTGGTCTCAGAGAGAAATGAGGAGCAGGTTATTGGAAACTGGAGAAAAGGCAGTCCTTCCTATAAAGGGGCAAAGAGCACGGCTGAATTGTGGTCCAGTGTTCTTTGGAGGGCAGAGCTTGGGATCCTTGAAACAGGGCATTTAGCAGAAGATATTTCTAAGCAAAGTATCGAAGGTGCGGCTTGGGTCCCCCTGACTGCTTACAGCAAAATGTAAGAGGAGAGAGATGAATTGAAGAGGGAATTCTCAAGCAAAAAGGAACCAGAAATTGGAGATTTGGAAAATTCTCAGGCTATCCGTATTTCAAAAAAGTGAGAAAGCTGGTTCTGAAGATAACGCTAGGTGTGGCTGAACCATCATTTGATAAAGCAATCACGGGTTTGACTCCGGGATTTAATTAGTCATCTCCGCAGAGGCCGGAAATGGAGGTGGGATTAAATCAGCAGAGACACTGCCAGTTTGAACTAGCGGGACACAGAAAGCAGGACAGAGTGAAGGAAGGCTGTGAGACTTCTTGGGTTCTACAGGACCAGACAAAGGAGATGTTGGGCTGTGAACGCGGGCTATTCTTCAAGGAAAGGGAACAATGACCGTGCTGTGAACACGGGCTATTCTTCAAGGAAAGGCAACAATGACCGTGAAGGCATTCAGAGGTCCCAGTGCTGCCACTCCCACTATAAGCCCAAGGGCAAGGCTGTTTCCTCCCGGGTTTCAGAGGGCGGGCTCCTGGAGAGAGCCCAGGACGGGGTCGCTACCCCCAGCTGAGGGGTGGGCCCACCCTACCCAGCCACAGGGGTACGGCTGCCACCCCAGTGGGTCTGGAGGCGGAACATCCAGCCAAAGCAGATTATTCTTGAGGCTTACAATCTTGGGGAATTTGCCTTGCAGGTCCTGGGCTTGCTTAGGCTCTGTCACCCTTCCTTCTTCCCTGTGTCTCGCTTTTGGAAGGAGAGAGTCAGTTCTAGGCCTGGCCCTCCTCTGGCTTCACAGGTGTGCAGCTGAGGAGGAATGTGGCCTCAGGTGACCACATCTCACACATGTCTCTGACTCAGATGATACACGGACGAGACTTCCGACTTCAGAGTTGGCACTGGACCCAGTTGAAACTGTTGAGGCTGCTGGGATGGAATGAATGTGTTCTGGATAGGAGAAGGGCATGGATCAGGGGGTGAGGGGTGGAATGCTATGGAGTGAACGATTGTGTCCCCCTCAAGTTCATAGGTTGAAGCCCCAACCCCCAATGTGCTTGTATTTGAAGGCAGGGCCTTTGTGGGGTGAGTTAAGTTAAAGGAGTGATCAGGGTGGGGCCTGATCTGCGGGACCAACGTGCTGGGGAGAAGAGGTGGAGAGCTGTTGCCTTCTCTCTGCCAGGCAGGAAGACAGCATCTCCAACCGGGAGAAGAGCTGTCGCCAGCAACCCAACTGGCCAGGACCTTGGCCAGGGACTTGCACCCCGAATGGTGAGAAATCCCTGCTAGTGTTGAAGCTGCCCAGCCGATGGGCTTTGTTACGTGGCCGAACCGACTGAAGAGCCACTGATCTCCCAGCCTGGAACCCTCCTTCTCTGTCTTCTGTCAGAATCCAATCTGCTTATAAGTTCTGTCACGTTACACTCACAGGAAGCTTTCTGAAACCAGCTGTGCCCAGCAGACACACACGTGCACACACATGCACACACGTGCACACACATGCACACACACAGCCCCAACAGGAGGCATCTCCGCTCCTCTCGGTCAGCTCTCATGCCACCGGCTTAATTTATTTTATTGCTCTCACCAAAGCACAAATTCTTTCTGGGAAGAAACGGTTTACTCATCATTGTCTCCTCTGCAGTGTGGGCACATAGCGGGCACTCAGTAATCAGGTTGAGTCAATACAATTGAATTACATTTATTTGAACCGTCAAGTTTTCTTTTAAAAAAATAACTTTAAATTTTTAATTCATACTAGACTTACAGAAAAAGAGGCAAAAGTAGCACAGAGTTCCTGTATATCCTTCAGCCAGCCTCCCAAACGGCAACATCTTATAGAAACTGCACATTTATCAAAACCAATTTTCCACTAATGTCTTCATTCCTTGTCAGAATCCAAACCAGGACCCCACATTGCATTTACTGGTCATGACTCCTTAGCATCCACACATCCCTGGTGGCCTCTCCTTCCCTTTATGACTTTGAGTCTTTTGAAGATTACTGGTCAATTATTTTGTAGAATATCCCTCAAGTTGGATTTTTCTTATCAGACTGAGATTATGCATTCTTAACATGAATACCATCATAGAGGACATGTGACTTTAACATTTCCTACTGCCAAGATATTGAGAATCGTGACATAGATATATCCTATTACTGGTGATGTCACCTGGACCATTTGGTTAAATCTGTGTCTTCTGGGTTCTCCACTATAAACTGACTATTTTTTATCTTGTAATTAATAAACATCTTAAGGGAGATACTTTGAGACAATGCAAATATCCTGTTTTTCTCCCCCTTTCATCTCCCCTTTTTAGCACCCATTGGCAGACCTTGCTGGCAAAGGTTATCTCGTGGTGTTTACCTGATGGCGACTTTCAATGTTCCTTATTCTTTTGAGCTGTCAGCTTTGAAAACAAACTGGTCGACTGCAGTTCCTCTAGAGGCACAGAAGGCGCAGGCCTGGATTTCCCCGGATGTTGAGGGGGTGATGTCTGGACATGAGTCCAAGGGACCAACGTGAGGATGCGGGAGGCTGACCAGCATCCACACGCAGCGGGGAAGACAGCAGGCTCACGTCGCTCTTGCGGCTGCGTTAATGTGACAGATCAGCCCACTGCACCCCTCTTCTCCTCCTCTTAGGGAGGATGCACTTTTTGAGCTGAGTTAGCCTGCAGGCTCGTCATAAAGGCAACTGAAAATAGCTGAGGGGAAAGAGGGGACAGGGACAACAGGCGGCAGGTGTGTTTCTTATCAGAAGCTGTTTCTTACATCTTCTTTGGAAAAAAACAGTATTTCATTAATTTCCTATTATTTGCTGATGTTATAGTAGCACACATCTTCTAAAAACTTTATTAATTGATTTATTTGGTGCTTGATCTTGACCAATATTTTAGGAATGTTCCTTGCAGAATATCTGCAAACAAGAGAAGATAAAATGGTGAACAATGAAGACAACACCCCACAGACTGCACGTGTAGTTGGAGCCTAGGGGTTAGTTCTCGTCTGTTGTGACTGCACCTGATGACTTTCTTATTGGACTCTCTGCTACACTTTATTGTGAATTTTACAACAACACACTTTAAAAGCTTTTAAGTATAAATGTTCATAATAAAAGAATCAGGAGGAAGTTTCTGTAGTTCATTATTAAAATATTTCTCATGTTTTCATGTTAATATTTAATAAATCTATATTCTAGATCAACTTCTGGTATATTTTGAATCTTTTCATATACACATGTATAATTTCAACACCTTAAGTTATTCAAAAAGTAATTAATTTTTCAAAAAGCATGAATAAAATTCAAACCTACAGATGTAAATCAATTCAAAATAGGTGTAAATCACTTAGCCTATTAAATTTGGTGAAAAAATGTTTTATTCTCCTCCATTTGCAAATGATTCTTTATGACATTGATACTGATGATTTGATCATATCAAGAAGTCGGATAAGGCTGGGCTTCCCAAAAATCAACATGTAAATTTACCTCATTTGTTACGTTCTTTCACAGACTGCTAAAATGAATGTGCGTTTACAGTTGGAATTATTTGATAATGATAAAGGCCTTTGTGATATCATGATACATAGCTCTATTTCTTTTTCCTTTATTATTATTAACTTCTGAAAAATGAATGATATTTTTTATTTTTTAAAGTGTGGAAATGACCTCATCAAATCCTTGGAGATTCATGTCTTCTACTCTCTCTCTCACAGATAGGGTGCGTCATATGGAAAAGCTGTTAAATTCTTTCTTTTGTACTCCCACAGCTGAACCCATTTATGGGACTTGTAGTTTGGAATTATTTCCTTTATCTTGATTATGGAAACAAAGATGAAGTCAGAAGCCAAGAGTAGTTAGAAAGGTGGGCAACAGGTCTGGGGTCTCATTCACCATCAGAAGCCAATTAATGACTGAAATTCTTATTGGTTCCTTAAGTGGCTGCAAATAATTCCAAACAGGTGAGATGCAGCCTCCTGTATACACAGCGGTGGGATGGCCTCGGGGACATTCTCTCAAGGACAACAGGGTGTGGGTTACATGACCTCCAGCTTCCTGAAACCATCCTCACACAGGCAGGTCCTGGTGATCAGCACCAGGGAGGGAAGAACGCGGAAATCTGAAAAGGTGGACTCTTCATGAAAAATGGAGTTACGAGGAAGGGAGGTGGCTGAATTGCTTTAGGCAGAGGTCCTGGGCTTCTGAGGACCTCACGCGAGTCCTGATTCTGAAAGGGGCTTCTGATGCAATGGCCAGTCTACAATGTGAATAATCCACACTGAGCTCATGAGAGGCCTACAAGGACGCAACTGATTCTCTTTCCAGAAATTCATGGCAATTCTTGAGTGGACCCAAATGAGGACAATAGAGGTTTAGACTCTGGTAACCTTTAAACATCATACTGCACAAATGGATTTCCCAAATTACAGTCTTAGAATTTGAATTTTTAATTGTTGCAACAGATATATGAATAATATCTTGTGAAAAGAGGAACATTTTTACTTATAAGCAAGCTTTAGTTGTATATTCTAAAAGGCTCAGTTTTACTCTCACAAACAATGCTGTTTATCCTAAAATATATTTGTACACGGTACCACAGTCTGTCTACCTCTCTGATAAAATATCTATGCAGCTGACCGCTTCATGTTTTGAGCAGCTCATAGGAGATTTATGAGATTAATGTCAGACAGACTTAACAGTAATGTGACTGTTACAGTTTTAAATAAAAAACCTCATTTCTTTTTTATTTGTTTATTCACATTATTCCAATACAGTTCCTTTGCATTGTGGCCTTAAATAAGGTATTTGGTTATATTAGTTTGTCGACCTGTCATTTCATGAGTTCAGTTTACTCTCCTGGCCTCTTGTATAGCTTTCCAAATGTTAACCAAAATTCTATTTCATTAATATGGTCTGCATTTTTATAGGATACATTTTGGATTTCACCCTACAAAATTTGAAAAAAATGTGCCTTTGAAAGAAAATCCTGGAACTGAAGCGTGCATTGTGAAAGCACCTTACTTTAGTGGGAAAGTCCTAGACTTAGGTCATATCTCCAAACCTTAATTCTTCATTTGGGGTCTTGTATCTGAGACAGGGTATGCCAACCTCAGACCGATTCTTGGCTTACGCCCTTATAACCAAAATCTGAACAGTAGTTTGAGAAAATTCCATTGATTTTAGAGAAGTGCCACATCCTAAGAACTTCATGTCGGGCAGCATTTCAGGGCCCGAGGTGTCTTTCCAGCGTACCCACTCCCGGGAGCCCCGGCTCGTCCCAGTCAACCTGGCAGGTGGACAAAGATGTGGGCAGGGGGTGCAGGAAGCGGGCCTGGAGCAACACCGGTTCTGGAAACCCCGGCTTCCCCAGATGTCAGCACCAGGTGATGAGTGTTAGAGAGCGCGCAGGCTCAGCAAATCACAGAGCTCATTTCCCAGCTCTCCCTCACGCGGGCGAGGGTTCCATTAAAACCAGGTAGACTTTATCACAGAACCAAAACACAAATCCAAAGCAGATCTCTCTTTGAGAAAAAAATGCAGAATTATAAATAGAAATTGGGAAACTAAGATCAGAGCCATGGAGGGGGCTGTGCACGTGAGGGATGGGACTCTTAGAGTTCATTCACTTTGCAGTAAATTTGCCTCTATCTACCCTGGAAAAGGTAGACATTTTGTCTCTCTTTCCCACCTCAGACACAGTCCCCACGAATCCTGCAGTGTTGGACGCCAGCTACAAACACCATGTCATGAGGACAAGTCCAAAATTAACCGCCATGTGCTTCTGAGGCCTCCTCCAGGCCTCACCTCACGCCTCCAAGGAGGCTGCTTTCTGCCAGCAGGTGCACCACCCCCTGCGCCCAGGGTGGCGTCCCCACAGGCCTCCTCCCGACTCCATCAGCCTCTCACTCGCCCTCCACACCAGGTCACGGACAGCAATGATTCATGAGGGTTTTCATTTATTCCACTTCTGGGGGGTGATGAAAATAATGTCAGGCAGACTTCCAATGAGATTAGTCCCTGTGAAACCAGAGGCGAAGGATCCAAGGAGTGGATTCTAGCTCGGCTGGGAGGCTCCTTGGGGAAACTGCACGGTTTCTGTCAGCGTGGAGGGGCCCTCCCACGGCCTGACACAGAATGTTCCGGGAGGCCCGAGCCTCTGAAGGGAGGTGGGCGGACGAAGGAGTGTGAACTGAAGGCAGCCGGGTCGTCGGGTCCTGAAATGCCATCCGAGGATTGCCCTCACTTCTCTGTCGTCTCCTCTTGGCAGGGGTCAAAGTTCCCTCCACATTCAGAGCAGCCACACTGACGAGGGGACAGCCGCAGGAGGGCAGACTGGAGTACGGGGTGGGGAATGAGAGAGAAGCCTCAGCCAGCTCATGTCCTCGTTCACATGCAGAAGACGAAACATTTTTAAACCGCTGACCTGAAGGGACATCCCCCCAGAAGTGAATCACGCTAAATACCACGTACGATTATAGCTGCAGCACGAGATCCTCCATCCTTGGCAGATCCTGACGAGGGGACCACAGGGCTCCTTGGAAACACGCCAACGGTAAGACCCAGGCGTCCACCGCTGTACCAGGCACGAGTCCTCCCAGAGACCTTTAAACATCTCATCTCGGCAGGTTTTTAAAAGAGCAGCACGAAACTCGCCAGTATCACTCTCTGTGCCTTTATAACTTCAGGGAAAGTCTGCAATTATTCTGAATCATCACACTTACAGGTTTCAGCTGTCAAAAGTAGCCTGCTTTATTTTTCTTTTACCAATAATTAGGGTGGTTTAAATAAAACAATAACAAAAAAGCAACATCTTAAAAGGATGAAGAATGAGTCAGGTCTTAAGTTGCCCAAACATTGTACTTGCTAAATGATACCATGAGCCCTTTCTAGAGATAAAAGAAAAATATCCTTTTCGGTATATAAAAAATGCTCTTTTCCAGGAGGCAACCCGAGTTTTTGATTACTTTCTTGTTTCATTTTGATTATTTGTGAACATTATTTAATTTTTTTTGGTCTCTCATGAACATGGTGTAATGTTATCTATCTAGTAGATGCTCCAATAAATGCTTTTCAATAAATAAAAACACTCCAGGCAAAAGTTATTTATATCATCACATCACCACCACATTTCTTTAGTGGCTAAAAAGAATAAAATAGAAACTAGCTACAGATATATGACCATATGGGGAAAGGGCAAAATTTTATTTACTTTTCCTCTTACTCCTGGAATATAAATATCTATTCTTCATATGTAGTACTTTTGATCATTAAAAAATATCAAACAGTAGGGGCTGGCCCTGTGGCCGAGTGGTTAGGTTCGCGCGCTCCGCTGCAGGCGGCCCAGTGTTTTGTTGGTTCGAATCCTGGGCGCGGACATGGCGCTGCTCGTCGGACCACGCTGAGGCAGCGTCCCACATGCCACAGCTGGAGGAACCCACAACGAAGAATGCACAACTATGTACCGGGGGGCTTTGGGGAGAAAAAGGAAAAAATAAAATCTTAAAAAAAAAAAAAATCTTTAAAAAAAAATAATATCAAACAGTAATTGTGATTACAGTAAATGAGCTTACACGGTAATACAATTCTTCTCAGGGGCACCATAAGGTTCAGGACCTACCAAGAAAAGAGGTGATAATAAATACCGTTTTCAAAATAGGAAGACAAACGTGCATCAGATGAGGAGGGAAACAGGAAGAAGGATCAGGCCAAATAGAGCTTTAGGAGCAGGAATAAACTATTAAACAACCATCAAATGAAAATGGTGGAATGTGGGGAGCCAGGCCCACGGTCACGTGTTCATTTCAAATGCAGCCCTCTCCACTGTGGTGGGCGCCCAGATGGTGAAAGCAGTAACTAACGTAGAAGCAATCCAGCCCTTCATCCCAGGAAGCTTATTCCAGCTGGTGAGGAGAGTCCACATATCCAGAAAAACAGCGGATTATACGCCAGGGAGTGTGCTAAAAGCTTTACATACACGAGCCCATGCAGAACACATAGGAGGTTCAATGACTCGACCAAAGAACAAAGCCAACCAGAGAGTCACATGACAGGCCAGCCGCGTCTGCTCTCTGATGCTCAACCAGTCATCATACTCCAGCGATCCACGCATGTCACCAAAAACACAGGGTGGTAGTAACAAGGTTTCCATGCCTAAATCAACACAAAAACGTAAAGCCATATGGATGGAAAACATGTGTAAGGAAATCAGCTCTGATGGAAAAACAATCATCTAAGTGCTTTGGACTGTGTTAGAGTGATTTGGGTTTTTTTTTTCCAAAGATTGGCCCTCAGCTAACAACTCTTGTCAATCTTTTTTTCTTCTTCTTCTCCCCAAAGTCCCCCCAGTACATAATGGCATATTCTAACTGCAGGTCCTTCTGGCTCTGCTATGTGGGACACCGCCTCAGCCTGGCCTGATGAGCAGTGCTAGGTCCATGCCCAGGATCCAAACCCATGAAACCCTGAGCCAGTGAAGCAGAGCACAAAGTTAACCACTCGGCTGCAAGGCTGGCCACTATGTTAAAGTAATTTGATAATCTTACTGATGGTGGGTTAACTTGTATTTTTCCAAGAGTAACTCTCGATTTAAGAGGCAGGCATTCACTTTTTATTATCTGGATTATATAATTACGCAACAGTGATCATGCTAAGTAAGGTGATAGCCTGCACGGTGAGGCTAAGGGGAAAAAAGTCAAGTTTTGAAAGTACATTAAAATGTAACATTGTGTCAGTTTTGTGTTATTCCCTATTCAATAAACTGCCAATGTGATTATTATAATTTAAATAGAAATAGTCAATTAGGTAGCATTTTACATTTCTAAAACCATAAGGACTGAAGAATCTGTTAGTGCTTGGTTCTGACAGGGCTGCCTCTCACTATATATAACAAGTTTCCTTTGCACCGTAACTAAGATGTGGACAGCTTAATGAACACAGGAAAGAAGAAATCCAGTAGGACTGCGTAGCAGATGACCTAAACTTCACGGAAAATTCAGATGTGATTTTAAAAATTTTGTCACCCACAAAAATGCCTTCTATGCATTTCTGACAGTGCTTTTTACTATATCCCGATATGTAAGTTATAATGATTTTGGTTCCAATCCTCGTTTATTAGTCTGATAAAATATAGTAACACTAACACTTCCCAACTGAACTAAAGTTCTCTTTATCTACAACCCCATTCCTCCTAGTTCCCACTAGTTCTCATGAAGAATGGAATTTATTAATGTGTTTTTCGGAGAACAGCATTCATCACTTACACTCACTTACCACCTTAATGAACAATGATTTTACCGACTCGGTGGTGAAGAAGTCACAATACGACACTGATAGCAGGATTTCAGTGAGACTAAAGGAAAGATAAACATGAAAACCCAGCAGGGCAGCTCCCGCAAGGCTACAACACGATGGCCGCCAGAGTCGGGAGAAACACCTGGTGGCTGCTCAGGGCCCTGCTCACTGCGGCTCACACCAACGGATGCTGAGCAACTCATCGCAAAGTTTCCCTGCAAAGCACATGACCTGTTATCGTTGGCTTCTTCGTTGACGGAAATGGATTATCAGGCTGGTCCTCTTTATGACAACAGGCTGCCTAAAGAGGTCAAACAGTTACAAAGAAAGGGGAGAGCACAGAGCTCGTCTTTCTAGTGCCCCTGCTCTGGAGCCTGACTGCCTGAGTCCGGGCACAGAGCAGCCTCCCCACTCAGCCGTCTTCAGGAAGCAGCGAACCTTGCCTCAGCTAGGCTCTCTCACCGAGACAGGAACGACGGAGGAGAGGTGGTACGGAGACAGCAAGGCCAGGCACGTCCACCACCAGCAGGCCCTGCTGCACAGCACTGACCCACGCAAATTAGCCAAGTTATTATTGCTAACGCTCACAGCATCTCAGCGACATTGTGGAGGGTTTTCAGCAGAGGAAACATATGATCTAACTGAGGTTTTAAAGGTCCACCCCAGCTTCAGCGCTGAGGGCAGACTGGAGGGGAGGGGAGCAGCCAGGGCAGAACTCCCGCCCCCAGGGCGGAGGAAGTGGTCATGTCATGAAGGGGCTGCACACCGGATCTGAGGGAAGGAGAAGAGCAAGATAATTAAAAATTGTCAGCTTTTCTATTTCTTTTTGGGGATGTTATTTATTTGCTTGTTTGGGGGGGTTTGTTTTTGTTTTTGTCTGAATGACCAGAAGGGTGGAGTCTGAATTGGCAAGATGCCTGCATGGGGATGATCACACAGGTGCACGAGCAGATGAGGATGACCGGGAATTTGGTTCTGGACATGTCCAGGCAGAGACGCCCATCAGGCGTCCCTGTGAGATGTCAGGAGGCACAAGGATAAATAAACACCAGGAGCGGTCTGGGCTGAAGACAGGAGTGGAGTCACCACTGACCAAAGTACATTGTGCGGAGTGAGACCCAAATGTGAGATGGCAACTTGAGAGAAGGCAATCCCCAGTGCCCAGTTAACCACGAGGTAAACTAATTTTTCCCTCAATAGGAACTTTTTAAAGCCCTTAAATCATCTGAATAATTGCTAAGCTGTGTGCACGGCACACTGTGGCACCGTCTGGATGTTGTTAAATACGTCTGGAAATCTCACACGCTTTAAAGCCACAGACTACCTTAAAAAAACTCACAATTCTAAGAAACCTCTATCATGAAATGTGCATATTTGAGTAAGAACACAGGAAGTGGCCACTACTCAAGAAGGAGAGAAGTTTAAGCAACAGGTCTCAACTGCTGATCCAAGGATCACTAATCAAAGCTTAGGTGCAAGGTTCAAACATTAAAGTAACTGCAATTCACACAGGCAGCTGGCTACAGTCTCTCATAACTTTAGCACACGTTCCTCCAGCCGGCTGGGAATAAGGACGAAGTCAAAGCTGGACCTACTGAAGGAGACCCGATTGCGAGGGGACAGTCCAGGTGTCCTACCAAAGGCTGTGAAGACGCTGAGGAAGCACGGGGACAGGCAGTCACTGGGTCATCGCAGGGCCAGGACGGATTTCTGAGAGCAAGTGACTTTTCCGGAGGATCTAAAGAAATCGAGGAACTTGCAAGACTGAGAATGTGGGATGGAGGAAGCGTGCTGGCAGAGGGAGCGCACGACAAAGGACACTTCTCCGTGGCTTCACTCTGCCCTCCGCAGCTGTTCTGTTCTCATTTTTTAAACTCAACTGTCTTCACATCACTAAAAATTAAGTAACTGACTCTTTAAGTTGACGCAAATAAATGTAACTGATTCACAGGACGAACCCACTTTCTTTTCAAAGGGTCCTACTTGGGCATGTATTCTTTCAATACCAACATTTGGGGATATAGATTGAATCTTCATCAACGATCTAAGCACAGAGGGAAGGATTTCACAAGTTCCAGGAAAGCTCCTTGGGCTGCCCATCATACTTCCTGGCCTGCAGGTACCCAAAATACCATAAATGGCTGCGACTCACTTGAGGTTAAGTGTGGACTACAATGCAAACACTGGGAGAAGTCGGCTGATATCTACATCTTACTGTCAGCTGAGTGCATCAGATTTTGAGGGCCTTCCCAAGAAAAGCAAGGTAAGATTAACCACTGAGGCCGGACAGATTCAGGAATACCAAAGATAAACTAATATCGCTTTATAGGCTGCATTAAATTCTCTTATAAAACCATAACAATTATACAAGTTTGACAAATATAAAAGCTGTGACTATATCCATAACATCACTTGCAAATAAGCTGTGAATTTCTAGCTCCAAGTCCTGTATTTGAAGAAAGAGTTCTATAGTCCTGGCACGTTCTGCAACTGAGTAAACTTATTAAGCGCCTCCTAGGAACCACCGAGTGAACATGACCCTGTTTCTTCCCTTAGGCTCTGACAGTCCATGAAGCAAACTGCAAAAGATTCAGAAGTAAAATAATATCTTTTGTTCTGAGAAGGTGCATTATAATACTTAAATCTATTTCATTGAAATAAGGCCCCAGTTATCAACTGGGTGAATTAAGGAGGAGACAAATTTCAAAAGAGGATGAGAAAAAATACTGAAAACCATACCACATTTCTAAGGCCTCCTTCAATTAAAAAATATGACTTGATTACTCACTGCATTTGAACAGAGCCTGAAAAAGACCTGTGGAATGGACTTTTTAAAGCAGGGTCTTTTTTTTTTTTTGCCCTATCATTTGATTAGGCTATAACTTGTACCTTGATTCATAGGATTTTGGTTTAAAAAATAATTTGTTTTATGACGTTGTAATAATGTCCCAAAGCAGCTGGTGGTGGAGCCCACGCATGCCAGGTGCACTGGCCAGTGGGAGGGATTAGGTCACAAGTGTCAGAAGTGCGGGGTTCACAGTGGACACACAGGTGAGTGGAGGCGAAACTCCTGTGGAGCATAAATATCAGAAGATCAAGTCTATGATGTTTATTTGATTCACCAGTGAATAAAACTAAATTTGCTCTTCATGAGGTGGGAGGCAGGAAGAGCAAGGCCAAGAATGACGGACAGTCACCGATTCTCATTGCATAGCGATCTGTGTTAGAGGCTGTGATGTAATTAAATTCATTTTAATATTGCAAAGATGTAATAAACTAATAAATAATAACACCAACTGAAATGCACTTTGCTCAGAGATTATTCTTTTTACTGAGTGGGAATCTGAGATTCATAAAAAATAAATAAAGCAATGAATGTCAAGCACACCCATGGCTCTTGATGGAACGCCAGGTGGAGACGCGCATGGGGACTTCACCAGAGGATATACGAGCAGTGTCCAAGTTATAGCAGGCAGGGAGAGCAGCTGTCTTTCTAAAGTAATTAAGAAGGGTCTCCAAAGCTCTCAGGCAGCCAGCTCATGACACAACGCTGTTTTACATGGTCCTGGATCCCCAGTGGAATTTGGCTGTGACAGCAACCAGGACGAGCAGACTAGGAGCAGCAACCGACTTTACTTACATATCCACTCTGTGGCCTGAGGAGGTGAGAAGATCCCACTAATACAGACCAAAAGCCCAGACGAGAGTCACCTGTGCTGAATCGGAGCTCAGTCTATGCCAAATATCTGAGGGCCAAGCAGAAAATTAAAACAACTATCCAGACACGTGCCCTATATTTGCATGTGAAATGTGTTCAAACGTTTGCCTTTTGGAAGACCCACGTATATAGTCTTTCCTTTCCATCCCACCCTGGTTCAGACTTTCATTAACTGCTGGGCTATCACAATAGGTTCCCAGCCAGATTCCCCAATGCGCATCCATCATCTCTGCAGAATATACACACTATGCATGGCTGTCACATCAGCCCTTAACTGCTGCTCCTGTAACGTCACGCCCCACTCAAAATCCACTAATGGCTCTCACTGCCAATTGAATCAACCAGAATTTCCTCCCGCGGGCACTCGCAGTGCCCCACGCCTCACTCTCCATCCCATCTCCTACTGCCCCCCCCCATCATGCCCCTCTTCCTCCAGCCCACAGCACCATCATTCCCCAGGAACAGCATGACCCAAGCCTGTGTCTGCGTCTCTGTGCGTGTCGTTCCTGCTCTTGAGAACGTGCCGTCCCTCTCCGTTCCTCCTCCTCAGTTCTCTCTGATTCTTCCTTCTCTGGGAGCCCTTCCTTACTCTCATCCAGATGGCCCCTTTCTCCTCAGCACCCTCCTGGTCCTCTGGCAATGTCTCATGGTGGTCAGCACAATCTCTTCTGTGTCATGGTTGTTCACAAAATTGTCTCCTTACACTGGAAGATTGTGAGCTTGTGGTTTGCAGAACCTAATACCTTGCTCAAAATGGGCAGTCAATACATATTTGTTGGTCTGAACTGAGTCTAACAGTATTTGAGGTCGCCTTTGCTGGTGGCTGTGGGGTCATAGACATTATGGGTCCATCACAGTTGGTTCTGAAGTCTTTGTCTACTTTTTCCCTTTGGTTTACACAAAGCCACTGAGACAAAACATCCATAGTTTTTTTCTTGATAAAAGAAATCCTTGCTACTAAACATAACAAAGAAGGTAAGCATTATCTATCAGAAATATGTCTGATTTACCACAAATTATGCAAAAAATTGCAGAACTAAGTATTTTCAAGTGCATGAGCAATAGGCATTCAGGATTTAGGCAAAAGCGCATTCTTCAGTGCTCACGGAACAACCACTTCCATACCTGTACTTTTATGAAAACAATGATTTCATACTAGAATAAGTAGATATGTGTAATCATTTTCACATGTAAATGTGGTAGATATCAGCCAAGAACAGTCTCTCTTCATTTTCTTTCACTGTAAGTTATAAGAATGATCCTAAAATCAAAAGAACAATGTCTACAATAGTGATTCTCTCTCCTAAAACGCGCTCTCTTGAGGCTCCTTCAGCCTGCTGAGTTGGTTCCTTGGAGATTCTCCCTTCTTCTCTCCTCTCCTATTCGTAATCACCAACCAACTCATCATGCCTAGCATGCTGTTCCTCACTCCTAACTGTCCTCAGAAACTGACCCACAAATTTATGTATTTCCAGCCTTGGTTTCTCACCCAAGCACAGCATCTTAGTTGGCCCACAGTAAACATCTCTCAAAAAAATAAGTAAACAACCACCACTTCAAAGTTCTAGCCCAATCCACACGGTGGCTACGCACATCTTCACCACAACGACATTCTACCACTTTAAGTTCAATGCACCCCAAACACACCTGGGTGCTTCCTCTTCTCCCAACGCCCCAAGCGCCCCCAGCTCCCTCCCCTGGAGCCTGCTTCCTTCCGTTCCTCTCCTTCTATCACAGTCTCCACTCAGGGAAGTCAGTTCCATTCACGTCCTCTCCATCTTCCTCTCCCTGAAATCGTGAGTATTCCTATGGTCACGTCCCTGAGCTCTTATTCTGGGCTGTGTTCACAGCATGAACACGGTCACATCGAGCATTTACTAAGTGCTCACCACAGGCCAGGCACCCAACGAAGTTCTGTAAGTATTATTTGTATTGATTTTCAAAGTAACTCAGCGAGAAGATGCTACTAGTATTTCTATTTTACAGATGAGAAAACAGTCTTTCAAGTAATTACTTAGTACAAGGATACATAATTGTACATGAAACTATGTGATATCCAGGTTTGTATAATTTTCTATCACTTGTTCAAATATCTATAATTTAATTTTTTCCTAGGACATTTTCTCTAATAAACATTTGGAAATAGTTGCCTTGAAAAAATGTTAAGATAATGTCACTTTCCTTGGAAAAATAATTATCTTTAGCAAGAGAATTAACTGTTTTTGTATCCGCATTATCAACAGGAATTGTTATTTAATATGCATTTGCCCTAGCAAAACAAAATGCCATATTTACAAATATGCTATTCAGAGATTGACATGAATGCAGTAATTCCAAATAACTATTTTTAATAAGCAGTACAATTACCACAACTAGAAAACAGTGTAGCGATACAAAATTGCCAAAATACTCTAAAAATGCAAAAAAGTCACTTTTTTAGCTTCTCTCATGGGTACCATCCATTCTCTTCTCCTCTCTGATAGTATTAAAAGAAAGTTAACGTCTATGAAGCAAATTGCACATTAGAGATGGAGATGAAATTACGTTAATAGGCTGATAACAAGTGTACTCAGACCCAAAGAGGGTCCTTAGGGTAGCACGTGAAGCAGCAGGAGAGATTCATCTGGGCGCCTGAGACGCCAGCAAGGGGTCTGCTCCAGACTCTACCACCTGCAGGCTGGCCAACCCAACACCAACACGGAGGCCTCGAGACACGGGAGAGGCAGAAAACGGAGATGGCTCTCCCGTTCAAAGTAAATTAACATGACCTCTGGAACAAAGGAAGTGCAGTGAACAAATGCTGCTCCGATCCTCAGGATCTGAGTGTGGTGACTGTCCCTAGTAAGGGGGCCACTGAGGGGCTCACGTCCTGGAGAAGCGAAGAGCAATACAGAGGAGGCAGGGAGACTGGCACAGCCTCTGCTTGTGCGAGGCAGCTCTCACAGTCTCACTCCACAGACGAGGACACCAGCCCAGAGGGCTCCTGCCCGGACTGAGGTCATGCTCAGAAGAAGTTGTGAGGCTGAACCAACCTCTGTCTTCTGACCAGGACTGAGTGTTCCTTCCCTAGCAGGTGCCTCTTTCTGGGGCTAAACAGAATACGCCTCTTTTGATATCAGGAAGTGTGCCTCCCACCTTTCCACAGGCCCTTGGGCAATTCCTGGGTCGAGGTGAGGGAGAGGTGAGCTGTGACAAGGATTCGAAAAGGCTCAGAGGATCCAAGGATACACAGGTACTGCTGACGCCCTTCAATGTCCTGGGGACAACGTAGGGGCAGAGGGAAGCGGGAATTACTCCCAATTCTGCTCAGTTCCATAGAATCACCACCAAGCTCTGGGGCTTTTTGTGGGAGGAGGAAGGGAGCAGGTGGGAAAAGGAAGAGAAGGGAGGGGAAGAAAGGGAGAGGAAATGAGAGCTGGACTCCAGGCGAGGGGAAGATTCAGAGGAGCCGACCTCTCTGCTCAGGAAGCACGCGATTCCAGCATCTTGATCTTCCAAAACCTCTGTCTGAAAAACATACAGCTAATATTCAACAAGGAAGCCAAGAGCATACGATGGAGAAAAGAGAGTCTCTTCAATAAATGGTGTTGGGAAAACTGGACAGCCACATGCAAAAGAATGAAAGTAGACCATTACCTTACACCATGCACAAAAGTGAACTCAAAATGGATTAAAGACTTGAATGTAAGACCCGAAACCATGAGACTTCTAGAAGAAAATATAGGCAGTACGCTCTTTGACATCGGTGTTAGCAGCACATTTTCAAGTCCCATGTCTGACCGGGTAAGGGAAATAAAAGAAAAAATGAACAAATGGGACTACATCAAACTAAAAAGCTTCTGCACAGCAAAGGAAACCATCAACAAAACGAAAAGACAACCTAACAATTGGGAGAAGATATTTGCAAACCATATATCAGATAAGGGGTTAATATCCAAAATATACAAAGAACTCATACAGCTCAACAACAAAAAAACCAACAACCCTATTAAAAAATGGGCAAAAGACCTGAACAGAGTTTTCTCCAAAGAGGATATACAGATGGCCGACAGGCATATGAAAAGATGCTCAGTATCATTAGCTATCAGGGAAATGCAAATCAAAGCTACAATGAGGTATCACCTCACTCTGGTCAGAATGGCGATAATTAACAAGACAAGAAACAACAAATGTTGGAGAGGATGTGGAGAGATGGGGACCCTTGTTCACTGCTGGTGGGAGGGCAAACTGGTACAGCCACCATGAAAAGCAGTACGGAGATTCCTCAGAAAATTAAGGATAGATCTACCATATGATCCAGCTGTTCCACTGCTGGGTATTTACCCAAAGAATATGAAAACACAAATGCATAAAGATACATGCACCCCTATGTTCATTGCAGCATTATACACATTAGCCAAGACTTGGGAGCAACCTAGGTGCCCATCAAGGGATGAATGGATAAAGAAGATGTGGTATATATACACAATGGAATACTACTCAGCCATAAGAAATGATGAAATCCGGCCATTGTGACAACATGGATGGACCTTGAGGGTATTATGCTGAGTGAAACTAGTCAGAGGGAGAAAGTAAAATACCGTATGATCTCAATCATAAATGGAAGATAGAAACAACAACAAACAAACACACAGCAACGGAGAATGGATTGGTGGTTACCATGGAGGAAGTGGGGGGAGGGCAAAAGTGATGATTAGTCTCACATGTGAGGGGATGAACTATAATTAGTTTTTGGGTGGTGAACATGATGTAATCTACACAGAATTCAAAATATAGTATGATGTACATCCGAAAGCTATATAAAAATAAATAAATAAATAAATAAAAAGAAAAACACAGGGAGGAGAACGGCTCTCTCTTTCTCTGCTCCATCTCAAACGTTTGTAAAGTCGCCTGCACATTACAGAGCCTTGTGTGTTTGATGCCCTTTTAACGTCCTAGTGAATACTCGGAGTTTTCTTAATTTGTGTGTGGTGTGGTGCTGTGCACACAGGTCCCACACATCCGTGTGTGAGTGTGTCAGAGACAGGAGGAAGGCATGAAAGGAGATGGAAGAAGCTTATAAAGACTTGTTTCTTACCCTGTCCACCCCATCAAAAAAACCTGTAATTCGCAAATAAAATATAATCTGAGTTTTACATCAGCATTATAAGGATTCTTATTGAGTGTAAGTTTTTTAAATGTTATTGTGTTATAAAATTTAATGGAAAATTTTTCCTTCCCTTAAAAATAAACCCAAATACCACAGACATTTACCAAAAATTCCAGCTGTCTGCTTGCTCTCCTTGTGTCTCCAGAGCTATTTTATTTTTCCTCCATTGGTAGTTTAAAGGTGCACTCCTTGATATATGTAATGCCACTTTAAAGAGCGTAACAGAATTAAGATTTTTTTTCAGTGTACTAAGCAGTTTACTTTCACCTAATTGAGGTACACATGGCAAAATTAGAGTGTTTTAATTGGAAATTTTTCTTTACTGGTTAAAAACTGCCGTCTCAATGAAAGAATATTCTTCTAAATCAAAATAGAATTTAGTCCAAATTCAACAAGTATACTACTGTATGCATGAGCGTGAAATTTTGGAAGGGTCGGACATAAGAGGAAATAATTTCTAATTTGTAATAAACTCCAAGAGTATTTTTAGTAAAAATGTCTTTACATACTACCACACCCAATGTATTGCATTTTTTCTCCTACGTTGTTTTTTCCACTGAAGCAATCATAGCCCAAATCCATTTCTTTCTAAATACAGAGCGTCCATCCATCCATCCATCCATCTCCATCCATCCATCCACCCATTCATCCATCTGTCCATCCATCCATCCATCCATCCACCTGTCTCCATCCATCTCCATCCACCCATCCATCTCATATCCATTCAGCCATCCATCCATCTATACCCATCCATCCATCCGTCCTTTCCTTCATTCAATTCAACTAAAGAGCATTTATTTTGTACCAACCAGGTACCTGGCCCTCTGCCAGGCACTAGGGAACAGAGGTGAATAAGGCACTGTTCCTACTCTTGAGGACTTTACAGAGCTGATTAAAGGGTAACCAGGTAATTATAGTTCAGTGAGGGGCAGCGACGTTAGATACACGGATGAAAGGTGAGAGGACAAGGCTCTGAGGGGGCAGGAATCTCACCCCTCACCTCCAGACACAGGACACAATCTACAGTTCACAAAAACTGCTCTCCTGTATGTGGCCCCTGTTCCTGTTCCTCCCACTCGCCCCTCAGACAGGCTGACCCTTGGCACCCTCACCCCCCGAGTGCAAGCACCACCCCTGACCATCCTCTCCTCCCTGCTCGGTCCATCCTCACACACTGTGGCTACTCCAGTTTCTCCCTGAAAACTCAAACTACCTGAAGGCAGGACCGTTTCTTTCATCTTCCTATCACCAGTGCTCATGTTGTCAATGTGTGATGAAAATAATCACACGTAAACAAGCCCCCGTGTGAACACATCCGCTGTGCCTCTCACACAGACTGCCCATCCCCCACTACTAAGAGCTACTCTTTGTTTTTCTTGTAAAGGTAAGAATTTAAAATGTTTTCTCTTTTAAAGGGATTTTTCCCCAGAGGACAAGCCATTCATTTACTCTCCTGGCAGAAAAAAAAAGTAAAGTGTCAAAATGTCTAATCCAGTTTGAAAATATTCTGGAATTTTGGGTTTCTATCCTTGCTTTTCACACAGCTGTATAAACGTGGATTGTTCTGAGGCCAGCTTCAAACACACATTTCAAGGTATTTACAGTACTTTTTTTTCTTTTTGCATTTCATTTGGCTGGACAGTTATTTCAAATGTGGTATAACCAGACTGCACCTATTTATATTGGTTATTTCAAAACAGATGTCCTTGAGTCACTGTTTTTATATACTTCAGCCAGTCAGGAAGTTCAGAGGAAAAAAACAGGGTAAATTAACAGAACAAGAATTATTAGATGAAGGATCTAATACAGATTAAATTATAAGAAAGAAGACAGGAAAAGGAACTTAGTTTATATCTCACAAAGTGGATCTTAATTCTCAAATGAAACTAATGATGTAAATATCATTTCAGAAGAAGGGAAAATGGAGTTTCATATTATAAAGGTGTCATTAAGTATTTAAATCATGAGTAAAAATATGTAACAGTCAGAAAAAAAAATACCACTCGCAGTGAGAGACTGTCTGTATTAAACATATTTGTCCATCTGCAATATTTGTTCAACAAACCAGGCTTCTGGCATTCCATTTCTACTGGCCACCTGGTGACTAAAAATGTGTCAAGTTCATGTTGTCTGTGACCTTTTACTAAAACTGCCATTCCTTAGTCATATTCTGCATTGGTGGTCAGAGGTTGATGCCAAGAATTTGCTTGTCATCTGAATTTCCTTCCACACGTAATCCCTCAACTGGATTACACCCTCCTAGATAACTGCACGTGCGGTGACAGACCCAGCTGAAGAGCTTCTCTGCCCAGTAGCTTCATTCTCTAAAAACCATCACAAAATGATTATAGGACAGACTGTGTATTCCATCTCCTGCGTACAGCTCCTCCGAGTCCTGTGTAGTCATAGAAACTGCACCATCCACTGTCTTCACTCAAGGATCTGAGCAAATTTAACTAAGGCCAAGTGTCTATAGACTAGTTAGGTCCTTAACCAAGGTTCTCAGATCTCAGGTCCACGAACCTCTGGACACGTATGCAGTCCCGTGCGTATGACACACGAGTGTGCACGCATGTTCAAGGAGACAGCTCACAGTTTTCCATATTCTAAAGGGGCTGTTGCCCCAAAACATCTGCAACCTTAGCCTTCGCAGCAGAAGTACTGACCAGGGATTCCTGCCGTATCTGCCACTCAGCTCTCGGGATGCCCTGCTGCGGTCCCTACAGCACAGCTGCACGCCATGGGCAGCGCAAGGCCTGTGCTCAAGCACAGCCATCTCCAGGCTTCACTTACGAGGCTGAACACATGAAGTGCTGCCTCGACTCCATCACAAAGTGAATTTCGCTCGGTTGACTAGCACGATTAAGTGCACAGTAAAACTGAGGAGCTCAGAGCTGACCCTGGTCCTAATCCTTGTCGTCTGGCTGTGGAGATTAACCCAGCGCAGCCGCCCGCATTTCCTCTCTGAGATGTGTCTCCATAGAGACGCGATTAGGCTTTTCCTTTTTTCTCTTCTGAGATATTCCAAACAGAAAAGATGTGAGAATAATAAAGCGAATGTCCAGGTAGCCATCACCCATTTTGCTGTATTTCCTTCAGAATTAGGTACTTTTTTAAAATATTAAAATATTCAGATACAGCTGAAGCCCCAGCATGTGTCTCCTCATCCCATTTGCCTCCTTCTTTCCCTAGATTAAAGGCTATCTTTGTACCTGTATTTATACCACATAGATACGCTGGTCTACCCAATATGTAAGCATTGGTGTCCATGTATTCAAATATCCGACAGTTGGTCTCATGCTGCAACAATATTTCTGCCCAATATTTTCAGCTCGACATTAGGTTTCAGATTCATCAGTACAGACTCAGGTAGCTCTGGTTCACTCCTCTCAACACCACAAGGTATTTCATCGTGATGACACTGCCCGCTATTTGCCCGTGATTCTCTTCATGGATAGACATCTCTTCTGTTACCAGTGATGCTGCAGTGGACGTCCCCGCTAGACCTCCCACGCCCACCTGCACGACACCCTAGGAGGGCTTCCCTGACCCCTGCGCAGGGGGCACCCTGCCTTCTCCTGGTGCACACCACCCCGTTCTTCCAAGGTCACGGGCTCAGCCTCATCCATGTCGGGATCCAGGGTGCCTGGCAGCGTGCTTCAGTGCATGGTGAGTCTGCTACAAATATTTACTAAATCTAACGACTGCTGGTCTCCGTATGCTAGTTGTTGGCGTACCTGGCCTGACTTTGTTACAAGACCACTTATGTCCCCTGAGAGCATGTCTTATTACTATGTGTTCTCATCCATCAAGCTGTCTTGCACAAGTTCTTTATATTTAGTAAATTCAAAATTTACTGAATGACTGAACAAATGAAATGAAAGGGGAAATGTTTGTTTCATGGTGTGTGAGGTGTCAACTGCAGTCAACATTACACTAAGCTTTCTGTTCACAAGGCCCTTGTCCACAAGCCACTACGTCAACGCCTTTCTGCCCAAGCTCATTTATTAGTGCTTATTGTCTACTCTCAGATCTAAAGGGCAGTTATTCCCATAGGAACTTAGAAATAAGGGAACTAAATTCGCCCCATGATGGCCAGGCACACAATGGTCTCTTTCCCTCTTTCAATTACAGGAGAGCTCCAAGTCTCAGACAGACAAAAGGAGGTTTGTACATAGACCTGTGGATTGACAGCTGTCAGAAACCCCGGAAGCATGAGGGGCACACTAATGTCTGTCTCGGGCTAGGCGTGTGGTCTTTCTCTCTCTCAGCCAATGACTTCTCTGCTTTTTTCTGGCTCTGCCTTCTCCCCTCTGGCTCCTGACCAGGTTCCTCTGCTCAACTCATGGTTTCTGTCCCCCACACCTTACCTTGCAGTCTTCCTCACTGACTGTGGCCTGAACTCCACTAACGGCATCCCGTCGATTTCAACTCTACTGACAACTGTTTATGTTTTCATCTCATGTCTCCACAAGTCACCTGCCAACAGGCAAAGACATGGGATGGAAAACAGCATTTTCTGGCCTAGGCCAGAGGATCAACATTTTCAGCTTCGCAGACCATGAGGTCACTGCTGCCACCACTCAGCTCTGCTGTCATAGCATGAACAGCACACAAATGAACGTGCATGGTGGTGTTCCAATAAAACTCATTTATGAAGGCAGACTGGCTGTGGCCCACAGGTCATAGTGCGCTGACCCCTGGCCTAGGCAATGGTGGTCTCGGAAGGGAAAGCGAACAGCAGGCATCTACTGACATCCCTCACAGAAAATCAGACGAAGAGCAGGCAGTGGGCCTCAGATCTACAAGACTTGACCAGAATCTGATGGTCCTGTGCTCACGCTTATAAGGCACTTTCTGATGATGGTCTGGTTTTGCACACGGCTCTGCCCACAGGAAGAGAATCAGAGAGTATGTGCATTCGAGGGTTCTAACTCATTAGAGACTTCACAGGGCTAGTCAGCAAGAAGAAGCCCTCACGTGTGACTGCAGTGTACAGAGTAACAGTGGCTTCCATCTCAGTGCTCACAGACACAGCTGGATGGGGACGTGTGCAGGGGCAATGCATCCAGGCCGTGCACTTGCCCGCGGGCCACAGTGTCACCTTACAGTGCCCACTCATGGTCAAATGACACTGAACAAACCAGGAGAACCTGACCCCAGCCTGTTACCCTAGAAGGCACCCCACTAACTCGAGACAGCCTTGGCCCCCGAAGCACACGCTCTACACACTGGTTCTGATCCCAAAGGGCCCTTGAGCTCTCCTGAAGGCTTCTGTGTCCAGACGCAGCTGTGAACCACGCAGACCCACGGACATCCCTGAGCTTCTTCCGGAGATCCCTGTGGTTCTGCAGACATACAATGAGCAATGGCTGCAGTCTCTTCCACTTGTAGAAGACCATCAGATTTGGTAAGGAAAATAAATGTTTGCGAAATCTTGCTATTTTTATTTTTAGAGGTCCATACATTTACAAAGTTTATTCTTAAACTCACCATTTGTTGCTAAAGTTATTCTTTACAAACCTGTTAATTTTTTTTCAAATGGAGTGTTTTCACACATTTTGATTATATACATGTGTATGCACACAAACATATTTAAAAGACCGTCTTCTCAAGGTTTGAGGAGAGATTCTGTGGTGGATGGAAGACTTCTGTCAGAAACTCAGTTATACAGAAATGTGAATTATTTTAGATTACAAACTAACAGTGGACACAGGGCGACAGTCCCCAGGAGACCACTGGTCCTGATGCTCCCAGCCGTAATCAGAGGAGGGCACACCTCTCACGGCTCTTCTCCTCCTTTCCCATCATCAGCCAGCTTCAGCTCGCTCTCGCCAGGCTCACGGCCGCTCACAGGAAGCCCTGCGGGAAGCAGCGACCTCAGACTAATTAGCAAGAAAGCCTTTCAGGAGGTTACTTCTATTCAGGCTTTCCATAGGTAGCAAAGGAAAACACCACCATGACATATGCAAGGAAGGAAACATCAAAGTCAAAACTTTCTCCTCTCTTCTAAAGTTACAAGTTACAAATGGCAAGATTTCAAAATAACCCAAGAAACAAAGCATCCCAGGCGAGGACGAGCCAGAAATGGATGCCCCTGAGCTCTGATGTGGATGTCCTGGGGAAGGTGGGACCCAAGAACTCCGACTGAGCCCAGCACGAGGCCAGCAGGGACCACGTGGGGCTCGCTAGCTCTACTCCCACCAGGAGGGAGGTGAGGGGGCCAGAATCTGCCTGAAGGGAAGTCCCACACGTCCTGTACAGACTTGAGAGCTGCCATTCTATCACTAATATCACTCGAGTTGTCTCCTACTTATTAAGCTTCCATTCCGACAGCCTGTGGTAAGAATTTAAGAGTCTTTGGCAAACAAAGTGCCCTAAAGTCGAGGCCTTGGGGTGCCAGGAGACAGGGTCCCGTTCTGTCGCACAGACCACCGGAGAACTCACATGCTGGGTGCCATACTTAGCATCTGCAGAACGTGCTTCAGTCATTTGCAAAATCATATTGGCTGACTTCGCCAACAGCCTGACTCAGTGGGCATTCACTATAACAAATTTGGCTCAAACAGAATCTTGTCCCTAGTACTACTCAGAACACCAGTGGCTTGTTGAGAGAACAGAGATGGTGGAGGAGGAGCAGAGAGAAGAAGGATGTGTTATGTGCATGGTAAGAAAGGCACGTGGGACAGAGAGAGTCACGGTGAACGGTCGCCCTGTCTCCCCTCTGCCCTGCGGTCCAGCTCTCAGAGATCACGTCCCCCAGGCAGTTTCTCTCAGTCCTTCCAGAAACTTCCCGTTCGTATTCATGCAGAAACAGGGACGTGTGTGTGTGTGTGTACGTGCACTGCTGACCCCTGTTACGCACAGATTCCATATTTCCGAATTTGCTGCCTCCTAAAATTCACGTGTAACCCCAAAATCAATGCTCGCCGGCCACTGAGGGTCATTCACGGACGTGCAAAGGGTGGCCAGAAACCCGAGTCTCCCCACACCCACATTCCCAGCTGATGTGGAGCAAAGCGATTCTCTGCCTTCTGGTTTCGGCTCTCGTATTGTAAACAAGTGTCCTTTTCAAGCTCTATTTCATGCCATGTTTTTCACATTTTTGTGCTTTTCTTGGCGCTTTTGCTGTTTACATGGCCCCACCGTAGTGCCCACACGCTGTCTCGAATTCTGAAGTGTGAGATGGCTGCCACACGCCTTCCAGAGGAGACACGTGCAAAACAAGCACGATGCAGACAGGAGCTCCAGTGTCCTGGGTGGGGAGCTCACTGCCAGGGATCACCTGCACACCAAGTAACGCGTCTTTAAACAGAAACACACATAAGACAAGGTTGTGCGCTGATCAGTTGACAAAAACGGACCAGAGGTTCCAAGGGACCTAATCTTGCATTTCTGCTGGAGGCAACGATTCGGCCTTCACTAATTCCATGTTCACAGTCACTCTACAGACCGTCAATACCATGAAAAATGAGAATCCGCTGTATTTTTTTTTATTTACAATAGCAGATCCTTGTGTATACTACAAACACTGTTTTATACCTTGATTTTTCCAGCTAATAATTCAAGTTGGAAACCCCACCATTCCAAGTCACGCACACTCACATGCTTCTTTTCAAAGGACCCACCATTTTCCCTTGGACAACTTTGCCATCACTGATTTAACTAGTTGCTAATGATAGAGGTCTACGTTGTTTCTGTGTCTTTTTAATGGCAAAACAATGCTTCAGAGAACATTCTTGTCCTTCCATCTTTGCAAAGTACACAGATCTCTGGATCAAGGAAAATTCTGGCCTCTGTAACAAATGTATAAAAGCTGCAGCTGTCCTTAGGAGACGTCAAAACTGTTACCGGCTAGATCCTGCTGCACGGGGTGTGGAAGTGGCTGTGAGTTGGGTGTGGCTGGGCAGTGGCTACCACAGGGAGGATGTCCAACAAATGTCACATAACCAGACTCTTTCCCAGACGTGGGTCAGGGGTCCCTTTACTTGGGGGCCGGTGGGATTGCTCTGCATGTGTGAACGAATCTGCTCCATGAGGACGCAAGGCCCTGTAAAGTGCCCTTCATCCTGGGCACCAAACCGCCCTTCTCTGAGGAAACGCAGCAATGGCTGTGTGCCCAAGAGCCCAGCCAACCCCTACACCTGCCTCCACCCCGCCCACCGCCCCCACCCCGTGTCTGGGTCTCGATGGAGCAGCTTAGGGCATAAAGAATTGTTTGTAAAAATAAATGCGAGCCCTTCGTTTTCTCCAAGTCACTTCTCCGCCTCAAAATTTCCCCAGCTGAAGAGCAGATGCCCGAAGAAGCACACACAACACACATCCACTTCTCCGTGTGTGCACAACCCACCAAAAATGGCCATTTACGAGCCAGCAGCTGTAAGTGACTACCAAGAGTCTTTTCTCCTCATAATTCATAAGTGAAACCATTAATTTTCCAATGATAATATCAACCACAAAATGCATGTTAGATACAGGCAAAGAAAGGCCAGGAGGGTGGAAACCAAGATCAAGTTAGTTTTAACCATTCACATTAAAAAAAAAAAAAAATACATATTTTGCACTTGCAAAGCTAGGGATGTACCACATCTCTCAGGAAGGGGGATCGAGGATTTTCAGAAGGTGGGGTCCCCTCCCCCCGCTGCTCCTGCCCCGGTCTGACTGTCCGGCCCAGGCTCTCCTGGGCGCAGGTGCAGGGTGCCAGGCCTGTTCAACACAGCACAACACACTTACTTTTCCCTAATGAATTTACCAAGTGCAATGAGATTGTGGGGGCGGGCGGGGAGGGAGAGACGCTTCTGGAATCCTTACACCGTTATATGCAGGCTCCCACTCCCCCTCCCACGTGCTCAAATTCTAGAGATAGTTCTCACAAAATTTTCATATCTGGAAAGAAAGCACAGTGCTGCAACTGAAGGTGCTATATATTTGCTTTTTCCTTGGTCTATTCATTTATGAGAGGCTTTAAAGAGCAAGTCAATACACGTCTTAACCCCCAAAGAGACACCTTCTTCAGAATTTGACTTCTTTAGAAGAAAGACAAGTTATAGAAATTAACATCTCTAGCTGGCTTTTAGGAATCTGTAAAAGAAATATTTCCTCTGTTAATATACAGAGTGAGAAGGTACTAAAATGCTTTTTTGAAAGAATATTCTTCATCTAAGAGCTGAACAACCAAGAGCATTTGAGATGAATGTCACCATTCATTTTTTAAAACCACAGGGAATCTCACGAGGGGACCGGTGAGGGTGGACATGACTCAGAACTGGAGTCATTTCTGGAGGCGACGGGAGGGCCCGGCCAGCGGGCGAGCGCCCGATCCTTGGCAGCCGCTTACTGTTTTCGCCATCCAGGTTTCCCCACCTGAACAAGGACCTGCTAGAGCGGGTCACCGAAGGCCCTTCAGCTCCAAAATCCTGTAATCCTATCGCTTAAAGGTGTCAAAGCAGGAGGCCTGAGGATCTTTTCAAATTTAAGCTTTAAGAATGTGCTTTTATCCATGTATTCAAAAATAAAGAGATTATCAAACATTTCCTGATTTCGAGAAAAACCTCTTTGGCCAAGCTCAGAGAGCTCATACAGACAACAAGAAATTCCTGGCCGTATAATCTCGGCACCAACCCAACACTGCTGTGAAGTCAGTCGTGTATCATGTTAATTCGTTTATTCACTCATCTATTCATTAAACACATCTTTACGTGTGCCTATTATGCAGTATGTCCTCCGCCGGAGGCAGAGAGACTGTATTTGGTAAGGGAATATAAAAACTACCATTTTTTGTGCGAGCCGTCACGTAAGGAGCGTCTGCACTCGTCACTTCCACACTGAGCACGGGCTGGTGCTCGGGGGTTGGTGGCGGCCCGAGGTCAGCGTGTCCAGCGTGTGACTTCTCCAGCGTCTCTCCTCCCTGGACCCTGGACACCGTCACCAGCTCTGGGCTTCGGTCCATCTGCTGCTTTAACTCCCCTAGACGCCCCCGCCCAGAGGCCTTCAGAACCACACGGGGTCTTCCGCCTGGTCCGGCCGAGCTCCAGCAGGCCCGCGCTGTCGTCAAGAACCCATGATTCACCTCCTGCTGCCTTATCTCCCCCAAAGCCGCCATCCCAAACTTCCTTTACCACAAATCCCTCTCTCCCCTCTCCCAGGACGTTGTTCCTCTCAGTTTAACCTTTCCCTTCGGGGGCCCTTTCTCCAGGCTCTTATATTTGTACGGACCTCAGCTGCTTAGAGAACCAAAGAAAGATTCACTTGTATTCTGTCGCTCCCTGACCGGCCATCCTCCCTCCAGCTTCGCCCTTTAACCATCGATTAGCAACCTGACAGGTGTCCTCCTTCCCCCTCGAGCACTGGCTTCTCTCAGACTCTGCAGATGCTCTGCCCCGTCAGCCTCTCTTCCAGGGACGGCAGGATCCCTCAAGGGGCCTCCGCTCCCACGGGAGGCTCTGGATCCCACCCTCTCTCCCAGACTCCCATCCGGCTGTACCTACAGGAACACGCCTCACCCTGCTGGCCGCCAGGGAGATGTTGATTGCTGTGCCTGCACACTACGTAATTTGGGGTTATCCTTTCTCCAGGACTTGACTTTTTCCCTGTGGTACTGGAAGTCCCCCTGGTACAAGGCACACATGCTCCACTCCCCTGTCGCAGCATCTTCTTCCAGGCTCTGGCCTCTCCTCCTTTATCCCGGCTTTCAACACCGCTCCTCTTTTTACATTGGTCTTCATTTCTCTTCTTTAGGGTTCTCTCCCCCATACAATCCTTCTTTGAGACTGCTCTTCCTATGGTTGCTGTATTGCCCTAATCTTTCTCTCCTGTCTTTCACAAACCCCTGCTTCTCTTCTTTTCTACCCAAATGCCAGTATCCCCTAACCCTCTCTCCTTACATTATTTCCCCAGCTCCTTTATTATTTCTTTATCCATTACCACTACATTGATAACTAATAACCCTCTTTCTCTCCCAAAAACCAAACAGGTCACATGTTCACTTGTGCATCCTGCCTCTCCCTAAAACAGAATTAAGCAACTTCTGCTTGGTCATAGTCACATTTGCCTGAAACCTTGAAAACTCTGACTCTTTCATCGCTTTTGTCAAACACTAACCCAGGACTGAGAACTCCGGCTGTCCCTCTGATTTCACCCCCCTTCTCCCTGCCTTGGTGTCCGCAGAGCTCAGGCCCCTGGCCAGGCCCTTGACTTGCCCTGATGCTGTGAAGCTGTATCACACCCACACACGTATTCTGGAGTCACCACCAGCTTCACATGTGGCTCTTGAAGCAAGCATAAAAAAACACATAATAGATTCATTATGAATAGGTCTTTAAATTATCATCCTGTGCTTTGGAAATCTATTAAGATTGCAATGTGGAAAGGGACTCTGGACCAACAGGAAACCAAACAAAAAAATTCAGGTAATTGTCTTTAACCTTTTTTGGAAGAAAAAACTGTGACCTTTCATTGATTACAATTGTGAATGATGGCATTTACCCCTGAACTAGAGGAATATTCTGTTTTCTCCAGCACAAGGTGACAGTTCCTGACTGTTCTTTTGACGGTTGTCTAGGCTACCTCACCTAGTGCCATCCATAAACTTATTTTTATTATCCACTTCCTGCCCTGAAGCCTGGAATAAAACTCCTTACCCACGAGTCTGGAAAACAGCTCTGGGAAGCATGACCCGACTGGTTTGGGAACAGTAATTGGCTAAGGAGCTCACCAAGTCCAGCAATGGAAGCAAAGCTCCAGGACCGTGTAAGGGAATCTCTCTGCTAAGGGCCGTCTTCCCTTCAGGGGAGTGACGTCCATCCCCATCCACCGAGATGAGGGAGCAATAGGCCCTGAAGATGGGCAGTCCAATCTGGTGGCCTGAATGTCAAAGTCAACACGATGGGCACAAGTGTGAGGACTGGCCCCCTTTCCCTCTCCTCGTGTGTCTGCTGTCCTGCCTGTGGGAGGTCCACAGGGCCATGGCAGAGCAAGACTGAAGTGAGACAGTGTGGCTGGGGTAGCTGGCTCCTGTGGGCTCATCGTGTTCATCCCTTGGTGGATCTGAATGTGAAGGACTTTATCTGGCTTTCTTCTAGGGAAAAACTTGGATGCCAATTTGAATGTTCAAGCTTGGTACCATGTTTCCCGTAAACAAAGTGACTGTCATTTCTTCTAGTTGTCGAGGCCTGCGTGGGGAAGAGCAGATAGCCTCAGGATCCTATCTCGAAGGTTATAAATGGGTTCCCTCAAAGTCACTGTACCGCCATCCAATTTCTCCGCCTTTTCCATTTGATGGAACAAAACAGAACTATAGGATTTTATCATCTGCTATCACAAATTTAAAACAAATTTAATCTCACCTTGTAATTCCTTAACCTGACTGCCTATCTAGGTCAGAAATACATCTGAGGGTTAGGCTGTGGCTTAAGGAGATGGATCAAGAGCACCTTCGGGATGGCCATGGACACACATTCTTACACTTACTGACCTTATGCCTGAACTCTGAAGGGCCACGCTCCAGTTGAAGAGCCATTTTCCACACGCCTGGAGAATGTCAATCAAGTGAGCAGGAGTATTTCCAACACGTTCCCAGGACATGGCATGCGGTCGGCACTCAAATATTGAATTAATGAAAGAATGAATGAATTAGTTAATTAATTCTAGGCCCAGTGGAAGGCTGGGTATAACATTTTCCTTCCATGAACTAGAATAAAAAAGTTAACAATATTAGAAACTTAAAGTGTATATTGGAAATAAACAGGCATTTCATTTGATCAAAAAAAACACTCCAAACTTTTAGTTTACTTTATTGTTCTTCAGACATTTTGGGGAGAAATAACATCCTCATATAAAGTATTATGAAGGAGCATTGGTTTCTTTCCTATTTTTAAAACTACTTTGGAGCAAATTAAACATACTCAGAATGCTTTATTAACTAGAACATTTAGTTGAACTAGTGTAATTACTACTCTTTGGGAATTACTGTGATCAGTGGGATTCCCACGTTTAGTCTCTGGTGGGAACGCCATGCACAGGCCGCTGAACCTCTGCCACAGGTGTCCACGAGGCCACAGGACGGGTGATCAGAGCTGCCTGTGCGAGGACCCTGGAGTCCACTTCGTACATCCCGCCAAAGGAGCAACAGCTAAACGCCACCCGGGAAGAACCCACTTCTGCTCTGATCCCAAATCGGCTCAGAGAGATGGCTGTTGTTGCTCAGTAAATAGTAAACCAACATCCTTCTGGATAAAAACTGCTTGAGAAGAGGCTGTGTTTATTTCTGTCCAGGTTCTGTGGTTCCAACTCACAGCCATACACAGAGCATGAGGTCGGGTTATGGAACAAACATGAAAGAATCATGACTAACTTTACAAATGAGAAACATATCCAATGACTCAAAACAAGGAGCAAAGAGTCCATACCCTCAATTCCACGCAGCCCCAGGTCACCCAGGTGAGAGACGACGGTTTAGGGAACGGGAGCCCTGAGCTTGGTCCTGCTCCCCAGAGGCTGTGGAGTGGCTTTCACAAGGCCTGCACTCTGGAGAAACTCCCAGCCAGGACAACACGCAGGAGGTTTTCCGTCTCATGCGTGCTCCTACGACAACTTGCATTTTGAGTCCACGCTGTAGCCTCCAAATTACATAGGAAAATGCAGCTCTCTGTTGCCAAAGCATAGAGCTATTTCTTGGCTCACTGACTAAGGAAACTTAAGAACTGTGATAAATATTTTCAATTTAACTGCTATTTAACTGTATGTTACAAACGTATTTAGACTTCTTTAACGTGACTTTTTCTATAAAATTTACATCTGGAATAAGAATAATTTCCAATTAATTTCTCAACTATATACAGGAGTCGACTTCCAAAATGGAAAGTGTGATCTTTTAAAAATTATTCATTGAAAATCTGAGTATTCCCAGATTTCAGAAATAATAGATAGACATTAGAAAACCTCAGTGAAATTTTAAGGCTTCACTCCCTATTTTCTAAGAAACCTAAGCCTAAATAAAGCTCCAAGAAAGTAGGGTTTCCTACCCCTGTGCCCTGTTTTCCCAGAGGCCTCTGTAAATTCCTGCAGCGTGCCGTGTGAATGAGGCAGCTGGTCCACTCAGGCGGTGCACACTCGGAGCTTGTAAGCAATTGCAGAGTCAATGCGTCTCTTGATTAAGAGCAGACAGCTTTAAGAGGAAGAGAAATCAAATTACACAGCCTGGTAAGAAGAAATGAGGAGAAACACTGTTCCAGAAAGACAGATGCACAGAGAGGAAGAAAGAACTAGGAGTAATTTAACTGGGGGGGGGGGGGGGGGATGATAGACAAAAGGGAAAGGGAAAAAAAGAAATGTCCAGGAAAAATGCATGTGTGTGTGTGTGTGGGGGGGGGGGAGCATGGAGGGAAAAGGGAATGTATTCACACTAGTGTGAAGAAAACAAGAGCTTGTTTATTAGGTTAAAGAAAGAAAATCTTGTAAAATCAGTTTGGAGCAAATGGTTCTATGTTCAGCCATTATGAAACTTAAATGAAGCAATTGCTGCTATTTTTTAATGAATCTTAGGTATTCTGCAAAGAAGTACCAAGGAATTAGGAATTTAATGTTCATAAGAAATGCTATTAAGAAGTTGTTACTACCATTTGGGTCCTCAGTACAAGTTGCTCCACAATTTAAACCAAAGGAAATTCCTGTTTGAAAAAAAAGTTATAACATTCGAATAGTCCCACTGGTAGCAATAAACTACTTGAATTTTGATTAAAGATAAAGAGTGAAAACCCGGGCTTGATGCCATAGGAGATACAAAAAGGAGGTACTTTGGTTTCTTTAGACACAAAGGATTTGTGAAGAATTAGATAAAGGATCTAGTTAGAAGATAACGCAAGAACGTCATGAGGGCTAAAATACAGGGTCCAGATGGTAAAAGCCATGAAAGGTAAATAAAGGTGAGGCAAGAAGCCAGAGCCATCAGAACTTCATGGAGAAATGCGAACATGAGCTGTTAGCATGGGAAGATGGAGAAGCAAACAACCCTGGAACAACTAAGTCCTACATAATTCTCTGATACTGGGCGATACGGGATTTTAACTACCATCTATTTTTTCAGCAAATATTTATTGTGCACACGCTATATTGCTAAGAGCTATATAAGACCCAAAGGCAGCCCATCTGATAGGGGCGCCTGGGCCCACAGGTGCCATCCACAGTCAAGACACGGTGGCCCAGAGCATGGCTCTCAGCTGGCCTGCCCTGGTTCAAAGCCCTGTCGTGCCACTAACTCAGTGGCCGACCTTGGGCAAGTTAGTGAAGTTCTCCCCTCGGTGTTGGTCTGTTAAAGGAAGATAATAACACTAATAGAGACTCCTTGGGCTATTCTGGCGATTAAGAGAGTTAACGTGTGTACAGCATGTAGAACAATGTCCAGCATATAATCAATAATTAAAACGACTACTATTGGGGATAAGCAATCTTCTTTCCCTTAATTCATACCTCTTGCTCTCCCCCTTAGTCTTGCATTTCCCCTTGGCTACTGTCCAATCTCTCTTTTTGTATTCTTGCAACACTAACTGAATATATGGCTTAATCCGTGGTTTCCTCTCTTCACTTCTGATTCGTTTCTCAGGCAACAGCGTGCTGGCCTCTGCCCTCGCCCCTTCACTGAAGGTGAACATTGGTGAGGGTACAAAATCACTGAAGACCTCCACGCTGCCAGATCCAGTGGTCACCCCTAGGTCCTCATCTTACTAAACCACTGTCTACACTTCAGAGTTGACACTGCATGAAACTACAGTTCACAGTTTCATCACTGAAACTCTCTCGATATCCTTGGTCCCATGACCACTTGGTTTCTTTTTTCTGGTGCTTCCTTTTATCTCAGTGTCTAGTCCACTTCCTTCTCCTTTTCCGCTGCTTACCCCGCACATGTTGGCAATCCCCAGGTTCCCATCCTTGAGCTATTGCCCCCTCTCTTTACATGCTCTCCTTGTGGTTGTAACTCCTGTCTGTACTTTCATGTCTTTTAAATCTTGACACACAGTTGGAAGTCCCGCAGCCAATGAAAGCTCAGCATCTCCAAAGCTAACCTCATTTATCACCCCCAACACTTCCCTCCACCTGTTATTCCACCTGTATTCCTGATCTCAGTTAATGGCTCCACTGGTCGACCCAACGACCCAAACCAGGAATCTGGAAATAACAAATGTGTCCCTCTTTTTCATCTTCTACACTCAGTCCTTCACTATACGTTTCAACTCCATTGTCCTATTTTTTCTCCATCTCTCCTACCATTGCCCCAGACCAAGATCTAATTATCTCTTGCCGAAGCTGGAACAACAGTTTCAGAACAGACCTCCTACTCCAGCTTGTCCCCTTCAAGCCATCATTCACAGAGCTGGCAGAGGGATCAACCTAAAACGGAAATTCAACGACACTGTTACCTGCCTAAACCCCACCCACCTCAGAGCCTGCCTGTCACCTACAGGACAAAATCCTGGACTTCAACACAGCGATACAGCCCTCCACCACATTCTCTCTCTCTTTTTTTTAATCTCTATCTTTCTATCCAGTTTCAATAACAGTCACCATGCTAAGAGTGATTACATATATATATTTGTAAAATATTGTAATATCTTGATGTAATATTATTATGCCTATTTTACAGATGGTAGATAGTACTGGAAGCAACTTGCTCATAGCCGTCAAGTCAGTAAAGTGGATCCCTGAATCCAAATCTAATCACATTCCCCAGTGAAATTTGCTTGAGGTCAAGGTCCACCTCGTTCCCTTTCTTGGACCTCCAGCACAGTCTAGAACAGTAACTGGTACACATAATGGCTGCTAGATAAATATTAAAGCCAATTAACTACTAAAAAGAAGAAAAGAGAAATTATAACAAGATAACTATAAAAGATCATCCTGCCACTGAGTGAGGAAGGAAAGAGATTCCAGATCGCTTTACAGGCATTATAAACAGAAGCAGCAAACTCCAAGACTGAGTTTGTTGAATGTGTTTCTTTTTGTGTACACCCAAACTTAAATATCTCCCACATTACGATATAACCTGCATGTTATCAAGAGTAACTTTAAGATTCTTTTCATTTTATTTCTTTTTTTTTTTTGCTGAGGAAAATTCACCCTGAGCTAACATCCGCTACTAATCCTCCTCTTTTCTCTTTTTTTGTACATGAGCTGCTGCCACAGCTTGGCACTATCGCCACACGAGTGGTGTAGGTCTGCACCTGGGAACCAAATCCAGGCCGCCAAAGCAGAGCACGCTACACTTAACCACAAGGCCGCCAGAGCTGGCCCGAGATTCTTTTTATTTTTAAATTTCATTTTATTCAAAGGTCTTATTTACTTTTAGAGAAGCAAAAATAAGGAAAATGTAAATATTTGCACTAAGTTTTCTGCTAAAGGAGCCAGTGTTTGTATGGAATATACGTGTGCACATATATATGAATAAAATGGAAAAAGTTCAAAGCATTTTCAAGTTTAGAAATAGATGACTTCAATAACATTTAGGAAACACATTCTTCAGACAAACAGATAACAAAGGATAAAAAGATCACATAAAACTCTGAGACCCATCAAAGAATTTCCATAATTATGAAAAAATGCAATTGTTTGGCCATTCTGTCTCCCAGGTTGCAACCAAATCAAACTTCAAATAGCGTTGTTGTAAATGGTTGAAGAAAAAGAAAATTAAAGTGGAAACATCCACCAAGCATTAAACATATCTATGAGCTGTGGCTTCAAGTAGTTTCACACCACTGGGCTGGGATAAAACATGCTCTGCTGGCATTTTCGTCTGCCAAAATAGCCATTTGCAATTAAAAATTAAAACTGGCACCACTTCTTTGCAAGCAATTATTACTAGGCTGCTGACTACCCTCCTTGTTGATAGTGTTTCTTATATCAAGACTTAATTCCATTTTGAAATATTCTTTTCTTGTGTTTCATTTCTTTTAGGCCATAATATTCCCAAGACTAATATTTTAATACTTTTCAACATTTCTAATCATAATATGATTCTCGCATGCTGAAGTATGTTTAAATTTCTGAAAACAGTTTCATTTGAAGGGGATACAGAACACTTTATGTTACTATGTTAGCATGGTATGAAGCGGTATAACTTGAACAAGGCCTCTCTCCATCTAAGGGAAATCAGTAATTTTTAAGGAACACAGGAGCAAAAATAACATGCAAACATCAATTTCTACAGATGTAGACTTAATTCAGAATAGAATATATGTGTAAATACTAAAGTCATTCATCGGGTCTAATTGAGTCCTGACACAAGGCATGGTCAAGAGAGCACAATTCCATCTTTCACCAGGAACCAGTAGGTAATTTGCAGATCCGGGGTATCAGTCAGTGAATCAGTCTGTATGCATGGAGCACCTTCCGTGTGGCAGATACTGTTCTGGGCGCTGAAGATACAGCAGAGAACAAGACAGGAGCCCCCGCCTTTGCGGAAGTGGGTAGAGACAGGCAATACACAGACTCCTGCTCCAGCAGAGGAGCGATGCTCTGTTTAAGTCTTGGAAGGACCACGTTGGCTACCATGTGGCACAGGGACCTCCCCAGAGGTTAGGAGGCGGCCCTGCAGCTCAGAGATGGGGAAGGGAAATGATAAGACGGTCAGATCACTTATCACAAGTACTCCTTCTCTTTAAGATAATATTTTAGACTATCCACAGTATCTCCACCATCTTGGCTGCATCACAGGCCCTGTTGTGCCCATTTCACAGATAACAATTCAGATGCCCAAAAGGGTGAAATGACTCATTCCAAGTCACAAAGCTAGTGGGTGGGAAAGTTGGAAACAAAGCAATCATCTCCTACTTCTAGCCTCATGCCTTTCTCCTCTAAATGAATCATCACTATCTTACTTCTAAGAAATCAGTCAGACTTGGGAGTTCCTTCAGCTTTGGTTCACTCTGAAACTCCTCTATGGAAGGCTTCCAAGGAAAATTACTCACTTAATCATTAAGCAAGCATTTATTGAGGGTCTGCTGGATACCAGGCACTTTGGATGCTTGCAATTCATAGATAGGGAGGAAATTTTCTGTGAGGGAAGCTCACCCTCTTGTGGGAGAGACAGATCAAGTATCTCACAATGACAGCATAGTGGGGCAAGCATCATTACAGTGACATTCCCAAGTCCCACAGAACCTGAGACAAAGGGCACTAAATTATTCTTGCAGGGGGAGATGTGCCCAAGAGGAAGCAATCCTTGATCCGTGGTTTGAAGAAACGGTAGGAGTTGGACAGCAAGAGTGCAAGGAGTGGGAGGAGCCCAAGAGAACAATGCCGGCAAAGGCCACAGAACGGAGCAGCTCAGTAAGGCTGGGGTCAAGTAAGAAGATGGGAGAACATCATGCCATGGTCTTGTGAGCTGTTCCAAGGGGGGTTAACTCACACTTCTGTCTCCATCTTCCCAACTCTTAACCCTCCCCCATCCACTGACATCACACTGATGACCCTCATCACTCCACTGAAGGTGCTGGAGCAAAGGCCATCAGTGACCTCCTTCATGACCAATTCAGTGAAATCTTACACACCTTTTCTAGTGCTTTCTGCAGCAGTGGAACTGCTCACCACAACCTGGTTCCTGAAAATAAGGTCTCCTAGCGTTTTCCTTGGCCTTTCGGTTGCCCTGTCATGTTCCCCAGGGTTTTTCTGTGAGCTCTCACTCTTCCATCCACTGATGGATGTTGGTGTTCCCCAGACTCTGTCCTCCATCTGTCTTCATCTCACTCTGCAGCTCCGGGCTGGCTCACTCATGCTGTTCATTGCTCTAACTACCATGAAACTGCAGGAGGCTTCCAGATCTAAATATCTCATCTAGGTATCTAGATTAAGCTCTAGATTTCTAAATGCATTCATCCATCCAAAAACATTTCATCAAGTGCTCTCTACATGCCAGAAATGGTTCTGGTTGCTAATCCAAGACTCAACGGAAAGAGACTGAGTGTGTCTGGTTCACTATTGTGTTTTTACCACTTAGGATTTCCACCTAAATGTCTTACAAACATCTGAAACTCAACAAGCCAAAATCTGAACTCATATTGCCCCCAACATGGACCCCTCACCTTTGTCCCACATATTAGGGAGTGGTACTTCCATTCCCAGTTCACCCAAGCCAGGATCATCCTTCTCACACCACACGTCAGACAGGTGAGAACAATCTGCTAATTCTGCCTACATCGCGCTCTGTAATTAAACTCCTCCTTCTTATCCCCAAGTTGCTGCCTAAGTTCCTTAGGTGATCATCTCTCACCTTTCTAGAACAGTCCATGTCACATGGTAGACAGTCCACAGACATTTCTAGAATGAATTTATGGATAAAAGAATACAAGAATGAATGGAAAAATTGGGCAACTGCCAGCATCTCCTTACAGGCCACACTGTTCCATTTTGTACCCTCCAATCCATTTACCAAACTGATAACAGACATCTTCCCAAAATTCATATCTGATTACATCGTTCCTCTGATCATGGCCATTCAGTGACCACTGCTACCTCCAGGATAATGAACAGCTTCCACGGCCGGCACTGGAGGCCATCTCTCCTCATCCTGCACATACTTCACAGCACTTAGAATGACTGCATTGACTTGACATTTCCTACCTCTGCCTAAGCCGTTTTCTCTGTCAAGATGGCTCATTCCTCCTTCCTTTTCTATGCGAAAATTAATTACTCATTTGTCAAACTCAGCTCATGCCTCACCTCCCCTTTGCAGCCTGTGCTGACCTTTCTGCCCTAACCCCACCTCCTCTCTGCCCAAGCCACTCTGTACTTCACCTCTAGAACAGCGCTGTTCCACACCTGGTCAGCCATGCTGGCATCTTTTCCCTGCCTGAGAGTGGGGGCCTTTGCCTTATTAACTTGTGAATTAGCACAAGCGGACACTCAAATGTCTGCAGATGGACAAATGAGTGAATGTATGAGTAGATGCTGAAGTGTCATGGAAAGACTACAGGCAAGGGGATGATCTGATACATTTGCATTTTAGGAGAACCCCATGGTGTCAGAGCGCCGAGCTGAAGGTTGAGAACAGGAGCTGATGACTAAGCAGGAGGGTCCTGTGAATGATCCCATGGAAGACATGGGGAGTGGCCGCGGCAAAGGGAAGAACAGACCCAAAAAGTACTTATAAAGTGGACACGCAGAATTTAATGATGATTTGGACGGCCAGAGGGAGCAACTGAGAAAAAAATGAAGATGTCGAGGATGACATGCAGGTCCCTAGCTTGGGTGACTGGACGATTTCTTCTAGTTTAAAATAACTATAAATTCCATTCCATGGCATTACACCAGTCAGAGAGACACAGGACAAGAGAGGAGACACACGTATCCACCACACTGTTTCCTGTGCGGTCTCTCAAAGCCACAGCCACTACATCAACGCAAACCTACACGCAGAGCCCATCACGCATTCCTCTACAATCACCATTCTTCTAAACTTTTCCTAAAGAGAGGAGGAATTGAACACAGACAAACAACATTCAAAGAAATATGCCATCTCCTGTTAAGAGAATAGCTCATCTCTTAAACTGAAGAACAGCTTAAGAGAGGAACGAGGCACAGCTGTTGGGTAAACCCTAAAGGACAGGAAGGGAAGGGACTGTCCTGGTCTCCACTAGCTGTAAAGACCGGAAGAAAGCACCTGAGGTATGGCATCTCCTGTTCTTACCACCCAGCTCATCAGTAGGCTAGGATACACACACTTGAAACCACACTTTAGACCATCAGAATACCACTATAATAATGATTTTGCATATTTGATGGAAATTTTTCTTTACCTGAAACATAACTTTAAACACACTATTCTTTTCTTGCTCTTGGCAATGAAAACACGGGTCAGGCATGTAAATCCATTCCTGAAGTACCTCATTAATCACAGTGCACTTGTTCTTGGCAAGAACCTTAATGTGCTACAAAAACTGTTATTAAAGTGAGATTTGGGGATTCCCAGGCTGGCAGGGAAATAGTTAGCTATACCGCTTTAGAAATTGTTTTCTTATAATTTCCTTTATTATTAACGGTCTTGTTAGACTTATAGATCAAAGTGAATTTCCTTTATTAATTTAATGTGTGAAGTCCGGCTATTCTAAAGCTCATTTCAACTCATAAGCAGCAATTGCCAAGGATGGCCTGTCCCTCAGGGTGAGCGCCATGGTCCAGAACCCTCCCCGAAGGGGACACCGCCAACCCTCTTCATGCTAATGTGGATCTAGCCCCCTATCTAAAGGCTCAGCACTATGGTTCCAGACTCCAGAAACTTACAACGGAAACTTCCCATCAGCACATCATATTGGCAAGCACATAATTCACTTCTTATCTTACCACTAAAGACACTGATAGATGGATAAACCCTGATGAGTAGAGAATTATCCAAAATTGAACCTCTTGAAAAATCATTTGTCAAAATTTAAAAATTCTGTAAGGCCATAAAAACCTGTTAAACACCAACATATTGAAAATAAAATGTTGCCTTATGGGAAGTCCTCTTCACGTTGCAGGGCAACACTCAGAAACACAAAGCTGAGAGCCAACTGTGGTGGTCCCCAACCCCCTCTGAATGTACAGCGTGCAACTTACCAAAAGCTAAAGGTGGGAAAGGGCAGCACATTGTACATTCAAAGCTATGAACATTCTGAGCAAACTCGAGGAAAAAAACCATTTTCCATACAGCATGGATTTTGCTGCCAAACTGAGCACAAATCATTATCCCCAAATGTGTTAGTAGATCTGACAGGTCAAAATAATTTATCAAGCTAATTAGGTAATAGGATTAATTATATATCAACTCAGGGGGGTGATGAACATGAAAAGTATTAGTAGTGTTTCTCTAAGTCTATCATTTATTACAGTAGCCACATCCAAATCAATGTGAATCTTACCTAAGTGAATAATAAAATTATACCTTCTCATGTAATAATGATGCCACACAACGTTCTCTTTGTGTACACTGTAAGAGGGAAAGTTGACTGGAATATTCTACCTAATTCTCATGTTCACAACAATCTGGGACTGTAAAATTTTCCAGACACCAGAGCCCCACAGATTAGAGACGCCACCAACTTCCTGACTCCCACTGGTCAGATTCCAGGTTCACCTATTTACAAAACCAGCCCCTTCTTCCATGTTATTTCAAAAAATGTTTCTGGTGTTGACGCCAATCCTCCAAGGCAGGTGGGAACTAGGTTTGGATGACATGCCTCATTTCTAAGAGAAACTCAGTCCACGTGTTCAAAACCTATTTTACTAGGAAACAAGGAACCTGTCAGTGAGCGCCGGCAACGCTCTCCAGGGTCTCCTAACGCTGATGTCTTTATGTTTCATTTTACCATAAAGAAGCAAACAAAAACAAAAACAAAAAACTCAAAGGAGAGGAGAAAAAGAAGGAAAAAAGGAAAAGAATTACACCGGATGTCACGCATCTGAAAATGCCCAGATAAAGGTAACTCCCAGGAGACTGAATGAATGGACACGGTGGGGGAAAGTGGCAAACCTTAAAGCCACTGGAAGGTTTTAAAAGCCTCAAAGAAAAATAAACACTCGTTTCCTCGTTGAGCACCTCTGCGGGACGGCGCAGCCTGACTCCGCGCAGACGCCCCTGCCCCACCGCCGGCCGGCGCGTCCGTGCGCCCGGGCCCCGTGCCACCTCGCCGGCCGCGCGCCTCTCCCAGACCCGGGCCACCTCCGAGCAGGAAGGCTACGCGCGCTGACAGATTTTCCGTTAGTGGCGGCTGAGGTGGCGGAGAGGCGTGCTTCCGGGCTCTCCCCACCAAATCGGTAGCGGCCTCCCCAGCTCCGCCTCCAGGGCTGAGGAGCAGGCCCTCCGTCTCCCTCTCCACGCGCCCTCCCCGCCATCACCTCCTGCCCGCTCCGACACACGCTCATTAGCTCCACACACGCGCACGCCTCCCTCTGCCTTTCCCAGCTCCCGGGCGCCCTCCTCGGTCAAGGCTGACGTCTCTCGGGACCTAATCACTCCCAATTATCCGCGCAGCCTGAGTCCGCGTCTGCCCGGCTCTCCCTTTGGTGCCTATGGCTGCCGAGCAGCCCCCCGGGTGCGCTCGGGAGAAGGTGCAGCCTGCGGTGGGAGAGGTGGGGCTGAGCGAGGTGGAGGGCTCCAGGGGGCAGACCACAAACACGTGCCGAGAAATACAGCCGCCACGTGCGCGCGCGCATGTGGGGTGTGTGTGCGCGCGTGTGTGCGTGTCTGTGTATGCTCGTGTGGTGTGTGTGCGTGTCTGTGTCTGCGCGTGTGGTGTCTGTGTGTGCGCGCGCGCCGAGCCAGGGCGCCAGGCACACGGGTCCCGGAGCGGTCGCGCGGGGACGCGGGTACTCACACGAACGCGTGGTAGATGAACGCCCAGCCGCGGGGTCTCTCCAGCACGTTGTACAGGTAGTTCTGCACCCGCCGGTACTTGACGTTGCGCCGGCAGCTCTGGCCGCTGGTGTAGGAGAGCGGCTTCCCCAGCAGGCTCATCCGGGCGCCCTGCTTGCCCCGCCGGCTCTCCCTCCGGCCGCCGCCGCCTAGCGCGGCCGCGCGGGTGCCCAGCAGCAGCAGCCCGTCGCCGCCGGCGGCCGCCGAGCTCAGCAGCACCCCGCCCCGGCCCGACTCCACATCCTTCATGCCGCCGCCTGGGCGCCCCCCGCGCGCCGCCGCTGCCGCGCCGCTCTGCGCCCAGAGCCCGGCGGCGCCGCCCTCGTCCCCTCCCGCGTGGCGGCGGGGCATGGCATCACCACCGGCACCGCGAGGGGCGCGCCGGTGCCTGCGGCGGGGGCAGCGGCCTCATGCGCGCCGGCGGGGTGCGAGCAGGAAGCCGCGGCCGACGGGGCGCCCGCCGGCCCACGACCTCCGGGACGGGCGGGGCGCGTGCAGCCAGCTAACCGCCGGGCGAGGGGGTGCGCCAGAGGCAAAGGAGTCCCAGTTTCTGGTAGCCTTCAGCTCCGAATTCGAAATCAGGACCTGTCTGGGGCGCTCGGCGAGGGCTTCTCTTGCTCCCTCTTATTCCCGCGGCTCCCGCTCGCTCCTTCCGAAGCGCCCCGGGGCTGGCGCGGGGGAGTGCGGGGCGCTCGGAGGCGCGCTCCCACGCGCGCACACCCAGCCCCAGGCTCCCCCTTCTTCCCTCGCTCCGCTCCCCACTCCCAGACTGCGTGCGCCCCCCTCCCTGGAGGAGACCGGGCTCCGAGGCTGGAGTTTGGTTCGGTTCTCCCTGGGGCTTTCGAGCTCCGGAAGCTTAAGTCCGCCTCTTGCCCTGGGGAGAAACTGGAGATGCAGGTCGCTGCTCTCTCCGCCCTACGCCGCCGCGCCCCGTCCTGCCCTCCTTCCGCGAGGGGTGGGAGCGGACGGCCCTGCCCGGCCAGGCCCTTCAGGTACAGCTGCCCCGGCGGGCGCGCGGTCCGCGTGGCGGCGAGTCCTCGGCTCTGGAGGGCGCGGACCCGCGGGACCCGGCTGCCGTGGCGGCGAGGCGGGGACCCGGCACCTCCGCGCGGCTCACTCCCGCCTGCGGGCTGCGACTTTCCATCCGCGCGTCAGACGGCGAGCCCATGAGGACCTGGACATCCTTCCGCGCCCGGGGGGACTGTGAGGGTGCCGCCAAGACCCCGAAGCGGGTCCTCTGCGCTTAACGAGTGCCGGGGGCTCGCCTGACCGCGGCGCGAAGCGCGCGAGAATGAGCCGGTTTCCCTCCGTCAAGAAATTTCCATTTAAGTCCCAGAAAGTCATAAAACGGCGAAGACTCGGCAGTGGCGGCGGCGGCCCCAGTGTCTGGGAGAAAAGTCCTAAAGGGTGGAGGGCCGGGACGCTGGCTCCTCGGGTCCCCGCCTGCTGTGACTTCCGCAGGGAGAGACGTGTCTCGAGTCGGCACCGGCGGGTCCCCCAGCTCTGACACGCGGCGGCCTCGGGCCTGCAGCTCCCCGCGTAGCAGCAGGACCTCACAGGCGGCGCTGGGGACGGGACGGAAGCCAGGCTTGGGGACTTCTCCCGACAGAGTGGACCCCCACACCCCGAAAGTGAAAGACAGCGATAGCCAAGTTCAACCGCAGGAAGAGCAAGGTTCCACCATGCGCCAGAGCAGACGGTGCCGATGTAGTCGCTCCCTGCGCCTCTTCCTTCCAGAAGCCCAAAGCCGAGGCACCCCCAGGCAAGAGTCTCCGCCCCCGGGATGGACGCGCTCCCACCTCCCTCCTGCCCTCGCGCCCGGCGGCGACTTTCTGCCTCTGGCAGTGGCTCCACCTAAAGGCTTTACTGTTACTTTCCCTTGTCATCGCTGTTATTGGCGTGAAGCCCTCTGGCCGGCTCCCGGCCGCCGGCAGGGCCCCGCCTCCCTCCTTCCTTTCCCCGAGCCCCTTGAAACGGGCAAGACTTGGAGCCGCTCATGCTCCCGCTGCCGGTGCGCCGACCACCGCGCCCCAGTCCGTCTGGATCCCGAGACCCTCTCGCCGGCGCAGGTGCGAGCGCGCGGGTCCGCGCCCGCGGTCAGGCAGATGCTCCGGAGCCTGCGCTGCGACCCAGCGCGCGGGCCCGGGGGTGGGGGCGGCGCGCCTGGCGTTCTCAGGTCCCTGCGGAGTTTCGGAGCCGGGACTTTCGGGGTGAAAGATCTCGAGACTGAAAATGACTCGCGTGCACGCTTTAAATTCGAAAACCTTGGCTTTTCTGCAGGAGGGAAAACGAACACCATTTCCTCTTAACCGAGCGGTTTTCTCGCCTGCGGACTTTGACGGCCTCGGCGACGGTGGGGTCACTTTCACCTCCGTGCCGCCCCCGGGCGCAGGCAGAAAGTTTCCTGGGAGGAGACCAGCTCTTAACTTCGCAGGGGCGCTTCCCTGGGGCGCGGCGGTGATATTCGGGAACCCGTGGTGCTGAGGAAGCTTCCCAGAAGTCAGATCCGGCGACAGCAGCCGCTTAGGCTGGGAGGGACCTTTGGGACCCTCCTTCCAGGGTGACCTGGGGTTAGAGAGCGCGTGCACAGCGGCTAGTGGCAGGGGCGGGGAGCAGCCTCGCCTCCCCGGCGGGGTCCCTTCCACGCAGCGGCCTGGGGACAAGAGCACGTGAAGGGGCGTTCACCCCGGGCCTCCGCGGGTCCTCATTCCCCCGACCCCCTCAGAAGGCAGAGTTCACTGGGAGACGAAGCTTGTAATTAGCTTTTTCTGTGCTGCGCCTTTGATACAGGTGATGCAAGGAAAATGCCGTTTGCTCTCCCTGTGTCGATACTGGTTGGGTGTCTCTGTATGGATGCTTTCTTGTGTGGAAAATTTTAACACGGTCCCAAATCTTGTAGTATCAGCTTCTTGAAATTGTCTTCACATTTTGATCTTTTTTCTCACACTATCTTCGGTTTTATTCATAAAACCCTGTTTGCTGTATTTGGCTATTCCTAGTTTTACTTTCTCTGACACGTTAGTATGGCAGCTCAACTGTCTTTCTTTCAGGCAACTAAAACACTTCTTTCTGGGAGTAATTTGAATACAGTTATTTGATCTTTTTAAGACCCATGTGTTTAGAAACTGTGTGAAGAGATTGATACAGAAGAGAAACATCTCCTTTGAGCTAGTGTCCTGGAAAATTCTGTTACAATTCTGTGCCCCCTAGTGGTGCTGACGTTTTACCATAACCTATTCAAAGTGGAGTTGAGAAAGCATCTTTCATGAATCTCCCAAAAACCAGTCATGTCTCCAGCAAGCACTCGTCAGTCGTGGGTGCTGTGCTGGCTGGAGTGCTGCGGGATGAAGGACGGTCCTGAGGCCGGCCAAGTGCCTGGCCTGGTGGGGGGATAAATGGACATGTGATTACACTGTGTGAGGAGTTCACAGGGGTTTTGTCCAGGACGTTGTGGGAACTGCAGAGGGTTTCCTGAAGAATGCAATGGCTGAGCCAAGTCCTGAGAAGTAACTGGCCTTTGGTGAAGATGTGAGAGCCGGGTATTCGAAGAGGAAACATTGGAGAAAATGTGAATTTTGAGAGCTGATCACCCCTTGGGACTGATAAGTAGTTGGATTCCACTGGAGCCCAGGGTGCTTTTGAAGGTGTGATGATGAGGAGGTGGGTGGAGAAGAAAGCAGGGACTCCACGGCTGAGAGTGTCACCCGGAACTGCAGATTCTGTCCTGACTGACATCGGGAGCTGCTGAGGAATGCTAAGCGAGAAACTCCACGTGTTGCTATTTCCACTTTCAGAAAAACACATGACATTAGTTCAGTTTAATGAACAAACAGTGTGGATTGAGCACCAATGCATGGTTCACACTGTTTCAAGCTGGGAGTTCAAAGATGAAGTGTCTGTGTTGGAGGTTAGTGACAGCTGCCAATCTGCGGACGGATGTCGACCCAGCCTGCAGCTCTCAGGCACCATTGTCTGGTGGGTGGTGCTGCCATTCACTGAACTGGGAGAAACATCTGGGAAGGCCATTGGGGAAGGGGCAGGCATGGAGTTCAATTTTGTGTTAAGTTTGGCATGCGTGTTGAGACAGTCCAATGACATGTCCAGTTGTATATGTGGATCTGCAGCTCAAGAAGGAGCTAGGATTCTAAATTTGAGAATCAACAGCCTAGATACATACATTATATGTATATATCAGATGAAAGTGATAGCGGAGATCAGATTACCTGGGAAAATAGGTAGATTGGCTTAAAAAGGAAGAGGCCTGTGGATCCACCCCGATAGTCAGGAGCCTTCAGGTGTGGAAGCAAGGAGAGGGAGGGAGATGAAAAGAGTGAGCTGGGTAAGCACTGAGAGTCACTGCCGGAAAGAGCTTCAGTGGGAATGCTGGAGAGAGAGCGCATGAGATGAGAATTTTGGATTTGGCAACAAGGAGGTCATTTGAGGAAGCAGTTGTTGCCTCTGATTTTTGTTTTCTTGCAGAATTGTGGAAATAGAAATCGGGTCAGAGTGGGCAGGAAAGAAGAGAAGATGAGGGAGTGGAGATAGTGATTCTAAGGGGTTGTAGACATCTGAATTAAGGAAGGTTCTAAGAAGACACAGGTCCTCCCACGGGTGCTCCCACAGGTCCTCCCACAGGCCCTCCCACAGCCTCTCCCACAGGTCCTCCCACAGCCCCTCCCACAGGCCCTCCCACAGCCTCTCCCACAGCCCCTCCCACAGGCCCTCCCACAGGTCCTCCCACAGGCCCTCCCACAGCCCATCCCACAGGTGCTCCCATAGGTGCCCCCACAGCTCCTCCCACAACCCTTCCCACAGGTGCTCCCATAGGTGCCCCCACAGCCCCTCCTACAACCCTTCCCACAGGTCCTCCCACAGCCCCTCCCACAGGTGCCCCCACAGCCCCTCCCACAGCCCCCCCACAGCCCTTCCCACAGGTCTTCCCACAGGTGCTCCCACAGGTCCTCCCACAGGCCCTCCCACAGCCCCTCCCACAGCCCATCTCACAGCCCTTCCCACAGGTGCTCCCATAGGTGCCCCCACAGCCCCTCCTACAACCCTTCCCACAGGTCCTCCCACAGCCCCTCCCACAGGTGCCCCCACAGCCCCTCCCACAGCCCCCCCACAGCCCTTCCCACAGGTCTTCCCACAGGTGCTCCCACAGGTCCTCCCACAGGCCCTCCCACAGCCCCTCCCACAGCCCATCTCACAGCCCTTCCCACAGGTGCTCCCATAGGTGCCGCCACAGCCCCTCCCACAGGTCCTCCCACAGCCCTTCCCACAGGTGCTCCCACAGGTGCCCCCACAGCCCCTCCACAGCCCTTCCCACAGGTCCTCCCACAGGTGCCCCCACAGCCCCTCCCACAGCCCCCCCACAGCCCTTCCCACAGGTCCTCCCACAGGTGCTCCCACAGATGCTCCCACAGGTCCTCCCACAGGTGCTCCCACAGGCCCTAAGGCGAGTCTGAGCAGGAACTGGGTGACCTGAGCTGCAGTTTCAGCTGACAGTGTTTCACTGTCATTTGTGAGGTCTGAGACAACTTGGATAACTTCCATTGATTTTACTCAGTAGTTTCAGAACATTTTTAATAAAAACTGTCATTTCTTATTTCTAACATTTCAAAAAAAGTTCCACTTTAACAAAACGCATTTTCATGTTTAGTTTTACCTACAAGGAAGATGAGTGTTGGGTAAATGACACATTTTTGTTTGATTTTATTTATTGGGAAAGGCTGAGGAAGGACCAGATCAGCCAGGAAAAGCTGTGTTGTATTTTCATGACAAAAGCCGACATCTGTCAAACATTCCAGTTTTGGAGGGTGCTGTCTAGAGCTTCCGGGGACCGGTCCCAAGTCACAGGGTGGGGACGTCCTGGAGTGTAACCAGAGGTGTCTTTTTCTCTCTTATACGATGCTTCCAAACAAAGTTATATCAACAGAAAGGCTGGTAACATTATTTTTGAAAACCAACACCTTAAAGAGTAGTGCTGCTTGTTTGGGCTACTTAGGGCAACACCTCCTGCCTTTGGGGGGCACGGCCAGAAAATGCTGAGACTGGGGCCTGAGGCCAGAGGAGGGGCCGTGACAGGCGGGGTCCTGCTGCCGAGGTCTCCACGGGGGCCGCTCAGGTTGTGGGAAGGATCAGAATGCAACAGAGACCTTGGACCTCGTGTGGGAACCGTGACAGTGAAAGGAGGCGTTTTGTGGGAGAGGCATGTGTTCTGAAGACAGAGGGAAAGTGGGGTTGCAACCAAGAAGTTTTGCATTTTGGTTTCTTCTTTGGTCTGTTGTCTAAAATGTTGACAAGATATAATATAAGGTATTAGTGTATTTTCAAAGTTTATGGTTTTGTTTTTGCTTGTTATTTTGTATGTAAGACTGACGCCTTTTGAGAAAAAGAGGGACAAAGTTGAAAATTGTTTTCAGGAAAAAGATATTTCCTGATGTGAATGGAAAGATTAAAAATGAGTAAAAAACTGGTGGCCACAAGACCCAATGTTGGGCGATGAGTATTGAAAGTGGAGCAATAATTACCAATAAATTAGTTCTAAACTGGTCAGGGTATGGTGATTTGGACTCAGGAAAATCTGAGCTGTGGGATCCTGGTTCCTGGTGAGTCACTGAATTTCTCTGTCTTCATTTGTTTCACGTTTAAAGTGGGCATAATAATATCCTTATTATCGGACTTTGTGAGGATTAAATGAAATCGCTCACGTGAAGGCCTTGGCAGGGCCCAGCCCACAGTCAGTGCCCATGGATGCCACTGATGTTCGTGCCTATCGAGATTTACCACAGCTGCCATTTGTGACTCAGCCTGCAGCTTGAAAATAGTAGCTGATCAATTTTCTGAAAGATTAGCTTCTGAAATTTTTAACATTTAACTTAAATTTAGCGGAAACATAAAAATTTTAGAAATATGAACTTGCAAAAGACTATGCTTTTTATGGGTAAACCTTGAGATAACCCAGAAGCAAATCTCCAAGTTTTGCAGAGGATAACTTTCAGGTGAACTATTTGTGAAGTTTAAAAGCAAATGAAAGCAACCATATCTGATAATATACCAGGCTTTGCATTCCTTCATTATTTTATGATACTTCATCAAAGTTTGTAGGTATAATTAGGCAAAGTAAACCAAAATGTGTACAGCTTTAGATATTACGATACTTCTGACAGCAATATTCAGATGGTGATGGACACTGCGTTCTCTCACTCCAAGATGTGTGTGATACTCCAGATGTGTGTGATACTCCCGATGTCTGGTGATACTCCAGATGTGTGTGATATCCAGATGTGTGTGATACTCCAGATGTGTGTGATATCCAGATGTGTGTGATACTCCAGATGTCTGGCGATCGGTCTGAACTCACCACTAAAATATCTGTGAATTTGTGATTCTGAAGGTTCTATGGATCACAGAGGTCTGAGAATTTGGTGTCAATCTTAGAAAAAGCCTGAAAAGCACCCCTATAATTTTGCACAGTGTGTCTAGGGTCACAGACACTCAGACAATTCGTGACCCAGCAGCTGTGGATCCCAGACTGTGAGTCCCGGGCTGCATCGTAAGGAAGGGTTGTCTGAGGGTTCTCAGGGGCTGTCTTCAGGATGCCTCGTTCTGGGTTCTGGACACGTGGGAACATTTGGAGGAGCAGAAACTTCCCGGCTGCAGCTAGGAGTGCAGGTTTCCGGCCTGCCTACCTGAAAGCTCACTTTAGGACAAGTCGCTTCTCTGAGGGATCTGCCTTAGTACCTGTTCTCACTAACCCAGAAAAATCAGAAGAGGATTTTTGGTTTTATGAGGCAATTGGAAACAGCCTGCGCATTTGTTTGCAGTGGGTGTTCCAGGGCGGCGGCCCCCAGCACCGCGCACTCCCTCCCCCACCATCCCCCAGCTTCACCATCCCCCAGATGTCTGAGCATCTGGTTCCTAGCCTGTACTGTGATGGCTGGCGGTCTGGGTCTGGGGAAGCTCAGGAACGTTTCCCACATCAATTAATGGTAAGTGCTCCTTCGCTTTCTGCTATTTGGGCTTATGAAAGGTTTCACAGGAACGCTCTGCTTTGGGGTGGTGGGGTAACCTGCCTCCTGATGAGTCTTATGTCAGGGGTCGTGGGACAGGGAGGTCTGTGGGCTCCATAAAGCCTTCAATGGGCAGAACTGGGATTCTGGATCTCTGTGACAGCTCCTCCTGTGAGAAGCACCTCTCTGAGTTCTTGAACTCCCGTTGCTTTCTTCATGTGGTGTGCCGCAGGAGCACACTTACTCAGAATAATGACATTTCTGCTCCAAATTAATGTTTCACAGCTTGGATATTTTAGGTCCAAGAGTATGATGTGTGTGTGTGTGTATAAACATATAAATATGTATTGATAAAATCACAATCCAGTGCTTCAGAGTATTGCCCAGCAACATGTACAGACAACCAGGGTCATCTACTCATGCAACGCAAGGGAAGGTCATGGGCCCATCAGGGCTTCAACTCAGGTGCCTGGGTCACAGTCATTTCTGGACTTAAATTCCTTTTGATGCAGGTTCGGTGAGCAGAGGAGTCGAAAGAAAGATTTCTTGGACTCTCCAGGTCTGGCAGTAGTGCTCTTTTATTTAGAGAATAGTGTGGAATAGCATGGGGACAGGACCCTTGGGCAGTCAGAGCTACTGCTGCAAAAATGAGTTGAGGGTGGGGCTACATTTAAGGCATAGGTATGTGAGTTATTGCTTTACAGGGCAAAGGAAAGAATACGTAAAAAAGTTGTTAAAATGATATCAGTGCCGGTAGGTTCTGGTTATTGGGTGGTCCTATAACTTTTAGATAAGAATCAAACCGGGTTAAGTAAATGGCAGAAGCCACAGCTTAAATATTCTCTTCAGCTAAAGACAAAGGAGGATGTTGGAGGGGGGTCAGTTACATGAGGTTGCCAGACAGTAAACAACTTAACTCCCTGCCTTCCCCATTGAGAGTTTCCAGAGATAAGGCCATCCCGCCTTCCTCCTGGTGCAGAGGGAGACACCCCCACAGATGGAGACTAGCTTCACAAATGCAAATGTCTCTCATCAAAGGGCAAGCAAATTCCACTCTTCAGAGCCCCCTTCTCATCTGCAGTTTTAAAAGTAACCAGCCTAAAATCCTCATCACTTTCACTGTTGACCAACACCCTGGCATGGGAAAATCTCAGCTTCATTCTTATCAGTCACCTCCAGGAGTTAAACTCTTGACGCTGGGTCTGAAAATGGTGACTGGAGTTCCATGATTGGTTCAACGACTTCCACACTGCCAGCTACCTAGCTGCCCGCTCACTCAACCTCAGGGGTCCTCTTGACTGGCCATTCCTGCAGGGCACTGTGTGACGTGCGCTGGAGAGCCTCCTGGTGCAAGGCCTACCGTGAGACTTAATGAACAATTACTGTCTGGCAGACCATGTCTCACCCAGAGCCGAAGCTGGGCCATCCTCCCTAGCCCTCCCCAGGCCCCCGGGTGGGCCTCTCAGAGTTCAGTCCTATAGTTGTTAACTGGGTCATGGCTAATTGTACTTGAGTGTAGACAAGAACTCTATCTTGTTCTTTTATGAGAATTCCTTCATTCATCAGTTCACTCAACAGTTGTTGACTGAGTGCCTGCCATGTATCAAAACTCCAGAACAGATACTATGCCTTTAATGCAGCATGCGGCTTATTGTAACTTTTCGAAAGCTTTAAAACCTTTGCAGAGCAGATGTATATACATAACATAGAATGATAGAAAGATTATCTAAAGCTTGATAACCTGAGACCATCCAATATGTTTTTAATCATGCATTCGTCCGTCTCAATTCTGTGCACAGCAGTGCATGTGCCCTGACAGGGCATCTGTGATGTCTGGAGGCAATTGGGTTGGCTCAGTGCAAGGAGGTGGAGGGTGTGGGAGACACTGCGACTGGTGTCCAGGGGCTAGAAGCCAGGGATGCCTCCAAATGTCCTGCAGCACACAGGACGGCCTCCACAACAGAGTTATTCTGCCCGCAATGTCAAACGTGCTCAGCTCAAGGAACCCTGCCTTACACTCCAGACCAGCCTCTGAAGGTGTTTAGGTAAGAGTTGCTTGCTGTCACCTGGTAATTTATGTTGGTCTATATACCATTTGTTTCTATGTTTAGAATTTTAGTTTTTACTATTTGCCTGGGGAAATGCTGCTAGATATTCACAGGAAAAAATATTTTCCCATTTAAAATAGAATCTTCCAATGTGCATGTACCAGAGAAAGTCAACAGGTAAGCACATCTGTCTCAGTAATATTCTAGAAGGTTAAAGCAATAACAGTACTTACTATTTATCCCTAAAAAGTGACACATCTTCCTGCCTCTCCCACAGTCAGAGATGACAGGGGCAACAGGAGAGTCAGGGAAGAAGTGGATGGCCAGCTGCTTCCGAGTCCTGAGGGCTGTTTGAGACAGTCCTTCTTGATGGTATAGAATATAGAATATAGAAAGGACACCGTCAGTTTCCTCAAGTTCTGTCTAATTCCACATAAATTTGTGTGGGCTCTTTAGGTTGGGATGGTGAAGAAATGCCAGTCAGCAGACTGAAATCACCATGGTTTGCAGCTGCCAGTTTGCCACTTCACTGGAGAGATTTTCTGAGATTCAAGCTGGACATTTGGTCTGAGTGTCATCTTAATGCAAGTATTTCCATTGTGGGTTGCTACATCTTTTTTTGAGGAATTTAATAAAAACCACGTATTCCTTGTGGTAATCATAACCTTAGAAGAGCTATTACAAACTGACAATATTTTTTTATGTCAGTTAATAACGTAGGAATGTATTATAGTGGCTAGTAATTTTCCTGCATAACAGTGGTCTTTGGGTGAGAAGGAAATCTATTAGAATGGGAAAATATCAAAAGGAATAAAGCAACTTCATACAGTGTCTTACTGTCATATTATCTATGAATAAATTTACCTATTTTTTATGGAAAAACTTGTTTTGAAGATCTCTTTTCTTAATCAAAGACATGTTTTCTACAGGCAGTATTTGTTTTCTACGTATACACATATGCATATTCACTTTGGTTATAGACACACAGGCACAAAGAGCATCTAAAATATTAGCTTTATTTCTACCTTTGCTGATCTAAGCTCCTTAAACTTCCTTGTCCAGGTAAAGAAAGTCGTTCCTTTAAGAAACATAAAACTGCCCCTCAGATATGAATTAAGAAGGTACTCCTATTTCCTTAACACTCCTTAAATGATGTTCCAATGTTTGGTTTAAATAAATATCATTAAATTTATGCTAGATTGTTTTCTGTTATGAATTATACTTGAAAAATCAGATTTTACCTGGATTAATTTAAATCACAGTATCTCTATCTAACACATGAGTAAACTTCGATCCCTTCTTTAGTCTCTTTGTCCCTCAATTTCCTCATTTTCACAATGAGAGATAAGGATTCCAGGAGAGGAATTAAGTTACATAATGTATGCCAAGCCCCTCACCCTGGTGGGTGCTCTGTACGTGTTAAGTTACTGTTCACATGCCTCTAATTTTGTTACAGGAAAATATGAAAAGTACTTTAGGAGAAAATAAGCATCACAACATGTTGGAATGTGTATCTATGTATTTAACATTTTTTTGTTGTTAAAGGAACATGATTAACTGGAAAATCCAACATCACTCAGCTGTACAGATGAATATGTTTTCAGTTGCTCCAAAACTAAAGCAAATATATGGCAACATTCACGTATTTGAATCCAAGAGGGCTTAGTCCCTCCCTCCTACTCTATGTTCTTTTTATTTTCTTTATTTTTTATTGTAAGTCCTCATGGACTTTGTCTCCACAGCAGAATGAGCCACCAGCCCCAAATGGCGGGTGTTCAGATTCCCTTGTCACTTTCCCAGAGCAGAAATTGTGGGCTCAGAGTGACGTCCAAACACAGATTCTTACCTCATTTGGGACACTGAGGTGCTTGTCTGTCTCTGTTATTTTATAGAAACCTAAATTGCAAGCAAATGTAATTTCAAAGATAAGCAAACAAAAAAAAAAAAGACTTAAGAGAGAATTTGATGACATTGCGTATTCTCTGTTTTCTGGGAAAGGTCATAAGAAACTGAGTTTTGTTTCATTTCCTTTCCAGGAGAAGGAAAAATGACTCCACGGTGCTGTGTGGGGTCCCCGTCTCTGCGCAGCAGTCATGCTCCGGGGAGGGGCTCTGTGGATCCAGATGCAGCTGAAACAGAACAACACAAATGGAAAACGGTAGGTGATCAAAAACGTTAGTCAGACAAACACAAGGATCTTAATGATATCCTGGGACATAGGCATTCTAATTACTCTTTTTAATGAACAGCACGCACACACACTAACTGAAGGAACAAGGAAGCATTCGGTGGGTGCTCTCTTTCTGGCTTTGTGGAAGAAGATTCACGATGGTCCAGCCTCACTCAGAGGCCAAAAACTAATGACAATGGGAATGTTGACAGGTAAGTGGAGCTACCACCCTGACATGTTGGCCGAACTTAAGTGAACTTGAAATTCAATTTTCGCAGAGTGTCAGGGTTGGAGGCAGAGGGTGGCAGGAGAAAAGCTACTCCAGGTGGGGGTCAGTTGGTGGCTCTCCCTGCCTCGCACTTCAGGGGCTAAATCCTCAACTAAGGGCTAATTGGAAGAAGACTGAAATGGGAAAGGAGGCTTTCCCAATAATTCCTCACAAGTCAGTATGCAAGCATTTGCAGACTGAAGCCATATCCTCTGGGTAGTTCAAAACGGCTGTTAGAGGCATGCCACAGAGATGCTGTGAGTTCAGGTCCAGACCACCCCAATAAAGTGAGCATCACAATAAAGCAAGTCACATGAAGTTTTCAGTTTCCCAGTGCATACAAAAGTTATGTTTACACTATCCTCTTGCCTATTAAGTGTGCAATAGCTTGTGTCTAAGAAAACAATGTAGATACCTTAATTTAAAAATTTCTTTATTGCTGAAAAATGCTAACCGGCATCTGAGCCTTCAGCGAGTCATAGACATTTTGCTGGTGGAGGGTCTTCCCTCGGTGTTGATGGATGCTGGCTGACCAGGATGGGGGTTGCTGAAGGCTGGGGTGGCTGTGGCAGTTTCTTAAAATAAGACAACAGTGAATTTTGCCACATCAATTGACCCTTCCTTTCATGAACAATTCCTCTGTAGTAAGAGAACTAGAATGCGATGCTATTGGGAGAACATTTTACCCACATCAGAGCTTCTTTCAAAATTGGATCCAATCCTCTCAAACTCTGCTGCTACTTTGTCAACTAAGTTTATGTCCTATTCTGAATCCTTTGTTGTCATTTCAACAGTCTGCACAGCATCTTCACCTGGAGTAGATTAAATCTCAAGAAACCGCTTTCTTTACTCATCCGTAAGATGCAACTCCTCATCCGTTAGAACTGACAAATAGAAATGGCAAGCGACAGGAGTATATGAGGAACCCATTTGGTGTAAAACTAATTCGGCCTGATCTTGTTTTTCCAAAAGGGCCTGTCCCTGGCCATGGAGCATGCATTGTATATCTGCTTTAGACATTCCCTATGGCAAGAACAAAGGCCCTTGAGATAAAGGTGCAACTTCCCTCCCCCTCCCAACCTTGGCATTTCCTTAAGGATTAAGCATCTTTCCTTAGGCTAGTAACTGATTGCTGTGCTCACCTGTGACCGCCCAGCTCGAGACAATAGACTTGCCTCCTGCTACGTCCTCCCAGATAGCAGACCCACTACCTGCTGCATCCATCAAGCGCTGTGCCGACAGGGCAATCTTGTGACTATTGTGGGAGGGACATTTCAATCATATGTGAAACATCTTGTTTGGGGGTATATAACGGCTCTGTATACCTCACTTCTTTGGTGTCCTTTCTTCCTTCAGGAAGAAAGGCCCCGGGCCATGGTCCTCAGATTTTAGCTCAAAATAAACTCACCCAAATTTTCATTTATAGATTGGTTATGGATTATTTTTGTCGACAGAGTTTTATCATGAGATTATAGTAATTCAGTCACGTGTTCAGGCTCCACTTCTAACTCTAGTTCTCCTTCTGTTTCCACCACATCGGTGGTGACTTCCTCCACTGAAGTCTTGAACCCCTCAAAGTCATCCATGAAGGTTGGAATCAACTTCATCCTAACTCCAGTTAATGTAGATATTTTGACCTCTTCCCCTGAATCACACATGTTCTTAATGGCATCTAGAATGGCAAATCCTTTCCAGAAGTTTTTCAGTTTACCCTGCCCAGATCATCAAAGGAATCACTGTCTATAGCAGTTATAGCTTTATGAAATGTAGTTCTTAAATGACAAGATTTGAAAGTTGGAGTTACTCCTTGATCCATGGGCTGCAGAATGGATGCTGCGTTAGAGGCATGAAAACAACATCATCTTGTTGTACGTCTCCATCAGAGCTCTTGAGTGACCAGGGGCATTGTCAATGAGCGGTAATATTCTGAAAGGAATCTTTTTTTTCTGAGCAGTAGGTCTCAACAGTGGGCTTAAAATATTCAGTAAGTCATGTTGTAAACAGGTGTGCTGTCATCCAGGCTTTGTTGTTCCATTTACACAGCACGGGCAAAGTAGATTTAGCATAATTCTTAATGGACCTAGGATTTTTTGAATAGTAAATGAGCATTGGCTTCTACTTAAAATCACTAGTTGCATTAGCCCCTGACAAGATACAGCCTGTCCTTTAACGCTTTGAAGCCAGACATTGACTTTTCCTCTCTAACTATGAAAGTCCTAGATTGCTCTTCTTTCAATAGAAGCCTATTTCATATACATTGAAAATCTGTTTTTCAGTGTAGCAACCTTCATTGATTATCTTAGCTAGATCTTCTGGAGAACTTGCTGCAGCTTCTACATCAGCACTTGCTGCCTCACCCTGCACTTTTATGTTATAGAGACGGCTTCTTTCCTTAAACCTCATGCTTTAAACTTTTCTTCTGCAGCTTTCTCACCTTTCTCATCCTTCACAGAATTGAAGAGAGTTAGGGCCTTCCTCTGGATTAGGCTTTGGCTTAAGGGAATGTTGTGGCTGGTTTGATCTTCTATCCAGATCACTAAAACCTTCTCCACATCAGCAATAAGGCTGTGTCACTTTCTTATCATTCATGTGTTCATGGGAGTAGCAATTTTAATTTCTTTCAAGAATTTTTCCTTTGCATTCACAACTTGGCTAACTGTTTTGCCCAAAAGGCCTAGTTTTTGGCCTGTATCTGCTTTTGACATGCCTTCCTCACTAAGCTTAATCATTTCTAGTTTTTGATTTAATGTGAGAGATGTACGACTCTTCCTTTCACTTGAACACTTAGAGGCCGCTGTAGGGTTATTAACTGGCTCAATTTCAGTATTGTTGTGTCTCAGTGAGTAGGGACACCAAAGGAGAGGGAGAGAGATGGGAGAAGGGCCGACGGTGGGGCAGTCAGAACACACACAACATTTGTAGGTTAAGTTCCAGTCTTATACAGGCGTGGTTCATGATGCCCCAAAACAATCACAAGAGTAGCATTAAAGACCACTGATCACAGGTCACCATAACAAATACAATAACAATGAAAAAGGTTGAAATATTGTGAGAATTACCAAAATGTGACACAGAGACAAGAAGTGAGAAAATGCTGTTGGAAAAATGGGACCTATAGACTTGCTTGATGCAGGGTTTCCACAAACCTTCCATTTGTGAAAAACAGAATAAAGTGAAGTGCAGAACAAGGTGTGCCTGTAGAAGTAGTTTAGTTTAAAAGTGTCCCAAGTTGTTAGCGTCCTCAGAAGTTTGGAAGAAGCAAAAGCAAGGATGCTATCCACTAGCAAGTGAGGCCTCGAGGACACCTGCAGATGACATTCCAAAGAGTGGAAGCTCATTGTCAAAGCTGCAAACACAAGAGGAAACAGGATGACGTGGATGAGAGCATCACAGTAAACAGACGCCTGAATCAGCTAGCAAAACTCTTAGAGACTGGGTTTACCAAACAGGATATAAAATGGCTGTGTTTAGCTTTTTTAAAGGTTTTTTCTTTTTAAAAAAAGGATTACAATATATATAAAGTGATATAAAATTAAACAAGCAGACTTGAAAAAGAATAAAATAGAACTTTCAGAAATGAAAAAATATTGACATGAAAGCAATGGTTGGGTTAAATGGATAATTAGATACTTCATGAGAAGATTAGTGAACTAGATAACGGATCTGAAGAATTTATCCAGAATGTAGCACAATGAGAAAAAGAGAACATATAACGGAAAAGAGAGAGGTAGAACAGAGTGAAAACTTCTAATACAATTTAAATAATTGGAGTTCTAGAAATAGAGGAGAAAGAATGAGGTAGAGACAATATTTCAAGAGAAAAAGGCTGAGAAATTTGCCGGTCTGATAAAAAGCATCAATCTATAGAGTCATGAATCAAGGTAGAATAAACAAAAAATAAATAAACATCTAGATTAGCTTAAGTACAGAATGCCATAGACGAAAAGAAAAATCTTAAAAACTACCAGAAAAAGGAAGAGTGGTTATACTGACAGTTGACTTCTCGACAACAACAAGGGAAGCCAGAAAACAGTGGACTATTTCAGTGAGATGAGAGAAAATTCCTATCAAACTAAAGTTAGGTACTTTGCAGAAAGAAAAAATATTGTCAGATGAGGAAAAGTGAGAGAGTTTGTAACGAAAGATACTCTCTTTAAAAAGCTCAAAAGACGTTCTCCAGGCTAAAGGAGATCTATTCCACAGGGAAGATGCAAAAAAGAGTAAAGGACAAAAAAAGTGGAAAATACGTGAGTCAATATTTGTGCAACATTGAATGTACAAAACAATACTTCTTTTTGGGTTTAAAACAGGGTAGAGCTATGATATCCAATGATAGTTACAGATAAGTTGGGAAGGCATGATCAGATTTAAAGCTTTAATAAGATAATTGTTTAAAAGGAATGAAATTTGAATTTCAGAGTTTTATAAGTTAAGTAGGCATGATGGAAATGTTAAGGAAACTAGTAAACTAATAAATACAGAATGTTTAACTTCCAAATCTGTAGAAAGAAAAATGAATGAGGAAAAAATGTCCAATTAATATTTTAAAAGGTAAAATAAACAAAAAAGAAGCTGATCAGGTGGGACAAGAGAGAGCACCAAAGAAAAGAGAAGAAATAATTCCAAGTAGAGATGCCCCTCACTCCTGAAGTCTCCATTGTCTAGATACTTGCAATAATGACTTGCATACGTTTCATAAAAAATTACTATCTGAAATGAAAACCATCTATGATATTCCTTACATGCAGCAATAAAAATGTTGAGTCCTGTGTATGTTCTGGAAAGAGGTCTCACAGTTCCTGCAGGAGTGTCTCAGCTGTTTCCCTGACAATGTCTTATTTCTTACTAATGTTGTTTTCCTGAGGGTTTAGCTTCTGTGCTTGTTTCTGCCAGTTACCCAGGGGCACCAACACCTAGATCCAATTTAGATAGTATCCCTACCATGTCTAGCATATGATTTCTTTGTTTAGTTATATAACAGGACATATTTATTATTAAGCATAGAAAGTCAAGGTAATTTGCATTCAATACTCCGCGGAATAAATACACACTAGACTCAATATACTTAATAACATCTATTAAGTACTAAATAATTAGATAAGTTGGGTTTAAAATGTGCTCTATAATGCAGAAATCTTTGGTCCTTTGTTACATGAGTTTTAGTGTGTTTTACTGGTGTTTGGGGAAATTGATCTCAGTTTTAATTGTATTATTATTACAATGTTTCCTAATTTTATTTTGAAACATATATTTCCTAATTTTATTTGAAAGATTGTAAAGATATAATCAAATATCTAGTTAGAAGACAAGGATTTTTAGACTTGGTTAAAAAATAAAAGACTGACCTAAAACTTCAGGAAACAGTCTGAAATGGAAGGATGGGACGAAGACACACGGCACAAATGGAAGTCCACAGAAGAATTTGGTAACTGGAAATATCAGACAAAGTATATTTTAGGACCAAAAACACTAGTAGATGTAAAAGGGTAATTACAAAGTGGAGAAAAGTTTCCACTTATTAGCAAGATTTAAGAATTTTGATTGATATATGGCTACTTAATAATACAGGCTTTATATGTATATATTTATGAAATGAAAAGGATTAAAAGACACATCCCATCGGAGTCGGAAGATTTTAAATCGTTTGTCTAGTAACTGAGAGCTCAGGCGCGTGACGTCAGCGAGAGCGTAGAAGATCCGAATGACACAGCCAGCAAGCGGAGCTTAAGGGGTCGATTGCAAAAATGCTCATTCTCGTCAAGGGCACTTAGAACTTTTATAAAATTAACCACATATTGTGCCTTAAAGCAAGCCTCGCGAAACTTCAATTGATTGTGTCACGGAGAACACGCTCCCTGAGCACAAAGAGTGAAGCTAGAAATAATTCACAAAAAGATAAGACAAAACTCACACTTTTGAAATTAAACATTTCTGAAGAAGGCACCAGTTAAAGAAGAAATGGTAATGAAAATTAATTAGAAACTACTGAGAAGGGATGATAATGAAAACGCTGCCTATCACCTCGTGTGACGGAGCCAACGTGCTTCCTAGAAGGAAATATGCAGCTCTAGTCACGATGTCAGAAAACAGAAAAGCCTCAAAGTGAATGAGTTTAAGAAATTAGACAAAAAAACTGAATTCACCCTCCAAAAATAGAAGGCAGGAAATAGTAGAGAATCAATAGAAAGAAAATAGACGTATAACAGAGAGAATCACCAAAACTGAAAATTGATGATTTGAAGTGAATAGCGAAATGAACCAACTCTGGTAAGACAGAGCAAGAAAAAAAGAGCAAAAAAATAGTATTAGCAATAAAAGGGGGGGCATTACCAGGCATTCTATGTAGTTTAAATGATAAGAAGTTAATATTCAAATATTATGCCAATAAATTAAAAATGTTAGATAAAATGAACACATTCTTAGAAAAATAAAACTAAATAGGGTTTTCACTATTAAGAACTTGAATCAATAGTTAAAAGTCTCCCTCTCAGGCTCAAATACTTTACCTGAAATTTCTACCAAACATTCCATAGATGAATTAACTCCGACCTACACAAACTATTCTCAAGAACAGAAATAGAGGAAATGCTCCCAGTTCATTTTACGTGGTTCATCTTACTCTGGTTCCAAAACCCGCAAGGGCAGCATAAGAAAATTACCAGCCAAGCTAACTTGTAAACATAGATGTTAACAACATCTGACAAATTTAAGGTGGTTTAACAGAAAATAAATTTCAATAATATAACATTAACAAATTAAGGAGAAATGTACAATTATCTAAATGAATGCAGATAAAGGATCTGATAAAATTAAACATCCATTTGTGTTAAACTCTTATCAAACTAAGAATTGGAAGTAAAAAATTTCCCTAATTAAAGGTATTATCAAAAGCCTGGGATCATACCTTCTCAGATGAAACAGACCAGGGTTCCCGCTGTCACCACACTCACGTTTTATCAGGGCAGCAAGGGGAGGAAAAAAGGAATCTCTTGTTTTTCACGGAAGGTATGCTTTTTTTCTTTTTATGTAAAAACCTCTAAGGATCATTGAGTAAATTTAGCAAGGCTTCTGGACACATGAATCAATGAAAACCTTCTATCATACCTCTGTACGACAAGGAGTTAGGAAATGGAATCAAACAGATATGACCTTTAATGTGATATCAAAAAAATTAAGTACCTGAGAATAAATTACCAAAAAATATGCAAAATATTCATAGAAAATTATAAAACTTACTTGGACAGCATTAAGTAAGACCTAAATAAATGGAGATAAACACCATATTTATGGATTAGAAGATGTAATATCATAAAAATATCAGCTTTCCCTTTAGTTAATCTGTAAATTCAATGCAATTCTAGTAAGAATTTTGATGAATTTTGGTTTTTGTTTGTGTGTTTTTTTGTTCCTTTATGGAGCTTAAACTAATTGGTTCTGAAATTTATATTGAAGAGCTGAGAATCCAAGCTAGCTGAGGGTCTCCTGGAAAGAAAGCGCTTGCCCCACTGAGATTAAATGTAAAGAACAATTATAAAAGTGTAATAATCAGGCCAGTCAACGAGGCAGAAGCTTGCCCAGAAACACAATGAAACACACAGAAACTCGATGATGGCAAGTTGGCATTTCATATTAATGGTGACAAAAGGACTTTTAAAGAAGAGGCATTGGGATAATTACAGTGAAAAATAAAGTTGGGCCTAAACACAAACATGAAGAGAATTCCCAATTGATATGGGAATGGAGAACGTCTTCATGCCCACAGCATAGAGAAGGCTTTCTAAAACAAGACCCAAAAAGTGTTTTAATGGGCACATTAACATAAAGAACTTCTGCTCAAAATATCCATGAGTTAAATAAAAAGACAAACCAAATTTGGAAGATATTTGCAATGTATATAACTGACGAAGAACTATAGTTTAGGATATATAAAGAAATCACAAAAATCAACAGGAAAAAGAGAGTCCAATAAAATGGGCCAAAAAAGTGAAGAGTTATTTCACTTGAGAAAAGCAGAAAGTCGAAGATATATAAAACGTTCAATTTCATTAAGAACCGGAAGACTGGAAATTAAGCCTATAATGAGAAGTTAATTCATACCCACTAGATTGGAAAACATTTTGAATGTGAGAACAGGATATTTTGCATACTGTATGGAGCCGTCAGACCACGATGTGCTCTTGGTGGAAGTGCAAATTGGAACCATTGCTTCAAAAATGTTTGACGTTTTCCAATTGAGTTGAAGCTCCATCAATCCTAAGACCTACAAGTTCCGCCCTTGTTTGTATTCCCGAAAACCGCACGCACAAGGATACCAGGAAATGTGTGCAAGAACATTCTTAGAAGCACTGTTTGTTAACAGGAAAAATCTGGAAACAGCCCAATAGTAGGCTGAATAAATAAATTGTGGGATATTTGTACAAGGGAATAGCAAACAACAGTAAAATGAATGAATTACAACCACAGACGACGTTGATGAATCTCAAGAGCAAAGAGGCCAAATTCAAGAAGGCACTTGACAATCCCATTTATATAAAGTCTTAAGCCATGCAAAAAATAAACAGCACACTGTTTGCACATATAAATACACTTGGTAACGATTTTATAGAGCAGAGGGAGGAGACAGAGAATGTGATGGTGGTTACTTGGGACGGAGAGGGAGGCCAGGAAGTGGGGTGAGATCCCCAAGCAGGTTTCAGGAGACTGAGAGGGGTGGTCATGCGGGCTGCAGGTCAGCCTGTGTTTGTGGAGGTGTTCCCTGGCTATTTTTGTACTTTACACATATTTTATATGTATTTTCTGTATCTTGACAGTATTTAATGAAAGTTTTGGAAACTATCTTCAATAAGTGCTGTGGGACAAACTCACATTCATGACAGGCGACCTGGAGACCATCCTTCTAACAGCATGTTTCTTGTGAGAGGCTAGTGTCCCGGGAATGTCCGTGCGTTATCAGAGTCCGTCCGATTCTGAGTGGGTCAACCGGGGGCCACTTCTCAAATACCTTTTTCAGCGTAAAGCCCCTCTGATGTGACTGAGCCATTTTTGGTTGGGAGAAGGGACGAAAAACAGGATGATAACAGCTCGCAAATCTTGACGGTTCTCGACCTTCTTGAGCTGGCTGCAAGTGGAGGTGAAAACATCTTGAGGGGAAAGCACAACTTGATCTTGCGTCTTGTCTGGGGCTGCTTGAGCCAGGGCAGAGGGGGTGAAGGTGCAGACAGCATTAAATGAGATTCACTTACAGACGTTCCACATCATCTTCTGTCTTCATTTAAATTATAGTTCTTTCAATGTGAAAATACCTTACTGTTTTTCAGTCAACGTTACAACTACCAATGATTGCTGGTCTATTGTGCCGGGTATTAAATGGGAGCGTCTTTGTCAAACATTTACTCTCGGGGTTTTTCCCTCAGCTTTATGTGGTCCTTATGTTTCTTTTACTGTGATCTTAGCTCTTCCTCTCTTCAAGGAGCCTGTGATCTCTAACTCTTTGCTTGAGGCATGGTTGCTGCCCAGGCAGCCCCGTTTAAGAAGCACTTAGCTATTGCTTTCTGAAGGTGCTGTACCTCCTGGAGACGCGCCCATTAGTTGTAGCTCAGGCCTGAGCTCTCCTGCAGGATTCCCCTGCTCCTCTCTCATCTTCACACACTCCACTGAGCCGCCCTTCCAGGGCTCAGCAGGCGGCTAAAGACACGTGGATGCAACAGTGCCGGCTTTCATCTTCCCTCATAGCTCATTGGAAGGCAGTTTTTAAAACCAAAGAAAAAATAACTGATACATTATTTTAAATTCAACTGCCTTAGAAACTTCCAGTAGTAAATGAACTTATGTGATTAATATGGAAAATGAGTCTTCTCTCCTTCACCCCACGCTCCCTTCTGTGTTTTAACTGTACTCGTGCCAAGAAGTTTTGGCAATCTGTACATCTTTTTTTAAACCTCAAAAGTAAATAACAAAACACAGACTCCATGGTTGTGTGGCTGATTTTACAGAAAATTATGCCGTGGATAGCTGTGATAAAATTCTCCCAAACTTTCCTACTCCCACAAGTGCATCTTTGGAGTCCTTCCATAATGTGTGTGTGTGTGTGATTTCTAAGTTGGTATTACATTTACATGATTCAAACCTCCAAAAAAATGCAAAAACAGTATTTGGCATGTCCTCAGCATCCTGAAATGATAACTAAAAAAAACGGATAAAATGTTTAAAAAATGTCTAAATGCTCAAATGAGCTGACAATATAAGGAAGAATTTACCTGGCCAAAATCTAGAGTAAACTGAACATTCGGAGGGTTAAGCTCAAAATAAAAGCTGCTTTTGCCCAGAGGATGTTTGTCTATTGAAAGAAACAGCTGTGGAGCTGAGCTGTGGTTTTGGCAGCCTCCTGGGCCAAAGGGTGAGACTTCAGAAATCAGTTTCTACCAACCCAGAGTCTGGAAAGCGCTCTGCCCTCCGAGGAGGGTGGGCCAGAAGGATGGGGCCCTCACTTGAGCCTGCAGCCTCCGCAGACACTTGTGCAGGGCCCCTAAGCTCTTGGCAAAAGCAAATGAAAATTCTCTTTTGAGGCCTCAAATTACTCGTGTGGTTAATTTTTTCTGAATACAATGATCAGACACACCAGAAAAGAAAATACTGTAAATTAGGACCAGCATAAAAATGTAGACATTAGAAAGAGATCATAAAGAATTCAGATATTTAAGTCACAAACATATATTATAAGATGACTTATGCTTACAAGCTAAAAATATAAAAAATAACAGGCTTAAGAAGTAAAAATTATTTCAAAAAAATGAGACCAATTAAAAAAATCAAATCAATCATCTCATCCTAAAACTGTAACTAAAATTAAGAACTTGGTGATAAAATTTAACAACTGACAAGAACCAGCTGAAAAGAAAGTTAGTGAGGTAGAAGATAGGTTGGAATCAATTTTCCAGAAGGTAGGATGAAGGGACAAAGCAACAAAAAATGTGAATGGCAGGCTAGGAGATGCAGAACACAGACTGAGAAGATCGACCCTGACCAGGGAGGAATGATCCATGTGGCTGGTCCCTCTAGACCCAGGAGGCTGCAGGAGAAACATAGTGTGCTTATAAAAAGGCAACAAGAAGGATCCTTGTGGTGTTGGAACTGTTCTTTATCTTGACCGGGGTAAGGGACACACAAACCTACACATGTGATAAAATTGTATAAACACACACATAACCATAAGTAAAACAGGAGAGATCTGAGTAAGATCAGCAGATTGTATAAATGTTGATTTCCTGGTTGTGATATTATATCATAATTTCACAGAATTTTAACATTGGAGAGAACTAGGGAAAGTAGTTCTTTGGATCTCTCTGTATTATTTCTTATAACTCCATGTGAATCTACAATTATCTCAATAAAATCCAAATTAAAAAAAGATACACACATCTGACACACGATAACGAAAACGCAGAATACTTAAGGCAAAGAGAAAATCTTAAACACAAAAGGAGGAAGAAAAGGTAGGCTACTTCCAGAGGGAGAGCAGCTTGACTGACAGCTTGCTTGTTAACAACAACAAGGATTCGAGGAGTGAGGAGGGGATCTTCAGTGTTTTACGACAGATAGGCAGTGAAGCTATCCTCTAAAACAAAGGTAAACGAAGACATCTTCAGATAAACAAAAAGTTGAGGGTGTTCGACACCCACAAAACTTAAAAAAAATAAGTTCTGAAGAATGTACTTAATAGGAATAAAAATGACCCCAGATAGAAGATTTGAGATGCATAAGAGAAGAAAAAGCAAAGAAAGTGGTAAATATTTTGGTTTGTGAAACGTGCGAAGTTATCAGATATCTCAACTAGACGTCACGACTTAGAAACATTCAGGCAGTGGGATCACTGAGGCAGCCAGTGGGACAGAACAGCCTGGAACAGTCAAGGGGGAATGGATGTCGGATGAAGCAGCGGGAAGGGACACCTTCTAATTAAACAGTGCAGCAATAAGTAAGTATCTATACAGGAAAAACAAGGGTGGGTCCCTGTCTCACACCATTTCAGGGTGGACGAGGCACGGAAATGGAGTGGGCATGATGACAAAGCTGTTGGAAATAAATTTTCACAAGGTAAACATGACATCTAGAAATGGGCATATTTCTCAGATAAGACACAAAAAGCACAAACTCTAGAGGAAAAGATCAATAAATATGACTGTGTTAGAATTACAAGTTTTGTTCATCAAAAGGTACCATAAAAATGATTAAAAGACAAGCCATAAAGTAGGAGAAGGTATTTGCTAACAGAGAAAAGACTCATATCCATAACAGACAATGAGCTTGTATAAATCAATAAAAAGGGAGAAAATCCAATAGAAAAAATGGGCAAAACGCAGGAATAGGCACTTCTCCAAAAAGGAATCCAGAAGGCCAGGACACCTCTTGGCCTCATTGTCATTGGGGAAATCTGCTAAAATCACAAAGAGATAACACCACAAGCCTCACTGCCCACCAAGTGGCAAAATTTGAATTCTAAAGACAGAGTAATAAGAAAAACAACCCAATTTTAAAATCGGCAGAATCTTTTAACAGACACCTTGCCAAAGGTACTCAGACAACCAATAGGAATGTGAAAATGTGCCTGACGTCACTGGTAATTAGACAAATACAAATTAAGATCACAGCAAAACACAGCTACACACATGTTCAAATGGCTGAAATTAATTAAAAAGATGGACCATACCAAACGTTGGCAAGGAGGTGGGGGAGCTAGAACTCCCATACACTGCTGGCAATAGTGTATTTTGAGTCTGGAATATATGTGTCTTCTAGTTTCACTAAAAGTGTAGATTTCTGTGTTTTCCAGTCGGAGAAGAGGGGAAATGCTGACTTCCACAGCCATGTTCATCTGGAGGCGTTCCTTTTATCTTTAGGCACGTCAATTAGTAATTCTGAGGGCTGATTACAGGTGCCTTTTTAAAATTAAACTTTAAGTGTTATGTTGGGTTGTATAGCACTATTGTGCAACAAAACAGAAAGAATATTTCCTACACTGTACTACTTCTTGTATCATGAAAATTAATCTGATCGAATTGACTCAGCAAAATAGAGTGAATATCGCAATCAGAACATCGAAGGAAATCAAAGCCCCCTTTTCCATCCTAAAGTCATATGTAGTGGAATAACTAGACCAAGAAAACAGGCAGCCGCCCGCCGGAGGCAGGCAAGTGTTGAAGGTCTTCCAGTGGGCAGAGGGTGTGTACCGACAGCTCGCTGTGGAATGTAGGGTTACTCCCCTGTCTCCTGGGGGCTCAAGTCTGTTCCTGCGAACCCCCAGGGGATGCTGGGGGCTGGCTCTCACCGAGGGAGAGAACCCGAGATTCAGGTTTAGGCTCGAACACAGCAGGAATCTGGAAGGGCCTCAGGAGTGTTTTTTCACGTTCTGCTGATGGATATTGGACATATTTTGCTTAGTAAAATACTAAAAAAGGCCCACTCAGACGCAATATTTTCTGTATACTGGTGGTGGTTTTCAAGAGGCTGCTTCTTTTGTGGAGCTGCTGGCATCTAGAAATGCCCAGCTCCATTCTTCTACCACAGAAGATCCCACATCTCCTTTCTGTTTCATTACCTCAACCCATTTCTGTAAAGTTTAGCTTATGTTCACCTGACTTGTTTTTCTGAGTCTTTTGTAGACCTTTTCTGTCTTCTCGGAGATGTTTTAAGAAGCTCCCTTGAGAGAGGTAGAAGAGAAATGTGAGAGAGGAGAATGCGTGATGGAGGACCTGGGTTAGTCCGCGAGGGATGGTGAGTGGAGAAGGGGCCAGAAAGAGACTGAACTCAGCGTTACAGCGGCGCCCAGATGGGAAAACGAAAACCTTTGTGGACAGCAGGTAGCAGCTGCTAAATATGTCAGGCTAGAAGGCAGGTGCCTGAGTTAAGGAGTGGTTTTAAAGAATGAAATCAAACTGAAGGTGAAAAATCAGCCCAACCATTGCCTTTTATCTTGACCCAGTGAATAGAACAGGCCTCCCGCTGCAGAAACCCTGGATCTAACCGTGATTTTTATGTAGCTCACTTGATATTTATAGGTGTAGTTCTCTGAAAAAGGAAGGTATTTTGGAGCCCAATGGATTTGAACCCCAGTTTCACTACCACTCTCTTTGAGCAGTTGTGGGTTGAATAACATCGAGCAGGAAGACTTGAATGACAAGTGTGTGCAGCACACACTCTCCAGCCACGGCGGAGAAGCGACCCTGGCCCCTCACACAGCTCTGCCAGGCTTCCTCGGCACACGCAGGTGTTTGGAAGGTGCTGTCCTGCCCATATGGTGGCTTCTGATCGTGGAGAGTCTCCTCAGAAAGGAAACTCGTGAAGACACCACAGCGCAGAGATGCGTTACCTCATATTCGGATCTAAGAGGAGAAACCAGGAGAGCAGCCACTGTGCAAGCTGGATGGACGGCGACAAAGGGCCATCAGGACAGACAGACGCAGCAGCCGTGTCTTGTGTCTATTTACCATCCTGCGTAGGGGGGGTCTTAGAAAGAAATAGGCTTTCTAGGCAGAGAAGGGCACTTTTCCTGGTCATCCTAGGCTGTGAGTGACAAGAGCTCTAGGAAGGAGCACCTCTAGGCTGGCATTAAACACGTGAACTTCCCTCCCCGTCGTACACAAATACGTTCATTCCTAGCGACTCAGAAAGAGAATCTAAATATCACTGTATTTTCACAGTGATTAGGAAAGCTTTTGATCACCACCAGTCGGTTGGCTGTTAGAAGTAATGACTGACACAGCTTTCAGGAGCTGTGACATCAAGTGTGTTGCAGGACGTCTGTCACCAGATGCTCATGTCTGTCCTCACAGTCCTTTAGGCTAACACTTCTAACTTGTTTATCATTCTCCAACTGTGACTTGTTTTATACATAATTAAACACTTTTGCGTTACTACACAGTCTGCTTCAGTTCCAATATTGAGGAAATGGCTTGTGTCCTTTTTAGGAGGCTATTATCTTAATACAGAGAACAGAATTCTTGAATTAATTATCTGCCAGATGAGGGTGGAAGAAATACATAATTCTCTGGAACAAAGAGAAAAACTAGTTCAAGGGATTGTTACAGAGTAACTGTTGCTACCAGACAGATTAAGAGAGAAAGACTGTGGCAATCCTCTTTGGGCATTTTGTATCCACATATTTTAGGTAATAAACTTGACTGTTAAGGATTAAACTATGTATTTATCTCAAGAGAGCGCGTGTCGTCATCCTTGCTACAGCGAGTAAGAAAATCTAGTTGAAATTTCGTACTGAGGACCTTGCAAGTGATCCAAAGACGACCCGCCAGGAGGCCAGAGCTGGAAGAGCATCAGTTTTAAATCACAGAGCTGCTCGGGCGGCCGACTCCCTTGACCCTAAGGGCACTCAGGACCCTCAGAATTAGGACAAGAGGCAGATGGAACAGCCAGTATAGACACGAGAGCTTGATCTTACCTGGACGCCACCCTCACACACACCAGCCCCTACAGTAATGAATTTTATATCAGAAAAAGACAACCTAAGTGAGGAAATAAAGCATCAAGGGGTACAGTTGTATGACGGGTGCCAGTCTGCAGAAGAGGTGCAGACCCTGCTTCCAGCGGTGGTGGTGAAGGAGCCAGTGGGTTGCCGTCCTGGTTGGACTCTCCCTGTTCCACACGGAGTCCAATCACAAGCAGACCGTTCTCTCCGCTGACGTGGTGGTTAGCTTCCAACATGTGTCTTTGGAAATGCTCCTCAGAATAAGGGGCGCTTCTGTTTTTTGTGTGTCCTTCTATATCTTTCTATTTATTTTTTAGCTCAAAAAAATCCTTTAATTAAAAAATATATATTCCCCAATAAACTTTAATATGAGTGCCATTAAATTACTTTTGCTGCTTCTAAATACAATAGATCCATTACTTTTCTAAGCAGCAAACTAAAAGATAACAATAGCTTCACTTTAGAAGAGCTGAGCTGATGCTGCTGCTAAGTATCAGATGAGATGATTACACGCAGACTTTTTAAATAGAGGAAATAGGATACATTAAAGAAATATGCTTAGTGTAAGAATCACAAAGCTAATCGTTATTGTTAACTGTTTCTAAGATAGTTTCAAAGAGTTTTCTACATGAGAAGCTGTCACAGTGTGTTTTCTTTCCACACGTGGACTGCAAGTCGATAAGTCCGAGGTCAGCCCTTGCTAGACTCATACACCCCTCCTACCTAGAGTGGTTCCCCTACAGTAGCCGGAACCATGCAGCAGATGGCACTAAGGACACTAGCAAGGCAGCCCGGGAGAGGCCTCCTTCGCTGCTTCCTCAGGGTCAGACAATTGCCTGAAAAGTGAGATACACCAACTAACTGAATACAGTCTTCCAAGATGGGCTACACAGTAGACACTGCGAGTTTCAGCCACGGCCCTCACCATTCAGCGGAACTCACAATATTCAAAATAAGTGTAGAAATAATGCCATGTTGAGCCTTTTGGAGAATTAGAATATTGTGATGGTTTCTGAAATGTGAGCTGTCACAGCCATTACTTTTTGATTCTCAGATTAAGCATATTCATTTGTTTTAACTTTGGAAACAAAGGACAACCTGTGTGATTTTTATATTCCAAGAAAAAGGTTGGTTCATGCAATAGGTGGCACAGAAGATGTGTGATTGCTTCTGCAGAATGCTATCCCTGCTTCTGCTCCATTCTCTCCTCCCCTGCATCCCACAGAGGGTGCGCGATGGTTTCTCACAGCCACGCTCTTCTCTGCCTGAGCTTTTCTTCAGCAAACTGAAATTTGCTCAGGATTGGATTAAGTCGGATATCCTTAGATACCCAATCATATATGACTAAAACAGACAAAACTGAACTAGGCTATTGTCTACAGTAGAAAATAAAAATCAAGCAAATTTCGGGGCCACCCCCACATCGTAATGGCTAAGTTCACGTGCTCTGCTCTGGTGGCCTGGGGTTCGCAGGTTTGGATCTTGGGTGCAGATCTACACACCACTCATCAAGCCACTCTGTGGCGGCATCTCACATACAAAATGGAGGAAGATTGGCACAGATGTTAGCCCAGGGCCAATCTTCCTCATCAAAAAAGAAAAGAAAAGAAAAAAGTCAAGCAAATCTCTGAGTCAGTGGTTTGCTTTATAAAATAGCCTCTATTATAGATTCATTTTTTTTTGTATCCACAGGGCAAATTTATATAAATTATTTTTGTCCACAGGTAACTTTTGTAGGAAGCTTTTTTGCATCAACAGCACATATTTATATCAAACCATAAGGTGCAATGAGTTTGAAATGTATTTATTATGTAATGGGAAATAGCTTTTTAGTCCTTCTCTTTCAGTGACTGAACCTTTATTTAAAGAAAATGAATTCATTCATTCATATGGATACCCAAAGCGTGGGAAGTTTTGGTGGCCCTGCATCACCCAATAATGGTTTGTCTCCATGAATGACCTGTGGCCACACAACTCTCTTCTTCCACTTGGATCTGTCACCCAGACTTTCTAAAACCAAGTGATGAAATCTTTTTGTGCTTCTTTGATGTTACTAACTGAAAATTTTATCAAACTAATTCTACATACAATACAGATGAAAATAAATCTGACACCCGCTGTAAAGTAGAGGTATGAAGCAGTTCTTGTCTCATTTCTTATGTAGAAAATGTTCCCTTCAGGATGGTTGTCTAGAGGGAGGAAGGAACTCTTTGGTTGATCAAGTTAGAGCTCCTGAGAGCCCCATACATCCAACTATAACACAAGTGGGGATCATTTCTTGAAGGGTCTCTGTCTTCAAGAACAGGTTCTAATAGTTTCTGCCAGCCCTAACACGCTCAGCACGCACATGTGTGTCAAGAGACCACCAGCTTCTGAAGGACTATAGCGTGTACCGCTTCCAGCAGCGTCTCTTAAGAGAAGAGAGAACACCACGGCTCAGCAAACTTCTCTGTTACCATTCTTGTCGATGTTCGCCAGGATGAAAGGAGATACTGTTTCTTCACATGGGGTCTTTCAATAAAATATCCCTCTTTTATTCTGAAGGGGCTTAATCCCCTCTTGCGGAATTTCTCAAATCCTGTTCTACAGAACACTAGCCTCTCTCAAGGTGTTGATCAGTGTTCTATGCAAAAATATTAGCAATAACTTTCCTTTTAGATGTATTTTTTTAAATGGAAGAAAAAGTTTAGGGTACTTATACATTTGTTTTTATTATGCTAGGACTTAACTTCAAGAAAAATTCTCAGGAGTGTTAGGAAGTCAGGAAAGAAAGCACCAGACGCACGTGGTCTGGTGAGTGTGATAAGCAGAGCCAGTGTGCTCCAGTGCCTGGTGCTGGAAGGTTGACCTGAGTAGCTGCTCCTGTTGCATCTTTCACACACAGTGAAGACATTTTCAATGTTTAATTTTAATGTGAAACATTCGTCCATTAATAAGTTGAGATAGGCAAAGCTGGAGAGCAATTTCACAGCTGTCAGTGATCAATGAATGGCAAAGTCTGCTCATTATTTAGAGGAAGAGAAACATGTATAAAACATTTTTCACATCTTATAAGTAATAGTTTTGTATACATATAGTAAAGTCATTGTTTTCAATTCTGCCACAGTTGGTTTGATGACATTTCTAATTCTTAAGTACTAGTCTACAGAGAATAAATGGCATTGTTACTTAAAGATTTTTAAAATTAACACACTTCAATTTTTAGACCAGTTTTAGAGTATAGCAAAATGAGCAGAAAGTACAGAGTTCCTGTACACCCTCTGCGCTGACATGCACACCTCCTCCACTATGACGTCCTGAACCACAGAGGTACCCCGGTGACAGTCAATGAACATGCATCAACACCCCTTCAGTTTCACTCTTGGTGTTGCGCATTCTATGGGTTTTGACAAATGTATAACGACATGTACCCACACTGCAGTATCACGCAGAATTCTTTCACTGCCCTAGCCTTCCTCTTGCTCTATCTATCCATTCCTCTCCCCATAACTCTGCATAGCTTTGCTTGTTCCAGAATGTCATAGAGTTGGGATCACACAATACTTTCAGGTCGGCTTCTTTCATTTAGTCATAGGCTCTTAAGTTTCCTCCATGTCTTTTCAAGGCTTGGTAACTCACTTCTTTTTAGTGCTAAATAATATTCCCTTGTCTGTGAATGTACCACAGTTTATTTATCTACTCGCCTCCTGAAGGATGTCTTGGTTTTTGTTCGGTTGGTTTGAATTTTAATGAAGTTCAACTTATCAGTTCTTCCTCTCAGGGATTGTGCCTTTAATGCTGTATCGAAAAAGTCATCCCCATACTCAAGGTCACTCAGATTTTCTCTTATGTTATCTTCTAGGAGTTTTATTGTTTTGCATTTTACAATGAGATCTATGGTCCATTTAGAGTCAATTTTTGTGAAAGATGTAAGGTCTGTGTCTGGCCTCATTATTTTTGCATATGGATGTCCAGCTGTTCCAGCATACATGCGTGTTGAAAAGGCTATCTTTGCTCCATTATATTCCCTTTGCTCCTTTGTCAAAGATCAGTTGATTTCATTTGTGGGGCTCCAGTTCTGGGCTCTATATTCTGTTCCATTGATTTATTTGTCTACTCTTTTGCCACTACCACAGGGTCTTGATTACTGGCACTTTGTAGTAAATCTTCAGGTTGGGTAGTGTCACTCCTCTGACTGTTCCTCCCCTTCAATATTGAATGGGCTATATTGTGTGTCTTTTGCCTCTCCATATAAACTTTAGAATCAGTTTGTCAATATCCACAAAATAACTTGCTCGGATTGTGGTGAATCTACAGATCAAGTTGGAAAGAACTGACATCTTGACTATATTGACTTCCTATCCATGAACATGGAATATCTCTCCATTTATTTAGTTCTTCCCTGACGTCTTTCATCCAAGCCTGTTCTTTGCTTTATACGGATCTTGTACATATTTTGCTAGAAATACACCTAGGTGTTTTTGTGAGTGCTAATGTAAATGGTAATGTGTTTTTAATTTCAAATTCCACTTGCTCATTGCTGGTGTATAGGAAAGCGATTGGCTTGTGTATTAACTTTGTATCCTCTAACTTTGCTATAATTGCTTATTAGTTCCAGGATTTTTTTGGTCACTTCTTCCAGATTTTCTACACACATGATCATGTCATCTGCAAAGAAAAACCATTTTATTTCTTTCTTCTCAATCTATAGACTTTTTATTTCCTATTCTTGTGCTACCACATTAGCTAGTACTTCAAGTACAATGTTGAGAAGGGACATCCTTGCCTTGTTCCTGATCTTAGTGGGAAAGCTTTGACTTTCTTACCATTAAGCATGATGTTAGCTTTAGGATTTTTGTAGATATTCTTTATCAAATTGAGGAAGTTCCTCTTTATTCCTAATTTGCTAAGAGTTTTTATCATGAGTGATTGTTAGATTTTGTCAAATTTTTTTTCTGCATCTATTAATATGATCATGTAATTTTTCTTTATTAGCCTGTTAATGTGATGCATTACATTAATTAATTTTTGAATGTTAAGCCAGCCTTGCATACCTGGGAGAAGTCCCCTTTTTTTTGTGATGTATAGTTCTTTTTACATATTGTTGGATTTGATTTTCTAATTGGTATAATTTCTTCCTGAAATGTTTGGTAGAATTCACCAGTAGAATGCAACCCATTTGGGCCTTATGCTTTCTGTTTTGAAAGGTTATTAATTATTGACTCAATTTCTTTAATAGGTATAGGCATATACAGATTTCCTATTTCTTGTGTGTTTTAGCAGACTGTGTCATTTAAGGAATTTGTTCATTTCATCTAGCTTATCAAATTCTGGGCCTAGAGTTGTTTATAGTATTCCTTTACAATCTTTTAAAAGTCCAGAGGATCTGTAGTGATGCCCTCTCTTTCATTTCTGATACCAGTAATTTGCGTCTTCTTTATTTTTTTCTTAGACTGGCTAGAGGTTTATCAATTATATTGGTCTTTCCAAAGAACTAGCTTATGTTTTGTTGATTTCCTGTTTTGACTCCTTGTTTTCAACTTCATTGACTTCTGCTCTAATTTTTTATTTCATTTTTTTCTGCTTAATTGGGATTTAATTTGTTCTTATTTTTCTAGTTTCCTAAGGTGAAAGCTTAGGTTCTTGGTCTTAGATCTTTCTTCTTTTCTAGTACATGTGTTCAGTGCTATAAACTTCCCTCTAAGCCCCACTCTTACAGCATCCCACAAATTTTGACAAGTTGTGTGTTCATTTTCGTTTTGTTCAAAATATTTTTAAATTTCTCTTGTGATTTCTTCCTTGAAACATGTTATTTAGAAATGTGTTGTGTAATCTCGAAGTATTTTGGGACTTCCCAGCTATCTTTCTGTTACTGATTTCTAGTTTAATCCATTGTGGTCTGAGAGCAGAAACTGTGGGATTTCTATTCTTTCAAATTTGTTGAAGTGTATTTTATGGCCCAGAATGTTGTCTGTGTTGATGGACATTGTATGTGAGCTTGAGAAGAATGAGTAATCTGCTGTTGTGGATGAAGCAGTCTATAGATGTCAATAATACCCAGCAGTTTGATGGTGCTGTTGAGTTATACTATGTCATTACACATAGAGAGGGGTTTTAAGTTCTCCAGCTATAAAAATGGGTTCATTGATTTTTCCTTGCACTTCTATCAGTTTTTGCCTTATGTATTTTGACACTCTGATGTTAGGTGCATATAAATTAAGAACATTTATGTTTTCTTGAAGTACTTTCCCCTTTATCATTATGAAATTCCCCCATTATCTGTGGTGACTTTCTATTCCTGAAGTCTGCTCTGTCTGAAGTTAACACAGCTGCTCCCACTTTCTTTTGATTAGTGCTAATATGGTACATCTTTCACCATCGCTTTCCTTTTAATATGTATGTGTTTTATACTTAAAGTGGATTTCTTGTAGACAACATATAGTTGGGTCTTATTTTTGTGTTCTCTCTGACAACCTCTGCCTTTTAGTTGGTGTATTTAGGTCACTGACCTTTAAAGTGACTGTTGACGCAGTGGGATTGATGTCTCCTATATTTGCTACTCATTTCTGTTCATTGCCCTTGTTCTTTGTTCCTCTTAAGGATTTTTCAAGTTGCCAAATATCACTTTTTTCTATAATTCTATGCTTTTGAAATGTTATTGAAAGCATTATGTTATAAGCTGTTTGGAATATTTCTTCATGGTTGAATTTTAGATGACATGGAAATATTTAGACTTAATTGTGCTATTTAAATTTTCCAAAGTCAGTCTTTGTTTTCAAGAAGATAAACTAGACTGATAAATATGTAAGTCCCGTAATAAATTTGAAAGGTTGAGGCATTAAAGATAAGGACATTTTCTCTGAAATAGACATCAATTTCTGCTCTAGGTATTTCAACAGATAGAATATTTTGAAAAGCAAAGTGATGTTACCTTTTAAATTCCATTCTTTAGGAACTCCACTTAAAGAATAGAGTTAAAATGCAAATTTTAATTTTTACCTGTTCTTAATATGAGGCTTGATTAGGTTTTTCTAAATATAGTAAAATTTGTAATAATTAAACTTCAGAAATTTTGTTTTCATTAAAATTTATCAAAAATCATCATCTACTTAGAAGTAATTAGTCTTCAGAATGATGGGTGATACATTTTGCTCCACCTCTGTTGTATAATAGTAGTTAGAGTATATTTTGGCTAAAATACAAAACTAGTTTTTATTTTAATTTGGATTGTGCTTTGCAAGGTTGTTTAAATTTTAGAATAAAAGTTGTAATTGAAGAAGATGGAGAAATTAGTGGCTCCACTAACATCTACTTTTTCAGCTATTAATGTGTTCCTTTAGTCTGACTGTCTTATTTTCATATTGATAAGAAGCTCCATTTAAGAAAAGAGTGATCTTTCCTTTCTAAATCTGAAGAGACGAGATATATCTTTCTTGAAACGGTTATTTGGTTTGCTTTACTGGATCTTATTTTCTCAACAATCCACCCCAAAAAAATCTCATTTATATAAACAAAGAGTTTATTAGATTAGGTTACAAGCTCACCAATAATTCTTAAATAACAACTTTTACAAAACATAATGAAAGTTAGTTATATTTTTATATACCCAGCAAGTGTGAATTAATACTCAAATTGCTCTCTAATGGCCTTGACCTCACTGACTATGATTATTATGAATTATTCAGCTTTCACCTTTATCATATTTTAGAAACATAAGCTGAATTTTGAATTAACTTGTATCTATATCTTGAGAATTTTAGAAGTGGAACAAATACCACAGTACAATTATTGTTGAAGTCTTGAGTAGTTGATCTTTAAAGGCTAAAGCTATCTTTCTCTTATTTTTTAGGAGAAAAAAAAGATTGCAAAGGATTAAAAGTCCATTTACTGATATTTTATATTCTACTGTGCACAGTCTTTGCATAACAAAATTTCAAGAACAGAGATGGGCCCTAAAACAGCCCTCAAAAGCTGCTGCTTCAGCGTGTGACCCTCGCTGGGCTCTCCAGCACCCATCACTGACCACGTGGCATTTACTCTAGAGAATCGACATGTCTGACCGTGGTCTTCCATCCCTCATGGCTCTCTGGATGCCAAATGGCATTGCTGGCCGGGACAGTTCTCAGTTTTTGTTTCCCGAAGCGTGTGTCTTAAAGCTGTTTCTCACACCATTAAGTTCAATAAGGACGAGCAAGCCATGGACTCTGCCCTCAAGGAGCTGACGTGCTGTCAAGGGAGAGACACCTAGACAACTGGCTGAAGACAGTCAAGGAAATGCAGCGCTCTTTGCAGAAACCCAGGGAGAAAGTTCACAAATCTTCTGAAGGAATTAGAAAAACTTTTGCAGATGAGGTGACATTAGAGTCTGCCCTTGACCATTGAATTTATTCCGCAGAAAATATGTCAGAGGGAAATGGGGAGAAATTAAGAAGCAAACTCACATGAGTCTCTGAACTAGCAAGGGCACGTAACTGGTTACCAGAAATAAATCAGGAGAGAAGCTCCATCCCGGAAGGATGGGAGCTGTGACTTAGGACATTACAGTAGAAGGAAGGTCTCATCCTTCTGTCAGCTCCCCAATCTCTAACGAGTAAAAAATCATCAAAGAAAACAAAAATGTTACACTCTAGCCACTATTTGAGTATTTATTGTGTGCAAGGCATAGTGCTAATTTCTTTGCACAGGATATCCCAATTGATTCTGTCAACAGCTCGTACAGTTGGGTATTATTATTTCCACTTTATAGCTGGAAAAAACAAAGATTAGCAAAGGCTAAATAAACTTCCTGAGGTCACTTGGCTGGTGGGTGGTATAAGAGGATCAAATCCATGCTGTCTAACCCAAAGTTCACGCCTGCCCTCAGCCAGCACCTCCCACTATCTCCATCACACAGGGTGTGCGGGGAAGAACATCAAGAACCCAGGTGTATCTGGTCCCTCACGTCCAGGAGGAAGACTCAGGGTGGGGGAGCCAGGAAGGAATCTGCAGAGACTGAGTTCAGAGCACTCGCCTCGTCAGTGTTTTCAAAGTGACAGAGACCACCAAATGCCAGTCTTCCCTCCGAGAAAGCTATGACCTTAGCAAAGCCGGAGTTCAGTGTCACAGCCCAGGAGCCTATCACTGTTCAAGTCTTTTCGTTAGAGCTCAAGGACAGTCTTCTGACATTCACTTTCCTTGGTGTGTGACCACTAAATCCTGGCTTACACACACGGAAGCCAATGTTCCTGGTCTCTACCTTTAACTCTCCGCTGATTTTGTTACTTTCTTCTGTTTTTAGTGCTTGGGCTTTACATCCAACCTGGAACTCTCCACTGCTCCACTGTCCGTAACTGCAGATTGCACTGCTGGGGAAACGTGAGGGGATGGGGGTGAGAGACTGTCAATTTGGCTGAGTGTTCCTGCTAGATAACCAAAGGGAGAAGGTGTGCTGCCAGCCACGGTCTTTCTGCATTTCCGTGGCCCACAGGCTGCAGGAAAGAAGTGTCTGGCAGACTCTCTGGTAAGTGAGGCAAATGTGTGGTCACAGAAGGCCAGGTGGGGACTGGCCAAAGGCCTGGCTTCTGAGATTGATCAAAGCTAGTCTATAAGAGGTGATTCTTGTTCCTTCCTGAAACTTACTCAGAAACGCATCCAGGGGCTGGCCCAGTGGCGCAGTGGTAAAGTTTGCACATTCCGCTTCTCGGTGGCCCGGGGTTCACCGGTTCGAATCCCGGGTGCGGACATGGCACCGCTTGGCACGCCATGCTGTGGTAGGCATCCCACACATAAAGTAGAGGAAGATGGGCACGGACCAGGCTTCCTCAGCAAAAAAGAGGAGGATTGGTAGTAGTTAGCTCACGGCTAATCTTCCTCAAAAAAAAAAAAAAAAGAAATGCATCTGTCAGTCACATTTCTCATGAGGCTTTTTATTTTAGAGTAGATCGTGCTTCCATGTTGGAAGCACAAGTGAAACCCAGCTCAGTTCACCTACTTCATATCTAATTGAATCCCAGAAAGAACATGCCTAACAGTGAGCTATCTACGAAAACTGCTCAAGCTTTTCTCCCTGTTAATTATCTATAAAAGGATTCATATTGAAAAAGACAGTAGATTCCAACTCTTGATTTGAATTTTTCTATCACAAATTAGACTCATCTCATCTAAAGTTTTCAGTTTAGAGATGTTCTTGAAGTGGGAAGTGAAAAATTAAAATATATTGGAGAATCTCTGGGTTTGTAGGCAAGTTTCAGCAAGTCTTACTCGGAGCACAGTGAAAATGATGTTTTTTTTATAATAAACTCATGAAGCAGAAAGGGAGACTCCATTGAATGCCTTTCTATCTATATGCACAGTATGCGTATTAACTTGTAAGCAAAAGAAAATTTTGACAGAAATTGATTTAAAGGTTTGACACTGGGGGAGTATTGTAATATGGCAAAGTTAATATATTCAGTAATAGAATGACTACATTTGCAAACCTCCTAATTGGATTTTCATCTTTATATAAATTGCAAAGCACTTGCACTTTATTATAAATGAAATGGTGCATTCACCCGGATAATTTTCACTTAATATTGGGCCAACACCTCTGAGCTCATAACCCATATAATGTGGACTTCCATATTGAACCAGCTGCTTAATTTATATACCTTTGGGTTATTGCTCATTTGTAACTCTAAAATAAAGAACAGGATGCTTTCTGTTCTGTTCTTTAGAGATAAAAATTTAAGATGAACACTGTAGTAATAAACATAAATTATAAAAAAAGTTTCATTGAAGAAAATAGCTTATTTTCACTGTTATCACCTATTCATGAGTGTTAAGAATAATGCTATAAATTTAAAAATAACAATGAAGTGATTTCTTTCAGAGTATTATTACCTTACAGGGTAAAATTAATGACCATTACTTTATCAAAAACTGAGACATGTAACTATCAGTTCGTCTTTTTTGAGGGCAGCATGCTCTTTTTCCTTTTTGCTTGAGGAAGATTCTCCCTGAGCTAATGTATGTGCCCATCTTCATCTATTTTATATGTGGATGCAGCCACAGCATGGCTTCATGAGCGGTGCTCAGTCTGCCCCCCAGGCCCAAACCTGGGAAACCCTGGTCTGCTGAACCGAAACGTGAGAACTGAACCACCACGCCACCAGGCCGGCCCTGAGGGCAGCGTATTTTAGCAAATGTAATCTCAGAAATGAGAAAAAGCCAAGAAAATGCCTCAACTATGCAGTAATTGGGAAGCAAATGTTTCTTTACTTAAAGATTTAAAGTGAAAAAAAGAACAAAAATGAATATACAGGTTCACGTTAGCAGTACAAAGAGTCAGAATAAAGAAATGTGAGAAGTAGCCAATCAGCCATGAGTACGAGAAATTTCTCCTTTGGCTCGTGTCCTGGTGGAATAATTATGCGTTGGGAACCTGGAAATAGGCAAAGGACCTAACATTACGCACATCCCTGATCCCTGTTTCCTTAGGTTCTATTACAGGAACATCTCAGGGAACTTTCCTCTGCCACCAGCAGGACAATGCCCTCTGAGGGTGACAGGCAGACTGGGAAGACGTGGTGGAGCTGAGCCCTCTGCCATCAGCAGGACAATGCCCTCTGAGGGTGACAGGCAGACTGGGCCGACGTGGTGGAGCTGAGCCCTCTGCCATCAGCAGTGCAATGCCCTCTGAGGGTGACAGGCAGACTGGGAAGACATCGTGGAGCTGAGGAGATGACCACCCTGCCCCTACACAATGCAGAGAACACAGCCTGCACAAATGAGAGACCCAGGCTCCTGGGTCGTAATTCCTCTGAGGTTCAGCATCCCTGTCTGCAGCGAAGCAGGTGGCTGTGTGGAACTGAGGCCCAGGAGAGAGATGGGGATGGAGGCAGCAGTGAAGAGTTGTTTTGATGGTGGGGGAGGGGGGTTGATAATGTGGGAGTGGGTGAGATAACTCTGCAGGAATGCCGATGTGCTGGATGAGAAAACTAGAGTGAAGATGGAAACACCAAGGTTACAGGCATGAGGCACGGAAGAAAATCCCCTGGGAACTAGGGGCAGTCAGGTGGGCAGCACATTGTCAAATGGGGAAGAGGTTCCGCCGCTGGCATGATACTCTAATCACAGTGTCAAATGATGCGGGAGGACTGAGTGTTGGAAGGCTGGTGGATCTGTCGGGTGGAGGTGAGCTGGCAGCCTTAGCACACGCAATCTGAGAGCGTGGCAAGTGTGGAAGCCAGGTCGCTGCTTGCTGAGGTCGACTAGAGGTGAGGAAGTGGTGAAACGCCTTCCTTGTCTCTGCTGGTATCGATTTTTGCTGTCATTCCTGCCACAGAAATGGTAGGAGGAGAAACAGGATGGCTTAGCGCCGTGGGTGCAGCATTACTGTCACCTTGAGAAGGGTTTATTCAACTTCTACCTTTTTATATTAATGTCTGGACATCTCCCCAAACCAATAAAATCTGAACCTCTGGGGATGGGGCCCAGATATTGATATTTTTAAATAGCACTTCAGGTGATTCTAATGTTTAGCTAGAATTGAGGACCATTGGATTAGTTAGATAAAATTGTAGGTTCTAGAACCAGCTTTTGTTTAAATGTCAGCCTCACCATCTGCTGGCCCATGACTTCTCTGAGCTTCAGTTTCCTTATCAGAGAAGTAGGAATAGTGACAGTGTTTTCCTCGTTGGGTTGTAAGAAGGCTTAAATGATATTAGGTATGTAAAATATTTGGCATGACGCTATCTATTATCGGTCATTGTTACTGTTTTTATCATTAAAGCAGTCATCTGTTTTACATAACTTCTGTGTCTGTAGATCTATGTAAACATTCTTATGTTGTATATATATATAGAGAGAGAGAGAGAGCAAGCAGGCCCCCTTGATGACCACATACTAATCAGGAAATGAGGAGAAGCAGGCTTTGCCATTCTGTCCACCACTTGTGCTCACGTCACCTGCTCAACACCTCCATCCTACTTGTGCGTGGTTCCTACCCCAGTATTAACTGGGTCAAATGTTTCTCACTTTATTCTTTTTGTTGCTGGAGATTTACATATGCACCTTGGGCCTTTTGTCTCTGACACCAACCACAGAACTTTATGATTCTCTCATAGGACTTTACAGGAGCTCCCAAGCCACTGCTCATTTTCTATTCTGCAGTAGTCATTTGTGGCCGTGCCTCACTGTGCTAGAAGTCTGTAAATACTGTGCTCCTTGCTTCTGCAGAGGGCTGACAGGCATTGGAAGGTGTTGGTGGGATGATGGCACCTGCATCGCCCCTGGTTTCTTGCCTGGCTTTATGCCCTGGGGTCTTACCTTGGCTGCCATTGTCAGAACAAAAATTGCACTAGAGGAAGTTAGAAAGGAAAAGGAGATTTTATCCTAGGCTATTGCCATGCGGGAGAGAGACCTGAGTGTGAACTAAATTCCCCTGAAACACAAGGTGGGAGGATTTTTAGTGCTGGGGTGAGCTAGTGGGAGCCCTGGAGGGCACGGAGGAGAGGTGGAACAAAGGAACAGCGGGTGTGGTGTAGCATCCGGAGTTTGCAAACATCCTTCTCTGTGATGAGGCATCCCGTGTTTGCTAACTGGAGCCCACCCTCCCACAGAGACTGGGAGACAGAGGCCTGTCCTCCTTGAAGACGACATTTCAAAGCAGTGGATCCCAGGTCCTGGAGACAGGCATTCCCAAACTGCCAAGAGGCTGGGAGAAGATTTACATCCCAAAGGGGCAGAGGAAGAACTTACAGTTGCTCTAAGACAAGGGAGGCCGGGGCCAGTCAGGAAGAAGCCTGTCTGCAGTCTAGCGAAGCCCAGGGGAAGGAAGCCTGTCTTCGTCACCGCGTTTGCGTTTTCTTTGGTTTAATCTTCTTGTTAACATCACCTCCTCTACACGCTCTTGATTCCGGTTTTTGTTCTGCCTGTATGCTATGGTTTAAGTCAAAATTTTATCGAGCAAATACATTTTTAAAAAAATCTTGAAAACGTACTAACTGGGAAAAGTACATAATTTAAAGTTACACACACTTTAGATTTGGAAGTGATTGCAAACTTGATCTGACATACGTCTGTGTCAAATATTTGAGTCTCCGTTATAGCACTCTGCCTCAGTTCAGTGCCTGCAGGGGAGGTAAGGGTTAGATAATTCTTCTTTTCTTTGGCCATGTCCTCTCTCTCCAAGATGAATGTGCGAATTGCGTTCATTCCTCGCTCCCCTGTGAGCTCCTGAAGTAAAGTCCCCAGCCATGGTCACACAACAGGCTATAAATTTGCCTCCATTTTTCTATCTTGTTTGTATCTATATCCTGAGATGCTTAAATGGGCTGGTTGAGCACCCCGTCAACAAGACTTTATTATTTTCTGATTGTTCTCATGAACCCAGCTTTTAAAAATAAAAAGATTTTTAGAAAGTTATAGTAGGTCCTTCAACTCTCTTCCGAGAGACCCTCAGCAGTCACGGTCTGGGCATGCAAAATTTAGCACCTAGACTTACGGCATTTTATCCAAACTGAAAGCATTTATCCAAAATGAAAAGCATGGCACTCCAGTATTTAAGAAAAACACTCCATTTTGAGAGCCCTCTCAGCCTATCGGCAAAACTTACAGTTTCTCTGGGAAAGACTGGCTAGAATTATTTTTGGAAAAAAGCAAAATTGTCATTCTTACATTCATGGACAGCCAGGAAACAGAAGGGCCAGTGTCCTCTGCTCGCCTCCTCTGGCAGAGTGATGTCGTCTCTGCTTTCAGTTCAACCAGAAAAATATTCCAAAGCATAAGCCTCCTTTTATCCCCCACATAATTATGTTCAAACATGTGAATTTTCATGACTCTATTTTTTTCCAAATTGGCATTCTGTGGATTTGGCAGCATAACACAATTTTTGGATGGTTTATTTAAATTTTTATTATGTCATATTCCGTGCATGTAAAGACATGTAACATCTAAGGTACAATGGTCGGTAATCAAGTGGACGCTCATCGCCCAGCCTAAGGGCCGGTGTGTCGCCAACACTGCTGTGCTCTCCCTTGCCTCCCCTGCCCTCCTTCTGGGACGCCTTGTTTGTCCTGAACTTCATGTCTAGTATCGCTTTCCTCTAAAAAGATAAGATTATCACAGATACAATCTATTTAGTAATGTTTGCTTGTATACCTGATTTTCCAAATGTGAGGTAAACATCAGAAATGCTGAGGTTCCCCCGTCTTTGCTGAAATGGGGACCTGGGCGCAGGTTCCCATGCGCAGACCCAGCAGCTGCACACGTGGCCACTGCTTCTGGCCCCAGCCTGGAGCAGGGGACGCCCGCGGCACTGCTGATGGCCGTGCGTGCTGTGTCCGTGTGTCCAGAGCCGCCGTGGACCCAGCGCCAAAGTGCTTCTGTGCCTGTGCTTTTTGAAAAGTCACCAGCAGAACGTGCAATGAGTTTGCTGATGTTAATAGAGCATATACTAGAAAACGAGAACACGTTTAACTCAGATTTTGGTATAGCAATGACTTTGACCATTCTGCCTGAAGGAATAGTCAAGAACATTCACCATTGAGAGTAACTTTGCCGTTCAACTTATACAACAGTGAAGCGGCCGTAAGTCTAGGTGCTAAATTTTGCATGCCCAGACCGTGACCGCTGAGGGTCTCTCGTCTGGCGCTCCTAAAATCCTGTGGTCCTCTCTCGGGTCTTTATCCTCCTTTACTGGCTGTCTAGCTGCTTATGTATTTATTGATGCGTTTCTCTCCTACGTGACTTTTACCCCTCGACATTTTCTTAACCCTCTACTGTTTGGCATCTGCCTTCGTGTCGTGACTTGTCTGTCTCTACACGTCTCTCATTCCTGCTTTGTCCAGGATGCAGAATGAATTTAGATTCTGTGTGTTTGGAGTCCAGATTGAAACCTTCTGAAGAAACTCTGGCCAGAGCTAAAATAAGTTGTGTGAAGACGAGGAAAGAGATGCAAAAACTTCAAGGATAGGCCGACAGATACAGAGACAAGGAGGAAGTGAGATGTGGAGACAGGTGCGGATAGATTTTTAGTACAAGATGAAAAATAGGAAGAAAATTAATTTTAAATTTATAGGAAATCGACATTGACCACTCTTGGAAAACTGAGATTTTTTTAACTGCTTGATTTGCTTGCAGTCTACACTGAAGACCCCCTGTTCTGAATGATTGAGACTCAGGTTTGGCTTTCTTGTTTTGTCGTGGATGGTTTGCTGGGACTCGCTCATAGGCACGGTGGCCGGGCTCCGCTTCCACAGAGCTGCCATCCAGCTTGTGATGTCAGCCACTGGCGATTCTGCTTGTGGCTTCTTGTCTGGTTTGTGTGATCCTCTATGATCGCGCGTCCCTCCAAGTAGACGGTGAGCCCTTGTTTGGCAGGATAAGACTCCAGCACTAGGCACTTCATTAACATCAATCTCTTGAAGATCAAACAGACGTCCAGGGAAAGTGGACGGCACAAAGGGAAGGAAAGGGGCAGGGGTGGGGTTTGTGTCACTGATCTGTCACTAACCTGTTGCTGTCAGCCGCCCTGGTTTCCATCGTCTTGCCCTGAACAGAATTCTTCATGTTTCAGTCTCAGCTTTGCGTTCCTGTATACAAGGAGGCGCCAGAGCCACGGAGGGGGAGGTGCGACAGGTCTGACCCCAGGGTGAAGCCTTCGTTTTATTGATGTCACAGGGAATCTGCAGAAAATAGGGCTTCATGAGAAGCATAGGATTTACAGTTCTGTGAAGAAGAGGCATTGTCAGGTGTGGCCACAGCTGTCATCTCCTCTCTGTAGCCAGAGAGACCTCAGTCAGCAAGACCGAGCGTAGCTACCCTGGTTCCCGGTTCCCGAAGCCCCTGTCGCAGAGCCAGGGACCCTCTCAACACTAAACACGAGGGAAAGCGACGGCCACAGGAGGTCCCCCCAGCTGATGTTCGCTTATGACTCACCTGGGGATCTTGGTAAAGTGCAGATTCCAAAGAGACCGAGATGGAAAGTCCGGGGTGGGGTTGCCTTTCCAGCGAGCTCCCAGGTGTTGCTGCTCCACTCCTTTGGGGACCACACTGAGACTAGAACCGCCCTCAGCCATCCCTGCGCTGTGCTTAATTCCATCAGGAAGTGAAATGGCTCCAGGAATACCCATATCCAAAGACTGGGCTTCCGGAGGGCTGGCTGCCCACAGGTGGAGAGGGAGGGAGGGCCCGCCGCCTAGCCACTGAGACCAGCAGAGTCAACTCTGGAGCCCACATGGTAGGAGATGATGCCACTGGATTGCCTTCCCAGCCAGGACCAGTACCAGAAGCGCAGACATGAGCCGTGGTTGTGACCCAGACGGGAAAGCTTGTACAGACTCCGGTGCCGCCAACACTGTTGATGACAGCCACACAGGCTGCCTGTGGGAGGTGTGTGCCCTTTGGTCTGGGCAGAAAACCTTGTAATGTGGGGTAGTGGTCAAGAGCCAGGCTTGTGGGAGGGGCAGCCTGTGATAGAAGACGACACCGTCGCCTCTTAGCTGAGTTCCTCAGGAAGTCACTTAACCTTTCTGGGCCTCATTTTTTCCATATATAAATGGAGATTAGAAATACCTCTTCCTGGGGTTGTTGTCAGACGTATGAAAGCGCTTACCTCCACGCCTGACACAAAAGTCACTCGATGGAGATTAGTGCCTGTGCTTCCAGCAAGGTAGACATTGCCTTTGCTGATATCTACCAACTTCATCAGAAGAAAGACTTTCTCATATATTTTAATGTGACAAAGGCAAAATATTCACACGAGAGCCAGGGATTTTCTTTAAGTCAATTTAATCAGAGTATATGAATTTTCCTGTTAAGACTAGTTCAATTGCTGTTTTCGTGATGATAACTATCCTTGGCTAAAGCTATCCTGGGCCATTTCCTCTCAATAGGCCTCCCTAACTTAGGGACAATTTTATCTCACAAATTAGCAATTTCTGGCAAAGTTCGAATGTGGGTCATTTCTGGTATCGTGACTCCTGGGTGTCATTTCTGGCAGCCTCTTGACCATCAGCAGGAGTCTGCATCCTCTCAGAACAGGTCTCGTGTTTACACATTTTTCACTCATTTCTTTCCACTCCTCGCTGCACACGATCCGTTCCTATTGCCATGGGGACAGCTACTCGAAGACAATAACCTCTTCGCTTCGTTTCAGTCATTTCTACAGGTACTGTTGTGTAAGATGAATTCCGTCTTTGATGCTGACAAAAAGGAAATAAGAACCTTATTTAATAGAGTGGGTTTTTTTCCGCTCAATTTGAGTTTGCATCTCTTTATCTGAGCCTCAAATTTAGCAAGTGAAACATTTGTTCCGATGGATCTTCTGAAGTACACTGTTGCTGTCACGTGCATGACTGATTTTAAACGTATGCCTGAACACTTCCCACCAGACTAAACCCAGGACAGCAAGAGACACTGTCCAAAAGGCTCTCCCGTCCTCGTCAGCAACGCCCGTCGCCTTTGACTCGCCCTCCTTTGTAAACAAACGGCTGCTGGCAGGAGACCATAAGCAGACCCGTCTCTGTGCCTCTGTTTTCCTCGCCTCGCCAGGAAAGGTGCATCCTAAGACGTCCCTCCGTCCGTCCTCTCTTGGCCCTTGATGCTTTGTCCCCCATCTTGCAGGCCACGGTCACTTTCCCCGCGTCCACGTCGAATCACTTGCTCCTCTCCGGTTCCCGTGGCTCAGCAGGGAGTCATGGAAACTACTTGAGACTTTCTCTCGATTTATCCTGCCAGCCGTGTCCTGTGACTCATCTGCCTTTCAACTGCCCTTGTGTAACGAGGTCCCTTTCCACTTCCTCCTTCAGTGTTCTTTCTCTTGTTTGAATTTTCTGTCTTCTTTGAATTGCCAGCCTCCATCCTCATTTTAAATATTTCCATTAATTTCTTTTTTAAAAAGTAGTAATTTAGGTTAAATGGCAGTGTCTTTCTCTATTATGAACTAAGTAATAGCATAATGTGCTAAATTTAATCAGTTCTGTTTAGTGTTTCAGACCCCGTGGTTATATGGTCAGTCTCATCTCCCTCCATTAGCAGAGAGACAGGGCACACATTTTCAGAGTTTAAGTGCAAAAGCTGGATTTCCACTTCCCTTGACCATCATGTATTGTCATGAGTTTTGGGAGTCCACGTATATCCAACTGACTGGGCTGATTTTTCCAATAAGTTAAAGTTAATGTCACTGGAATGTTGACCTAGTGCCAGTTCAACCGTGACGTGAGTTGGAAAACTACAGCCTGTGGCCAAATCTGGCCTGATGTCCGATTTCGTAAATAAAGTTTTATTGGAACCAGGCCACACTCATTGATTTGTGCATTGTCTATGATCTCACACTACGAAGGAAGAGTTATGACAGAGACAGTGGTGTGACCTGTAAAGCCTAAGGTGTTTGCTGTCTGACCCTCTGAGAAGACGTTTGCCCGCCCGTGGACCACTCAACGCGCCCAGTCTGGCAAATTTCCCTGCTCCAGTCTTGACGCGAAGTTTATGAGAGGTTCACTCACTGAATATCTCTTTCTCCCAAATTTGTGAAAGTCATGTATTGACTCATAGGAAAGGCCAGATTATCTTCAGAAATAGCTCAAAGGTATTTGCAGACGAATAGGGTTGCCAGATAAAACATAGAGGACTCTCCTTTAAATTTGAATTTCAGATGAACTACCAAGGATTTTCTGGTATAAGTATGTTCCAAATACTGCACGGGGCACACTCGTACTAAAATGTAGCTGTTGTTGAGCTGAAATTCAAATTTAACCAGACATCTTGTGCTTTTGTTTGCTAAATGTGGCAAACCTCTATATCGCGGGACGGAAGCAAGGAAAAGGGACGAGAAGTCGACGCCATCTACACTGTGTGAAGGTTCGGTTGATTGACACCTTCTGATGGATTGTCTGGGAACCTTCCAGAGTCCTAGGATTTGTACTCAGGTCTGAATCAATGACAAGAGGCTTCAGTCTCTACACGAGGCGTTAGGCCCTCAGATGGTCTGCTTCCCACCCAGGGATCCATGCTGCTATCAGCAGCTTGAAGTTTCAGTTGAACCTCAGATGCAAGAGGAAGAGCGCGTTCAGTACAAGACGGAGGGGAGTTACGCAGCAGGCTTCGTGGTGTGAGTTAGTCACAGGAGGAGAGAGAAGAACAGAAGGATTGTAAAATGAGAGACTGGGGAGCTGGCGAGAGTCCACTTGCCCTGACGCTGCTCGCATGTGAGGAGCAATGTGAGGAGTTCCATCGTCATCCGGAAGCTCTGGGCAGGCGGGACGTGGACGGAGAGCAGCGAGGCTTGTTAAAGGAGGTGCTCTGTCAAACAGCTGTGTGTTAGGGGCCAGCTTCTTCTTAGGCGTCCCGTAGGACCGTTAATGAACTGCTGGGGTGGCTCTTCTCACACTCACTTTACTTTTCCAACTTGATTGAACAAAAGAAAACGCACTGGTGTGCGGTGATCACCACCCTTGTATCCCCTTGAGTCGCTACTCACCTGCTGAGTGATTTTAATAACTCCACCTTCTGGTTCTCGACTTCTCGTCTGAAGAAGCTGAACTGGGAGGTTTGGAAGGTTCTTGCCAGTTCTAAAGCTCTACTTCTGTTGTGCTTATGCCATTATACTAGAATGTGATGTATGAGTAAATTCAAAATATCAAAATTATCAAAATGTAGACGTGAACACTATCCCAAATTTGGTAAACACGACAGCGTCAGCTCTGCAGACAAGGCTGCCTCCCATCACACGACAGCAGACCCGCTCCAGTTAGAGGGAGCACTGGATTAACACCTTCAGTTTGTCTATTTCTAGCATCTTTTCATGAAATTTTTGTATGTCTGAAATTTCACTTCTCTTTTTCCTTGTAAATATTTTGGTTTCCTGGAAGTTTCAAGTTTCTCTGAAGATTGATAGTAACTTCGCTTACCCAGTGCCTGGTTTGCTGATAGGCACCATAGAAGGAAAATCAATCTTTTGTGGGATTTGTGATGTAGTAATCTATCAATTAGATAGAAAAAATACATGGGAGGTTTTGGTAAAAATTGGAGGGCAAAGAACTGACTCATGATACACATATTCGGACATAGTTATTTGAGATAATACAACTATGATTGGGGATATGATGATATGTATTCTCTGTCTTAAGAATTTTTAAAAATAGAGGCCGGCCTGGTGGCACAGCAGTTAAGTGCGCACATGATGCTTTGGCAGCCCGGGGTTTGCTGGTTCGGATCCTGGGTGTGGACATGGCACCGCTTGGCATGCCATGCTGTGGCAGGCATCCCACATATAAAGTAGAGGAAGATGGGCACAGATGTTAGCTCGGGGCCAGTCTTCCTCAGCAAAAAGAGGAGGATTGGCAGTGGTTAGCTCAGGGCTAATCTTCCTCAAAAAAAATAAATAAAATTTTTTAAAAAAAGAATTTTTAAAAATATAAATCTGAGAAAGCAAAAAGAGTACGTACATATGCTAAGATTAACTTATATATCTACTAACACTATTTTTTAATTGATTTTTTATTTATGCAAATAGTATATGAAGGCATTCTCTTAGTCCAAAATTAGAACATAATAGACAAGGCTAAAATTGCCTCTGACCACCGACCTTGCTCTACCCCTTTGCTCCTTTGAGGCGGTCCTGCTGCTGGTTTTGAGTGTGTCCTTTCAGATAATTGTCGGTGCATTTTCTCAGAGATTCGGTCCGCTGTACTACCTATGTGTTTGTTAATATTGGTTGGGAGAACAGTGCTGCTTATGGAAGACACTGGGCTTGATTATCAAAATGACGAAAGCTGCGCTGGCAGAGGGTGGGTCACATGAGGGGCGGGGGTGTGTGTGTTATGTGTCCACACACACGTGAATTTGGCTCACAAGCCACTCAGTACCTCAGTTTCCCTATCTGCAGCCCAGAATGTCATGATCCAAAGCATCACTAAGGTTTGTTCAGCTCTGTTTCTTTGGTCTGTTATTTCCAGTGGGAATGTAGCTGAGAAGATGGCTGTGTTACAGCACTCCTGTCTATGCAACCTAACACTGTTTGTAAGAGCTGGAAATACTCCTTTGCTCCAAAAAATCCAGCTCATTCTGGGTTCCCATGAACCAGGAGGAAAGACACAGTAATGTTGGTCATCGTTTCATAGCATCTCATGGTTATTCCGTCTGAGTTTTATCCAATTCATTTGGGGCTAATCCCAGTCCACTCACCGTCTCCTAGTTGTTCTGGGTATCATTGTAATCCCTTCCCCAGGCCAGACGTGGGGAGCAGAGCTGGTCACTCGTGCATGCTGTTCTGCAGCCTCTCATTTCAGAGCCACACGGCAGGCTTAGCTTCTGTACTCCTTTTTCTGATATCTTACTCTCCCTCTCTTTCCCCAAATCACTGTGCCCTGTACTAAAGCATCAAAAAGTAGGCTTTGTTTTTTAATCTCATATAAGTTTGTGATTTCTAAGTTTATATGAAAGTGAATTTTAGTTAGCTGACTTCCTTCTCTATCAAGGAGATGAGCATGACACTCTCTGGGCACCGGTGGCCACTTGTAGGCTCTGCATCCGCCCTGCAGCTGGGGCATTAGGATTTTGTTGTTATTGCTGTTTTCTAACGTTCTTAAAGCCCCCCTCCCCAGACAGATTTGCTGTTACTCTCCACAGCAAACGAAGCCTGAGGGAGCCGAGAGGCCAGGGGGAATGAAGTGGGGGATTCGTGCAGAGCTGAACACTGGACCACTGTTAACAGCTCCTCGTTGCTTTCAAAGCTGTAGTTCAGATGCACAACAAACGGAAATAAACCTCATGAAAACAGACATTTACAGTTTCAGAGTCCAGTGGAAAATGCCTTTTGCAAATTTGTGACCTCTTTAAACTTGTGTCTTCGTTAAGGTTTTGAGTGTCAGAAAAGCTTTGGTTTATTGCTTTCACACTAAGGAACATTTATTAATGTATAAGTAAGCTTAGAATTAAAAGGTCTAGCAACATCCATCTACATCAATTGGAAGGTTTCCAAGCATGTTTGTGTAAGTGTGTGTGTATGTATGTTTGTGTATAAATATATAACAACTGTATATAATTTATATACTATATATAATAACATCTTGAGATGATGACTCATCTTGAGATGAGCATGAGAATCATAGTCTTAAGATTTCAGAGAAAAGCCATCGACATTACTAACGCATAAGAAAATTGAATTTGTGAGAAGAGATGAAAAGAATAGGGATCAACTTGTCTAGTGGAGAATAAATGGAACACTGATTTAATAGCTCGTATCAAGTACTGCATTCGACATAACAGCTTGAGGAAGTGAAAGAATACCGTAGTATTTAAAGACTAGAAAAAATGCTGGATTTTTATGGTTGTTTTGTTTTCTTTCTCAGAGATGTTTTAGTAAGCAGCTTCAAAACATTGGGGGGCAGGGGGTGGGTGAAATTGTGGTGGTTTTGCAGCAGTAGCTGCTGAAAGAGGCAGATAGCGAAGGATCGGTGCCATCTGTGCCATCCTTACCTTGTAAAGTTACAATGATTTTGGTAGTTTAATAAAGATAGAAAAGGGAATTATTCTCACATCTTCCTAAATATTGACATGCCTTTGGCATTTCTCTGCAGGGGCGTCAGGAGAAGACTGTGGCAGCCAAGGGGCAATAGACACACAGGATTGATGCCAAGATTGTAGAAGAGAGAAGCTTCTGTAGAGTCAGAGATGATAAATACTGCAACGACACTTAAAAGCTCATTATCCTTGGAAACCTTTAAAGAGAATACATTCTAATCCATGAAAAGCAATTTCATTATCATTTTGCTTGAGAAGAATGAATGGATTAGACGACCACTCAAATTTCATTTAAGTGTAGTAGGAGAACCATGGTTTTCTGATCCTCACTCTAAGTTCATCAATTCTTAGAAACAGAAGTGCTCTTGAGACACGATTTAATCCTTCAACAGTCTACTTAATTGTATCCCCTTTTGTAGATAGGTAGTGACCACCCAGTTACTAACATAGTTCCAAGACAATCAGTAGCATGATTATAGGTGGCACGCACCTTTTACACCTTCAGACAGGAACACAAAATCCAGCCTCAGCCTGAGAAACGGTGTGAAAGCAGCATCAATACAGCGAAATCTCTGCTCTGTGCAGTGTGGGAGCCGCTAGACTAAAGACAGCCCCAGGGGACCTTCCTGCTGAGCAGAATGAATTGTGCTCCCACAACGTTGTCAACACTTGGGTTAAACATAAAAATAAATAAATTAAATGTAAATAAAGAACTCTAAAGTAATATTTACTTAAAACTAAAATAAAGAACTTCTCTGTTGACCACATTGTATATTAGATATCCTGAAAATCCATTCAGCTACCAAACACTTAAAATGCTGGATTTTTTTTTTTAAAGTACATCTTTCTAAATGCCCAGCTGAGCTAGCCAGAAAGTGAGGGAAAAGTCAAAAGTCAAAAACAGTGGCAAAGAAGAAATCTAGTACAGTAGGCAACCACTGAAGCCATGGCTGCTCTGAGCACCCTCCGTCCTCAGTGACCTAGAAGTGAACCCCACACACGGTGCTGGTGGTGGAGGCGGTGCACTCAGGAGATGATGCTGTGCACCAGTACAAACAAGAGATTCGGGTTAGACATCCTGTTACAAAGCCAGAACCCCTGAAGGGCGACACCCATGCTTAAAGCGTGAACTATATAAATAAAGAAACTTGCCTCCCACAGACCTGACTCTAGAGGGAGAGGGAAAAACTGCTGATCTGGGTTTGAAGCCAGAATTCTCACTACCTAGTTCCACCCCCAAAATTAGAATTTAGTTTGAAAAGATTCTGAATTGGAGGATCCTTTTCTATGTCTAACAAAAACAAACAAACCAAAAACTGAAAATAACACAAATATACATGGAAACTTCCCAGGAAAGAAGAACATTAAATGCAGACCTCAAAGTGAAAAAAAGTACCAACAAATGTGAACTCACGATAAGAGAAAATTTACAAATAGATAAGGAACAAAAGCCAACATAAGAGAAAGAATGAATAATGGACCTGTAAAATGTTCAAGAATCAGAATGATCAGATGCAAAATATAAAGTGCATTTGTGTAATACGTCTAAGGAAAGAAAAAAGAAAAAAAAATCTTTAAGAGATCATCAAAAATGAGCAGGCACAGGTGCTGCTTCTGGTAATAAGCAATATTCTGGTGGATTATCTTGATCTGGGCTGACCCTACTGCAGACCACAATTATAAGCCCTGTACAAAGTACTACTTGAAACAGCAGTTATTTGAAGGCATGGGCGTAAGGTAAAAGCAAGCAGAACCTTGAGCGGAATCATCTTTGAAAAGAGAGGACACAGAGATTTCCGTTTGTAAGGCTTGTTTCCAGTCTAGCGATGGGGAGTTGCAACTGAAGCAGAAAACCAGTGTCTTGCTGGCTAGAGGAGCTGATGGATGCATTTAGGCACTACCCTAATGACTGGAATGTGAGGGGGACACACTGACAAGGAGGGCTCTACAGAGTGGAAGCCCTAAAAATCTACATCCAAATCCTCGGTTGACCCTTGAATTATGCAACCGTGGGAGAGATTACAAGGAAATCAAAGAGCTAAAGGGCTGAGAGAACTGAGTTGCTGCCAAATGCAAGGAAAGCAGAGCTCATAGGCTCAGTTCAGCCAAATGAACTCATTCCTAAAAAAAAAAAAGCAAGCCTTTTCAGAGGCCAATAATAAAATTCAATCTCTATAATGGATTGTCCACAAAGTTCAGTATAAAATTTAAAAATTGCTAGATATGTGAAGAAATAGAAAATGTGTTCATAGTCGAGGGAGAAGGGAGTCGACAGAAACAGACTCTAACATGACACAGAAGTTACAGTCAGTAGATGAGGACTCCACAGAAGTTACAACAAACATATTCAAAAACTAAAGAAAAACCGGAGTCATAACAAAGGAACAGATAGGGCATCTCCACAGAAAAATGGAAATTAAAAAACAAGCAAACAAAAGAACCAAATGGAAATTCATTAACTGAAAAGCTCCACAATCTGAAAAAAATATTCACTGACGGGCTTAACAACAAATTGGAGGTGGCAGAAGGAAGGGTTAGTAAAGTCGAAGTTACAGCAGTAGAAATGATGATCTGAGAAACACAGAGAAAATTATAAGGAAAAAATGACCTATGGACCAATATGATGTAGTCCTAAGATAAGTACAATTAGAGTCTCAAAAGAAGAGGGAGACAATAAAGCAGAAAAATTATTTGAAAAAAATTACTAAAAAGTCTGCATTTATTGAAAATGTAAATTTTCAGATTTAAAGCCTCAGTGAATCCTATGCATGATAAATACAAAGAAAATGACATCTATGCATATCACTGGAAAATGACTGAAAACCAAAGACAAAAAGAAATTGTTGAAAGCAATCACAAGTAATAACAGACAGTGGAACACAAGTTCAAATCACATCAGCCTCTCAGAAACAATTCAATCCAGAAGAAAATGTGACAACTTCTTCAATGTCTGTAAGGAAAACTGGTCAACCTGTATGTCTACGTCCAGCAAAAATATCTTTAAAAAATGAAGGGAAATAAATGCATTTTCAGATACAAGAGCTTTTGTTAACAAATTTATTATGGATTAATTCTGAAGCTACTATCTTTGTATTCTCTGCTTGTGCAAATGAGTAAATACTTTGAGGATAATGGGAGCCGAACTTGTCACTATTCAAGAAGGGATTTATAAATAGGAAAGAAAAAGTGCTGGAAGGTACCCAGTGGTATTGAATTGAAATTAGTGTAATCACAGTGAAGTCACTTTACACAGACACACACATTCTAAGCTCTGTCGCTGAGCACCCTGAGAAGCAATGACACACCAGTAGCGATAAGGGCATCTAGCATCCTGCATTGGCTTGTAAATACCATTCTTTCCAAAAGGAATCAGTGCTTCTGGGAGAAAAAGAGGCTTCAATGACCAGGACAGGGAAAGTGCTTCGTGACTTTGTAACATCTTATTTCAGCAGAAAGTAAGAAACTGGCAAAACACCAAAATGATGAGGACGTATCAAAAGGACATAGGGACCATCTGGAATTTGTTCTTGTCAAAGAATTGGATTTCTGTTTCAATGATTTTATCTACTTTTTGTTTTCAATTTTATTGATTTCTCTTATCTCTATCATTTCATTCCTTCTGCTTGCTTTGGATTTATTTTGCTCTTCTTGTTTTAGGCTCTGGAAGTGGGAGTTTAGATGAATGATTTGAGGCTTTCCTCTTTTCTAATGTGTGGATTTTAGTGAGATTAATTTCCCTATCAGACCTGCTTTAGTTGCATACTACAAGTTTTGATATGCTTTATTTTTCTTTTCATTCAGTGAAATTTATTTTTTACTTTCCTTGATAGTTCCTTTTTGACTCATGGACTATTTAGAAGTCTGTTGCTTAGTTTCCAAGAGTTTGACTTTTCCTGTTATCTTTCTGTTAATGATTTCTGGTTTGATTCAATTGTGGTCAGAAATCATACTCTTTAAGATTTCAATTCTTTTAAATTTGTTAAGGTTTGTTTTATGGTCCAGAATGTGGTTAATCTTGGTGTACGTTCTACGGCTACTTAAAATGAATTTCTCTGTGCTGTTTTTGGGTGGAATGTTCTGTAAATATTTATTGGATCCTTTCAGTTAATGATTTTTGTGAAGCAGATACTTTACCCAGATTTCCTTAGTTTTTACCTACTGTCCTTTTTGTCCCAGGATCCCATCCATGACACCACATCACATTTAGTCATTATATCTCCTGAGGCTCCTCTTGGCTGTGACTGTTTCTTAGACTTTCCCTGATTTTGATGATCTCAAAAGTTTTGAGGAGTGCTGATCAGGTATTTTGTAGAATCTCCCTCAATTGGGATTCATTTTTCTCATGATCAGATTGGATTTATGTGTTCTTGGGAGGAAGGACACAGAGGTAAAATATCACTCTCGTTATGTCATATCAAAGGTACATACTATCAACATGATGTTGTTGTGATGAGCTCGACCGCTTGGCTGAAGCAGTGTTGAACAGACTTCACTGTAGAGTTGCACTCTCTCCCTTTCCGTCCTGTGCTCTTTGAAATAAAGTCACTGTGCATGGCCCACATTTAAGGACTGGGAATTATGCTCCAGCTACTTGAAAGTAAATTATTTGGAATTCTTCTACATGAGAGATTTCTCTCTTTTCCCCACATATTTATTTATTCAGTCGTTTATTTATATCAGTATGGACTTATGGACATTTATTTTATATTTTGGGCCATAATCCAATACTACCTTATTTGTTTTGTTGCTCAATTCTTCCAGCTTTGGGCATTGGGCCCTCTTTAGGTTGTCTGTGCCTCTTTGACATGCTTTCTGTTTTACTTTCTTAGAGCTGCTGTAACAAAGTACCAAAAACTTGGTAGCTTGACACAACAGAACTGTATTCTCTCTCAGTCTGGAAGCCAGACGTTTGAAAGCAGGGTGTTGGCATGGCTGTGCCCCCTCTGAAAGCTGTAAGGAAGAATCCTCCTTGTCTCTTCCAGCTTCTGGTGGCCACTGGCTATTCTTGGCATTTTTTGGCTTGGAGACTCATCACTCTCTTGCTCGTCTCTGTCTTCACATGGCGTTCTCTTCTCTGTGTCTCTGTGTGCCTTTTCTTCTCATAAGGACACCAGTCATTGGACTTAAGACCCACCTTATTTCAGTATGACCGCATCTTAAGTATTTTCAGATATACAAACCCTATTTCAAAATAAGGTCACATTCTTATGCTCTGTGTAAACATGAATTTTGGAGAGACACTATTTAACTCACTGCACCATCGTCACTGTGGAATTTTTTCTTGAGGATTTCCTAATATTCTGAAATTATAAGATACTTCAGGATCATGTTGTATATTTCCTGGTCCAGTCCTAGAATCAGCTATTTCCCCATGAAATGCTAGATTTTATTTTATTGAAGAATGCTCTAGAAACCAAGACATGGGTGCTAGGTGTGGTTCCGGTTATTGGGGTGGTGTCATATCTAGGTCCTTTCAGTTGGCAGCACAAGGAAATATGTCTGTTTATACTAAACAGTGCATACACCTTAAATATTCTATAACAATTTACATGTACATTAAGCTAAAAATGAATTCATACTAATGTCTCCAACTCTAACTCATTGCCCATGGATCACCCTAGCCTTCTCCTCTTGCTTACCTGTGACATCCTATTCTAACGGTGAGAACCTGGCTCCCACCTTCCACCACCAACTTGCTTAATTACTCATTTCCAGTGCACATCTATAGCGGCATCAGAACTGTTAACCCATACCTCATCGAAAACAATTTTATCAACTCAAGTAAACCACCTTTCCCCTCTCTGCTCTCCTTCATTAAAGTTGTTTTATACATTTGAGATACAATTAGATTGTGCTGTCACCTTGTGAATTCCACCCTAGGTTCTGTACCTTTCCTATGACTTCTCAGTGTCTTCCTCAATTGCAGCAATAGCCTGGGCAAAGGTCGTCCTCAGGTGGTAGAACTTAAGAGCTGCTAACTCCTTGCTCCATTGGTTGGACCAAAGAGGTGGTGTTTGGAGGGAGAAAGACCACTTTGATATTTTATTGGGATGAAGGTCACCAATTAAAGGAGGACACTGGGAGCATTATCAACAACAAGCAAAATCTTGAAATATATGTTATTCTCCAAACAGTACTTCTTCATTTCACTGGCATAGCAATTCAGGAGGGCATCTTGGAAGAGGAGCTGGGTCATCTATGACTTATTATTGCTCCTGTAGTACACTGGCAGTGTGCCCTTATTAATATGTTTGAAGGCCCTGGGGTTCTCCCTGTGCCAGATCATAAAGGGTTTGAATTTGTAGCCTGCAACGTTGCCCCCAAGCAAGTCTGCTATCCTGTCCTTTAAAGCTTTGACACTTCGCATTGACTTAGTCTTGTTATGGATGAAAGTCCTTTCAGGCATCTGTTTCCAGAATAGGGAGCTTCCATCCATAGTGAATATTTGCTCTGGCAAGGAATTTTCCTCCACAATCAGCTTACCTAGAATTTCCAAAACTTCTTCAGCTGCTGTCACATCAGCACTCGCAGACTCAGCACTTTCACATGATGTAATGAATAATGACTCCTGAATCGTTTAAACCACCCAGAGCTAGCAGTGAATTCAACATCGTAGTCAGGTCTGACCTTTTCTTTCAACATTGCAGGCAGACTTTTTGCTTTGACTACGGTCATCACGGTGCTGAGAGGGATACGATTCTGTGTCTGGTCTTCAATCCAGGTCATTAGAAGTTTCTCCACGTCTGATCTAGGCCCCTCTTGAATTTCTGTTAGTCTCATTGCCTTCAATGAAGCAGATCCTTAAACAGACTCCCTCACTTTGTCCTTGTTCCTCAGGATCATAGCCCTGGTGGAACAAGACGTCCTGACTGGTGAGCAATAACCATCACTGATTTTCCACCTTTGTAGTCATTAATCACTTTTAATTTTCTTTCCAGGTCAATCACTCAATGTGGTCTCTCAGTGGGAAGTAGCAGTGAATTTTGTCTACTTAAGGGCCTTGAGATTAAATCAACTACAGGAGAAAATGATGCAATCAAAAGAGGTGGTAAACACAGGATGTATGAGGCTGCTGCCAGCGTAACACAGCATATTGTTTTACAGTAAACTTTTTTGCTTATAAGTAGAAAGAGTACACTTCAACAGTAAAAAGTACAGTATAGTAAATATGTAAACCCGTAACATAGTCACTTATTATCCAGTATTAGGTACTGTACACAATTGCATGTGATATACTTTTATACGACTGGCAGTGCAGTAGGTTTGTCTACACCAGCATCACCACAAACACTTGGGTAACGTTTTGTGCTATGACATTGTGATGGCTATGACATCGTGATGGCTATGACATCACAGGTGATAGGAATTTTTCAACTCTATTATAGTATTATGGGACCACCATTGTATATGCAATTCATCACAGACTGAAACTTCATTTTGCAGTACATGACTGTATATGCTGTCTTCAAGAGACCCTTTAGATTCAAAGTTACAAGTAAGTGGAGGTAGAAGGATAGAAAGGATATACCACACAAATAGTGACCAAAAGAGAGCTGGAGTGGCCATACTAATATCAGACAAAATAGACTTCAAGACAAAAAAAATGTCACCAGAGACAAAGAAGGACATTTTATAATAATAAAAAGGTCAAGCCATCAAGAAGATATGCAAGTATAAGCATATATGCACTTAACAACATAGTGCCGAGCTGCACAAAGCACAGCTGACAGATTGAAAGGAGAAATAGAGAATTCACCAATAGTAGCTGGAGACTTCAATGTCCCACTCTCAATAATGGATAGAACATTTAGACAATAGATCAGCAAGGAAGTAGACCTGAGAAACGCCAAAACCAACCAAGCTGACTTACAGCTATAGAATGATCCATTCAACAACAGCAGAATACACACTTCCTGACATGCACATGGAACATTCCTCAGGATACATCCTATGTGAGGCCACAAATCTCAATAAATTTATAAGGGCAGAAGTCATACAAAGTGCTTTCTCTGACCACAGTGGAATGACATTAGAAATCATTAACAGAAGGACATTTTAGCAGGGAATAAATATGTAGAAAGCAAACAGCATGTTGCTAACTAACCAATGATTCAAAGAAGAAATTACAAGGGAAATTTGAAAATAGTTTGAGGTGAATGAAAACGAAACCACAGCATACCAAAACTTATGAGATGCAGCAAAAGCAGTGTACAGAGGTAAATTTATAGCTATGAATCTTCATATTAAAAGGAAGGAAGAACTCAAATCAATAACAACTGTCTCCTGAAAGAAACCAGAAAAAGAAAAAAACTAAACCCAAGCAAACAGGAGGAAAGAAATAATAAAGATTAGAGTGAAAATAAATGAAATAGAGGATAGAAAAAACGATAGACAAAAATCAATCAAACCAAAACTTGGTTTTTTAAAAAGATCAAAAAGATTAACAGACCTTTAGCTAGGATGACAAAGAAAAAAGAGAGAAGATTAAATTACTAAAATCAGGAATGAAATAGGGGTCGTTGCTACCAATCTTCCAGGAATAAAAGAGATAATGGGGGAATACTATTCTAAGAACAATTTTATGCCAGAAAATTATAGATGAAATTGACAGATTCCTAGAAAGACATAAACTATTGCTGACTCAAAAGAAATCGAAAAACAAAATAAATCAATAAAAAGTAAAGAGATTAAATTAGTAATCAAAAACTTCTTACGAAGAAAACCCCGGCCCATTAGCACACCTCTAGCCTCACACACCTTTTGGCTCTTGGCAGGTCACATTTCCTCCTTGCCTGCTTTCAACGCCTCTGCGCTGTCTTTGCTCTTCATGCTCAGCTACGTTGCCAGTGCGCACAAGCCAGCATCCCCTCCAGCCACTCCCAACTGCCCCTCTGGCTGTCAAAATTTCTCTGAAGGTACCAATTAGTGTTTCTCTTAGTTGTATGGCACATGGTGCTACACTACACAGGTTTTGACTGTTGTGACTGTTTTTCCAATAAACTCTGTTATTGTTCATGTGTAATTCTGCAAAGCATAAGGGTTTTTTCCAGGACCATATAAATGCCTATGTCTATTTCCCAGGTTTTGTGAGGGCTAAGTAAGTTAGTATATGTACAGTGCCTAAAACGCCCCTGGTATGTCATAAGCACTATTTAGGTACGTAGTGTTATTAAGGATGACTTTTTTCTTGATGTGATTTTTTTCTGGTTTCCTGTTGTCCACAATGGAGTATATGTTACCACATTTAGTAACAATTGCCTTCATGAAACTAATGAATGTGCAGAATATGATTTAAGGTGAGTTTATCACAAATAAGCCATATACTGAAGCCTGGCTCCAGATTCAAGATTCACTAATAAGACAGACCTGTGTGAACATGGTAGGATGTGAATCTGAAATGATCAACATACCAACCAACCCTGATATCTAAGCCTGAAATTGTCAAGTTGGGGACAGCATAAATTTTAGACAACATCACAGAGGGAAGATGTTTTCATCATAGAAGATATTTTTGACAGCTTTTTTTTTTTTTTTTTGAGGAAGATTAGCCCTGAGCTAACTACTGTCAATCCTCCTGTAGAGAAGATACTTTTGAGAATACAAAAATCACCAAAACAATTGGTATCCTATTGACAAATGTGCCAGGACAATAGCAATGAACTACAGTGGTCATAAAGAAAGCTTCTGCAAGTTTTGGAAAATCTAACAAAATTTTCAGGAGTAGAGAGCATGTGCTCTATAGGAATCTGCATAGATTTTACTTGACGTTGGAAATGATAAAGTGATGCCCAAGAACTTCAAATCTGCCACGCTGAAGAGCAATGCAAGCCTAGTTACAGTTATTGAAGTTCAAATGTGTTGGTCTCAAAGGAGATGCTCCACACAGAAGCGTTCTGTGATCATCCATGTGCGCCTCTTGAGGCACACGTTTATAAGCCAAAAGACTTGCTGACACACCTTCACGCACACATATACACGACACACAATCAGAGGTAGAGATAATTGTACTACTATGCAGATTCAGGCGAGGCAACAGTAAGAGGAAAGGTACCAAATTGTGCACTAGTCTGCAGTCTCACCAACCACCCAGGCAGTGAGAACCCAATGCCAGAGCCAGAGTCACTACAAGTGGCTTACATAATGATGCTGCCAATCAGACCAAGAAGTCTGTCCGTCAGCCAGGTGAGAGAAACGTAATGGTTACTATGGAAAGTATGAAAGCTCATGCTTCCAAAGACAAGGGATCGGTGGTGGGTTCCAGCAGTTATTAGAATTGGGACCGAGAGCCAAGGATTCAGAGTCCCTCTTGTTTACACTCCCAGGTGGAAGCTGGGAAACAGTGGCCACACTTCAAACGTTGACGAGCACAGTTCGCTGGCTTACCCTGCCGTCTGAGTAGTCCTCAGTTGCGTCTCTCACCGTTCTGCACTCCCTAACCTCCAGGAGACTGGAAGCAGGGAGACTGGTTGCCCTGCTACGACAGAATTCTGAATCCAGTGTTGCTTTTTCAATCCACCTGCAAAAGGAAGCTTTGGCTTTGCCCAGCAGCGACTCTCCTTCCTCCAACCTCTGAGGAAGAAGCTGAAGATGTCCAACCAGTTTTTGGAAATCATGTGATAAAAACAAAGATAAGGAAGAGGGGAAAAGAGAACCAGAGAGATAAGAAGACAAGCAGAGGGTTGCAAGATCAGAGGGAGATCAGCCTGGAAAAGATGCGCAGGAAGGGGGTTGGGGGCATTTGGAGACAGACCCTGGAGCAGGGCAGCAGGCGGCGGGCAGGGGCAGGAGACACGTCTGGAGATGCTTCTTGACTCCCTGTGTCTGGACTTCTTTCACGGCTTTAGAAAAATGTGAGTAAGGACTGTGAGAAAGAATTAAAATTAAAGTTTGTGCTGGCTGTCTCAATGTTTCTTTGATTAAACCTCGCTCTGAGACTGAACCACGTGGATCTCGGGTTCATCAACCGGTACTGGAGACACAGAAGAAAGACCTGAATTTGGTTGGTGGTGAGTGGAAGCAATTTAGCCCCACAACAGATGCCTCTTCAATGTCTCTCCACTTCCACAGCTTCAGCTTTTATTCACATCCTGCTTCACTTACAATATTGCAAAATCCTCCTTTCTTCTTCTTCTTGTTAACCCCTCCTCTTTCTTGTTCCGTAACATGGTGCTACCAGAGACTGCGATTTGTGTCCAGCTTTTCCCTCTCAGCACCTCTGGCTCTGAAGAGGAGACGACGATGCTTCCCCAGTGTCTCCTGAGCCATCTTAGTCTCTGCCCTAATGTCTCTCTAGGGAGAAACTTCAGGCTATGGTTTTGGCTGAGTTTCAGGCAGCAGGATTTTAGGGCTTTAGGTACGGGGATGTCAGCCTTTCCTCAAGGATCGTCTTTAAGCTCAAAGGGACATCTGGGAATCAGACCAACTAGGCAAAATAAAAGTCAATAAAGAGGTAGGAAAAAATCTGTTACAGTTAAAGAAACGAAACCCATTGCTATTGAGGTATTGCTTCCCTAAGTTCAGTAAGGAGCCCGAAGCTGCGTCTGCTGGAACATGTATGGCTGAAAGCTGTGGAGGGTCCTCCTAGTGAGGGAGCCATCCGGCCGGTCTCATCCTGGGGGACGCCTCCCCAGACGCAGTGCAGATTGCCCCGGCCAGGCTCCTCTGCTCCTCTCACAGCTCCCAGATCCGAGCTGGGCTGTCACCCCTGAGGGACAGCCTGTGCCTGGGAAGCCAAGCCCAACTCCTCTGCTCAGCCAGCTCCCCTCCTGCCCCTCCTCCCTTTTCACACAAAAGGACACACCCTGGATGCCCGGTGGTGGAGCGGTTAAGTTCACGCGCTCTGCTTCAGCAGCCTGGCCTGGAGTTCACAGGTTCGGTCCCTTGACGTGGACCTACACCACTTGTCAGCCACGCTGTGGAGGCATCCCACATACAAAATAGAAGAAGATGGGCACTGATGTTAGCTCAGGGCCAACCTTCCTCACAAAACAACAACAGAAACCGCAATCCTCAGTTTCATCTCTTATTGTTTTACAGGTGACGTGCAAATTTCAAACTACTAGAAAGATAAAGTTTTTCCTCAAATATTTTTGTTTGGATGTGATTTTGACTCATCTCTCTGAGTGTAAAGTATAAAGGTCAAGAAAATAAAATAGGGCTACCCCCTGAAAGACTGAGCCAGTCAGGCGTTCATTCAGTCACTCGGCAAATATCCATTGAGAGCAACAGGTGTCAGGCAGCCCTGTGGTCTGGTGGTTAAGATTTAGCCTCTCACCGCCATGGCCCAGATTCGAGTCCCAGTCAGGGACCCACACCACCCGTCTGTGGGTTGTCACGCTGTGGTGGCTGCATGTTGCTGTGATGCTGAAAGCTCTGCCACTGGGATTTCCAGCACCAGCAGGGTCACTCACAGTGGACAGGCTTCAGCAGAGCCTCCAGACTAGACAGACTAGGACGAAGGACCTGGGCACCCACTTCCAGAAACATTGTCGGTGAAGACCCTGCACACAGCAGCACAGTGTTGTCTGACGCAGCCCCGGAAGGTGAGAGGCTGGCGCAGAAGCACCAGGCAGGTTCCCCTCTGCTGTCCACAGGGCACTAGGGTCAGAGCCCACTTGAGGGCACCACCAACACCCAGGTGTACGCATTTGGCATTTTTACGGGTGCTACAGACTCAGCTGTGACAAGGACATGGGTAGGATGCCCTGCCTTCAGGTAGGACACAGACTAGTGAGGGATTCTGGTAGGTAAACAGGTGAATACAGTATGTACCATGTACTATAAGCCTTAGGAACAGGGTGCCGAGGGGACGCAAATAAGGGGCGCTTAATTGAGCCAGGATGGAGGAGCGTGACAACATTCAGCAACGGACCCCATTTCAGGAAGGAAGAGCGACTCAGGAACGCGTCGGAACTGTCTGCCGTGCACACCGCTGCGTAGTCAGATCTTAGCATGATTTATTACTGGAATATGTTTTATATTGGTTTATATTCTACATCTCTTTCTTCACCCACACATTTTTTTTCAAATGCAAGTTTCATTCATTCATTTACTCATTCAACACTTTCTGAGTGCCTCCTATGGGCCAGGACTGTGCTAAGATACTGATGATTCTGCAATGACAAAGGCAAGTGAAATTTTCATGGGACATAGTCTATAGGGGCCCAAACACTCAGATCATGCAAATAAGTGAAGCCAGCAAAATATGCTGCAATTGAGAATGGTGAGGACTTATTAAATCTGACAAAACCTGCTCTACCGGTATTAAAATTCAGATTATTAAGGAACAGTGAGTCACTCACAGGCTGCCAGTGGGAGACAAGCAAGATCAAGAGAAGTAGTTGCTCCCACTTAAAACACAGAGGGGATGTTCTGTGAAACAGCTTCTGAGGACGTGTGAGTCACGCAGTGGAACACCGGAATAGAGGAGACAGAAGCGGGTTCTGGGGCCCAAGCAGATAGGAGCCAGCCCTTCTCTGTCCTGCTGCAGAGTCCCAGCTGTCGATGCTGAGGAAACATGGCTGCCGCCTCTCCCCCATCTCAAGCCTTTCCACTTATTTGCTAATATCATACACCTGGAGGGCTGAGTCCACTTTGCTTTTCTTTATGTACCTAATGTAGGTTTCCAATGAAAGGAAATCATAACGCACAGCCACAATTGCGATGCTGATGAGCTGCAGGAAGAAATCATCAGGGGATGGAAAACAATCTCCAGGTAGCAGCACAAGGAGAACCAGCCACTCCAAGTCTGGAGGCGATGTTGAAGGAGCGCTCCCGCCAGCTCCTGGGAATAGAGAGGAGGTGTAACCCCTAGAACATGAGGGGAAGAACGATTTATGACTCTCTGAAGGGTGAGAAGTCACTCTGGAGCAATTTGGAGCTAGGCAGCCTCAAGACAAAGCCCACACTCTACCCCAGAGCCATGCTGAGACCGTGGGACGCAGATAAGCTGCCACGTGCCAGGTGTCAGCAGTAAGGCATGTGGAGATGGGGGAACTGCAGGGGGTGGCAGAACCTGGGCAAGAGGCACAGGATGGCTCCCCCAGAGCCACTCATTATGGCCACTGTGAGAGTCCGTCCTGCTAGAGAGAAAAGCCCCAAGGCTGGGAGCAGAGGTGGGGAGACTTCTCAGCTCTTGATTGTGGCAGGCAGGGGTGAGCAGGGTCAACAGCAAGGTAGGGGACCACTGTGAGCCACAGTCGTGGGACTCTACAGATGAGGGAGTGATGGCATGACACTGATGTGTGCTTAGGGGCAGTAATCTGGGAAACGGTGCTACCATAGGCTGTCTCCTATAAGATCCATATCAAAAAGACAAAACAAGTAGAGCGAGCACTTTTCTCCACGTTTAGAGAGTCTTCTGGAAATCTTTCTATCCCTTGATGTCAGAGGAACGTTCCCCAGCCTGGGTATCTATTTCCCATTCATCTGGTAGTGATGTAGCACTTCCAGCTGCCTCCCACTTGTGAAGAGGCAAGAGTCAATAAAGCTTTCAATGAGTAATTGGTTTAATAGACCAGCTTGAAAGGTAGCCACACATTCTATCAGAATAATTACAATATATTTGCACAAGAGCAACATTTTGGGCAAATACATAAAGCTTAAAAGCAACTAAATAATCACTCCATCCAGTGTTGGCAAGGACATAAGACATTTTTCTAAAAATATCCAGGCAAAAAGTGAAACTTTATATCATGACACTTTGGGGAGATGGGGTTGTTGCTGGTGAATGTTATGTTGTATTCTAAAACCCACCTCCTGGGAGCTTATGGTCCATGTGCAGACTTGCAAAGGAGGCACAGTCCTCATGCCAGTTACAATATCAGCACTCTGTTAAGTAAAGGGGATATTAAGCAAACACATGTCTACTTTTCCTCCCCAAAAGAGCCCCAAACGGTTCTTTAACAGTTGCTTCCGTATCTTTCCTACTCTGCTGCTAATGCGTTCTTGATGCTTTTTACGTTTCTTTGCAAAACTTATCACTGTGCACAGAATATTTGGAGATTAGCCTCCAAATTTATCAGAAAGCATTTTCATAAGACATGAGAACATCTCTCCCTTATGCCCTTGTTGTAAATTCTTAAGTGTTGACTGAAACAGTTTATATCCATGGTTTTTCCATGAACAAGGGTAGCTCTGAACTGAGTTGAGAACGTCTTTCTCCATACATTTTAATCATTTCTATAATTGGGTACTAACTAACTTACTCTGCTCTACTGTTTAGCAGATCGGTCGGATGTAACACTTAAAGCTGAGTGATTGCCCGGTATATATATTGACAGATCAACACTCTCAACAGCAATGCACAAACTCGCTCCATGTGTTTGTCTCACCACAGATGCTTCCCCCTCACTCTAGTTTTTTAAGTTCATCGAATATTAATAAATGCACTTGGCAGCATTCTTATGTATGTCTCTAAGATAATCTGATTTTGAACCCAAATCCATCTTTACTAGGTTTACAAAATCTTACTATATGCAAATTCTCTGTGGTCAGACTTCCTGAGTGTCACATAGTACTGACCACACAGACGGCTGAAGGGAGAGAAGCTGCAGGAATGGCTGGCCTGGTGTGGACTCAGCCAACGGCATTGACAGGTATAGCCACATGGTTCCTATTCAGGAAATCCACAGATGGGGCCATGGCTGCAGCCCTGTGGGCTGCTGACTAAAATGATGCTGGACTGCATATCTGGCGAATTCTCAGCCAAATCCACGTGGTCCACAGGAAGCCCAATGTTAACAGAGGCAGCGTAGGACCTGCTGTAAACTCATGGGAAGCATAAAAAAATTAAAAGTCTTTCCCTCATTTGGGATGGGGAAGTAATTTTCAGCCAATACCTACTGAATTTGAGCTTGAGCAAAAGAAAGTTCATGGGAACCTGAGAAGCATCTGCATACATCCCGCATTAGGATACAGGGAGTCGTTTCCCACTCCACCAACGCTAGGACACCACAAAGAGGAGTTCCAGAAAGTCAATGTTGTCACAATCTCCATCAGTGACCAGGAGTTTTACAAAAATAACAGGGATGCTGACACACAGTGGAAGCTCTTGGTTATGAAATCTTCTCTGTAAGTTTCCATATAAAAGAATGGCCACCCATCTCTCTGAATCTAGCTTTGGCTTAAACCTGTAGAGTTCAAAGTTTACGATGACTTTCCAAAATCCCTTCTAAATCCTGATGAAACTGTGATGCTACACATTTTTAATGTTGACAAATAAAAATGGCAAGCAATAGGATATATTGGAGTATATGAGGAAGCCATTTGGTATAAACCTAATTCGGCCTGACTTTGTTTTTTTCCGAAAGGGCCTGACTGTGGCCATTGAGCACGCATTGTATATCTGCTCAGACATTTCCTGTGGCCAGAACAAAGGCCCTTGACATAAAGGTGCAACTTCCCCCCACATCAGCATTTCTTTAGGGATGAGCATTTTTCCTTAGGCTAGGAACTGATTGCTGCACTCACCTTTGACCACCCAGCTCACCTGTGACCACTCAGCTGCAGACAACAGACTGCCAACCTGTGGGGTTCACCGAGACAGAAGACCTACCTGCTGTTTCCATCCATCGCTGTGCCGACAGAGCAGTCTCACCACTATTGTAAAAGGGACATTTCAATCATATGTGAAACATCCTGTTTGGGGGTATATAACGACCCTGTATACCCCCCCACCTCTTTGGAGTGCTCTGTTCCTTTGTGGAAAGACTCTCCCGGGTTATAATCCTCAGATTTAAGCTCAGAATAAACTCACCCAAATTTTCATTTATAGATTGGTTATGGATTATTTTCATGGACAATGTCGATTTTTCTTTAGCAAACCACTTGAGGCAGACCCTTGAGAACAAGCCGTCTTACTGCTAAGTTTGCTGGGATTGTCACAACATTTTTAGAGACTAACAAAGTTTTGACTGAAATTTCTTGTAAGCAATCCAAAAATGTGCATTTACGTTTACATACATATGAACTAATTTAATTCAGTTAAATTGGGTGAAAAGTATCATAAAACATTCAAGATCTCGTAAATTGTTTTTTGGCAACAGATGTTATGACAGCTTTAAAAAATTGATTACATTTTAATGTGAAGATGGCACACAGCTTCAGTGGCAGTGTTTGAGATCTTTTGCAACAAAGGCCGACATTCTGAGCCAGTTGCTACACTGCCTTGGTGATATTGGTGTTGTCGACAAAAATAATCCATAACCAATCTGTAAATGAAAATTTGGGTGAGTTTATTCTGAGCTGAAGTCTGAGGACCATGGCCCGGGGTCTTTCTTCCCAAAGGAAGAAAGGGCACCAAAGAAATGAGGTGTACAGAGTGGTTATATACCCCCAAAGAGGGTGCTTTACATATGATTGAAATGTCCCTCCCACAATAGTCACAAGATTGCCCTGTCAGCACAGCACTTGATGGACACAGCAGGTAGTGGGTCTGCTATCTTGGTGGGCGTAGCAGGAGGCAAGTCTATTGTCTCGAGCTGGGCCGTCACAGGTGAGCACAGCAATCAGTTCCCAGCCTAAGGAAAGATGCTTAATCCTTAAGGGGATGCCAACATTGGGAGGGGGAGGGAAGTTGCACATTTACCTCAAGGGCCTTTGGCACTTGCCATAGGGAATCTCTAAAGCAGTTATACAGTGCATGCTCCATGGCCAGGGTCAGGCCTTTTGGAAAGACAAAGTCAGGCCGAATTAGGTTTATACCAAATGGCTTCCTCATATTCTCCAATATATCCTATTGCTTGCCATTTTTATTTGTCAGCGTTATTACTATTGTTTTTGTCAATATTGCTTTTTGGGTATTGCTTTTGAAATGTTTCTGACACTTTGTTCTCAATTAGGATGTTTTAAATATATAGAAAACTGAACTTTAGAGTAAAAGCTCTTTATCAACCAGACAGATTTAAAAATGAAATCATCTATTTAATTCTAACTAGGAAGGTTAACAGGGCTGGTGATCAACACATAAAACAAACATAAAGGCAGTCATTGATTCTACTCCGGAGGCATGCCTACATGCAGGGCAGCTTTTCCAGCCTCACAGGGACGGTAATGGTTTAAGGGCCGGTGTGCCTGTCAGTGGAGGAAGACAGCTGCTTTCCGACATGCACATCAAGAACCCACAATATGCATAATATATACTTCTTTGGGTGAGGGCATTGACAGTTTTTGTTAAAATGCAAATATTAATTGGTATGTTGCTATTTTAATTATTGTCAACACCTTAACTCAAATGCATATAGAAGGTTAAATTAGTAATATACTCATTTTTTTTTAAGGCATACATTTCTGGTGAGGAAGATTGGCCCTGAGCTACATTTCTTGCCAATCTTCCTCTTTTTTTTTTCTTTTTCTCCCCAAAGCCCCAGGACACAGTTGTGTATCCTAGTTGCAAGCCCCTCTAGCTCTTCTAAGTGGGACACTGCCACAGCATGGCTTGATGAGCAGTGTGTGGGTCCACACCCAGGATCCAAACCAGGAAACCCCAGAAGCAGAGTGTGCAAACTTAACCACTGGGCCAAGGGCCCCATACTCATCTTTTAAGAGAACATCTGACATGGGCCGTGTGCTCTCAGTTTGAATGTGTTGGGATAAAGAAAGACGTGGGGCACGGGGGAGTTCCTGGTGTGAAGGATTCAGGCTGGACACCACAGCAGAAGGATGCTGGTGAGGATAAGGACACCCACTCCTTTTCTTGGATATGGGGTGGATGCTGTGAGTGATACAATACAGAGAGGAAAGGAAGGGATGCAAAACCTTGTCTCATTTCCCTGGAATAACTCAGTGCCTTTAATGTGAGCACGTCAAACAACCACTGCCCCACCCAGCCAACTGCCTCCACACCATCTACCGTAGTTCCTCAGAGTGAGCCACTATCTTCTTCCCTAAAACTTGGACTCATTGATTCCAGCTTTGCCCTTTTAGAACACATAGGATTTGGTCTGCAGTCAGCCACACATAGCATTCGTTTTCTGCACAGAGTGTCAGGCAGCTAGGACAATATACGCACAGGATATGCTATGCAAAGGACCCTGGAAGAAAAAGTAATCCCCACAGGTATTCATCCTGCTACTCACAACTAATAACCATCTTGACTGGAGCCACCACTGTCCAGATCGGTATGGCTTTGAGTACCTGGCAGAAGTGATGGCATGTCTGTAAAACGTCACTCCTCTTGATATACTTTCTCCTCTTTTCACAGTTTCAAAGGAAATGAGAGAGAGGCATGGCTGTGTCTCAAGGTCAGGTCAGAGTGGCTGGGCCAGAGCGGCTATGTTGTGAAGAGAATGGGAAAGGTTAGTGGGTTGATGTCAGCCTGGGGGTAGTTTGTAGGGGGATGGTGAGAGACTCTATTTCATCTTGTTCTGTTCACAGTTTAAATTAATAGACTTAGAAAAATAGATTGATGGCATATTAATTAATTCCAGAGATTAAAAAATTAGGAAGAATAATTAATACGTTAGATAAAGAAGCGGGAATCAAAAGTAACTTTAAAAGGCTAGAATGTTGGGGTACAAATAAAGAAACGTAAGAGATCTAAATGCAAAGTTATATCTTTGATTTCAGAAGTCTAATCGCACAATTCTAGGATAAGACATATTTGATTTAGCCAACTGTGAGCTCAATGAATAAAGAACAGATGTGTTTGCTAAGAGAGCTCCTGTGGTTTAGGCTAGGTTTATAGAAAGTGTCTCAGTGGTCTCGCTGGATTTCGTGTTGATTAGACCTCATCAGGAATGGTCCGTTCAAGGACAGTTACAGAGATTCCTGAAGGATATCCAGAGGGAGGGGTTTGGAATAGCTAGTGACCTAGAAACCATATCACACGGTTGTAGGAGAAAGAGATGTTTAATCCACAGAGATGAAGAATTGAGGGAGGGCTCCCGATGGGTGGTCTTTGAGCGTGGTGTTTTACACAGAAGATGGATTGGATTTCTCTGTGTGGTGTACGAAGGCAAAGCTGGAACCAGTGGGCCCAAGGTTTAGGGACAAGAATATCTGCTCACCATGAGTACTGAGTATTGACAACGAGGAGTCAGCTTCCTGCGTGGGGGCAGTGGTTTCTCTATGTGTTTATACTTAAGGCGCTGAGTTATTCCAGGAAAGCCAAAATCCAAGGAGAAAGGCAGCCTTTGGAGAGGGTGTTTTCCATTGCTAGAGGGGGTTAGGACTAGGCTGAGAGATTATTTTTCAGGGATGTGGTTATATCTGAGGGCCGCTGAAGCCCGCCCATCCTGAATGTCTGTGAGATTCTGCAAGGAGAGAGTCTGAGAAAAGGTAATTGCTATACTCTGTTTAAGAAGAATGAGTAAATGTCCTTGGGTATAATTTGTTCCTATGATCATTCTCTCCTAATTTTGATCTAGTTAGTGACCATAATCCTTCTTTGTAAATAAACCTTCTTTGACATTTGCAGTGAACAATTATATTTCTCTAAACACATACGGATATTGTAGCATTCGAAAGGCTCCTGCAGTTTCGTGCGAGGGTGCTGAGCCTTCCCCCCACCACCCAAACATTATCTGACTCTTTGCAGCTACACTCAACTTGGAACAGAGTTTTAAAAGCTGCATCCTAAGAATAAAGTTAACTTTACAAAGGAGGAGAGAGTTGGTAAACTACGCATTTTATGACAACGGCTTAAGCTCGAGAACAGCATCCATCAAGGTTGAAAAGACCTCACCACCTGGCACAATGAAGTAATTTTAGAACTCTCTGCTCCAGCAGAGAAGAAGAAAACAACTGTGGGAGTGAGATTTCTTTCTGACAAGGAAAGAAAAACCAAAGGAGGAAGAAAAAATAAAACGCTTCTGGGGGATTAAGAGTACTGAATAAGTGAGAAATACTCAGGGAGGCTCAAAATGAAATAACAGGAAATCATTCCAGGGGCTGAAAAACACTTAGGCCAGGAGAGAGAGTCTCCTCCCTCAGCCTTTCCAGGCTTCTCCCAGAGGGATGTGTTTTGAGTCCGAAGCTTGTCCGGTTCTGGCGAAGGGTGCCTGCTGGGCGAGTGCAGCGAGGAGACGGCCGCTGGTGTGTGAAGCGGAGGAGCGGCTTTGATCTTAGGACTGTTGTCTGGAATGTCCTGAATTAGGGCTATTAGTGATCATTTCCTCTGAGAAGTCCTATTTCAGAACGTTCTTCTCTCGAATTTCCTGGCTACTAACAGCTTCCTCTTCATGCTGCCTTTATAGCTTTTTCAAGAGGCTAAAGAAAAGAATGTGAGGACTCCAGGCTCTTCTTCATCAGCATCTTCTAGCTGCTGTTAATCGTCGTCGCATCCTGCTAGGCACACGGCTGCTCCCTCAGTTCTCAGAGCACCTGAACGTCACAAAACGCCCGTGTTGACCGATTCCTAGGAAGAGCAAAGCGTGTTGCCAGGAAGACTTATTCACGTTCGAGTCTTGCCTCCAAATGCAGTCTTTGATTAAATTTCCTGGGGAAATGTGTGTAGAGGACCATCCCGCAGAGACAGACAGAAGGACCACCTGCTGAGACGGACACGGGTTTGTTTTCGGAGATCCAGCTGAGCGCCCTGCCAGCCTGGGCACGGTGGGGAGGGTTTCCCCTCTCGTCTCAGCAGCGAACGTGTCTCCCGGGGACAGTCCGCTCAGTGTCGGGGGACAGGGAGGAATGCATCTGCGGGGCTTGAGGGTCTGACGGCTGACGTGGCGCAGGAGGCGAGCAGCACAAAGCCCAGCGTCTCTGTCCTCCTGCGCGAGGCTGGAACGCGGCGGGGGCAGCTTCCTGTTGAGGCCCCAGAAGCCGTTGCGTTGGGGGACAGTTCAGGAGGAGAAGCCATCGGATTGGACCAAGGAGATCCTGGGTTCTGCCAAATCTAGCAAGGGGGCAGCTGAGCTGGCGGACGTTTACCTTTAAGTGTGATGGTACCGGCCCCCAAATGTTCTGGAGTGTCTTGGCCCTGCAGACATTTCCTGTGCAGGATGAAGGAGCTGAACCAGAACATGGACTGAGACAGCAGGCTGCTTCACTCACTCCGCCAGGTGGGACACGGGAGAGAAACGGTCATTGTTATTCCTTTCAAAAGGCTTGAACTTTATTGATTAATTCTCCTCCAATCCCCACCCTCCACCCCGGTCCACGCCCTCGTGGGATGCCATCCGAGTTCGCCAGGCCTTGGTGTGTCTCCGAGGCTGCTGCTGGCCCTCCCGTCCTTCCACACCTTCCTGCGCAGGTGGAAGGTGGGCGGTCTGGGCCAGTGTAGACCAGTGCCAGTGCCGGCTGTCCGGGGCTCTGGTCCAGCGGCCACGGGGACGCCCCAGGGGTTCGGGTGGGAATCCTGCTCCGGACTCCGGGGCTCCTGATGGGTGAGCAACCAGCGGCGGCCAGAAGCGGGACACCTCTTCGGGGCGCGGAGTCCGCAGCCCAGAGGATGCGCCCCGAGATGCGCAGGCGTGGCGGGCGGACCCGGTTCTGTCCCGCGTGGGGGCGGCCAGCCCGACCAGCAGGTGATCCTGTGGGGGCAGGGCGGCCCTTTTCTCCTCCTCCCGGCCCTTCCACGTGACCTGCCTGCTGGTATTTTTCTTGTTGTCGCTGTTTGTTTGTTTTGTTTTTAAACACATTATGGAATTTATTCATATTTCACTGTTTAGAAGCCAGAACACAAGAAATTTCACTCTGGACAGCGCCTGATTAGAAATCCAGGAAGCGCAGTCAGTACGAGAAGACAGGGCAAGTCGCTCTGCCCACCGGTGAGGACAAGCTTTAATCGCTTCCCTCAAACGAGGGTTTTGTCACATTTCCGTCCAAACTTCTACAGACAAACTCAAGTCGGGGAAGTTTGAGAGAACTTTCTCCAGGAGTTACAGTGGAGGAGACGACTTTGACGTATAGCTTAAGAAGAGTCACTGCCCGGCCCCACCTTCTGCAGGGGCCCCAGGCAGCTGCCATATTTAGACCCGAGACGTTTCCACCGGAAAACAGACCTAGTCCCGTATTCTTTTTGCTCCACATTCTCTTTAGTGAGTGGGAGGTGGGGTCCTGTCCCAGTTCTTCAAGGTTCCAGGTTCCAGACCCTCTCAATTCGCTTTCTCCAGGAAATAGCCTGTCGCCGCCTCCGGGGGTGGCGGGCGGGCCTGGGTGGCCCAGAAAGCAGAGCCTGAGGAGGAGGGTGCGAGGTCTGGGACTTTGCTGGAGAGCAATCCCAGGAGCGGGAGGGAGAGGCACAGGAAAGGGCTGGGGCAGGCACGGCCAAATGAGGGGGCTCTATTGATCTGCCCACCGGGACAAGTGAATGACCACTTGGTCTCCCGGGACCACCCTCTGGTCCAGGGCAAGTAAGCGTGTGAACTGTGATCAGGGCCATCGATGGGGCAGTGTGGAGAGGGTGGGAGAATTGATCTCCTGTTTCATTCCTCTTGTTGATTGAAGAATTGTCCCCAGCCCCTCCCCCCGTGTTGCCCTTCCTGCCTTTGGGCTGTGGATGTGTGGGCGGCAGCAAGGTCCCGCAGCATCGCACATCCCTGGGCCCCAGAGAAGCCCCGGGCAGGGCCTAGAACTGTGTTCTGCCGCCCAGGCCAAGTGGTGTTAGGGGGCCCACACCCGAAGGTGGTCCGGGCTCAGAGAGGTGGTTGTGGTTCAGTGGCTGGATGGAAGGAGAAGGCAGGTGGGCTCAGAGTAACTAGGAGGGGTCTGGTGATGGGGGGGGGGGGGGCACACGCAGCTGTTCTGCCCTTTCCTATTGTCAGCCCCTTTCTCACATCCACCTGAGCACACAGGTGTCCCTGATTCCTGACGTTTTCTGGAGTTCTGCTGGGAGGTTGGGCCTGCTGCTCCACTGGCCCCGCTGCTGTCCTCTGGGTTTGACCCGCCGCCTCGTGGGAATTCCTCCCATCACATCGTGGGGTTAGCGCTGCAGCTGTTTCTCACCTCAATTGGAGACAGAGTTTTTCTTGTTCTTTTTCTGGGGCGATCAGCCGTGTTGGTTTGCCTGACTGTCCCAGACTCGGCAGCTGAAAGTTCAGCGTCCTGGGAAGCCTGAGTCCCGGGAAAACCAGCACGGTTGGTCACCTTACATTGTTTCAGGGTGATTCTATTTTCTTTTTAGAAAAGGGCTTAAATACCTTTATTCAACCATCTTAACCTGAAAGTCCGGTCAATTCAATTGTTCATGGTGATTTTTGTTTTTCTCTAACTCTTCATTATTAACTTAGAGTTGGGAGAAACCGTTAGGAACTGTTAAGCAGACACAAGTTTAAGCCACAACCGGAGAGAAGTATTTGAATTACCAGAAGGACAGTCTGCCAGAAAATCATCCCTCAGTAGATATATTAGATATCTGAGGGTGTATTAAAGCTTATTTCACTGAAAGATTTTGTTTTACGAATCAAGTTATCCTTGGGATATAATGATTTTGTGAAATGACTTTGAAGATAAAAGTCCCATATTAACTGTTACCATTAATTATAGTCATTATTAATTCTTTATAAACTCTATTTTTTATATTAGGGTTCTCCAGAGAACCAATTTTATATATATATATATATATATATATATATATATATATATATATACACACACACATGCATATGTGTGGGGAGAGAGAGAGAGATTTATGATTTTTTATAATGAAGTGACTTATGCCATTTTGGGGGCTGAGCCCCACAATCTGCTGTCTCCCAGCTGGAGACCCAGCAAGGCCAGTGGCGTATTTTTGGTCTGAGTCAGAAGGCCTGGGACCCAGGAGAGCCTGTGTTGTGAGCTCCAGCCCAAGTCTGAAGGAGGACCAGCGTGTAAATTCCAGTGCAAGGGCAGAAGACTGATGTCTCAGCTCCCGAGTCAGGCAGAGTTCTCCGTCCTCCAACTTCTGTTCTGTTCAGGTCCTCAGCAGGTTGGGTGAGGCCACCCACGCTGGGGAGGCCAGTCTGCTTTATTCCGTCCACTGATTCAGATGGTAATCTTATCTGGAATGCCCCGAGAGACACATCCAAAATAACATTTAGCTGATGTCTGGACACCGTGTGGCCAAGTCAGGTTGATGCATAAAATTAGCCCCACGCTTTCACGTTCTGTTATGTCTCGTGCTATCTTTGCATTGTCTTCAGAGGTTTCTCCTTTATGAGTTGATTCTGGCAAGTGGCACTGACTCTGAGAGGGGCGTTGGAGACAGCTAAAACAATGTACCTCCAAAAAGGATTATTGCATTTACATACACAGAATACGTTGCATATAACAATCCTTAAAGCAGAGAGTTCAGACAGTATTTTCAAGTTAAAGAGTTTTGGGCATAGTTGCATGTAGCTGTCTGAAATGGTGCACGCTCTCTCATCCTTAGAGTCAGATTCTGGTGCATAGAATGGAGAGAACCAGCGATCATGCCCCTTGGAGAACTCAGTCTTGGGGAGGCTTGTTCACAGGGCTGTGAGCCCTTGCTGGAACCGGTGATTAGTTATTTGAGGCAGGTCACATGCATGAGACTTCCTAAAGAATATAAAATCTCTAGAGTTAAACTAATAGAAAAAGATAGGACATGTATCATGAAAATATGATGATTTACTGGAAAAATATAGAACTCAAGTCAGTAGAGTGATCCTGATGGGGATACTGACCCCAATCCTGATGGGAAAATTGGAATATCTTTAAAGTAGAAAATTACTGAATTGATTTGTATTTTATCACGTTTCTAACTCAAATTCCAATCAGCTTGTGTTTTCAATTCTGAAAATTAACTTTACTGTTCTTTGGAAAAATTAAGACCAAAAAAAGAGAATTTTTAGAAAGTATGTCTTATGAAAAGTGCATGTAACACTAAATATTAAAATTTTAAACTGTGCAATAATTAAAACACATTGAATAGAAAAATATCTCTTTGTGTAATATTTTAGAAATGATTTTTGAGAACTTTAAAATGGGCAAGGAAAAGTAGTTTATTTTCTAAATGGTTCAAGAGCAATTGGCTATTGACTTAAGAAGAATATCTATTTGTGTTATCTCCTACCACCTCAGAATAAATCCAGATGAATTAAAGACTTAAATGTAAAAACAAACAAAAAAAAAGTCAGCCTTCAGTATTCTGCAGTTACTGCTTATCAAATCTCTGAAAGAGAAAAAACTTTTAAGATTTAAAATATAGGGACGATATTAGAGCAGAAAAGACTAACACATAATTGCACATGTCTAAAGATACACCTTTGTGCAACTTGGAATAACACATGCCATCCGGTGGGCATAGCCTCGCTGGTGCACAGGTTAATGAACCGGGTCCAGGCTGGATTTAAGTCCCCCCTCACTTCTTCTCCAGGTGCCCTAGTTCAGGGCACAACTGCAGACCTGTACATCGGCCTGAGGAAGTGTCCATATCTTTGTTCCAGAAATGTCCTACTCAAAAGACCACAAAGATCCAAAAAGAAATAAGGAGGGAGGAACAATTCACAAAAGAGTAAACAATGCTTCTTACTAATCATATGGAAATATTTTCAACTATACAATTTAAAAATTATTCTTCTAATTTAAGTGCCAAAATGTTTTTCACTTATGATAATTCATAAAGAATTTTAAAAAGGTACAGTGCTAGAGCCAGGCTGCTCTAATGGACACAATCATATCTTGTTTTCAGTATGTGAATTGATACCATTCCTCTGGAATATTGTATATACATGAAACTGTTCATGTCCTTTGGCTTAGTTTATTTATTCACAAAAGATTATTATACTATCAGGAAAATTATCTTGATAAACCTCAGGCTATAATTCTGCTTCGGGACCAGAAACTTGTAAAGACAAAGCCTGGAAGGAAATGTGTCAAAGTATTTTCAGAATTTAGGGAGTGGGATTATCGAGGACTTTCCTTTTTTCTGCTTTTCTTATTTCCCAAGTTTTCAGTTACCCTCATTATGACTTTCATTCATTTGATATCATGTTTACAATAAGAAAAAGTTTTAATGAAAAGGAAAGAACATCAGATATGATTTAAAGTCCCCAAAACAAAAGCTAAGAGACGTTGGTGAGATGAGGATACTGTATAGACAACGTAAGATTTGTCTGCAATATGTGGGGTATTCTTTATCAGCAAGGGTTAGCCAGGTTTTATCAGTCTCCACATACTCTCAACTAGAGTGAAAGAGACCAAATAATTAGCAAAGAGAATATTTAAAGAAAGGAAAAACTACATGGCGTCTCTTGATACTCAAGTTCCACAGTTTACTATTAATCGTTAGGCTGGGAAGTGATGATGATGACTATAATAACCGCAGGTGACATTTTTAAAGTCTGTACTATGTATTCTAAAGTGTGTTACCAATTTTTAAATTCTAACCTCTAATAATGCTATATGGCATAGTTAGGAAGAAACTGAGACCCAAGAATTACTAATTTTTAAAGGTGACACATCTAATAAGTGATGGATGTCCCAGACAACCTATCTCAGAGTCCATGTTTTCTTTTATTGGCATCATCTCTTAATTCTTATTTTATGGTCCAGTGCCTTTTCAATTAGGGCCGTGATAAAATCTTTAACAATTCTCTCTGCCATGTGTTTATTTAAGGCACCTCAGTAAGAAAACTTTTTAAGAGTCTGAGGATTCAAAGCTGTGAAAAAAAATAGCTTCAAAATTTAAAACTTTTTCTCTGTGAAAGAGTCTGTTAAAAGGATGATAAGTCAAGCAACAGACTGGGATTTAGTATTTGCAAAACACATATCTGACAAAGAAGTATCTGGAATATACAAAGAAGTCTCTGAACTCAACAGTAAAAAAAAAAAATCACACATTTAGAAAATGGCAGAAGACATGACCCAACATTTCATTGAAGAGGAAATACAGAAGGCAAATTGGCACATATAAAGATGCTCCATGTACTCGGAATCAGAGAGATGCGACTTCATAGAAAGATGCTCCATATACCACCAATTAGAGAGATGCTATTTGAAACCGTATTGAGAGAAATCTGGTCCAGTTCTGGAAATAATATGAAGTAAATGCACTTCTTCTTCTCATTCCTGCTAAGTGAAGTTAAAAACCCTGGACATTATATATTGAACATACATTGGAAGAATCTGAGAAGTGGAGAGACGGAGGCAGACCAGCTGTGTACCTTGGAACCTGAGAAATAACACTGTGGTGACCTCTGTGGGTTTCCTTTTTGCCTCACATCCCCAGCTGTGTGCTGGATAAGGAAGGACCTGGACGGTCCAGTGGATGCAGACACACACACAAAAATGCCATAAGAAAAGCCTACTCTCTCAAGTCAAAGAACAAGAAAAGGGGCAGCCTAGCAAGACTGAAAACTTTTTTTTTTTTTTAAGATTTTTTTTTATTTTTTCCTTTTTCTCCCCAAAGCCCCCCGGTACATAGTTGTGTATTCTTCGTTGTGGGTTCTTCTAGTTGTGGCATGTGAGACGCTGCCTCAGCACGGTCTGACAAGCAGTGCCATGTCCACGCCCAGGATTCGAACCAACGAAACACTGGGCCGCCTGCAGTGGAGCGCGCGAACTTAACCACTTGGCCACGGGGCCAGCCCCAAGACTGAAAACTTTTAGACAATCACCTCACTCCCATATCCAGCCTTCGCCATGGACAAAATTGTAACTGTACCCCATTCAAGTAGCATAGGCAGAGTAGGAGCCCAAATTTCCACTCTTGTGAGGCTGTGACCAGTCTTCCCCTTCACCAGTCGGGTGGAATCAGTGAAGGTGGAATGTGAAGTCAAAAATTTCATCCCTCCCAAGGCTAACAAGTCACCTACCTTCCCCCCACCCACAGTGTCATCGAAGGCCGTGTTGGGAGCAGTAATGAGGCATTCCCTTCTTTCCGCATCTGTGTAGTGTCAGTAGAAACTTAGTGGGGAGCCTGAACTCCCAGACCCACCCAGAAGCAACAAGGTGTCCTTCCGTCGGGTGCCAGCCGTGGCTCAGTCAGAAACATGGACTCCTACCCCCAGCTGGCAGTAATGAGTAGTGCTTTTCTCTTCCCATTGGCGTGATGTCAGAGTAGGCCTGCTAAAGCAGATTATTTAAATAAGGCGCAGAGTCACATAACACAGGAACCAGATATCCAGATGCAGTAGAAAATCACTTGTCCTACTAAGACACAGAGAGTTCTTGCCTCACATGAGAAAACATATCAGATGGAAATATCACGATGAAACAGATGTGGGAATTACATGACATGGATTTTAAAGCAGCCATCATAAAAATATTTCAACAAGCTTGAAATAATTGAAGAAATAGAAATTCTCAACAAACAAACGGAAAGACTCTGCAAAAAATAAAAATAGAAGATATTAAAAAAAATAAGTAGAAATTTTAGAACTGAAAGATACAATAACCAGAATTTTAAAAGTTGATGGGCTTAAGAGCAGAAAGAAGATGACAGAGGAAAGAACTCGAACATAGAACGATGGAAATTACCCAATCTGTAACACAGAGAGAAGACGGACTGAAAAAGGAATGAACAGAACTGCAGAGATCTGTGGGAACCATAACAAAAGATCTGACATTTGTGCCATCAGAGTCCCAGAAGGAGAGAAGAAAGTGAGCGGGATTTAAAAGTATTCAAATAAATAGTGGATGAAATTCCCCAAATTTGGCAAAGGACATAAACCTACAGTTTCAAGAAGCTGAGAAAATGCCACACAGGACAAACTCAATGAAATCTATGCCAAGGCACCTCATAATCAAAATTCTGAAAACTAAAGACAGGGAAAAAATCTGGGAAACATCAAGAGATGAACAATAACTTTCCTATAGGCAAAAAAGCAATTCAAATGACAGTGAATTTCTCATCAGAAACCAAGAGACCAGAAGGTAGTGAGATATTATTCATCTCCTAAAAGAAAGAACTGTCAACAACTAGAGAGAAAATCCATGAGGATATGAAGGAACTCAAGACACCACCAACCAGCAGGGTCTGATCGGCATTCATAGGACGCTCCAGTCAACAACAGCGGAACTCACATGCTTTCAGGAACCACAGAAGACTTCCTGTGATAGATGGTTTCCTGGGCCATGAAACGAGCTTCACCAAGTGTGAAAGCGCTGAAGCTCGGTCCACATCTGTTCTTTGACAAGAAGGTAATCAGAATAAAATCAATAATGTAAATATCTCAATATTTACAGACTATTTCTAAACTCTTGCAAACTAAGCAATACATTTCTAAAAAATTAATGGGTCAAAAAGGAAGTCCCAAGGGAAATAAAAATAAGTTGAACTGAATGAAAATGAAAAAAACATGTCAAGATTTGTGGCACATAGCTAAAGCAGTCCTGGGAGGGAAAATTCTAGTATTAAATGCTTACATTAGAAAATGGGAAAAGTCTCAAATCAATAATCTAAGCTCTCATATTAAGAAACTAGAAAAAGAAGAGAAAAATAAACATGAAGCAAGAATATGAAAAAAAAATTAAATAAGAGCAGACATTCCGAGACGTTAAAAGCAAAAATAAAAAAAAAAAATTGACAAAATTGACAAAACAGAAAGCCAATTCTTTGAAAAGATCAATAAAATTAAAAACCACTAGCAAGACAGACAAATAGAAAAAGAGAGAGGACACAAATTACCAATATCATGATAGGAAACCAATATCACTTCGGAGCCTGCAGACGTCACGGGGATAAAAACAATAGTGCGCTGTCACTACACCACTGTCAGAATGGCTAAATAAAGTAGTACAGTGACAACGCCAAACACAGCAAGGATGCACAGAAGCTGGATCACTCATATATTACTGGTGAGAGTGGAAAACAGCACAGCTATTTCGGAAAATAATTTGACAGTTTCTTAAAAAGCTAAAGATACATGTACTTTGTGACACCATAATTCCACGCTTGAGCATTTATCCTGGATAAATGAAAACAGGTTCACACAAACTTGTAAATGAATGTCCACAGCAACTTTATTTGTAATGGCCAGAAGCTTTAAACAAGTCAAGTTTCCTTACGAATGGTTGAAATAACTATTACCTCCACGTCATGGAATATCATTCAGCAATAGAAGGAACGAGCTATTGACACGCATAATGACCCGGACGTATCTGAGGAAATTGTGCTGAGACTAAGTAGCCGATCTGTACAGTCACAAACCACGGGAGCCCATTTGCACGACATCCTTGACATCACAGAAGTGTAGAGATGGAGGATGGGTAGAGCCCGCTGGAGGTCAGTCACAGGAGCAAGGAGGGCAGGTGAGGCTGGAGAGGGTAGCAACAAGGAGTCGTACCTGGATTGTGTGGTTATACATTCTACACACGTGATGAAATTCCATAGAGCTACACACACACTCTCAAATACGTGTGCGCACAGCTGGTGAAGACTGGGTGAGCTCTGTGGGTTGTACCAATATCAGTTTTCTGGACTGAACATTGTATTGTAGTCATGCAAGTTGTTACCATTGGGGGAATCTGAATGAAGGGTACATGGGACCGCCAGCGTTAGGGTGTGGGCCCTTTCTCTGCTTCTGATTCTAAGTGACAAGCTAGACGTCAGCTGCTCGGGGGTAGATAGTATCAACAGCTAACAGTTATGAAGCACGCACCACATGTCAAGCACTCTGCTGTGAACTATATGTTCCATTTCCTACATAATCCTCAAATATATGAGATAGGTAGTATTTTAATCCGTTTTGAGGTGACAAAAATGGAAGCTCAGAGAGGTTGAATTCGTTTCTCAGAAAGCTTGACTACCTCTGTCCTATCTCCTGCTCTTGTTGTCAAAGCTGCACGTCCTACGTCAGGAGTAGGACCTGCCAGTTTCTGGTCGGAAATGTGTCTGATCCATGAAGGAAGGAACAGAGACACCGTCTAGAGAGAAAATGGAGACGACATAGGTAGGACACCATCTGGGACATGTTGGATCCACTTTGTGAATTCGCCCTAGAAACGCCCTAGTCACACCTGAGGCAAGGAGTTTTCTGAAGACACACTTTGCACGCTGGGAGATTCCTCCTAAAATGGGCCTTGGTCTTGATGCTTAAAATGGAAGTGCAGCAAATTCGATCAAAATCAGCGAACCCGTTTGAAAGTTAGGATCAAGCAAGCACATGTGCAAACACTGGAAGTTCCGATTGATCTCACTGTGTTCAGTCAATGCTTTTTTCATTTCCAGTTCTCTGGGCAACCTTCTCTTAAACATCCATTTGAGCCAAGAATGACCAAAAAGTATTGATTTTACCACATGCTGTTAACTGAAAATTAACCACAGGGAGACAGAAGACAGAATGTTCAACCGCAAATCTGTTTCTCTCCTTCATATGAAAAAAGTCCCCTCATGCAGATCATGTAAAAAAACCGAAACTAAGTAATTTATATATTAAGAACTTAAGTGCATTTTTCTTTGATTCTAGTGTATCCCGTATTCCAACTAATGATCCCTTTTTTGGGGTGAGATGGAGTCTGTGATAGAGTTTCAGAAACAATAGTATAGCTGGAATCACTAATTTAACATGCCGACAACTTGCTGACTTAAACGATGACAGTTTAGTTTCTGATCTTAAAGTGCTAAATATTTGATCTTATGCTATAACAATGAAGCCTTTATTTGTTATCCCTAAACTGTGCATCTCAGAGCCAGGTGTCAAGAGTAATTCCTCCCCACCCAATGTTGGTAAAATGTGTTGTTTCAACAAAACATCACCTCACGGTCATTAAGTGCTAGGTATTATGTTAAGTGCCGGGATATATCAAGTTAAATTACACGAAATCGTTAACACATGACCTAGGGAACAGACGACCTAAAAGCAACAACTTCATACTGTTCAATTTAACAGAAATGAAAAATACGGTTCCTTCCAATAAGATTCATAATTTAATACAAGAAACTTATGAGTAAACAAAATTACAAGCAGGGAGGATCCTGAAAGACATCCTGGAGGAAGCCGTCAAGCTGACTCCAGAGGATGGTAAGAGGAGCCGTGCAGAACGCCCGTGGGAGAGGAGCCTTCACGGAGACCTGGGGTCTAGGAGGCAATGGGAAAAATCCTGAGTCCTGACTGGAGAGCAGGGACCAACTGCATCGCCTCTGCCGTGGTAAGATTTTTGCTGGGTGAGGCTGGGAAACGTGCAGCGACTGAGGGCAGGAGGGGAAGGGCGATTTGCACCTGAGGAAGATGCCTCCAGCTGTCGGGGAGGTGCACAAGGACAGGGGCTCGGAGATCACTGCAGCTGAGGCATAAGTGTGAAGGGATCTGTGCAAAGCAGGCAGAAGCAATGGTGGGGAGGAGCCAACCCCAGGGAGAGGAGGAGTCCCAGACACCTCAGTCGGAGCGTCGGAGGGAGACATTAAGACAGACAGTCAGGGGCCGGTGGCTGAGTGGTTAAGTTCAACGTCTCTGCTTCAGGGGCCCAGGGTTTTGTGGGTTCAGATCCTGGGCACAGATATGGCACTGCTCATCAGACCATGCTGTGGCGGCATCCCACATGCCACAACTAGAAGGATCCACAACTAACATACACAACTATGTATGGGGGGGAGGGACAGATTTGGGGAGAAAAAGCAGAAAAAAAAAAAGATTGGCAACAGTCGTTAGCTCAGGTGCCAATCTTAAAAACAAGGAAAAAAGACGGACAGAGGCTGGAGGGCGGGATGGGAGGAGAGAATGGAAAGGAGAGTGATCGCTACCAGAAGAGCAAGGGGAGGCTGAACAAGAGCCACAGGCATCCTCTGGCCTTCGGCACAGGGAAGGTGTTTGTCGCCTTGGGGGTCAGTACGTTTACGAAGACTTGGTCCTAGAAGCTAGATTGGGAGGGTTTAGGGTGAGTGACAAAATTAGGAAGTGGAGGCAGCACGTTTAGATGACTTAACAGTAAATAAGACAGGGCCTGGCCCGTGGGGCAGCCGTTAAGTTTGCACGTTCAGCGGCCCAGGATTCACCAGCCAGGATCCCAGGGTGTGGACCTACCCATGGCTTACCAAGCCACGCTGTGGCAGGCGTCCCACATAGAAAGTAGAGGAAGATGGGCACCCATGTTAGCTCAGTGCCAGTCTTCCTCAACAAAAAGAGGAGGATTGGCAGCAGATGTTAGCTCACTTCCTCAAAATAAATAAATAAATAAATAAAATAAAACATCAACGAAGTGCTTATTTATATTTTTATCATAAAAATAATATTTTCATTTTGGGGGAACAAAATTCAGATGTTAAAAACAGCGCTTATAACTGCAGAGACAAGCATTCATATTTAAATTTTAGTGTAAAATCTTCCAGAATTTTTCTCTGCATGAGAAGGTACATATATATACATAGATACAGATATGGTGTATATATATAAATGGTGTATAGAGAGTATATACAGATAAATGGTGTATGTATATATATATAGTGTGTGTGTGTGTGTATATATATATGGTGTATACATATAGTGCATATTATTGGCAGATTACTGTCTGTTAGTCTGCTTTTGTTACTTAGGGTGTTGCATTGTGTGACGTCCCTCGGTGGGGCTCTGTGGAGGCTGTGGGGTCCCACCGGCCCTGTGGTCGGATGCTTTAGCTGTCACCTTCACACATCGCTCCGTGCTCAGCCTCTACCCTTCTGCCCCATCTCTGCTTGTTCTTCTCTAACCCCGAGTGTAGCTGGAGACCCCCTTCACCTGCCGGTTTGGGAAGGTAATTTTTCCGATTTCTCAGGTCTGAAAGTTTTTTTTTTTCTGCTTTGTCTCCCCAAATCCCCCCTGGTACATAGTTGTATATCTTAGTTGTGGCTCCTGCTAGTTTTGGCATGTGGGATGCCGCCTCAACGTGGCCTGACGAGCGGTGCCATGTCTGCGTCCAGGATCCGAACTGGCGAAACCCTGGGCCGCTGCAGCAGAGCGTGTGAACTTAACCACTTGGCCACGGGGCCGGCCCCTGAAAGTTTTTTAACTATTGACTCATTTGATACAACTTTTGCATATAGGGCCCTCGGCTGAAGTAATTCTCTCCCAGAGCTTCCATGGAATTGCTCTGTCGTCTCCCAGTGTCCACTGTTGCTGATAAAAACAAAGGACAAAACAAAAAAAAGTGCCCACACTCACGATTTTCTCTCCTTTGTGCATGCCCTGCCGCCTCCTCTCCGAAAGCTTTGAAGACCGTGTCTACACTTTCGATGCTCCAAGCTTTCAGAATCCAGGAGTCCAGATGTGGCTGTTTTATTCATCGTCCTGTTACTCAGTGGCCTCTTCCAATTCGGAGACTTTGAATCTTTTAACTGCGGAGATTTTTCAGCTGTTTATTTGATGATTTCTCTCATCTACTCTATCTGCTCTTCACCTCCAGAGGTTTCATTCATTAATCAGATGTTCGAACCTCTCAGCTTCTCTATGCCTCTGTTCTCTCTCACATCTTTGGCCTCTTTTTTTTCGCTGACTGTTCTGGAAGAATTCCTCATCTTTATCTTCCAGCCCCCTATGGCATTTTTGGCAGCAATCTGCTCCACAGGCAAGAGCTCGCTGGAATTCTCTGGTTGTTCCTGTGTGGCATCCTAGGCTTGTTTTGTGGACGAGATTTCTTCATGAGTCTCTGAGGATGACGCTTAGAAGCATTTCCTTGTCTTCTTATTTTTTGAAGTTGGCTTTTATGTTAGTTTATTTGGGCCACTCTTTCATATCGAGAGCTTTGTTCCAGGTTCTGGTGCATCTTGGTTGTTTATTTTTCACAAATAAGCTGGTAAAAGCCAATCAGTAACTCTCCCTGTGTGGACAGTGCTAATCGACAGGCAAAGTACTTCTTCGAGTGACGGAGGTTTGTGGTCAAGATCCCTGCCATTGAGTTCCTGATGCTGGGGAAACTGTAAATAAGCCGTTTTCTCCAGGACCGTTCCACTTCTCTGGAAAAGTGCCACCTGCCTGGTGGAGAGGAGCCTGCCTCCAGCACTGGAGGCGGAGGATGTGAGGGGCGGTCGGCGCCACACACAGGCGGTCTGCTATGCTCCGGCTGCAGCCTCCTGCCTGGCTCTGCCCTCAGTGAATGCAGCGTTTGTGGTCACGAACCTCGCCCAGATCCTGTGTTACAGAAGAGCTCAGACTGCAAGTCTCTGTGTTCCAGGCTGGAGATTTCCTCTGACCTAATTCACCGGTTACCATTTCTCCACCTCTTTATGTATTCTATAAATTTGCTAAAACTTCTTACTTTCTTATGACCCATCTCCTCTTCTTTTTCAAAATAGTGGGTTCATAAAATTTTAATGGGAGTGTTTGGTTGGAGATGAAACATAATACTCTTTAAACAAATGTTTCCTTAAGTATGGTTTAATTCCGTCTGTGCCTCTAGTTTGTAGACTCTGTGAGGGTAGGCATTATGGATATTCTCAAGGCCGTATTCCCAGGGCCTATTGTAATGTCTAATAGTGTCTTCAAATATCGTTACAAAAGAGCAAATAGAATTTGTGAAAACATCATATGAGAATATGCAAATAACATAAGAATGCCATTACGTTTTAATCCAGTTGGATCAAATGTTAAAACATGGAGGGATACAACGTGCCTCATGTAAACTTAACATAATAATTATCTTAGATTCATCATTGTTTTTGAACAATGAAAAGGGTGATACTGAGGCCAGCAAGAATGGGAAAGAATTGGGCTTGTTCTGGGACTGGCTGCCTTTTAACATTTAAATCTGCTCACGTATGTGTCTGTGTGTACACGTATGTGTGTGTGTGCACGTGTGTGTGTCTTTGTGCACATGTGCATTATGCATGCATACACGCCTGATACATTTTTATTTTTCTCTAAATCCCCTTTGTTCACCATGCATTGAACTTGTCAATTGTGATTTTACCAACCAGCGAGCTGAAGTAAAGCGACACTCATAGTTGGTGAGATACAGCTGCCAAGCACCTGCCGCACGTCTCACACACTGCAGGGTAGACGAGCAGCTCAGTTAATCTGGTCACGGCTCCCTGACTGTCGAACACCTGGTGCCTACTGCTCACTCTCGTTAGTTCATTCATCAAATAACTGTGAAATGCCTACTATTTAAAAAGAAACAGAGTTAGGACTTGTGTGTATTCAACCAGGTAAACAACTGTGTAGAAGCCGCGTAGGTGACGGGGCACACAGTGCGGTAACGGAGGATCAGCGTCTGTGGGACTCAGCAGTGGTTTGAGGGCGATGGCGTGAGGAAGGACGACCGGGAGTGCTGTGGCTTGCGGAACGTGATACTTAGGCATCTGTCCCGGGAACAGGGATATGGACTCAGGGCAGCAGTACAGGGCCCAGAACGCGAGGCTGAGTGGCTCTGCAGAGTCCAGTGATCGCATGCACCATGCGAGGCTGCCAAGAGGATCCCGGCACACCCAGCTAAGCCAGAACTGTTTTTGAGGCTGGCTCTCTTGGGAGCGCTGGCCTTGGTGACCAGGCCAAGGAAATGGGGATGCAGAATATGGAAATAAGACAGTGACTGGTAGGACGGCTGCAAACTGTGCTGGATAACAGAACTGGCCTTTTTGTCTAGCTTCTCAACAGAAAGGAGGCTATGCCTATTTGTTATTATTTCTGATGCCTGGAACTCTCCATCAGTGACTGCGGTCTTGGATCAGTAGAGAAATGAGCTGAGGACAAAGTCAGGTCTGGCTTGAGGGTGGCCGGGCCTTCCTGTGGGTTCCGCCAGCAGTGAGGAAGGGTGAATGTGACAGTGCAAGCTCAGTGACGGAGTGGACTTTGGCGCGGCACCTCCCATAAGATGCGTTCCGCCCGCCTATGGGGCCTTGACCAGGATGACAAGTGGGAAGCTGAGGCTGCGGAGGTAAGGGGGCTCCCTCCCACAGCGTGCAAGGCCGCCTGCTCCTGCAGACCCCCAGCACCGGGGCCTCCTCCACCTTCCGTCCTTAGCCTCTCTCTTGCCTCAGGGACACCCGGCCCTGCCACCTGAGCACGTGATAGGGCTCCCACCCTCCCAGGCCTCATTCCCTCTCCAGAACCAACGTACCTCAAAATAAGTGGCAGCAGGGTTCTCAAGAGCAAGGGAGACAGGCCCGAACACGAGACCTTCACTCCTACTCCAGAGGCCTCTGCTCTTAGATATCGCGTGTGGTGATTGTTATCTTCTTTTCAGCTCTTAGAATCCTGTAACAAAACAGCACATGCCCGTTTGCCATTTTTTGTGGCTTATGAGAGGATAGAGAGTGTACTTAAGCAAGTTTCATTTGACGTGAAGTTGGCAGGAGTTGTGAATATATGGCGTGCCAGAACCAAGATCCTAAAAGATCTTGACAGGCTGAAATGATGGGCCAAATATAATAAGATGAAGCTTAACAGGGATAAATGTCTGTACCTTGGTCAAAATTCCCAATAAACAAGTGTGAAGGGGCTGGCCCCGTGGCCGAGTGGTTAAGTTCGCGCGCTCCGCTGCAGGTGGCGCAGTGTTTTGCTGGTTCGAGTCCTGGGCGCGGACATGGCACTGCTCATCAAACCACGCTGAGGGAGCGTCCCACATGCCACAACTAGAAGGACCCACAACGAAGAATATACCACTGTGTACCGGGGGGCTTTGGGGAGAAAAAGGAAAAAAATAAAATCTTTAAAAAAAAAAAAGTGTGAAGTGGCAGAGATGCCGTCAAAAGGCAACTCTTCTGAAAGACTTACAGATTTCTGTCTCAACAGTCTCAATGAGCCAAGTGAGCAGCAAGTTCAACCTTAAACTAAGTGTAATTGTAGGAATCATTGACAGAAGGTGATTATCTGAAATGAGAGGGTGAAACTCCGCTTTGTTCCCAGAGTCCCTGCTTGAGGAGGGCAGGGGTATTCTTTTGTTTGGGAAAGCGGATTAGTGGCCCTCTTGTGAATGAGTTTTGTGGACTTATTTAGGAGACAAAGTGTGATCCAAGGGGAGCTAAGTTTTCCGGATAGCAAAGCGATGGGAACTCTCTGGGGGGAAGCTCTCTGCAGGTGGAGGCAGAGCTGGCAACACGGGGCAGGCTGCAGATGGAGGGAGAGGCCCGTGAAAGCTTGCTTGCTGGGGAAAGTCCTGAGCTTTCAGAACTGCCATTTAACCGAGGGTGCCTTTCTGTTCGGAATTATAATTTCCCCTAAGTCCCCAAGTCTTCGCCACAGGTCAGTTACATAAAGGGGTTTGTGTCTGGGGAACAGAGGAGGTAAATTTTGGGGGAGGGGGATAGTGGACAACAGCCCTGGAAATCGAGGCAGCTGAGGACATCAGAATGGAGCTCCGGGCCGGCACTGGGAGCAGGAGGTGACGCGTGGCTCCAGAAACTAACCGCTCCCATCCCCCTCATGAATTCTCAGCGGTATCAGCAGGGCTGCTAGATTTCGCCTAGTGTGGGGTTTGGGTTTATTTTATGTCATCTGATCAAACTAAAGGATGATTCTGGAAGGTCGGACAGCTTGGGCAACTGGACGGCTCGTGCATACGTGGGGTCTCTCCCGGCGGCTGTGAGTGTTTGTCACTGGACTGCGCTCTCCTCGCCGGCACCCGTCGCACCGAGCCTCGGATAGGGAAATAAGTATCTGTGGAGCAAATTAGGGACATCACTGCCTTCGATATGCAAGGATCATGCCACATAAACAGGTTATTATGAGAGAGTCCGTCCTCAAGAAGCCTGTCGTCTTAGGGGAAGTCTTTCATTCAACTGATTCTTTATTGCCGCATTTTTCTTGGCATCAGGGATGTAACGAGAAAGGCAGGCAAGGTCTGTGCTCTCCTGGAGTTCGCCTTCTGGCTGGGGGCACACAGATGAGAAACAAACAAATTAGTAATTAAGAAAAGTACTCAGCAGTAACGAGTGCTGTGTGGAGAACTGGAATGTGCGGTGATGGCGATGACAGAGGGCTTCCTGGACAGGGTGCCAGGGAAGGCTTCCTGCCGAGGTGATTCTTAGGGTAAGGTGGGGGCGACAGGCAAAGACCAGAGGTTGCAAACAGGCCTCCACGTGAAGTTGGCGTGTCCGAGGACCAGAGAGGAGGCCAGCAGCACTGGGGCGGGAGAGGGAGGTGCTGGACGAGACGGGGTCTGGAGAGGGTCAGACGGCGAAGCTGCAGGCGCAGGAGTGGACTTGGGTTTTGCTCCGAGAGTGATGCAAGGCTGGTGAAGGGCTGTCAGCTCCATCATGCTTGCGAGGGTGGAGACGGAGAACAGTAACGCCGCCTGGGAAGTGCTCTGATGGAAGCGGGGCCCTCACAGGATTCTGAGGGAATTGCAGACGCCGAGGGGCTGCAGGAGACGCCTCAGAAGATGGGCCGCCTCTTACTAACGCCCAACAGTTACCCGGTGAAGAAAGAGAAGGAATGGGGCGTGAGTCTGTTCCAGTCTGGGTGTTGGACATGGTCTGACTTGGTCATAGGACTGCAAGGAGCACAGTACTGACGAGAGAGAACGAGGACAGATGAAGCTGGAGAGAGGATGGTGGCCAGACTAGGGGGGATCATCTTGCTAAGAAGTTTGCGTTTTTGCCCAAAGGCAGTGGGAAGACAAGACCGCATTTCGACTGAGGATTTTTGCAGTCAGATTCGTGCTTCGGCACATGTGCTCTGGCATCACCGTGGAGACAGGTTGGAGACGGGCAGAGCTTCTGTCCAGGACGCCAACTCTGAGGCTGAATCTAGAGAAGAGACAGTGGTGGTCTGAACTAAGACAGTGGGAGAGGAGAGAAAGAAATGGATGCGTTCGATAAATAACACCCAAGTTAAAGAGGATCTTGTTGGCTGGCTGGCATGAGGTAGATGGTGATGTGAGTCACTAGGGGAGGAATGGGAAGGAGCACCACGCCTGGTGGGGGGCCTTAGGGGAGAGCGGGAGACGGTGCTGAGTTCACTCTTGAAGTTCCTGACGCAGGTACTCAGGGGATTGAAGTGAGGATGCGTTTAGCAGGCAGCGGGCTCTCCAGGTCCCTGCTGGGGGTGACTTCCAGCTGCAGTGGAGACTGGAGGCCGTCAGCAAACAGGGGATGGTCAGGACTTTGAAGAGCCCGCTCAGGGAGAGGCTGCATGGAAGGGCCAGATGAGATGTGAGAACAGAACTCGGAGCGTCCCAGGGACCATCACAGGGCAAACAGGCCACCAAGTAATTCCTGGGGAGGCAGGAGGAGAGCGGGGCACCTTGTCACAGGGTCGAGTGACTTGTGAGTTTCCGGGAGACAGACATCGAGAAAGGACTGGCAGTGTCCTTCGAGTTTAACACTGAAAGAGAGGTGACAGCATTTGTTAAGGCAGCTTCACGGAAGGGGCCCGGAGGGTTAACCAAACTGGGAAAGTTTCTGAAAAAAAGAGAGACACATCCAAAGGGGAAATGTTCTCCTTATGATGATGTAGTCAAGAATCACTACTTGATAAGGTTTTTGCATAACGAAAATCCAAACTTGAGAATTTAAGATTTAAATCATAACTAGTAATTTATAAAGATGAGGGGTTTAGTAATTACTGCCTTTTCACACCAAAGTAAATGGGCATAATCGTTAACGGAATAGAGCCAAAGAGCTGTATTCTCAAGAAGACAAGTGATACTTCAGACTACCAATGCAATGAAATGTTGCATAACATACTTTTTTTTGTTTTCTTTTTGAGGAAGACTGGCCCTGAGCTAACATCCATGCCCATCTTCCTCTACTTTATATGTGGGACGCCTGCCTCAGCACGGCTTGACAAGCGGTGCCATGTCCTCACCCAGGATCTGAAACAGCGAACTCCAGGCCACCGAAGCGGAACTTTTGAACTTAACTGCTGAGCCACCAGGCCGGCCCCTTTTATGGATTTTTTAAAATTTTGAAACAATTTAAAACATGGAGACAAGTTGTCAGAACAGAGCAGAGCACTTTTTCCCCTGAACCTGAGAGTAAGTTGATGACATGATGCTCCATCTCTCCAAGTACTCAATGAGTGTTTTTATACATGAAGACATAAACTGACGTTGCTACCAACCAGTCAGCATCAGGAAATGAATATAACTGTACCATCCCAGATGACCTCAGACCCCGTTTACACCTTATCAGTCATTGAAATAATGTCTGCTACACCAGAAAGATTCCATCAGAATCACGCGCTGTTAGCTGCCACATCTCTTTATTGCCCTTCAGTTTGGAACAGAGCGTTGGTCTTTCCTTGACCTCACGACCTTGGCACTGGGAAGATAAGGGTCAGCTATTGTGCAGAATGTCCCTCAATTTGGGTTTTCCTTGGGTATCCTCATGATCAGATTCAGAATGTACACCTTATTTCTTGCAGAAATACCACAGAAATGATACTGTGTGTGTCTCGTTGCACCCTGTCTGTCAGTGCAGGATTTGACTTGTCCTCTTACTGTTAAGTTAATGTCGACCATTTTTTAAAGCAGCGTCTGCCAGGATTCTCCACTGGGAAGCTGTGATTAACGCACACTCAGCGTGTGTGTACTTGGAGATTATGTAAATACGAGAGGTGGGCTCATCAAACTTTCAATTAATTCAGTAATTGATATGAGATTGGGCTTACGGATTCTTGTCTTATTGATGTTATAATGTTTTGTTATTATTACTTATTTTGATGCTCAAATTGTTCTGGCTTTGGCCAGTGGGAGCCTTTTCAAGCTGGCCCCTGTGTCCTTTGATGTGTCCCCATCATTCTTTGAGCACAATTTTATGGCATCACAAGATGTTCTAGGATCGTCTTATACTTTCCCTGACCAGCCTTGGATTCACCCATGTCTCCAAGGAGCCCTTTTAAGGCAGAATAGTATTTAGTAACCAAGGTCTGGGTCGTAGGTATTTTAAACACAGACACCAAAGCACACACATTGTGATCGTTAATTTTACATGTCAACTTGACTGGGTCACAGGGTGCCAGGACATTTGGTCAAACATCATTCTGGGTGTGTCTATCAGGGTGTTGGGTGCTTCCGGATGAGATTAACCTTTGAAACAGTAGACTGAGTAAAGCAGACTGCCCTCCCCAATGTGGGTGGGCTACATTCAATCAGTTGAAGGTTTGACAAGAACAACAAGACTGATCTTCCCACAAGTAAGGGGAAACTTCTCCTGCCTGACTGCTTTGAACTGGGGTGTCACATTTTTCCTTCCTGTGGACTCAAACCTAAACATTCGCTCTTCCTGGGTCTTGAGGCTGCTTATCTTCAGACGGAACCTGCACCGTCAGCTCTCCTGGGTCTCCAGCTTGCCAACTGCAGACTTGAGACTTGTCAGCCTCCATAAGCACATGAGCCAATTCCTGGTAATAAATCACACACACACACAGACATCCTTCAGTTCTATTCTCTGAAGAAAAGAATTTCTATTCTTTCTTCACACACATTTACCCCTACATCTGTTTCTATGTCATGTGAATTCTTTGAAAAATGTGTGAATTCATACTGGCATCTTCAATTTGATGCATTACCACAGGATTCATCCTAGTTCTGCCCTTTCCATGCTTGTACCACCCTTCTGTGCCCAGGAGAAACCTGGGTCCCGTCGTCCTCAGGGTATTTTCTTACTAGATCAGACCCAGTACCTGACCAGCCATCAGTCTCTATCGCCACTCCGCGTCCCGCTGCCCTGGTGCCCTCCTGTCTCTGCTCGGCTCTGACACTGCTGCCAGGCTGCCGTCACCACTGTCCTCTGAGCAGTCACATGCTCGTCCCACTGTGGCTGCAACACATCCTGTCACCCCCAATCCGGAGGGCCCTCCCCGCTCAGGAGCACTGATCCCTGCCCTGGACAGCCGCCTCTGCAGGTGGACGCCCCGCTCACCTGCTCGCTCTCCCACACCGTGTGCAGGGCTGCCCTGCTAGGCAAAAAAAAAAAACACCTCACCTATTTTTTCTGTGCACCAAACAAATGGAAAACTTCCAATTAATAGTTTTGACATTTTCTACTGTAAAGAATCCTCCAATTCATGAGACACATTGAGGAAAATATCTCCATGAATGTGATGTCGCAAAGCCTCCCTAGTCCGTACCGGCTCCTGAGCCTGCAGTGTGTGACCACCCGAGAAGAGCTACCAAGAAGACCCCACATCACGTCTGAGAAACAGATTCTCCGTCCACTGTCAAAGCTGTGCATTCACATTTGGGATTCAAGGCAGCTCTTCCACCGCACTTAGCAGGAGGGTAGGATAGAAATTTAACTTTGGCAAATTTCTCAACACAGCTTAAATTTTGTTTTGAAATATAAATTATTTAAAAAGCAAAACGCATTTATATAAGTGTGCTTTTTAAGGTCTCAATTTAAAATATTCACAACTTAAGTCACGAAGACATATATATCATGATAAATATCCCCATTTCTGGTATAGTTCTTGTAACAGATTTTTTTAAAGAGAAAAATGTTTCCATAATGAAACACTGGCAAAACCTCTTTATCTTTCTGAATTTTTTGCTCTTTCATTTAGAAAAACAATGGATGCTCTCTCCTTTGCCAGGCACTGAAATGCTGACATATGAAGTGTAATATTTATTACTTTTCACGAGGCAACATAAAAGTTGGCAGATACGTGCTTCTTAAGATGAAAGTAGAAACAAATTTCCTTGCCAAACCTCATGGTAATAGAACTGTATGTGATTTATTCACAGTAGTAGAGGTGTCTAGAAATAGGAAAAAAAGAAATAATATTCTAGAATGATTTTTCATGTATATGTTGAATTAATTCACGTCACTACCTCCGTTTCAAGGAAACAATCCCATAATTGTATTCTATTAGAAAACAAACAGAGAAAGGAAGCACACCTGACAGAATGGAGGGCATCAGAGCTCCGGCTTTCACGGAAGGAAACACGGATTCCACGTGTGGACTCGACACAGACTGAAGACGGGAACCGACAATCTGTGATTGCAAACCCTGCTCAGGCCACTCAGCCTGGTTCTGAAGGTTTCGATGTGTGTGAAGTATGTAAAAAAACATCTCGTAGCAAGCTACCTGTTGGAAGAATCACATATTTAGAAAATCGATGAGTTTTGAGTAGCCCTAAAAATTAGAGAAATTGCTTCTTTACTTTTCACATACAGCCTTAATCATTTACAGAAGTTTTGTGAAAGAAAACCTGTATAAATCAAATACGGTAAAAATACTAAAGCAGTATCTTCCAAAATGAGTTATAAAATAAATTTAGTGGTTTATAATCAACAATTAAAAGATGAAATGGCTACAGAAAAAATATCAAAGGGCATCATACGTAGTAAGGGTATTATTTTTGTAAAGTTTTCATTTTCATTATTATACATGATTGGATTGTGGAGCATTTGTGACATAAAATGTATTTTTTATTGTTGGATTTTTTTTAGTATATTTTTTTATTTTATTTTTTTTCTGGGAAAGATTCCCTGAGCTAATATCTGTTGCCAATCTTCCTCTTTTTTTCCTCCCCAAGGCCCCAAGCACAGCTGTATATTCTAGTAAGTCCCTCTAGTCCTGTGTGAGCGGCCACTGCAGCCCAGCTGCTGACGGACTGGTGCTGGGGTTTTGCAACCAGGAGCTGAACCTGGGCTGGCGAAGTGGAGCGCGCCGAACTTTAACCACGAGGCCACTGGGCTGGCTCGCTGTTGTTCTTTTCTTTTTGGTTTAAATGCTCGGAAGTGCTCCTGCCCCAGGAGTCCCACGGCGAGGCTTCTACACTTACCTGCTTATTCTCTCACCCAAGATTTAACGCGGTTTCCTTCATGTGTGTGCATTTCTCCCAAACTTGTAGCAATGCCCGGCACACTGGAAGCACTTCTCCATTTCCGAGTATTATCGTAGCTGTCAGCCCTGGTTCACAGAGGCGTGTGGTCACCCAGCACATTTCACCTGCTGTGCTGGATCCCAGGGACAAAGGATCCGTGTTTCACGAGGTTGGGTTGAGTGGAAGGAGGAGGCGGGAGCCTGTGGTCAGAGTAAGCTGCGATCAGAGAGCCCGACAAAGAGATAGACAGAGCCGAGTGACCAGGCCCATGTGGGCCTGAGCCTGCATGTCCTGAGCAGAGAAGTGACCTTAAGACTGAATCTTGAAAGTGACGAGAGACAGGAGAGGGAGGAAGAAAGAGTGCAGGCACAGACGTGAGCATGTTATAAACGGCAGACAAGAAGTCACTTGTGACCAGAGTCTGCAGGGAGGGGGTGTCAGGACGTAGCTCGGGGAAAGAGCACATTCCTGAAGGGTCTGAGACGCTAGTGTTTTGTCCTAAAAGCAATGAGGAAACATGGCCTTTGAGACTTCCAGGTACAGGAGGGACACGATTAGGAAGTCTTTATCACGGGCTGGGAGTGGAAACGTTGACTGACACAGAGGCCCCAGTTGGCGGAAGGAAGCCCAGTGTGAGCTTTTGGTACCAGAGGTGACAAGGGTGTGAACGGAGGCCCTGAGGTGCAGGGAGGTGGGAAAAGGGATGAATTTGGAAGGGGTCTAGGAAGAAGAGCTGTAGGACTGGTGGCTGGTTGGAAGGGCAGGGGGAGTTGGGGCTGCACTGAGGAAAGCGAAGCCTTTGCTGGAATCTGGAATACAAAGCAGGGAGGAGGCGGGAGGTCTGACGATTCACTTAATTTCAGATACACGGATTGGAGTTGTTGGAGGACCACCTCACGGAGTTGTTTAACAGGGGCTGTGATAGGACAGACTCTCAAAGATATTTGTGAACTGAGTGAATATATGAGCGGCTGGACGTGAAGGCAGAAGGCTCATGGGCAGCATCAGGCATCTGGAGTCTCTGGTTTGGAATGAGAGAATGGCCTGAAAGGTGACTGTGGGGACCACCAGTGCTGTAGGAGGTGGGGAAGGAAAAGGGGAAATAGAGGCAGAATGGGAGCCTTACCAAGCCTACAATCACACCAACATCATTTTGATGTAAACGTGAATTTTTAACTGCAGGACACAGCATTTGTTTAAGAAAAAATATCCATATGGCATGCTATGTTGGGTCGGCTGTCTTTACTGACCGTGCAGGCCTCCAGACCGTGTTGGTGTGAGGCTTTAGGGAGTGGATAGCTATAAACTGTGCTATGACTCAGAACATTTTCAGACACACAGGCACCCTGGAATATTGGATGTTTTAAATTTCAAAGATGTCTATGAGTTAGTTCAGTCAGGAGCAGAGAGACTTGAATCAACAAGATCGGAAACTCAGGGGACATCAAAAGGCATCTGCATTAGTCTGAAAGCTGCAGGGTGTGGGTCAATTGCTCTTAGAGGCATCTACGCATCATGATAAGCAAGAGGAATGTGGCCACCACAGGATATCTTCACTGAGTCTCATTAGGAAATCTGAGACTGGGTGTTGGCCCTCCCACAAAGTGCGCTGAGGAAACTCACTGGCATGCAATGACTCTGAAGACCAATGTTTCTTTTCCGTTTTACACTGAAAATCTCTCTCAAACCTGCACATCTTTCTTCTCCAGTAAGGCCCCTCTGGGGCGAGCCAGCATCGAGTCATCCCTGGAAGACTCTATCAGTTTCCTAACTGTTCTCACATCCTTTTCACACCCACCTCCGTACTTGTTCTCTGCACACCAGCCAAAGTGACTTTTCAAATGCAAATCTGATTATGTCACCCTTTGCTTAAAACTTTAGAATAAAGACTAAAATCCTTACAGTCTACAAGTTCCTGCATAATCTGGCCTCAAAGCAACTTCCTCGCCTCCGACTCGTATTCCAGGCAGGTGGGCGACTGTCAGGGCCTCCAGTGTGTAAGTGGCGCAGCCCAGACTCATCCTTCAGTTCTCCACTCAAAGTCGGCTGCCCTGAGCCCCCAGCCTGGGCCAGAGGGGCTCCGAGACCACAGAACAGACTCTGCAATTGTCCTTTATAAACCCAGCTGCACTCCGTGCTGACCAATGTGTTTGTCTGTCATCCTCGCTGGTCTGGAAGACCCTGCAGTTGGTCAGGGGCCATGTTTATCTTATCGTCATGGTGTCCTCACACAGCGCAGGGACAGTGACTCAGGGCCACCTGCGGGAGTGACGCCCCGGCCAGGACACGGTGGGTTGGGGAGCACTGGGGTCTGTTTGAATGAGCAGGGAGCCCTTTACAGAACCAGCCCCAAACTAGCCTATTTCACAAAGCTGTGCTAATGTGAACAAGTTTTCCTGGCTGTCCTGCCTTATGGAGAAAATAAACACAAATAGCTTACCAGAAAATACCACTATTAAGAAATATCAGGACTGAATGATCTCTATGGTCCTTTCCAGCTGTAAAATTAATAGTTAATGTGATATTAAATATGATAGTGGCTTTACACTCCAAGTGTATTTTATAGTATAGTATCTCCAAGTATTAAGATACACTCCAAGTGCATTTTCCTATGGGGGGAGTTAATAAAATAAATTAAATGCAGCATCATATAATGCTCTCCTGGCAGGGAAGAAACAGTTCAATGACTTTGTTTACATCTATGCAACAGTAAATTATTCTAATGTCATCCTTTGCCCCAAATTGACTAAAATAAAATTTGAATTCTGCATTCTGGATTAAAATTTCAAGTATTCATGCATGTTAATATAAAGGACCCACTTAAGGAATAGCTAATACTGAGTTCAATATAGTTAATAATTTTATTAAAAATTTAAATAGTATATTAGAGAGTAGTTATTAGATCTATAAAATTATATCTCCATTTATGAATTTTTCCACATCCTTGACACATAGGGAACAATGCCAGGTGAGGCTGTGTCTGACAAGCAGGTGGCAGAAGGTTCCAGCAGGGTGGAGCAGTGAACTTGGTGTCCCCAACAGCCATCCTCCATTTGGCAAAAGGCTCCAGAGTTAGTTTAAGGTCCATTCTGCCCTGTTGTCTCTCGAGTGGTCTGGATGGGCCTCTGGACGGAACGTGGGCCTGGACCCAGTCTAACAGCCCATTGTATTCCTGTCTTCCCCTGGTCACAGTGACTGACTGGGTCACAGTGACACGACCAGAGCCAATCAGACGTCATGAGAGTTTTGACTGGGAGCGTCGAGACGGACAGTGCCATCCTCTTTCCACGAGGTTGGGGTTGGAAGGATGTGAGGCTGCAGATGCTGCGAGCGTCTTGCCTTCAGTAAAGAAGAACCCTCATGAGCCACAACCCAGAGGAAGACTCTTACTGACGTCTACGGCCTCTGCACCTGAGCCAGCCTTTCGGTTACGTGAACCATTGAATTGCTCATGATGAGTTTGAATGATCCTTTTTGAGCTGATTTTTTTCACATGTAACTCGGAGTGCTTTTAAGAGTTTCTAGAAGGAGCCGAATTTATACCATGGAAACATGAACTTCTCATTGATTTAGTAGACCTCTGATAGGGGTAAGGTTCTTTGTAGACCTTTCACATTCTCGATCTGGAGGATCTCTGTAACTTTAGGCCCAGCTTCTCAGGGGCATCATTTTTCCAAGAAACAAAGATTTTACCACTTCATGAACGTTATTCTACTGTATAATGTGAGTCCATAGAGAATTGTCTATCCCAGGGCATTCAACTGGGACCGAATGATTTATTTCCACAGATAGCCTTGAAGACGGCCCAGTGTAACAGTGCATTTAGACAAACTCTAAATTACAATGCCATGAATCTGGATGGTTGTTGTAAAGCAGTCAAAACTGAAACTTAAGCACCTCAGATGCCAAGGAGGATTAGAAATGGTTTGATAGTGGCCCATGTTTGCTTGTTTATACTCTTTTAGAAAATAGAAGTAAAACTTTTCCATTTTTGGTATGTTTTATCCCTAAGCAAATATATAATGAGCAAGTCGATGATGTATTTTTAAAGTATAAGCAAAGTTTGAATATGCAGCACAAAGCACTATCTTCCTTTGTAGGAGAAAACGAATTTAATCTAGTAGATGAAAGACTGTCAAGTTCCTTCTAGGTGGTGTCCAGCAGCTGAAGGGACCCGGTTGCAGAGTGGAAGCCATGTGGGAGTGTTAGGAGGGGACGATGAGCTTCCATTGTCCTCTCAAAATGAGGAGTAGTTACTGACAGTCCGTGAACTGCCTGCTCGGGGGGAAATCATGTCTTTCAGAATAGAGGGAGTCCTCTGAAGTGGCTCCTGCTGGGATTCAGGTCCAGCCTTCACGAGGAGTCTGACTTTGCAGATGTCCGTCGCCCCGTGCATCAGCAGACAGCGCTTGTCAGGGAAAGAGTCCGCGAGGCCACCCTCATTCTCCAAACAGGAGCAGCAGTCCCCACCGCTCATCAGCCGGGTCTTCGCGTGGCAACACTTTGTTTCCATGTGGGGAGAGAAAAGTTTCTACTGAAGGGCAAAAGCAAGGAATGATTGTGTTACAAGAGTGACAGATGTAAATGTTCTCCAATGGTGGTTCATCTATCTCTACGCCACAGTGTCTGTATTTTCAGATCTGTAAGCACAGCAGACACAAAGGACAAACTGTCCCGCACATAATCTGTGCATCAACTCGCACCCAGGCACCACTGGGTTCAGCAAGGCTGCCAGGACCCCTTCCAGGAGTCCGTTCTAATCTCACCTTCCCCTGGTGCCAAGACACTGTTTATACCAACTCTCTCAAGTGTGTTATTCATCGAATGACCCCTGGAGGAGAAAAACAAACAAGACCGAGGACTTCATGGATCATCTAATTAAGAATTTTTCTTCAGTTTATCATTTTCTTTGGAATATTTGCTTCACTGTAACTCTCTCTTAAGCGTCACCAGGGGAGAACATACAACTCCATGTAGGACATTAGATGCTAATTGTTTCATAGATTAAAGAAAAAGTCTGTTTCAGTGAACAACACATGTTTCATTCAGTCAGGCTCTCATTTCATATTTTTCCAGAGTATAAACATTTAGACATCAATATTTTCATTAATAGCAGTAATGAAAATACTGTCATTTATATTTTGTTTTGCATATGAAAACACTGTCAGAAGCCAATTTAGTGATTTTCCATAACAGTTCTCTGAGGGACATTAGCAAGAGAAATCCTTATTCTGAGTCTTAGCCATATGAGGACTCCTTCTTGTTATTTTTATTTTCTTTGAAGCATTCAACTATAAAATTGAGTAGTAAGGAGGGGGTGTCTTTTTCATGATATTTTAAAAAAGACAGTCTCTTCCACTCAATGAAATTTTGCTCAAATGAAGAGAAAACAGTGTACCCACATGTATATTCATGGCTGCTAATAATTACTTTTCAGTAACAAAAGTGAATTGGAAAAAATGAAGAAAAGGAACCTTAATTTTTCAAAACTTGGATAATAAATAAGAAAAGATATGTACTACTATTCAAATTTTGCTTCACTTTATTTTCTGACTCATATCTAATCAATTCAGCTTTTTGTTCCTCTCCTTATTAAGTATTTAGTGATTTGTAAGTAGTGTTTACAAAGATGCAACTGAGAGGGACCCTATGTTCCTCAGCAGCGTGAGGAATCTCGTTGAAAGATGGTGTTCTCTAACTTATCTGTTTATGAAGAAGATGTTCAAGTATAAATGTCAAGTATTCTGTTTAATAATTTAAAATGCTGTCTCAGAGAGAGCTGGAAGTTACATCTCTGCAGAAAATTTATTTCTTAGTATCGTCCCTTCTTTCTGGTGATGTGGATTGTTATAAAAACATCTAGAGATATGCATGTGTGTGGATGCACGCACACATTCCACACACACATACGGACACATAAAGTTAGAGGTGCAGATGGATGTGGTGTAGCAGTAGTTTCCAAACTTTTAGATTTTGAAAACACTTTTTTTTTAAGATTTTATTTTTTTATTTTTTTCCTTTTTCTCCCCAAAGTCCCCCAGTACATAGTTGTATATTCTTCGTTGTGGGTCCTTCCAGTTGTGGCATGTGGGACGCTGCCTCAGCGTGGTTTGATGAGCAGTGCCATGTCCGCACCCAGGATTCAAACCAATGAAACACTGGGCCGCCTGCAGCGGAGCGCGCAAACTTAACCACTCCGCCACGGCGCCAGCCCTGAAAACACTTTTAATATCAAAAATGTCTTCTCACCTCCATGAGAACAGCTGGAATCTATATATCCATTGATTAAGAAGTTAAAAAAGCTGGGGCCAGCCCCATGGCTGAGTGGTTGAGTTCGTGCACTCCACTTCCCACGGCCCAAGGTTTCGCTGGTTCGGATCCTGGGTGTGCACATGGCACCACTCGTCAGGCCACGTTGAGGCGGCATCCCATGCGCCACAACTAGTAGGACCCACAACTAAAAATATACAACTATGTGCTGGGGGGATTTGGGGAGAAAAAAGCAGAAAAAAAAAAAAAGAGAGAAGATTGGCAACAGTTGTTAGGTCAGGTGCCAATCTTTAAAAAAAAAAAAAGATAAAAAGCTGCATAGTATTAACTTGTGATGTAAAATGCATTCATCCTTCATTTGTCACAAAGTTGTCCACAGACTTGAACAACCGCTGTCCGCAGGTGTGCGAGCTGCGCTGCACCCTTCATTGAGCCCATTGACGGTGTCATTTGTGCACATGGAGAAATTGCCACTTGGAATAGCTCCCAGTGCCCACTGAGACCCATGACGTATGGCCTGGGAACAAGGGCTGAGGAAGGACATTTGGAATGACTTCAAGAGATTCTACAATGGAAAAAAGTATAAACTCATAAAACAAGTATGAACTCTGTATCGCCTTTTACATTTCTAAGAAAATATTCCTCAGGATACCAGTTATCTGGAAAATTCTGAGCTATTTTTCCTTCTGCACTGTGACTCCCATGGAGCTTCATTAAGAGCAGGGGTAGACAGTCCCTCTTGGAATGGTAACAACTGAGCTGAAACAGATGGAAATGTGGGGGTGTGGTGAGAGGAGGAACGGTGAGGACAGGTGAGGCAAACTCGACAGAGATTCTTTATTTGATGGTCCCAGTTTGTAAGCTTACATTCACGGATACAGAATTCACAGGGAGCTGATCATCTTCAGGGGACTGAAATAACATAAATATCTAATTATGACTAGAAAAGATACAAGACCTCATTATCTTGCTAAATTACCTTTCTTGGAACAGGATGGTCTCCTGTATTCCTCATTTATCCATTCCCATGCTGATTTTCTTATCTTTTTTATGAACTGACAATTTCGCTTTATTTCAGTAGCCTGAGTCAGGATAACACTCTGCTCCTCCAGGAGGCCTTACTGATATCTCGGTAGAGCCATTTCAGACTAACTGGGCACAGTATTCTGTTACGATGCTTAGCATACAACCAGAAAGCCAGATTTTACAACTGAATAGGATATGACTTCTTTCTTGCTCCAGAATGTTAAATATTTACCGTAGATGAATTAAATTTTTTAAACTATTGATTAAACCAAACTGGCTTAGTAGAGCCAAAATGCACATACTCTAAGATCCAACAACCCTCCCCCATGTGTCAGTGCCAGAGGAACTGTTGCCTGTATGTACCAGGAAACAGATAAATGGGTGTTCACGGTTTGTAACAACAAAAAACCCAAACCAAACAACAAACAGGAAAACCTGCAGGAAGAGAAATAACCTACAGATCCATTAACAGTAGAACGGATAAACAAATTGTGGTATATTTAATACCATGGAATACTGTTAATGAGTGACAAAGGAAAAAGCAACAGCTACATACTCTACACAGATGCATCTTAAAGGAATAATGCAGAATGAAAACAGCAAGTCATAGAAGAAGGCACATAGTATGATTCTTCAATTTACATAAAGTTCAAAAGCAGGCAGAACTAAACGTTACAGCACTGGCACACATGCAGATGGCAAACTACAAAGAAACGCAAGGGAATGATAAACACCGAACCGTGGTGCAAGGTTGAGTCAGGAGCACGGTTGGGGGGCGCAATGTGAGGGGGGCACGTGGGGGCTCGAGGTGCTCCTCCATTCTGCCTCCTGAGATGGATGGTGTGTACGCATTGCGCATGCGTGTGCAATACTCCTGTGTGTATACTCACGATTTTTAAACAGAACATCCAAGAGGAATCGTGCAAAAGTACAGTTGGTGATTTCTACCACCAGCCAACAACTCTGCTGACTGAAGCAGATGGAGCCTTTTCTCCTTCCTATCCAAATTCTTATGTATGGGGAGAAAATCCTATGGGTTTGGTGTGGGCTCTGCTGTTTTCACTCCGCTTTTTAAGAAATAATGATTTTAAAAGATCCTTCTTCTAGAAACAATTATCCTCTCTCAGACTAAGTCCTAATTGTGCCCAGGAGGATGACGTGTACAGAGTCAGGAATTCCACTAGTGTTCATCTCACAGACAGCGTGAGACCGATGGTTCTTCCTAAATCAAAACTCAGCATGAGGCCCAGGTTTAGACAGGGCAGGTTTTGTTTTAATTAAACATAAAGTCAGGTGGAAGATGTGTGGAGAGCTTGATCCTTGTGCTTTTGAGAATTGCCTCAGACCATGGAAACTCACGTTGAAAAGAGGAAGAAATCCTTAAAATGTTCTTGCTCCACCTCCTAAATTTATAGTGGAGAAAACCAAGGGCAAGAGAAGTTAAATTAGTTATAAAAGTTACTCAGCAAGTTAGCGAAGGCCAGCGCCGAGACCGCTTGACCACGCTCAGCCACGGAGTCACAGAGCTGGGGTCAGTTCCACTTCCTCGCTCACCAACTGTGTCCCTTGGGCAAACTGATTACTTCACCTCTCAGAATCTTACAGTGCAAACCTATAAAAAGGTGACAATCACAGTTCTTACTGCACAGAGTTTGTACAGGGTTTGAACGAGTTCATACGCATACAGCATTTTGTACAACGCGATACATTGGCAGCTATTACAATGAGTGAAAAAAAGCAAAAATTGATTTGTAATCACTTTTGAAGCTGCCGTTGGCCATTGAATGTCCTATAAGGTGTAAACAAACTGGTCACACTTTCCCAATTAGAAGGAAAGGAACTTTCAATGCTTGTTATTCCATTTACTAGCTTGTTAACATTTCTGAGCTTCAGTTTCTTTCATTAAACAATAATATGTATAGAAGGACTGTGTGAAAATGACACAAGATGGTTGATATAAAAGTGCACATGCAAACATTTTCTTCTTTTTATATCTTTCTTCATAAATCACTCTTCAATCACAGTCAAAAGAAGGAGAAAAATGAAATTCTGGTTCCAGAGACGAGAGGAACTGTCAGGGTACAGTTGCAGTATTAGCAGCAGAGAGAAGAACCTGAAATCTACAAAGCACAAACAAATTTCACCATAGTATCATTTCTAGTCTGATATGTGCCTTGCTCACCAGTTTAACCTCTTATTTCCCAAAAGTATTCTTGTCAATTTATTAAGTGATATTTTTCTTGTGGCCAAATCTTTTACTTGAAAATGGAGACTGTAAGAACGGGAGATTCCTTTTCTGGTCAGTATGGTTTTACTACAATGTGCATGATAATTCTCCGATCTGTTCAAGCAGAGTTTTTAACTTCAGCCAAAATATGAAAGTTAGACTGTCGGTGTTGCAATCCAATGTACACATGAGGATAGATGCGGAGAGGGCTGATGGCCACTCTGAGTTTATTATAACCAGCATTTCAATATATACATAGCTTACAGCTGTTAAACATACATAGGTGTTCTGGATGAAATAATCAGCAAATGCCAAGAATTCTTAGTGATTTCTCAAGGAGCCCTCCCTCAGCGTCTGTTTTGATATTATCATGTTATTGCTGTGCTTGTATATTTTTATCTCGGAGCAGGCAAGGTCTCTTAGGCAGCGGCCCCTCCTGTTCCAGATGTCAATATTGTTTCTCCATCTGTGCCCCCCGGCGGCCGATGCCTGTCTTAGGTTGCCTCCCCCTGGAGGTCTTACCCGTCATTGGCTAACCGGCCTTCTCACCTCCGGGTCACAGTTTGTTGGTAAGCTTTTTCCAGCGATTTTTAACCCTTCCTGTGTCAGGGGCGACTACATAGACCACAACAGAGCATTCGACCAACATATAGACATACATCTTTACATCTGGAAATGTGTCTTAGTCATAATATTCAAGACACAGAAATCTCAATCCTTCAGAGGTACATGTTGACAGAGGGCATGCGATATGTTTTAGGATCAAATATCAATGTCAGGCCACACGTGCAAATACAAGGCATACTGTCGTCTTAGAATTGTCACACAACCAAATTCATTTTGATGAAACATCTGTGATTGCAAAGATTCATGAAATCATAGCATGCCAGTGATGGGAGAAATCTTAGAAATAATCTGACCAAAACCCTCATTTTTCAAGTGAGGAAGTCAAAAATCCCAAAAAGCAACATGACTTGGGCAAGTCACACAGTAAGTTGGCAGAAGAGTCCAGACTGGCCATGGGTCCTGACACCCTGCCCATGTGGCTTCCAACCGCCTCCAAGGCCCATGGTGGGAGTTACACCATGGAAAGACTTTCCAGAGGTTGCTCTCTACACCAACACATTTCTTATTTTTCCAAGTTATAAGTAGAACAAGAGATAGATGAAAAGAAGACTAGGATGGATATCGAACATCAGATAGGTGGCAAATCTTGAACTGCCCCAGACATATGTTTTTTTCCCCCTAATTTAATCCCTATAAACTTGTACAGTAGCAGACTTGGTAGGCGAACTACCATCTTGGGCCACATTTCCAGTGGTGGCTCCAAAGATTGGCAGTTTGGAAGATAAGGGAAAATGAGTGATATGGATCAATTGTTGGGCGCTGGGCTTTGAGACAGGAAAGACACAGGTGACTACAAAGAAGAAGCTATGAAATTAACAACATATGTTATATGAAGAAACACCTATTGTGTATCTGTGGTATGCAAGCTGGGCACTACACTGAGTATGGAACGGAACGATGAATAAGAAGTGGTATATTTAACCAGCATACTAGTGGATTTGATTACAGGAATTTAAAAGCTCATATGATGTAAGGAAGGAGGGGGAGCTGGCCTTAGGCATGAATCTCTCTCTCTCTCAAGACTTAGATGATACATTCAAGACTCTCCTTTCCCCTCATCTCTCGTCTCAGTCACTCTTGGTAAGCTTGCCTCAGTATCTCAGGCTTGTCTATGCACAGGGACTATCTAAGTCACACCCTGATAGCTTCTGACCCAAAAGGAAAGAAAGGACATCTTTCTGACCAGAATCATATATGAAAGTCCCAGCAAAGTGTTCTGATTCACTTTGATTGTGTCACACGGCCAAAGTTTGAACCAATAACAGAAGCCAAGAGAGCAGGGTATTATGAATTACGCACATCCAACATGAGTGGGCAGAAAACTCGGAGAATACCAGCCCTGTCAGAGGCAAGTAGTCTGAGTGGGAGAAGCAGGTTTCTGAAAGAGTCCAGGAAAGCACATTTTAATATGGGAGTGGATGCTGCAGATATAATAATGCAAAATTGAACAAACCGTGCCTGCATTTTCAGCCTACACTCAAAGAAATGACAGCAGAGTAGGGGCAAACAGTGGCGACGCAGTCTTGTAGGCATCATGGTGACTGTGCATAAAAAGTGTCATCTGTGCAAACAAAAAGCAGCCAATGATTTTTCCAGAGATAGAGGAAATGTTATAAGGTCCAATATGGATCTGAAAAGATGAGTATGATTTTTTTTTCCCAAAAAGAAGATGGAGGAGAATGGAAGACTTTCAGGGGAAGCAGAAGGTGGTGATGAACTTATTTTGCTTTAAGAATAACACTCAACAGGCACATCCACAGAGACAGAAAGAGCTGAGCGGTGCCGAGGGAAGTGAGTGTTAACGGGCCCGGGGTTTCTTCTTGGGGCTGAAAACGCTCTGGAATGAGATGGTGGTGATGGTTGCGCAACTTTGTGGATATACTAAAAATCTGATTTATCCTTTTAAAGGATGAACTTTATGGCATGTTAATTATATCTCAATAAAAATAAATTTATAAAAAGAATGAACGCCTAGCTTCAGTGGAGTTTTGGAAAGTTAAGGGAGAGTCACAAAAGGGAGTGCAAGAAAGGTCCATTTGGACTAGCAGTGAAACTTACACAGGGGAGTCTGGATTTTACTCTCTGACCAGGGCCAAGATTAGGGGGGTGCAAAATTTAAGGAGACACAAAAAATATCAGTAATGAAGATAAATAGCATTTTTATACACTGCTTTAAAAAAATAAAAATTAATGTAAACATCCATGGTAAAGAAAATATCAAAATTTAAAATGAAGACAGGATCATTGGTAATGGGGAATCAGAGCTTTTGGCAGAGATGCGACTTATCACATCAAGGCTTTGGAGAGAGAACTTTTGGTGATAACAGAGACGGGGTTTACAGGGGAAAACCTGAGGCAGAGTCACTCTTGGCAGGGTGTCAGAACGTTCCAGTAAGCGATAAGGAAGGACGTCCTAACAGCATGGCTACGTGGAGGAGAGAGAGAAGTGGCTCATACACTGAGCTCATCTCCAGTCTCCATCTCCAGCTCTGCCCGAGCACGACCCTCTGGACGCCTCTGCCATCGCTGCCGTCACTGCCTGCCTGCTGGTTCACTGTGGTTTGGTGACCATCCTGAAGAAGGCTCATGTCTCTGTATTCCTTATTCCCATGACAGGACATTTTGTACTCACTCAATAAAAATTTGTTGAATGGATTAATGAATGAATGAAAAATTACCAGTTGGATGGCGTGTGTGTGTTGGTGTATGTTAGTTATGAAGAGTGACCAGCTGAACATGACAATCAGGTTTGTGGCTAGATAAAACAGATGGTTGGCAGGACCACGGTGAGGACACGAACCAAGTGGAAATTCAGGTTGGCATGTCACGAATCTCTGCTGTCATAGGAAATGGATGAAGACAGTGGCACAAAGCACATAGGCTTTTGATGGAGAAGACTGGGCTCCCAGAATTTATAAATGATCAAGTGCCCACTGATGCGCGTATGGATCTGAAGAGCATGTCAGATACGCTAGGACTGGAAGGAGCTCTGGTGGTCTCTTATTGACCAAAAAAACACTTGAAGGTGTACCCTAAGCAACCAAGACCGATACTAACCACAAGCTCAGCAGTGGGAACTTCATAGACCATACAAATAAGAAGGAACAACTCCCCCAAACCTGTAAAAACAAAGAGAAGAGAGGGAAGCAAATCTGTTAAAAACTAAATGTAAATGTTAAAGAGAAGGTGCTAATATAAAAATAGTAGTGATAAAAACGGTAATATTCTGTATTTGAAATAATTGCATTAAAAAAGACTGAAAACTCAAGATGTAGGAGGAGAAATACAATGTTTTAAAAATATTCAGTTCAAGTATTCAAAAGACATTTCATTTTTGTGTCTAGTAATTAGAGAAAGAGAGGTTAAATCTCCTTTTACAGAATGCAAGGTTAAATATCAGCAAAATGAAGAATAAAGTATACAGCTTTCAAAATTGTAGGAAAGACCAAAAGAAAGGAACAAAAAAGAATATATATCAAAGACCGAAGATAAAGAATTCTTTATCAAAGAAGCAAAGATTTAGCAGCAAAGAATTCGGAAGCAAAAACAAAACAGAAAACAAAAAACCCAATGCAGGTGGCTTAGCGCAAAATGATAGAAAGAAGATTTAATATTTGTCTTAAGGAAAATATAAATGGGTTAAATATCCCTAGTGAAGAAACAAAGAGGCAAAAGGAAACCACTCATGCTGAGTCAAAAACAAAACCCACTGGTAGGCTAAGCATATGAAATACAGCAAAGAATAAAGCACAAAGAGAGTAGGTGACTCAAGAGAAAGCAGGAAAGTGACAGCTGCCATCAGAGGAAGCTGTCGTCTCCCTGGGTCCCGGGAGGAGGTAGGTTAGGACCCTCCTGCACGGTCTCCTCGGGCCAGAACCTATGGCAACAGCTGACATCAGACAAGAAATAACCCCGGATGACAAACGTCGACCTGGGACGAAGTGCTTATGTTACCTTGACAACAAGCACAAATCATCGTGCAGATGTAATTTTAATGTACGTTAGTGAACTGAATACGTCCCACTGAGATGCATAAAGAATAAAACACTAAATAATAAAGGGCACATTTACAAAAATATAGTACTGGGGAGATTTTTAACACATTTCCCTTAATCTTTGACTGATTAATGTGGCAAAAAATAAGCATTTAAGGTCTATAGAATCAGACTAGTAGAATAAATAAAGTAGATTTGAAAGATCTGTACTGAATTTTTACCACATGGAGGATGTATCTTAATTTCCAGAACATTTAAAAATTCTTAATCCAGAAAAAAATCTTAGTAAATTTGAAGCAGAAAATGCACAGGGCACATTTTTAGCATGATGAAATGAAAATGAACATTCTTTTAAAAATATTTATCTGTGACAAAAATAATCACCTGAAATTTTTTTAAGAAAAGATTTCTTCTAAACAATTGTTGGATTGTGGGGAGATGAAAATAACAAACTTTTTAGAAATCACCAAAGAAAATACTATATACAAAAACTTATAGTATGTAGCCACAACTACAATCAGAAGAAAATATATCATTTAAATTACTTCATTCTTAAGTTATGAAGAATAAAAATAAATGAACTAAGTTTTCAATCCAAGAAACTATTTTCATAAAAGCAAAAGAAAGTGAGAGAAAAGGGATATTAAAGATAAAAGCAGAAATAAAAATGAAGAGAAAGCATAATGACTGGTTGGGTCAATAACGCCCACAGAGCTCACCTAAAGGGAGGAATGAAACAGCCAGTCTGCAGAGCAAGAGAAGAGAAAGAAACCACGTGCACACTGAGAATCAGAAGCTTTAGACCACCAAGGACTGAGAACGGACAAAAATTTTAGGAGTATGTGCGTTTGCCTAAATGTAAAGAAATTGATAAAATGGATGACCTTTCTAGTACAATTGGGTTACATAAGAGAAAAACACGGAAGAGAGTAGAAAACAAAAGGGAAGTGAGAAAAAGTTGCTGGAGAACTCTCTGCGTCAGTTTCATAGATAGGTTTTAACTTGAAGAAAACACGATTCCGAAAACATTTAATCAGTTCCCAAACACAGAAATAGAAGGAAAGTTCCCTGTTCCTTTTACCGAGGGGCTGTAGCCCTGACCTCCAGATGAGATCCAAGCAGCTTAATTTGAAAATAGAGGACCGCTCTCATTTCGCCTGTAGGCGCAGAGATTCATCGCTGGGGACGGCCCCCCATCAAGTGCAGCCGCCCCGGGCCCAGCAGGCTCAGGAGCCCACGAAACGTTTTCATTTCTCTCAAAATCAGAAGGAAAGGTAAACTTTTAGGTCACGTAAAATGTTTCGGTGCATAATATTAATCTGTTCATCTTGAAAGCAGCACCGTCATAAAATACACTTTTTTAGTGAAGGACGGGCCGGGGCCGCGAACCCTGATGTCACGCGGTGAGCTCCGCGACAGCTGCGCCCGGCACCTGCGGCGATGGAGCGGCGTGAGAGCACACCTGTGTCGGGGCTCCTCTTCTCGCTCGCAAATTTGCCATTTCCCCCACACATCTCGTTGTGACTCTTAGAAGACTGGCAGTTTATTATTTGCGAAAAAACAAACCCACATGGCTTTAATCTCAAGTTCGGACGCCTCTGCTCGGCTCCCTGCGATGTCGGTGCCCGAGCCGTCAGGTCCGAGCTGGACCAAGGCCGGGCGGCATCCTCGCTGCAGGGGCCGCCGCAGCAGAGGGGCCGTCCGCTGCCTCTGTCCCCACAGCCGCCCCCACGTCACTCATCCGCGTGTCTCTCTCGCCTGGAGCCCGCGGAGCTGCGGCTGCAGACGGTCCGGCAAGCCCCGCTCTCAGGAGTCTGAACAGTAGGAAGTGCAGTGGAAGACATGACTGTCTTACAGGACCGTTTCCCCACTAAGGAATAAATAGCGTCAGGAACGTTTTCCAGGCCCAGGTCCACTACTCCAATTTCATCTCTGACCGCTTTCTCCCAAATCACTGCTTTTTTGCCATTTGTGTCAAATCAGAAGATCTCCTCTTTCTCCCTCCTTCCCCAAAGCCCTATGTATCTTACCTTGTTTATCTGTGACTTTGTCTACATTCTCACAGAGGTAAGAATCGCCACTAACGAAGCAAAGAGGATGGGTCCCAGGGCTGTGGGTGGCGCTGAGCCGGGTTTTGAAGGGTGAGTAGGAGACAGTCCAGTACTGAGGCCAGTGTCTACAACAGGGCAGGGGAAGCAGCTGTGCCTGTGTAACAGAGAGCAAATTCCCACAACTGGAGTCCTGCCATCACAGCAGCAGCAACAATGCCCCCTTTCAAGGCTGTCTCACAGATTAGAGAAAACGCACCAGGCCGCTGGATGGAGGCCCCGTATACAGCAGGTGCTCAGGAAGTAAGAACTGTCACCTGTATCAGCAGTGCTGGCATCAGACAGAAAGTCTGTGGAACCAAAACCGCTGTCATCTCATTGCTCCCAGTTTATGAGTTGATCTTGTATGAATCCCTGGCACATATTGATCCTGTTTCCTCAGACTCTGGGGGGCTGGTATTTCTAGCCTTGCTTTTGAAGCCGGGAAATTAAGATTTGAGAAATTTAAATGTCTTGTCCAAATCACACCGCCCTTTTATTCCGAATCCTATGTGTCCTTGCTTACTACATGTTGTCTGTCACAATTCTAAAGACCAGCTCAACACACAGTACATACCACGTCTGTGTTTGCAGGACGGGCACCCACCTCACCCTCCAGCTGCCTTTTGCTGATCAGCTGAAGAGATTTTGTAAGGACTCTTTTCGAATATCTTGTATTTCCTCTTTCCACAAACAGTTTAATTCTTACCCATCAACACAGTGTTGAACATTGTGCTAAAACGGTAGATTCTAGGTAAGTGTTACTTCAGAGTTTACAGTGCGACCCCGTGAGGGTAACTTTTTATCTCTGCTCTGCATGCTCAGGGTTTCTGAAATAAACACCCTCTAACACCCACACATTTCCTTTTCCTGTGATGCTCCCAGTGGACAGGGGATCTTCTCTCTTCAGTGGACTCACTTCTTCGCTTTGCAAGTGTTGGACACAACCGTGTCCTCAGCGCTCTTCATTGATTGCCAACCCCTAGCACGTATTTATCTCCCGTTATGGCTCTCTTTCTCATTTTCCTGACATGTTAAGTGGTGACTCTCCATTTCCTAATGTCGCTAAAAATATTCCTGGTTCGCACCGTGAAATTCTGACTTTCAGTGAAGGGTCTACTGAGCGCATGAGTGAGAAATGAAGACTTTGAGGGGTTACACTTGGAGAAAAGTGAACCGACAGCTAAACACAAATTGCTAAATTACTGTATGTTGTTTGTTCAATTACTGGAAACTGCTGAAATCTATATGAGACCTCAGAGTAACAGGAGAAGCAACCCAGGAAAGTGCAGATGTGGGAATCAGACCTGTCAGATTAAACCTCCCTGTGAGTTAGGAACAATCTACTTGTTTTAGCAAAAGGAAAATACTTCTTTTTTCAATACTTGGGAAATGAGGAGCTGCATGCGAGGATGGATGACAACAAGGAAAGGCTGAGTGTGTCTGGAGCAGGTGCTCAACTTCAATGGCCTGAAGGAATAAATTAAGACAATCAAATCCAAACCAGATACAGCCACAGAGCCAAGGTGGTGACCCAGCCAATGGCTGTGCCAAGGAAGCCATCATGCGATGCTGGCCCCACAGCCAGAGTTGTCCTGAAAGCAGAGTGTCCTGATTCTGTGATGCCAGCCGTGCTGACGGAGACCGTGTGCAGACATCTGGGGTCTGAGTGCTAAGCAGAGTGGCCCTTTGACTTAAAAGGAAAGGACGACTCCTAGTGACGTACGTTAAAATCTGCTCAAATTGGCGTGTCCCCAGGGATCTGAAACCCAGAAAGCCTGCAGGGTGGAGAGGCTGCGAGTGGCCCTGGCTCCGCCTGTCTGCACAGCAGCGGCCTTGGACTTGATGCGTGATGCCAGGAAATGCCACAGGCTGCCGTGGAGCCAGAAACCATGGAGACTGGCTCTGTTCTGACCTGTGGGAAGAGAGAATAAAAACAGGCGCCTCCAAAGGCTGTTTCTTCTCCTCTTGTTTTGTATAGGGGGGCTGTGCATTGAGCTCCGACTGTTTACTGGTCACAGTTAACTATGCAAATGGGGCTATCCCAGTTGTGTCAGAGAAACACCTAGAACAAGGCGCTGGACACATGAGTGATGTGTGTCGGAACAAGTGTGAGGTGCCAGGTGAGAGGACCAATCCTGTGGCCCTCCCATGGTGGGGCCAGCTGTACACCAGAGGGGCAGGGACGTCCTTGAACTGGTCAGAGGTTTCAAGTCAGAGCTGGCCACGCCCTCTCACAAGTTCACATGTGTGCCACATTCTTCTTTCTCTTCGGCTTTCTATTCTGGCTCTTTTGCAATGGCCTCTTCTCCTCCCCACCTCAAGAGCTGCTCCCGTTGTTTCCTACGGTGGCTCTCCAGCCCTTGCCCGACTCACTATAAATAGCTCGGTTCTTCAGGCTGCCGGGACGCATGTGTTTCTCCCACCCCGCGGGGTCAGGCCCACACTGCGCCCTTTCACGGTCGCTGTGCCAGCTCACCCGTACCTTCCCACATAGTTCATAATCTCATGCTTCAGCTGCCACGAGGGAATACTCCCGTTGCCACCACACAGAGCAGGACCTTCTTAGGGAAACTTTCACTCTCTTGTTAGACAGTGACAACTCTTAAAAAAACTCCTTGGCTTTAAAAAAAACAGAGTCCCTCTTGATTTCTTCTTTGCCTTCTTGTTCCAGGAATGCTGTAAACTGGAGTTCGGCAAACCTCTTCTGTAAAGGGACAGATAGTAAATATTTTTGCCTCTTTGCGGGTCGTTTGGTCCCTGTTCCGACTACTGGGCTCTGCCATTATAACTCAAAAGCCCCAGAAACGAATGAGTGTGCTATCTTCCAGTAACTTTATTTATGGACACTGAAATTTGAAAGTCATATTATTTTTACATGTCATGAAATATTATTCTTCTTTTGATTTTTTGCCCAACCGTTTGAAAAATGTAGAAACGGTTCTTAGCTCGTGGGCCTTGCCTAAACAGGCGGTGGGCCAAATTTTGTCCAGGGGCTGTACTTTGCTGATGCTATAAATACGACTCTGCTATAAATAAGGTTTTTTTCAATTAGGGAAAGCCTGTGCTACACAAAGGCGTTGGTGATACAACATTGTAGCATTATGGAGAAAGTATTCATTTCCTTTGAAAAAGCTGTGAGAAGACCAATAAAACGCTGAGGACTAACAGCAAAATATCATGACACTACATCTAATAGCTTCAACCTCTTGACCTGTATGAACGCCTGGTGTGCCTCGCTTGAATTAACCATCGGGCGACATTCACGGGTTATAACCAGTGACTATTATGGTGAAGAGCTTTTGGAATTAATCTTTCTGAAGTTACGTACACTCTGATAATTCAGTAAAGAGGTGGAGCTTGCCCTGTCAATAAACCAGCTACTGCTCCCTTCCCACATCCCCACTTCCAATGGCTGTGATTTTAGGGGAAGGAATTCTTCATTTTACAGACGGTGTCTTCCTTCTGACTTAGCAGTCATTTGAAGCCATTAGGGAGAGTGAGTGGCCCAATATAAGATTGATAGTTTGATTACGGCACAAATAGCCTAGTTGTTGCTGTGAATAATAATACGCATTTCCTTTGTAATTTTTTGAGCTGGTCTCACACTTTACGGCCAACAAGCATATTTCCAGATTCCAAGGGATAACAATTTTGAAAATATTTCCAGATTGCCACAATACGCTTCAGGCTAATAGTATCTAACGACAAGTCCATACTATCAAAGGAGCACAGTTCACGATGGTTGTTAGTGTATAAACAATGAGACCGTGGGAGGAAACGTTCCTTAAAACAAGGCAGTTTGTTTGTAGATGGGGATATTTAACTTTGTGTAATAACACCATATTCATCTTTGCCTTCTTCCCAGGAAGCAAGGAAACGGATATCTGGTCTTGAGCTGAGCAGGGAGAAGGCATGCTTCCTATTAACATGGTTATTGTTGGTGTCACAGGACAGTCCCAAGGGGCTGTGTCTGTGGTGTGCATCACTTGCTTTTAACTTTGGAATAAATGATTATACATTTCTCCTTGCTCAGTTTCTGTACTTTAAGGTTATAACTACTTTTTAAGCTCATAGGTTTTATATTTTCCTTAAAACCCGAATCTGATCACATCATTCCTCTGCTCCATAAATTCAACATTCAATCACTTAAATGAGAATAAAGTTCAAACCTCTTAGCCAGTTGCTCAAGTGTGTCCATGATTTGGTTATCCCAGTTAACCACGTTTAACTTCCACGGCACTCCTTCCCCACCGTCTTTCATATCTCGCTGTGTCCATGCCCTAGCACCCCTGGTTACCTCGGGGCTGCCTGCAATAGAACTCAAAAGATTTGCTCTTCTTCCCTTAGATACCCAGTCATTCACAGACTGCCTTGAGTTGAGTTGTTTCTATATGTATCTGTGTGCCTCCCTTTCCTTCCAGGCTAAGAGCCCGTGGAGGACAGGCACCTTCACGTGCTCCGGTTTGTCTGGTATGAAGCTTTGCACACTAAGAGCAAAGGGACATGATTTTCAGCGTTGTGCTGTGGAAGAATCCACTGCCATCCTCGCAGGATTTAGGTCTCCAGTCAAGACTGTGTGTTGAGCCAGCCCTGACGGCCTAGTGTTAAAGCTCGGTGCTCTCACCACTTCGGTTGCCTGTGTTCCGTTCCCAAGCACAGAACCACACTGCCTGTCTGTCAGCTGCCATGCTGTGGTGGCGGCTCACACAGAAGAACTAGAAGGAGCTATAGCTAGAGTGTACAGCCATGTACTGGGGCTTTGGGGAGGAAGAAAGAAAAACAATACCATGTGTTATCAGAGGCTGTGAGGAGAGGGGAAATGCACACTACCTTGGGAGCAACTTCAATTAAACCCAGAACCTTAATGGGGGAGACAGAAAGTGAAAAAGAAACCAATCCTGTAATTTCAAAACCTCCAGCTATGTTCTATGCACAACAGCTAGGGACTGAAATTTCTTTTGCCTCAGACATTTTATTTTAGATAAAAGATTATAACTTTTAAAAAAAAACTTTGGTGTGGAGGGGTTTGTGTTTCTCTGTTTTGTTTGTGTTTCTTTGTTAGGCACAGGTAAGGGAAAACCCTCAGCTGAAATGGAGATTGCAGTGACTCGGTGGCTCTGAGGAGAAAAGCATTTTCTTTAGAGGGAAAAGAATGGCATCAGAGAGAAACTGCTTTCAAAGGAGCTAAGTCTGAGCCGATGGGAAAGACGGACAGTGGGGAGCAGGTCATTCTCCACAGTCTTCACAGAAACCAGGCTACTCAGACAACCCAATTGGCAGCTGTGGAAACTTCGAAATGTGACTTTGATGTGTATAAAATGGTGTTCTCGCTGGGCAAGTCAACAATGTCTGTGGGTCTCCATGGAGCACAGAGCACGTTATCTCCACAGCCAAGGATCGTGGACAAGTGGGAGCTGGAGCTGAGGAACAAGGTGGGAGTCACTGAAGCTGGGCGCAGCTGACGGCCTGGTGCAGTTTCCTGCCCAGCCTCCTCCTTTCAGAGACAATGAACTGTCAGACCCTCTGAAAGGCTGACATTGTGCCATCGTGAGAGAGGACATTCGGATCTGAGAAACTGATATGACATCATTTTGTAGAAATAGGCCAGAACATGCAGTTATTTAATAAGTTTTATTTAATAAAATTTTGTCAAATTTGATTTGAATTCTGGGTGGCCAGGACTGTCACTGTGTCTGTGAGTGTGTGTCCGGCCAAGAGCACGGCAGCCTCTCATGCGCCACCTCGAGTCCAGGTCTGTGGTTCTGAGGGACAAGGCAGCATTTAGCTCCCGGCATAGACTAGACGGTGAGCAGCCCACGCTCCTTCCAACGCGAAAACATCCAGAGCCGCCTCAGCCAGGCCAGCTCACTTCCCACCTTCAACACCAGGTTTGTTTTTGAAATTTTGGTCACATTAGATACCTTAAAATTTCAATGATTTTAAATTCTACGTACAGATACATAGATAGATAACATGCACACACACACCCCCCCTGAGAAGAAGGTGTTGAACACAGCGTTTTATTTTCCGTGAGAAGACACCATAGGAATACCACTAATTCCAGTGCTCCTCCACGCCACTCTCTTCCTCTTCCTGCCACTAGGCACCTTGCAATAAGAAAAATAAATCTACCCACCAGCCTGGTGGTTTGTTCAAATATGCTTTTGGTTTCAATTTTAATTAGAGGCGGTGTAGGCTGAGTCCATGTCTTTCCTCTAATTTTCTGTCCTCGTTTTGTTTTGACCATGCTTCCTGGGAAGCCGTGTGTGTTTCTTTACCATCTGACAGGATATTCTCACACTCTAAGTATTGTCTTCACATTTTAAGAACAAATTCGTAACAAAGCTTCATTTATGAACTCTCTTTGGCTGTTAAATAGTAGTAGTTTGGGGGAAAGGAGAAAAGAAGTACAGGGACAAGCTGATTTTTGTGTTTTCAGTCTGTTTTTCTGGATACTGAAAGTAGCATTTTTGCTTTAAGGGGTGAGTAAGAAGAGAGCAAACTCTGCGTTCTCCCTAATGGGCTTCTTAAAAAGGGCTTTTTTGCAGCAAAGGGAAACGCAGCTCTGGGGCTGCAGGGGGTCTTGGGGCATCTGAACCCCCTTCCACAGGTGACCGTGTGGCCTGGCTGCTCCCCAGGCGGTGGCCTCCCCTGCAGCTTGCGGTGCCCATGTTGGAGCAGCTGGCCCCGTCCCTCCTTTACCCAGCAGACAATTCTGTACAAAGTGGTGAAGTACACAGGACTCACTGGCAGGGTGCTGGGTCCAGCCCCTCCCCAGCACTGATCTGGATGACAGGCTCTGAGGAACACAGTGGCAGGCTCAGTGCGGGTCACTTTTGTCCCCTACATCTTGAGCTGCCTTTAGAAATGTGGTGTTACACGGTGTGCTGACACAGAGGGATGGAGAGAAATGCCAGCAAACCCCTCAGACTTCTCAATCCAGAGCATGAGTCACGGTGAGCCTGTGTGCTCACTGTCTTCACTCCTGCTGGCACGTGGCTCCACCAGCGGTTTCCTGAGACCCAGGGCTGAAGAGCCATTCTTGGCTCAGCTCCCACGTCACTTGGGAGGCACAGTCACGTCTGGGGCTGAAACCAGTACAGGACGATGACGGAAGTTGGGGAAGAGAGCAAGGATTCCCCAGGTGCAGTCAGTGCCAGACGTGCGCTCGTCAGTGGGGCACACACCAGCAGAAGCGTTGAAGGGTTGATCTATGACTGTGATTTGGATCCAGACATGGGAGTAAACAGGAACATTTGACAGAGGGGACAGTTTATTGTGCAAAAGATGGGGGAAGGGCATGTGGGTTTCATGGTCAAAATGGGAGAGAGAAAATTGTGGGAGTGGGGAAGCATCATCTTGTTAACAGCAAGAGATAGGAACCCATGTGATTGGAGGCCAGAGAAATGCACGTAGGAGATGCAGGAAAGTATGAGTTAAACTCTGGAGCTGTTAGTGATAGGGAAAGAGGAGCTCTTCTCCACCCTTAACCAATATTTTATCCAGAGTGACTGCACCAGTAATAGAAGATTGACGAACGATGTCGGCGTCGCTGTCAGCCACTGCTCCCGCCTCTGCTGGGCGCCAGCTTGGGTGCTTCATGGGGCTCGCAGGCTCGCATCTCGTGTTCACGTGTAAATCCAGAGGGTTATTGCGCTGTGAGAGTCCCAGACACTAATAACCAGTGAGTTCCATGGTTAGGACAGAATCCAGGTTTTCATTTCATCTTGTTGCCACGCATTCACATTTGATAGAGAAAGATGTTACCAACAAGCCTAGAGAGGACACGCTGTCTGAACAGTATTATTGTTTTTGTGGGGAAACTTCTGAGGCTTGATGGACTATTCCAGGATAAAAAGGAGAGGAAAAGTAATATCCGTAATTTAGATGAACTCAACTCTGAGTAGAAACGTAATTCTCTTATCTTGTTTGTGAAGAGGCAGCATATGACGAAACTTGATTTTGTGGTTTTCCATGGGGTCCAAAATAGAAAAATGAACGTCTGCACATTAGAATAATTTCTGGTGATACGGGTAGTCATGTTTATTTAGCAGATGAAAATAGAGTTTCAGACCTGCAAATACGAGTCAGAATTCTAGAATATTGAAGTTAAAAGGGAACTTGAGGACAATTCAGCCACCCCAAAGCCCAGGGAAGGCAGCGGGCACTCAAGGTGGACATCCAGCAGAGAAATAACCCGGACTCGTTGAAGACACTATTGGAGCCAATGGATCACGATAGGCATAGAGACTACGAATTAGCAAGGCTTTTCCCTCCTCTTTTAACTTAAAGGCAGTGATCAGGAAACACTGAGAAAGGCGAGTAAAGTGAAGAGCTGTGCACATCACTGGATCTATTCGTGGCACCTACGTACAGTCTGGTGTGAAAAGAGGTTGAAACTGGTATCTAAATGGAAACTTTTAATTCTCTACCCATTTGCAAAGAATTAGTAGTTGATCATATAACTACTGGTGGAAGATCACGTGTTCCAAAGGCAGCAGAGACAACGTCTCACTCCACCTGTTCCTCCCGCTGGGCTCACCAGGAGGTGGGCCGTTTCCCGCCAGCTCCACTCTCATCCTCAACGCCCCCACTCTGCTTATGATATTGAACCTGAAGTGAGTTCACTCATCTGTTGGGCAGCAAGCCAATCTCTGACACTGGGGGTAGTGGAAGAAAGTAGGAATTTTATTATTGCACAGCACTGAGCAAGGAGAGAGGGCAGCAAATGCTGAAATCCCAAACTCCCCAAAAACCTAAAAGGAAGGGTTTTTATTTGGGGTTTTAGGTGGGGCAGGGGGAGCACATGGCCTTGCTGGTTGGAGCTTTCCCACCAGCCTCTATCTCTTTGCGGGGAGGCGATAATCCAGGTGCTTGTCCTTGGTGGTGTCTGTCTCCATGGAGGACAGTGGATTCTGGAGCCAGGAAGCCAGAGAGTAAGCAGGGAATGAGTGCTTTGGTTTGAACCCCTTGTCTGCTGGGTTCAAGGTAGGGAAACTGATATCAGGGCTGGTATCACTTACGCCTGGGGTTCCTTGTGACTTTTTGTTGAGATGATCCACAAACTTCAGAGGCCAGGTCGCTTAGGGCAGGATGGCTCCCACCCTGTGTTGGGATACTTGCCCTGGGATCCAGCCGCCGTGCCATGAGGGAGGCCCAGCCGCCTGGAGGCCACAGACAGCTGCTCCGGTTGGAAGCCTCAGCTGAGGCTCCATGCATGTGAGAAAGCCTTTAAGATGACTCCAGCTGCACCACCTTCTGACTGAGCTGCATAAGGGACCCAGGACAAGTACCCAGTGAGCCCAGCTCTCCTGCCAAACAGTGAGAGAGAAAAACAAATGACTGCTGTTATTTTAAATTATGAAGTTTTCGAGACGGTTTGTTTCGAAAGATAAGAAGACCACTGCTCCTGAAAACAAGAGGTAAAATATGAAAAGAAAGTTATTATTACCCTTTAAAAGGGACTATAAATTTGGAGTCAATCAGACACATTCTATTACAAAGACACAAATTGATTTCAAGGAAGATGGGAAGTGATAGCAAAGTTCATACAGTTCTAGCAAAACCACTGAGAGGAGAATGTATAATGAGGGTTAACAGCATTTTTAAGCTTAAAATGCTAGGTTACGTAGACTGAAACATTACTGTGCACACATCTTTGTATTTGCTAAAAAAGTTAGGCAAGGTGACCTTATGCGTCTTTTCCACCTCTAAGTTCTGTCATCCTATCTTTGTCGTGTGGGTGTTCAGTTTGCTGAAAAAGCCAGATTTCAGAACAGCTTTCTTTCGGAAGTGATGTTTTTAAAGTTAAGAAAAAAAGCTTGCCACTTTGTAGAAGTGGCAGCTATAAAAATAGACATAAAAATAAATTGAAAATGCATAACAATTGTGCTGCAAAAGACACGTTGAGAACTGAATTACAAAGTAAAATTAACAAAGTGGGCTTCTGATTAAACGAGTCAGCCAAACTCTTACAGTATGGTGATGTGCTGGAAATGGCTGGAGACACTGAGAAATAGGTGAGGAACATACGACATGCACAGTGCTGGGCTGAACTGGCGTAGCGTGAGAATTTTAGGGTGTCTGATCTTAGAGGACAAGCAGGGTCAGAGAGCTGGGCTCATTCCTAGTTCTCACAGAAAGATCACTCAGAACTGTGCTTAGAAAATGCAAAGAAATGGGAACCAAAACACGTCAAAAGTCTTGTACTGACAGAGCCATACTTAGGTGGAAAACCAGGAGATTTGGGCCTGGTTGCATACGACGGAAGTACGCGTCCCCTCCCTCTCCCATGTCCCACCCCCGCTGTCCTCAGACACGTAAACACCATACGTTTTTAAAGAGCAAAAGTGACTTCACATTCCCCACGGACATCTGCACAGATGGCGACGCTAATTCCTTGGTTTCCTGGGGATTCATCATCGCTTTCTAAGCAACGGCTGGAGACCTGCACTGAATGAAGTTCTAACGAGCCTCAGAGTTTCACTGAAGCTGCTCCATCAACAAGCACAGTTTGCTCCCTGAGCATCTACTCCGCACGATGTCAGGCTCTGTGGAACGACGCAGAGGTGAGGCCTGGAGCCGCTGACTGTGACCCAGGGGAGAGACAGACGTAAAGCCATGATGAGGCCTGAGGAGTCCCAGCAGAGTTCCTGGGAAGAACGGAAGTGGGAAGTGTGATGGGAAGTCTTCCCATTCCACCAGTGGGAAGAATGGAATGACTGGGGTTTAAAACTTGGCTGGGAAATAGACTGAGAGGAAGCCATTTGTGTTGAGCGCCTTGCTCTCCATCTGGAACAGAGCCGGTGCCCGAGAAATATCCCCTGGAAAAACGAGCGAGGCAAACATCTGAAAAAGGGCTAAGACTGGGCCAGGAGGTCGTGCAGCCCTAGTGAAGACGTGGGCCAGGGCACAACTCACAAAGGAGGCCAGAAAGGAGGCTGGGGCAGGCACTTGCCCGGTGGAAAACGGAAATCAATAAAGCTGCTCTGACAGCAGAACGTGAGAGGGAACAGAAAGAAAAGCTAGGTGGGGGAGCACCAATTTCAATTCTTCTCTGCCTTGGCGGGCTGGTGTGCACTGTGTGCCCAGCTGAAGTCCAGCAATCTCACATAAGATACGCGTGTTGTGTGTGCGTGTTGTGGGGGGTTCTGCACAAACATTATGCAGCTGAGCTCAACCGGCTTTGTGGAGACCAGGCGTGTGATGGGGAATGCTGACACGTGGGCAATTCAGGCTGAACCAAGACTTCCAGGGAGAAAAGCTTATGAGGAAATTTGGGAAATAAAGCCTCGGAATTGCAAGGGTGGAGCACACTGCGGTCACTGCAGAACAACTGTAGGAGTTTACCCTCTGCATGGTGTGATGCAGACACGGAGAACCAGACTTTCTCGTCAGAAAGAAAAGTACCCGCGCTCCCAGCTTTAGCTCTGACTTGAGCGACACACCTGACGCCAAAAGCAAAAGGAGATAAACTTTGGTAGGAAATTCCTACACTGAAAGTTTTGCATCTCTGCTCATCCACTAAATGGATCCACTAAGTGTGTTGGGGATGAGACCTTTTATCCGTCATTTCCCTGGAAAAGCAGCAGATTCTGGGTTTCAATGTTCCACTTACTAGTCCTGTGATGTTAGGCAAGTTATTTAACCTCTCTGTGTCTGCATTTCCTCATCTGACAGTGAGGATAATTCTAGAGGCTTTCATATAGGATCATAATGAGGATTAAACACTATTAATTACGTGTGAAGTACTTAGAATAGTACTTGGTTTTTACAGAGCGATCAATAAATATCAGCTACTATTATGAGCATATTGACTTTGTCTTTTTGTCTCTTTTTGCCTAAAGAAGAAACAAATTGTTACTATCCATTACTCTAAGGTGCAATGTCAGAGAAAGGCAACTTGGTGGCCCATCCTATATGATAGCGTGAGTTATTTGATGGTATTCAGATAGTACTCCCGTCTGAAGACCTTCTGTAAAGAGAAACATGGTTTTATTTTTCTGGAACAAAGCTGAAAAAAAAATACATTTACTGAGTTGAACAAAACAGGGTCATAAATAAATTAGTTGTATTTTGCTTTTCCTTTCCGAGAAAACCTAAAAAGTCATTTTCCTTTCTGTCTGAAGGGGTGTCTGAAAGGACCCCAAGGTGACGATGACAGGACCATGTCTGTACCTGGAGCAAATGCGTCTGGGTGGACAGGATGCTGTCTGACAGGAGGCTCTGCAGACGTGTTCATTATCCAGTTATTTCCACGTAAAGGCCGCTTCCGTCTTGGAGTGGACCTTGTCATCTGAAAAGCACTTCATCTCGAATTTCCAAAGATTCAAATGGAAATTGTTGCTTTTGGGAGACAGCCCTGAGGAGCGACATGACTGTGTTTAAAAGCTCCGTCTACTCGCCTCCTGATACCAGTGAGTACCCCTCACAGTGTTGCAGCCTCTGCCTCCTCCAGAAGCTAATCTTAATCTAATAGCTACAGAAATCATCGCCTTCAAAGCATGTGCACACACAATGTGCTGTGTATATTGTGTATCACACACAGGACCGCTCACATGAAACTCTCCACGGCAACCTCACAACGCTTGTCTGATTTTTCCAATTTCACAGATGAGAAAACAGCTGCTACAAGGGTCAGGTCCCTTGTTCAAAGTCACACAGCCACCAAGAAAGGGATGGGCACAGTCATTTCCACTCAGGTTCTTTGTTTCCTCCTCTCGATTATTATCGCCATCCTCAGTGGATGCTGTTCAAGCCTGTTGTTCAAAATAGTAGAAAATGTAATGAAAAATGGAGGCAAGCCTCCAGGGATTCCTACCTGAACCTGGGCAACTTGAAACAAGAGTCAAAGGAAGACGGTTCCATCGCTGTCCTCAGGGACACCGGGACTCCACAGTGTCCTGTGAACCGGTCTCATGCATTTCTAGTGACATAAATTCACAGGAAATTCAGTGTTGGGGGGGGATGGCGTCCCGTTTTCTTGGCTTTTCTTTGCTATATCACCCCCACTGTTTTGACACCACTGTTTTCTAGGTGTGTTATTAATACAAAGTGAGATGACTTTTCCTATAAAAGATTTTTTAGAATATTAAACAGGTAGAAAGTAAAACTAACTCTATTTTCAACAGTATTAAGCTAAAAGTGAGTGCCCAGGTTAAAAAAAAAAAATGATCTCAATTACTATCCTTTGAGATTCCTTTCTAAGGAACAGCATTGAATTTACAGTTTTCATACGATTTGTGAGTGTGTGTTGCTAATAGCCATCTTTTCTTTCCCAGATACATTATTTATTTCTGACATTTGAAATTCTAAAAATACGCTGTCTCCTGGCTTAGGGAAAAAAATAAAACAAAAATTGGACATAACCATACTGCTGTGGGCCTCTCAGCTGAGCAAAGTTGAAAAACCCATGTGCAGACACAACAGTTCCTTTCTTTTCCCTCTCACCAACAGCTGCTTGAAAAAACTCTAGGAATATACACAGCATGGGAAGAACAGAGAGGTTTCTAATCCTGCTCAGATGACTCCAGTTTTCAGCTTTGATAATATTACATGGCACCAGGATATATGCATTCTCTCATTCTTTCCTATTCATACAGCTAACTGCAGAATTCACAGTCTTTTCAGGCACATACTGATATTTTGAAAAATTGACCATATATTTGCCATAAAGTGTGGCTTAGCACAATTAAAGGATTGAAATATTACAGGTTATGTTTCCTGATAATAATACAATTACATTAGAAATGGAAAACAACCACAAAATTAGAAAATATCCATATGTTTGGAAATTTAAGAAATAATCATATAAATAACATGGTTCAAAGAAGCAATCAAAATTGGACAATACTGAAAATACAACATTCATAACTTGGGATATGCTATTAAACCATTACCCAGAGGATATTTTTATCTAAAAGACATCTATTAGAAAAGAAGAAATGTTGACAATAGGTGCAGTGAGGAACCATCTCAAGAAATTACAGAGAGAAGAGCAAGTAAGCCGAGGAAAGTCAGAAGGAAGGAACAAAGCAGCAGAAGAAAGAAACAAAGATAAGAGCAGAAATTCACAAAATAGAAACAAGTCACACCACAGAGAGGATCAAAAGAACCAGGTGTTGGTCCTGTTAAAAGACAATAATAATTGATATAACTTGCCAAAAGTGACACAAGAAGCCAAAAAAAAAAAAAAAAAACCAGAAAACTCCTGAATAATTTACCTGGAACTGTTAAATAATAATCAAAAACCTACCACAAAAACCCCAAGCCTATGGCTTTCAGCGAGGTCGTCCAAGCATTTAAAGAAGAAACAACACTGATGTTCCGAATCATAGGAGCAGAGGTGGACTCTCCAAGTCATCTTAGGAGGACAACATGATCTGGACAGGTCAGATAAGCCAGACTCACCAAGAACAGAGACACAAAATCCTTGAAAATCAGCAAACAAGTGCAGCAGTGGACAAAAGGAGTAATCTGTATGACTAAACAGGGTTAATCCAGGAACTCGAGATTGGTGTGACATTCAAAGATCAAGCCATATGGCCTCCCACATTAGGACATTAGAGGAGGGAAGCTGCAGGATCATTTCAATAGTTCCAGAAGAAGCATTGCAAAATTCAACATCCATTCATGATTAATAACTTTAAAAATAAGAGAAAAAGGAAAGTCCCTCAGATTGAAAACAGAATCCACAGAAAACCTACAGGAAACACTGTCCTGGATGGTGGAAACTGAGGAAGCGCCCTCGCCACCTCCCCTCACCGGAGGCTGGGGGTCTTAACAACGGCAAGAAGACAAGAAGAAAGAAATGTAGTTACAAGAATCAGGAGGGAAATGGTGTTTTTTATAAGTTTTATAATTTTGAAAGAACAAATGAATCAACAGATAAATTTTTTTAGTTTTAAGAGAATTTAGCAGTATTCCTAAAGACACATCACTGTTTATTCCAGCCAGAATTAGTAGGAAAAAAGATAACTATATACTAACAAAAACGTTAAGAACTACTACTAAAACTCAGAGAAGCATAAGACCTGTTTGTAGAAGGGGAAATTTAGAAAGACTGAAGTAAGTGGAGACACACTATGTACATGGACCAGAGAATCTCATATTGTAAAGATGTCAGTTCTTCCAAGATCAGCTTATAAGTTCAGAGCCGTCTCTCTCCACATCCCTGCAGAGATGTCTGTGGAACAAGACGGGCTGAGTCTAAACTGATCTGGAAATGCAGAGTCCAGGGCAGCCCCCCGAGGAACAGCACCCTGGGCGGACAGGCTCTGAGGCCGCTGACCTCATGACACGGTGGTTGACGATGCAGCTCTGTCTCCTTTTGGGGCTCTTGGAGGTGCCCTAACTCTGTGTTCACAGCACTACTAGTTTCTGTAAAACATGTCAAATAGGGTAATTTAAGTACAGTCGGTTAAGACAGCTGTGATTTCCTCTCTGACTTCAGCCCATCCTCCATCCACTCCTGTCGGCTGGCTTTGGAATGGCTGTGGCATTTGGGGATTTGAATGAAGAGAGTTGAGGTGGGGATATATTTAATATGAGTTGGTTGTGGGATATTTATGTGGATCTCAGTCACTTGAATCTCTGGTTACTGTACTGCCAGCCTTCGATTGGAAGAATGGCTTCCAGGAACACAACTCGGGGCCCTGTGCTGACGCACCAGTGTTGTGACCTGTGAGCGTGGGACAGATGCTAGATCGCTGGATACCGCATCGTGTATCTCTGACACCTGCAGCCAGAGTGTGCGGGTGGAGGAGGAGGAACAAGATATGAAAAATGGTGCCAGCAGCGACTCTGGGGAAAGGTTTTCCAGCCATCAGACATGTAAAATATTAAGTGGAGGAGTCATTTCCCATTGATGTTGAAGTCAAAATGAAAGTTCCTTTGTCTTAGGAATATGCTTGATACTCAGGGCCTACAGTCAGAAGTTCACCCCACGTTTTTTATGGGAACCATGAAGACTACAAATGATCAGAATTCTGTATTTGTGGGGTACACAGCTGTAGCAATAAACAAATGGTGAGTGTATCTATAACTCATAGGAGAAATTTGGGTGGATGTTTTTCCACATTTGACAAAAATTCCAAGATATTTACATCTTGAGCAACAATGAAATGAAAAACTAAACAAAACTTTCCTAAACTCACAAAAATGAAAAATAAATTTTGATTAGCTATGCTAGAGGAAAGATTGAATTTTATTTTCATTTATTCTATAGAAAATGGTATCACAAAATTATCATTATATGAAAAGGCAACAAATATGTAGCCAAAAATTACAGCGAAAAACTCAAGTGGTACATTGTGATTAATTAGTGAAATATGTTATTTTCTGGATTTTGTGATGTTTGTGGTATTTATCAGCTTTTCAAAATTTATAATTTGTTGTGATTTATTTAATCATTCACTTTTGTACCTAATTTTAGATTCATCATTTTTTTTTCTTGTAGAAGAGCATAAAAGTATGTACGTTTCGGGCTCCTCGGTGCCTAGATCTGCCCCCAGTTCCAGCAATTATGAGCTTAGCAACTTCAGCAATTAAGGAATTGTGGAGCTGTGAGAAGGATAGATGAAAGGGCAATGCGTTGTAAGAAAGAATCTGGAAACAGACCCACAAATACATGAGCACCTGATTCATAATAAGAGTGACACTTCAGAGCAGTTGGAAATGATAGCATTTTCAATAAACGGTGTTGGAGTGACTGGGTGTGTATGGGGAAAAAACCGGGCCTTTTACTTCTCATCTCTCACAAAAATAGACAGATACGTCATAGACTTAAATGTGAAAATCAAAACAATAAAACTTTTACAAAATAATATAGGGCAGCATCTTCATGACTTTGGAGTAGGGAATAATTTCTTAAATAGGGTACAAAAACCTAAATCTTTAAAGAAAAATATTGATAAATTTAACCTCGTTAAAGCTAAAAATGTCTGTTCATCAGATGACACCACTGAAAGGCAGCCTAGGGAGGGACACAATACACACAACACATTTAGTTGTTCACAGGTGCACACCTGGAATAAAGCAGCGCAGAATCAATTAGAAACGAAGAAAGAAAAATGGGCAAAAGTCACTTCACAAAAGAGGAGACTCAGATGTCCACCAAATCTATAAAGAGCTGCTCAACCTCATGAGCCATCAGGGAAATGCAAATAAACCACAACGAGATGCCATAGTTAGGACGTTGGCAACAACGGAGTCTCTAATCCTGTAGAGCACGGGAATATTTTTCCACTGCTGGTGGAAGTGCAAATTGGTGCAACAATTTTGGACAAATGTTTGAGTAACCACTAAAACCCATCACATTAATATTCTCTGAGCAGCAATTTTACTCCCAGACACACACCCTACAGAAATACACGCTGTCTGCACTGTGATACTGTCCACGAGTATCCACAGCAGCACGGTTGCTTATAGCCTGAACTGGAAACAAGCCACACGTCCACCAGCAGGAGAAGGCTGCGCACCTTCCACTGTACAAATCACAGATTCTGTTACACACCCACACAATGACATCAGGGGATCTTAAAGGCTTAAGGTTGAACAAAGGACACAAAAGAATACACACTGCATAATCCCATTTACAAAAAGCTCAAAAACAGGCAAAATTAAACTACATTGTTTAGGGATAAACAGTTTGGTAGTAAAATTTTAAAGAGAAATTAAGGAAGTTGTTAGAATAAAGTTCAGGATGTTAGTTCCCATTGTGGGAGGGAAGAGTAGGGGAGAGACAGAAGAATTTCTGGGAGACACTGGTCATCTTACACGTTTCGACTTGAGTGGAGGTTATAGAGATTTTTTGCCTTATCCTTCAATAAGCTGCTAAATTACATCTTAGGTTCTCTTAGGTATGTTCATTCTGTGTCACTACAAAGTTGTTTTTTAAATATAGGGATGATGAACAAAGTTGAATAAAATTAAACTTCATCCCAAACAAATGTCGATTGAGGAAAAGATGTTCATGACACCTGTCAAAATGAGAATCACAAGTTGTACCTTGCTGAAAGAACTTTGCATTTTACAGAAGTGTTGTTTGGTGCCCTGTGGAAAACTCTCCTTGCACACTCTCAGCCAGCTTTGCTGAATGCCCGCTTTTTGGTGAGGGTTTACCCACCTCTGCCAAACACCTGAGTGGAATAATGTATTTGCTCTAGCTGAACTCATATTTTAGTATTAAGGATTCAGATCTTTCAATTAGCCTAGACAAATAATCAGGAAAAAGCAACCCAGAGAACATCAAACACTTCAGAAAACACAAGATATTTTACATAATAAAAATAACCAGTAAGTGTTCATTGGCATCTACTTATCGACTCAGAGCTCCATAAACACAGAACCACTCCAGCTAGGGTGCTGATGCTTCCTAGACGTATAACACAGCTGAATAAGGGGCTGTTCACTATTGGAATTTGTCAAAATTTACTTATCCATTTATTCAAAACGTATTTGAGTGACTTCTACATGCCCTGCACTGTTCTAAGTGCTGGGGTTATAGCAACGGACAACACAGTCGATTCCACGCCCCCTGGAGTCTGCATTCTCACATGGAAGATGGGTAACAAACAGTGGTTATGACTGCGTCGCAGTGATGACTGCTGTGAAGTCAATAAAGCGGACGGAGACAGAGGCTGAAGATGCAGACTCAGGCGGGAGCCAGTGCTGAGTGCCGGCCTCTGTGCAGTCGGTTAGCTGGCATGTGGGATGGACGGGAAATTCCACAGACAGCAGGTGTGTTTCACAACCTGGGAATGTCCCCAGGACTAAGAAGCCTGAGTACTCTGCAGGTGTGGGAAAGCTTCAGCATCGGCCTAAGGGGAGAATTCCTATGAGATTCTCAAACAAGCCTCCAGAAACCATCCAGCAGTCCTCCGCCTTTTCCAGTTCAGGCTTCCCATAAACCAGTGTCAGGTCAGAGGTCGTCATCCCATTTCCACGTTCATGGAACACCGTGAGACTTCTCTTCTCTGAGGAAGCAGTTTGGCAGTGGTGAGTAACTGAGGAGTCAGCAAAGCTCTTTTGTTCTCTTACTATTGAGATTCTTTCTAAATCATGCGCTTTCCTTACTTCTGCCTCAAAAAAGAAATGTTAAATTGAGATGATGAAATGGTCTGTGGGTGTTTGAGACCCTTGTATGCTGTCACATCTTTGTTTTCACCAGCATTCAATCATCCTTATCTTCTGATGTGAGAACGAAATTAACTGAAGGTGAACCAGCCCCAGAACCTCCTCTGAAGAGTGTCCATATCTCTTCGATAATGTGCCCCTTTCTCCTAAAACTGGAATGTGGAAAATATAAATAAATAAATAAATAGAGAAAAGTGTTTTCAAAATCTGACTGAGCAAAGATTATTTATAGCCCCAGAGTTCAGCGCTGGATGTAGGCCCTGGAGGTAATGAACATAATAAAAGCTTAAAAACTTTTTAGGCTCATTTGCTTTTTAAGGAATCCCAGGCTTGTCTCCCAGAATCTCCCTCAGAGACTTTCACGGCTTGACTGGAAGTCTAAACTAAACTAAATTCTGCTACATGAAGTTGAAGCCTCTTTCTATTTTTTTCATACTTAATGAAGAGGACTTATTTTAGATAACTATTTTTTAAATAATGTCAGTAACTGAGTACTTTCTTGAGTTTGTTTAAGCCAATTCATCTCTATGTTCTTAACCATTTCTCAAAAATCACCGTCACTTTGTTTTGTCCTCCTACCTGCCGATTTCATGCGGGATCCAGGAGAGTGGTCGTTCGTACGGAAAGAGGTGACTATTCTCAGTGAATAGTATCTGTTGTGACTTGTGAAAGGCCCCAGGAGGTCCCTTAGTTAGAACCAGATTTCTGAACAGTTCTTAGAGTCTAGCAGTGCTGGGACCGACCAAACCTGAACCAGATTACAGGAGCTCTCTTAAGGGCAGCTGTTTATAGTTGCACAGGTTGTGGACTCCACATCTTTAGGGCACTATTAACCTTGTAGGTGGCTGCTTTGACTTGGGAAGAAAGCACTGTAGTCCTTGGGCCCAGAAAGAAGGCCATTGAGACAGAACAGAACCAAGCAGGTGCAGTTCTCAGCACGTGAGCACGTGCCCTTCAGCTACACTGGCGGTGTCCCCTGGGGAAAAGGAGATTGGGAACCTACAGGATCTGCTTGTGCAAAGCAGTCCCCTTGGAGCACGGGTGAGCAGGTGACTCGGTAAACTGTACCGTCTCTGGACGGCTTGTCCACATGGCCCCACAGATGCCCCTATGGACCATCTCCTCATGCTCCAGTCCCTCCAAACAGCTCATCAATCCTGGGACAGAGACGTCTGCAGGCAGAAGGCGTCTTTACTCATGGCTTCCGGCAACAGATGGGGAGGTGAGTGGGTTAATTTATGACTAAGAACCTGACCACGTGTCGGCGTGGAATTCAACACTGTTCTGTGAGCTGAATCTGAGTCTCGCATGCTGCTCACACCTACAGATTAAATGTCCCATGCAAGGAACTCAAGGGTCACAGAGAACAAAATCCCCTAGAAGGAAACAGCGGCTTTCCTCAGCCACAGTGTCCAGCCTCTTGTAACCCTTAGACGGTGATCTGGCTCCGAGCTTTCTTACAACCAGGAGACGATGGTGGCTCTTCAGCTTTTGGTTTTTGACCAAAGAAAACATAGCAATTTATCTGGAATGAAAACATGTTCCTAAATTGAAATGGCGGCAAGAATCTAGCACATGGCCAGCAGCATCACAGGCCTTACAGGGTCTAAAAGCATCTCATTCTTCCACGTGAGAACTGGTGCTTAGAGAAAGTAGTTAATGATAAGTCCCAATCTTGGAACAAAACAAACACAACAGAAGAAGAGTGACAAGATTGTGGAAATGGGTTTCCTAGTTAGCACGATGCTGGGAGAGTGGACTCGGAACCCTGATCTCTCCTCATAGACCCCCAAACCCTCTTAAAATACTTGATGAAAAATGGTTAGGATGTTGGTTATTTTGTACAACATGTATATAAGGTAGAAAACAATTAATTATTAGGCACATAACCTCTACATTTAAGTGACTAATAAGAGATTTTCTGTAAAAGCCTAAAACTGTTAAGAGGCCAATGTGCAGAGTAGTAACACGTAAAGGACTAGAGATGAGGAAGACCGCCCCCCCTTTGCAGGAGGAGGAAATTGGAAATTCAGAATTAGTGTCACTCAGAATGAGACTGAGAGCAAATGAGATTCTCCAAATAAAGTCTTCATTGGAATAAACACGTCTGAATTGCACACAACTGCCTCCACGTGGCTGCAGGTGTGAGCGAGGGAGCATCACAAAGACTCAGAGGACGGGACCCCCACAGCAGCCATTTCAGGGGAGGTCAGACTGCAGGAAGAGCAAGAGAAGAGACAGAGGGAGGAGCAGAGACGGGATGAGAGGGGAGCCAGAGAAACAGCCCGCATTCTGTGGACTCACATAAGGGCCCACTGGCACATAGGGACCCCGCCTCCTCGGCTGAGGAGCATTTCCTGCTGTTAAAGAACGTTGCCCCGGGAGGAGAACAGTGAGAACAGCGGTCTATGACGTCTGAAGATGAATGAGCTCTCAGCTAAAGCAGAGTGCTTTTTTCTGGATCTTACTTTCAGATTTCCTCTGATTTTTAACAAAAACTTGAGTTCTCTCAGAAAAGATATTTAAACCTCATAATTTTCATGAATGGAGATAAATGGGAAAATCTTGGAAGGATTAGTATGAACTGAGCACATATTTTTATAATTATCTGATGAAAAAGTCCTTCTCTGACGAGTGCCTTTCCCAGACTCACACATCCACACCTTAATCTCAGGCTGAGAACCAGTAGAGGAGCCAGGAAGCTTGCACAGGCCCTTATCTGAGGACCTGACCCAGCTGGCCCTGCAGTTCACAACTCCCTCCTCACGGTCCTCGGGGTCACAGGAGGGCCCAGTGGAAATTCAGAAAGAAGAGGATCAAAGAACCCACTGAGCCAAGGGCAGAGGAAACAGTTTACAGGAAATCTGTGACCAGGCCGATGTTCTTGTCTACCCTGCACAGTCACGAGATCGATGTTCTTGTCTACCCTGCACAGTCATGAGGGTGATGTTCTTGTCTACCCTGCACAGTCACGAGGGCGATGTTCTTGTCTACACTGCACAGTCACGAGGCCCATGTTCTTGTCTACACTCCACAGTCACGAGGCCCATGTTCTTGTCTACCCTGCACAGTCACGAGGCCCATGTTCCTGTCTACCCTGCACAGTCATGTGGCCGATGTTCTTGTCTACACTCCACAGTCACGAGGCCCATGTTCTTGTCTACACTCCACAGTCATGAGGCCCATGTTCTTGTCTACCCTGCACAGTCACGAGGGCGATGTTCACTGGACAAGTTGCTGATCACTGGACAAGTATTTCTAATAAGTGTAAACATAATTCCTATGAAACCCTTTAATACGACAGTACTCCTCTGGGCAAGCAAGCAGATGAAAGAAAAATATTCTGATCCTTTAAAATTGTGCAGAAGAATTTTCCTTGACAATGACTGAATTAAATGTGTTGTTTCTCACACAGTTGTGTTTCTTCGTAAATGTGACCCCAAGAAGGAAAGTGTTTGATGTTGTGGTTTCAGGATCAAAATCAGCAATTTGAGTGTGGCTCTCATTCCAGCAAAGCATCAGGACGTTTACTGTGAATCCACAACTTGTGAAGAGCCACAAGATCAAAACTTCAGAGCAGGTTAGATTAGCTCATGCTCTTTAAAGTTGGCACAAATACAGGCTGAGGTTACTGTGCCATGTGAGACGAAATGCAGAAAGCAGTAAATCTGCCTTTAAAAAGCACAATTTCCAGTTGTTTTATGCCTCACACCTACTCTTGCAAGAGACGTTGCATGAGCAAAGCATGGGAGCAGACCCCTCTGCATTTATTCCTCAAGAAACAGATTCAGCGGCCCTCAGTCAGGTCCACTTGAAGAAGTGGGCATCTGAGCTCTTGGGCCTACAGAGGTGCTCCTTTACTCCCTGATTTTTGGAAGCCAGAAATTTGGAAAGGATGGATCATAAACAGCTGTCCTAAGGCTGTTTTCAAATAACCTACTCAAACTGTTTTGTTAAAGAAAAACTGAAGGAACGCTTAATCAGGAGGATCTAGGTGTCCAAGGAGACCTCAGGAGGATTGGAACCAAGAAGAGGGAAGCCACCAGGATCAGACACCACCGTCCAGGTGAATCTTGTTCTTGGGGCCATGTGCTTGCCCATCTGCACTTCCCTTTGCTGATTCACTTTGTCTCCAGGTGTAGACGGCCAACACGGCCATCCAGCCCTTCCTCCGTCATTTCCTGACTCAGAGCCCAGCAGAGACTGCTTCTGTGCCCTTGATTGGCTCAGGTTGTCAGGTTCATCCCAGGTGATGGGCAAAGGCTTGGGTTATGGAAATTCAACATGGTTTCCTGGGCTCATCCTTGGCTTGGTGGGTGAATTATTTCCAGAGTAGGCTGGAGAGCCAACCAAAAAACATGTGAACCACAACACTAGGTAGGTTCCTGCCTCACAGTAAATCCCCAGCCAGCTACCATGTGACCCTGTCTTCTCAAGTCAAACACTTTAGAAAGTGCCCCAATATTAACTGCCACTCATAGTTTGCAGAGGACGCCATTTCCCTTGTGTAGATAAAAAGATACCCTCAAAGTTAACGCACAGAGTTGCGGCCCCCTATTGGAGCAATGCCTATTTCAGAAAAGCCCCTCTGGCTCCTCTTGTTTTGCGTTTCAGCACTGCAGCAGACGGTGTACACTGAAGTGACAGGGACAGCCAGAGATGTCCTCTCCCCTCCCAAGGGCGGATTGTTGTTAGGAGGCAGCTGTCCAGCGAGGGGCGGCGTGTCCCAAGCCCCTCTGCGTCTGGGTAGGATTGGACCCTGGTTCTTATCAGTGGTGACACAGTGCCACCCTGAAAGCCACTTGTTAAAGATGACAAAGCCTCTGTTACTCTGGGTCCCTGAGTGCCTGTGTGGACCAGGGACATTGAGAAAGGAATTCTGTTCAAGACAATACCTTAATCTGTGCTTAGAATTTTTTTTTCTCCAATCCAAAAAAAGAGCCTTAACGTACATTTACAAAGGTGGGCGAGCTTTTCTCTCTAAGGAACAGCATCACACAGGACCAGATCAGGTAAACCAACTGCAGGAAGAACCTCCTAGGACGTAGACTGAAAACCAGAAAGCCAGGGGGATAAAACAGCGTTTTTCTCTCTCGTGAGTATGAGCGTTCTCATTTCTGTTTCTCTTGGGATTTCTGTGCTCACTCTCTTTGTCTCTCTCTCCATCATTTCTCTGCTGAACCAGGTACCCGGCAAAGATGATGACGTGTCATAGCACCAGAGTTCAAGCAAAATCAAATCAAGAGTGATTTTAGATACCTGGCAGGAGACCCTGATGGGTCCAGTTAGTCAAGGGTGCCACACAGGATCATCAGTATGGACCCAGGTCCTCCATCCTGCCCACGTGGTCTCAGGGGTGAGAGGAGGGGTGGGGTGTGGACCAGAAGATCCGAAGAGGAGGTGTCACAGGGATTTCCTCCCACAGCCACACACAGTACTGACTTGTCACCTGCAGCTGCTCAGCCTCTGCAGTCTTACTCTTCCATGTTCCACTCTCCATCGCAGCTTATCTCCCCAGCTCCTTCGCCTCCCCTTACGCCATCACGTGCTCTTCAAATCCATCACATCTGTGGATACGTGACCTTCGCTTCCTCCCTCCATCGTCTCCTCCCACCACATCTCTTGTTCAAACCCACAAATTCTCACTCCCTGGGTGTAAAAAACTACACATGACAACTGTGAATTAACTCAACCATCATCTTTCTCTGCTTTACAGCTGGAATTCTGAGCACGGCCAGAAAACGTCCCCGAAGCAAACGCATTGTTTAAAGTTTAAAACTGCAGCAAGACTTGAACCCTGTTGGACAATCCAGTGCCTTCTCCTCGCTCACACCCCTTCCCCACGCCAACCTTCCAGCCTCTGCTCAGGCCTCCCACTGCAGGGAACCTCCTCCTCGCTGCAGGGGAATCTCTCACGTAGACATTGGCTCACGTCATTCCCCTTGTTTAGAAGAGTCTAAGGACTTCTCCACGTTGGTCCACAAAGTCAAAGCTCCTCAGCATTTTGTACAACATCCTTCCGGGAGTGGCCCCTCTCACCTCCGGTTACACCCACATCCCTGATGCACCCCATATTCCAGCCACGGCAGTGACTGAGACCTCAGGCTGCACCAGGCTCCCTCATGCCACTGTCGCTGCACAGCCCACTTCAAACCTCAGCATGTCACCTTCTCCTTGTCCCATGTGGCAAGCTCCTCACCTCTCTCTTCAGGGCAGGTGTGGCCTCCTCCGGGAAGCTCCGCTGCCTCCCTCTCCTCCCACACACGCCTCACCTGTGGGCCAGCTCACCGAGTTTACGTCTCTGCTCCCTCCCGAGCCCCAGTCCCACAGTCTGTACTTCAGAGTGGAGATTCTGTCTCAAAAACTGAAAGTTGCAGCTGCCCCATGATAAACATTCAATAAGCGTTTCTAGAATGAATGGACAGATGGGTTTTCCACTTGAAGAACAGGACATTCCGTTTAGCAGTTGGGGGATGGGGAGGCAAGCAGGGTGCTGACTACTCAGTATACAAGATTCCACTCTCCTGTCTGGTAAGATCACTAAAACCAACAACAAAAACTCTCAATCTGCTTAAAAGAAGAACGTCCATCCCTCGAGTTAATCACCTTCAACAGTGTTTTATGGAAAACACCAGCGTCACACGAGGCTGACATGGTGGCGTCCTCCCTCTGCTCTCCATTCCCAATAAGGAGATAAGGGGGACGCGCTGACATTTCAACTGGGTGGAAACCAACCTCCAGAGATGGAGATTTCCAGGCTGGCAGGCTTTTCTGCCACCTCCGAAGGGTGCTAACAGCTGAGAGAGATGGTGTTGCCCAGAGCAGGATGGAGAGGCACCAAGTCAGCTGGAAAGGCAGCCGGGGTCCAGGGTTTCACCAGCACCTGGGGGACCAGCCCTGTGGCAGTCCTACGAGATCCAATTCTCTGGATGAGGAGCCCAGGAAGATGAATTTTAACAGGTTTCTCCAATGCTTCTTTGGCCCCTTAACCTGTGGGCACAACTGACTCAGACGGGACTCTCCCCAGAGCTGCCCAGGGAGAGGGAAGTGTCCCGTGGAGATGGGCATACGAGGCCTAGCAAACCGAGACCCTTTTCAACTGTCAGGTCAGGAGCCCTGCTTCCTCGTTTTGACTCCATGCTCACTAAGCACCCTCTGGCGGTTCAGTCTCCATGAGGCAGATCTGCTGGGGGAGACTGTGCAGGGACAGCCAACATGGACTTCGGTTCTTTCAGAAATGTTGCTTCTCATTGCAAGATAACACACTGTCACGGTTGTTCTGTTGTTCTGTTGCCCACCAGGAGACGTTTGGCAGTGTCCAGTGGCATTTTTGTTTGTCACAATCGGGAGATGCCACTGGTATCTAGAGTGTAGAGGCCAGAGATGCTGTTAACATTTTACGATGCACACAATAGCTCCCTACGAAAAGAATTATGGTGGCAGGTATATATGGGAACAGTCTGTACTCTCTGCTCCATTTTGCTGTAAATCTAAAACTGCTGTAAAAAACAAAGTCTATTGTCTAAAAGAGGGAATCATGTAGCGCAGAATGCCAACAGTATCGAGGCTGGGAAACCCTGCCCTGAAGGAAGCCGCAGAAGTGCTTCCCTACTCCTGACCCTACGCTCACTTCCCTAACGAGGCCCACTGGCTTTTGTGAGGAACAGCAATTTTGCATAGAAATGCTTCCAAGTGAGCTCAGATGTACATCTCTGTCTCTCTTCTTGTTCAAGTCAGAAGATAATGTTGTAACTGAGTAACATATGCTCTGCAGCGTCACCCTCACGAGGAAGCCACTTAGCTATACTGCAAATACGACCCATGCTGAGGCGAGAATTGCATTCCCTTTTGAAAGACACACCTATGTCAACAGAGGTAGACTAAATTAGAAGCATGAGATGTTAACGCCACAGCAATGTGGTCTTGGAATCTGGTGTGAGGATGACCCACTTTGGGGGGTTTTCGTTTTGGTTTCCAGAATCTCTGTGTCTCCCTCAGCACATGGGCCTCCCACACCCACACATCTTGTGAGCCATATGGCACTCTTCTGGAACGACTTTCATTTGATTTTCATTCTCCTTTCCTTAGAATATTTCTTTTATTCTCATTCTGTCAGGATGTGCTGAGGCCCTTGGGGAAGGGTCTTTGTTCAAATTCTCTGCTTGCTGGTAGTGACCTTTACAATTCCACTCGCACCTCTGCCTGAAGCCCCAGCGAAACCGGAAAACCAGAATGTAACCCTGCTGGCGAAGTTTGGAGAAGGAATTTTATACAACTTCTGTGGATTTGGAGAAATGGAAGAACCCACTCTTCTTTTGGGGTCAGGATGTCAATAATTATCTTATGTGAAAAATTCACAGATTTCTTTTGTGTGGTGGTAGGTTAGGGTTAGGGATGTGAGAAGATAAACGCCACTTCCTGGAGCCACGGAACCGCATACCCCGGGGCCCTCAACAACATCAGGGACTTGAGTGGTCCAGCAGTAAAGACGAGGGAAAACAGCTAACTGTTTCACCAGGACAAAGCCAGAAGAATGGTGGAAAGTAACCGTTAGAATTAAAAGATGCCGGCAGGACAGCAGGAGAGAATCAAGATTAATTAGGCACATTGAAGGAGTGGAACTCACTGTACCGAAAGAGAGCCGAGTCACTTCCCCCGACTGTTAGCTCTCCATCCACCCGTCCTCTGCTTTGGGTGTCCTTGTTCAGCTTCGGGGACACTCAGTGGCCAGTGAGGCTGGGCAGAAGCACTCTGTGCTGTTTGCCTCCACCCTGTGTCATCCATGTTTGCTGAAGACCTTCCCACCTCGCATCTGCCCCAGAATTCCACCCTTGGTGAACCTCCCAGTAGGGAAATGGCTTCTCAGGAGAAGTGCAGACATAGCCGTTGTCTGTGGGATGACACCTACTCTAAGGTTTAGTATCTCAGATTAGGAGAGGGCCTCTCCCAGCCAGTGGTTTGGGAATCACCTGCACGCAGCCAGCGGCCTTTAAGCCAGTTTTGACATGCTGTTTCAGCCAAAGAAACACAAATCTGAAATCCAAAGTCATTGAAAGCTATTTAAATCTCTACGGCAGGGGCTCAACTCCGTGTCCTAGGGGTTCGCGTCTACATCGCACTGAAAGCACCGTCAAAGACTCGTTCCGCATCTCTCTCAGACCATCTCCTCAGGCGTCCAGCAGCTGGGGACTGTTCTTCTCTGTCCCCCAACACTGTCTGCAAACTCAGTTCATGTTAGACCTCCTCTCATCTTTCTTGTTTTAAGCTATTCATCAAATGCTCTTTTCCATCATAGTCTAGATTAATCTAGACTTTCAGAGAATTTCTCAAAGCTCCTTTCTATCCGTTACATGTGTCAACAAAGCCAAATGCCAGGCACCTGCCAGTCAACGAAGGCTTGCCATCTTTGAAAGTGATTTTATGAAAGCTAAGCTGAACAAATCCACACTTTTCCTTGCAAAACACAAACTCACATGCACACAGTAATAAGGCACTCTGTTCTTCTTAAGGAAAAAAGGGTGTCAATTTTTACGTCAAATTACTAAAAGTATGTCTATACAGGATTAGTTTTTTGGTGGCTCAGAGAAGGGAAAATCCCCTAGAAAGAATGATTTCATCCTATAAATAATAGGTTATTCTTCGAGAAAGCTCTTGAAATGTGCTGTCAAAGGCACAGTTTTCTTTCTTAATGTCTTAATGGCACTATTCTCTAGGCAGAGAAAAGGCATGTCTTCAGGTTACACTCAAAAGGGATCTGCTTCCCAATTCTTTGGTGAGTTGACCCTGTGGATGGTCGGCTCCTCAGGGAGGGGTGCCCAATGGGGCCTTTGGAGGATCCAGCTGAAGGCCCTTTTCAACTCAAGACAGTCCTGAACTGATCAGGACTCTGAAGATCACGGTCAGCATCCATCGTTGGGAGCCAATTAGCAAGACATATTCCTGTGTGCATGTCTGCATGTGTGTTTTGTAAAGTATGGGCTTGTTCACACTTTATCTTTAAAATCACAAAAGCCCTCAGTGTTAAACTAAGTAACACATCCAGGCCTGTAGGAGTTCAGGTAGCTGGACCATGAAAGCAAGCTGAGCTGGTCCTGGAGAAAGAAGGAGCGACAAGCTGGGCCTTGAATAATGAGTCAGGGGAGAACCAAAGAGCTCACCAGGAGCTCTTTTTCACACACTTTCGTTTTTTCTTCAACTTGAAGAAGAAAACCCAAATATTAAAAATTTGTCTTTTTTCTCATTTTTCTACATTTTCTACCTATCAACCCAGGAACAACTTTCTACATATACAATTCACCTTTCATTTTTATTATTTATTTTAGTAGCATTGATTGTTTTCTTCTGACTACAAAAGGAAGGCCATAAATTTAGCGTCAGAGGTTGTCAATAATCAAAGGGAGTGAAGGAATGGCTCTGGAAACTCCTTATTGAGCCTCATCCTGGAGACTTCAGGAGCTAAGAAAAGAGCACCTGAAATCCCGCCACTCAGAGGAAGCCACTGTTAGCATTTTGGTGTTATTTTCTGCTTTTAAATTTTTCCCTGAAGAGTGACTCCCTGATATTTTGATAAGTTATTAAGAGATTCTCTAATATTTGAACACGTTATTATGAAATATAACCATCCATAGATACGACATTAGTTAATCCTTCTGTGACTGGAAACAGGCCAGGACAGCTCTGTTTCGAGCTTCGAGCCCCCAGCTGTGGCCCCTCCTAGACAACGGCCTGGCCTTCTAGTCTCTCCCCAACTGTGTCCCCCAAACACGTCGAGGGACTGACAGGTGAGAGGTGACTCGCTGGAAGTAAAAAGCCACCTGCTGTTAGGAAGAGTTTCTGGAAGTCATGCGATTACTTTTTTCCTTTTTTGCAACCTCTCATCCCAGGTCATTTGGAAATGCACAGTAGTCTTAGGTGGCAGTCCTTCTGGACTTCTCAGGATATTTTTCTATTGAGAAAAAGTCTCAAACCTTTACAGATTGGAGTTTGTACAGACACATGATTTCCAACATCAGCTGAGCCTTTGTGCAGCTTTGAATTCCTTGTTCTTGGAACAATCACTGTCCCACGTCCCACCACTCTCTCCGACTTGACACCTCACCGTAACTCAAGTTCCCCATCCCGTCTTTCTTGGCAGATGGCCTGTCTTCTGCTCCCTAGGGAAAAGAAACTAGCGAGGTCTTCAGTTTCCCTCCTGCTTACTCCCTATTTCACAGAAAGTGGTGTTTTCCTTCTTCCTAAAACTAAACACTCACAATGACTTCTGCTTTCTCCACAGATTTGCCATGAATTATTTTCTTTTTTACTTTTTTATAACTATCTCTTCTTCATTAATAAAATGTTCATGTCTATTTCTTCCGAACTCTTACTAAAGCCTATAATCTGTGATTTTTGTGCTTTTCTATATTTTCCAAACCCTTTGTGTATTGTTTTTGTCACTAGATACAAAAGCAACCCAATGTAATACAATCCATTCTCTCTCTCTCCTTGGGCAAACTTCTTGAAAGGATAATGCCATTCTATACTTAATATTTACACTTTCTCACCTTTAACTTGTTTTTCAGTCTCATGTCACCACGTCCCTGTTACACTATATCATCCCTTTGCTCACAAAAGTCACCAATAATTTTCCAAATAACAAATACATTAATACTTTTCTCCATTTTGTTATATGACTTCTCCAAGTCATGAGTCATTGTTTATGACTCCTGGGTTCTCTCTACCTCTTACTCTAAAAGATCTCCCTAGGTGATAACATCCACATCCATGGCTGCTGGGGATGCAGTCACACTAATGACACCCAGGGTTATGTCTCTTTTGAGTTCCCAAATCAAATCTCGACTCTCTATTGAATATCTCTTTGTGGGTGTGTCACACGGACATCTCAAGTTTGAAAGGTCCAGAGTGGAAATTGTCATCTCTCCCTTCAAATCTTCTCTTCCTTCTTTGTTTTCTATACCAATGATGGTAATGCCATTATCCCATCTTCCAACTAGAAGAGCCATTCTAGTTCCTTACTTGTTTTCCATATCCCATTATTTACCAAATTTGCTGTTTCTGACAAACAAATGTATGTAGAATATCTTCTGTAGTTTTTCCTTTGAGTCTCAACTGCCCCATCTTAGTATAGAGCTTTCTAACTGTCTTTGGTAGGTGGCTACTCAATTCACAGCAAGTCACCAACAGATCCAACAGATGGGACTCTCAATGGCCATGTCTCAGTTAACCCCATCTCCTGAACGTGAACGATGGCCCCAAGTTGGCCCAATCAGAGTCTTTCTTCTAGGAATGTGAGTTATGTGTTCTTGAATAGAGGGATGGCGTAACCGAGGATTGGTGGGACTGACGACATCGATGCTGCCACTTAGGTAGAATGCCCACGACTCCGTAGCTGCCCTGGTTCTGCCCATTGTCTCTGTTGTTTAACAATTTCTTCAGCAAAGTGAGAGAGGCAACTGGGAAAGAACCTCCAAATCTGC